>NC_139770.1:0-600000 GCF_965231275.1 Zosterops lateralis
ATTGTTATTTATTTAAAGTTTTTTTTAATATTTATTCCCTGGCCGCATGAAAATTCCTACCACTGCACCAGAGTTAGAACTAAAGTTAAACTTTTATTTCTAACTTTAAATTACAAAAGAAGAAAAACTGAGAAAGAGAGAAAGACAAAGTGAAAGAGAGAACAGAGAAAAACAAAGTGAGAGAAAGAGAAACAGAGAAAGACAAAGTGAGAGAAACAGAGAAACAGAGAAAAACAAAGTGAGAGAAAGAGAAACAGAGAAAGACAAAGTGAGAGAAAGAGAAACAGAGAAAGACAAAGTGAGAGAAACAGAGAAAGACAAAGTGAGAGAAAGAGAAACAGAGAAAAACAAAGTGAGAGAAAGAGAAACAGAGAAAAACAAAGTGAGAGAAAGAGAAACAGAGAAAGACAAAGTGAGAGAAAGAGAAACAGAGAAAGACAAAGTGAGAGAAAGAGAAACAGAGAAAAACAAAGTGAGAGAAAGAGAAACAGAGAAAAACAAAGTGAGAGAAAGAGAAACAGAGAAAGACAAAGTGAGAGAAACAGAGAAAGACAAAGTGAGAGAAAGAGAAACAGAGAAAAACAAAGTGAGAGAAACCGAGAAAGACAAAGTGAAAGAGAAACAGAAAGACAAAGTGAGAAAAAGAGAAACAGAAAAACAAAGTGAGAGAAAGAGAGAGAAACAGAAAAACAAAGTGAGACAAAGAGAGAGAGAAACAGAAAAACAAAGTGAGAGAAAGACAAAAACAGACAGAAACAAAGCAAAAGAGATAGCAACAGAGAAACAGAGTGAGAGAGCAAAAGAGTCAGAGCGAAAGAGAGAAACAGCTGTTAGAGTGAACATAAAAGAGAAACACCATTAGAGTGAAACTGAGACAGAGTGAGCGTGAGAGAGAAACAGAGAAACAGACTGAGAAAGAAAGAGAAACAGACTTAGACAAAAACAGAGTTACAATGAAACACAGGGAAAGAGAAACAGAGCTAGACAGAAACACAGAATGAAAGTAAAAGAGAAACAGCTAGAAATAGAACAACAGAGGAAAATAAAGAGTTAAGAGAGAAAGAAGCAGAGTGAGAGAGAAAAGGAAATAGCGTGAAGACATAGAGAGGAGAATAAATAGACTTACCTGGAAGTAGGGAAATAGAGTGAAGGAAAGCAAGAAATAGAGCAAGAGAAAATGACTCAATGACACCAAATAAAGACAGGAGCCAAAGGGGGGGCAGGGTGGGGGGGAATCTTTATTGGGGTGGATTCAACTTTTATTGAACGAGCATTTTTATTTACACTTCAGCAAAACACATGGAAACAACATATACAAATACATGTACAGATACAACCCGTAGACACGCTGATAAAAGTACAGCTTCGTACAGAGCGATACGTGGAAATACGGCAGCAAATGCAAATACGGAACAATACGGGGAACCGCGAGCCAAATACATATTGAGACAATAGAACAGTTTTTCTACTTCTGAAACATCCATTAGATCTCATTTTATTGGTACAGGAAATGCAAAACAAAAGCAGCACACGTAAAATAGAACGGTCATCCACCACACGCACCTCCTTCAGCTTACACACAAACCCACTCTCGCTCTCACCTCAAAGCACCTCCCAACGACCCCCAACCATCGACACGCACTCGCGGCACTCCTCGGGAACGTGGTTCCCGGGAGCCTCGACACAAACCGGCCTGCCTGACGAAAACCCCGGTCCCTAGGCCGTCGGCACCCAAACTTTGGCGATGAACATCGCCTCGCAGACCGGCCGGGACCGAGGAAAAAAAAACCCAGCCGGGGGGGAAAATTAAAAAAACCCCCCCAGCTGGGGATTTTTTATTCTAAATTTAAAATGTGTTGAAAAGCCTGAAAGGCAAAAGTCACATACACAAGGTTACAACCAGTCAACACATGCACCTCCTTCAGCTTACAAACAAACCCACCCTCACTCTCACCTCAAAGCACCTCCCAACGACCCCCAACCATTGACACGCACTCGCGGCACTCCTCGGGAACGTGGTTCCCGGGAGCCTCCACACAAACCGGCCTGCCTGACGAAAACCCCGGTCCCTAGGCCGTCGGCACCCAAACTTTGGCGATGAACATCGCCTCGCAGACCGGCCGGGACCGAGGAAAAAAAAACCCAGCCGGGGGGGAAAATTAAAAAAAACCCCCCCAGCTGGGGATTTTTTATTCTAAATTTAAAATGTGTTGAAAAACCTGAAAGGCAAAAGTCACGCACACAAGGTTACAACCAGTCAAACCAGTCAGCGCACACACACACACAGGCAAACACAAGCAAACACAGACAACTCTCATACACACACAGTCACTCTTCAGCATACGTGGTAGATTCCAGGAAACTTGTAGCATCAGCAAGCACAGAGATGCTAATCCTCCTCAGGGACCTGGAAGACAACAAGAGGTGGTCAACAAAGGCTTATCTGACAGCAAGTTATCCCCACTCCAGGCCCACATCTCTTATGCCCAAAACCCCACAGAAAAGAGGTGAACTGTGAAGTTTTACAACTGTTCTACCTCACTAAGACTATGTGCCAGGGCAGGGCAGCTCATACATAAGTGGCATAAGATAGCCTGATACAACATAGACACATACAATAGGATACAGCATAGTCACATACAATAGCATACAGCATAAGCCAGCATAGTATGATACAATATAGTCACATACAATAGGATACAGCATAAGCCAGCATAGTATGATACACCATAGTCACATACAATAGGATACACCATAGTCACATACAATAGGATACACCATAGTATGATACAATATAGTCACATACAATAGGATACAGCATAAGGCAGCATAGTCACATATAATAGGATACAACATAGTCACATACAATACGATACAGCATAAACCAGCATAGTATGATACAGCATAGTCCCATACAGTACAATACAACATAAGCCAGCATAGTCACATACAACATATTCAGATACAGTGTAGGCACATACAATATAAACCAACATAGTGAGATGCAATAGACTCAGATACAATATAGGCACACACAATATAAGCCGACACTGAGAGACGCAATATTGGCACATTCAACGTTGGCACATACGATGTGAGCCGAGAGACAGAGAATACAAGTGCTGACTTCAGATGACTCTGGAAGATACTGCATGCACGTGAGGGGAATCTAATACCCTCCCTATAAAAGTCCAAGAGAATGGCATCTGAAAAGGCGGCGCTACCGAAGCTGAGAATGAAAATGGATGAGAACACTCGAGTGTCCGTGTGCCGGCCTCGAAAAGTCAAAATGTAACGAGGCCGGAATAAGGATGATCCGGGAAAGTACGTGAGGAGAGTACGGCCGACGTGGGCCGGAAGGATGCGGATAAAGCGCCTGGATGTAACAAAGGCCTATCACACAGAAGACAAGGGACACAAACAACACAATGCAGACGCAGACAACACAGCAGACGCGACTTGAAACTGCCAGGCAGCTTCACCTTATGGACCCGAGACTCCTAGCACAAGATGAGCCACAGGCTGATGATGCCAAGGGAAAGAAAGCTTTAAGGCAATAGCACGTGATGATGAAACGGAACTCCTTACAAGAACTAGTGCCTAAGTTGTTAATAGGATGCTTGAGAAGCTGGGTAGGCCGAGAGAAGGAAGCGATGACTGCCGGGTGACCGTGGCGATAGCTCTGGACGCGAAGGCGACCTCCTCGGGTGAAAACGTCCACGAGGCTGTTGAGACTTGAATATGGATGACGGCGCAAAACACGCGAGGACGCGGAACTGCCCTGCCCGGCAAAGCCTCCGGTGAGGCCGAGGTGAAACCCTCTCCCGTTACTTCCCACTAGGGCCCTCTCCTCTAAGCTAACTCTGAATTGCCTCCTTTTGCAAAGCTTTTTCCCCTTCACCCAAACACCAGCCCAAACACTTATCTTTCACAAGATGAGCGCACAAAAATCCATCTTCAATGGAAAAGAACACATCCGCTTCAGTGCTGCCATATCCAGTCTTGGGCTCCGCACCTCATGGTACCTAAGACAACAAAACAGAAAATGTGACAATTGCCTGACAGAAAACATAATCCCCAGGCCTCCACTGCACCGCTACCCCGGCTCACCTCAGATAACCATTTGACTCCTGAGGCTGCCCGGAGGGTACCTGCAAAAGGAAAAGGTACACATTTAGCGTGCTGTTAGACACCGCTCACCTGAGTCATCCTGCCAAAATGTCAACTCACCTGCTTGCCTCTCTTCCCTGGTATGCGTAGGGCCGCAGCAGCTCCTACAAAGAAACAAAGCAAAAAGCAGACTGAGTTACTGTGAAAACACAACTGCTCCAGGCTGACAAAACTCTGAAACATGTATATCTTAAACTTGTACCCACCAAGCTGCTGGGATCCAGGACTGGAACACCTTGCAAGTGGACCACCTAAAAAAAAAAAAAAAAAAAAAAAAAATCATCAACAGTGTATGCTTAGAGTTGCACCAGAAATTGAGACCTAAGCAACAACTGCTTCCATCCACCAGTCAACACTCACCTTGTCTGCTTCACCTGGACTGCCAGTATCCCATCTTACCTCCTAAAAATAAAGACAAAGAACAATGCTGTAACACAGGTACCATGTACACTGCCACTGCAGAGACAAACAAGGACTGACTTAAACTCACACCCACCTGGGCACTAGCATCAAGAACCAGGACACCTCACACATGAACCAGCTGAAACAAAAAAAACAAGAGGGGATGATTAGAACTGCACCAGAAATTGACACCACAGCAATAACAGCTACTCCCATGCACTGCCTCACCTTGCGCTCCTCACATTGACTGGCGACATCACGCTTTACCTCCTAAAAATAAAGACAAAGAGCAGTTCTGAAACATAGCCACCATTTACACCTCCCCTGCAAAGACCAAATAACACTCACCCTCTCAGAGCTATGGACTCCACCAATACAGAGTGCTCCACTTTTAATCCATCTGACTTGATCCATCAGCAACTGAAAGAAAGTTAGGACAAAAGTCAAAGTGCTGCAGGATAACTTGACAGCTCCAGGCATCTTCTGTCAACCTACAGATAGCACCTAGAATCCAATGGACCCTACAACTCAAATTTCAAGTCCCCTACACCCAGCTGTGCGGCAGGGCAGAGCAGCTCCGGGCCAAATACCACCAACAGCTGTGACACAAGAGACAACAAACATGGAGACACAACAGGGACAAAAATCTCTGAGCCAGAAGAATGACCATGAGAACTCAGAATGAGACGACTGATGTAAAGATTAATGGAGAGCTGACCAGGCTCAGAAAGCCCTGCAGGAAGAAGATGAAGCTGACGGGATGACTTGTCCCAAAAATCGCAAAGATGGACGCCCGAGAACACTCCAGTTGGAATCTTCTACCTCACTTTGCAGTCTTGCAAGACCTGATCCGCCGGAATGGATCGTTGCGGTGCACAGCTGTCGATACAGCTCAGAACAAGAGCTGGAAAGGCATCACTCTGGATGCTTCTGAAGAGAGATACAATCCCCATGCCCACCTGAGCTCTCAAGTAAACTGTTCAATGGTATCGGCACTCGGCCGAGGAAAGGCGGGACCAGAGATGCAAAGAATGATGTCAGGGTTTTTGACACACCCCTTGAAGGGCTAAGGGAAATGACATGAAACACTGAGTGCACAACAAACAAGTGACACGACAACCACCGGGACTGCTCTGCCCTGCACACCTCAGCATTGACATCAAAACTGAGACTTTCCCTTTATGCAGCCTAAAGGACCAGTTCTTGGACAGCCCCATCTCCAAAGCCAAGTCAAAAAGCCCTCTCAGCCAGAAGCCAACCCAGCACCCTGCTCCCATCCCCTCAGTGGCTCATTAGCCCTCTACTTATCTCTGAGACAGCTGGAGATGCAAACTCCCATCCGGTGCAAAAGAAGGCTGCTTCTCCCTCTGGGAAATTCCTGCTATAACCAGGCTGCTCTCCCTTAGTCAGCTACAATAAATAAAACCAAACATCACTGCATGCTCTTAGCACCACATTGCACAAAACCCAACAGTTCTGCTACTCACCATCTCCTAAGAACACCCAGGTCCTCAGGGCACACACTTCAGCCAGGTTCAGAGGCCGACACCAAGGTCACAGGGTATATCTGGGTTTAAAAGCAGACAAGGTAATGTGGCATTGCTGAAACTTGAGAGGACCCTCGTTCCTCCTCCCTACCTCCCCAACTCCTCAGCTGTTAGCAAAGCCTACCCGGAAAAGCACCTTCAAATGGAGAAGATCAAGGCTTCATCACAGAGTCCTGTAATGCTTCCAGACGGCTCACACCCAGGTCCATCCTCTCATTGGTCAGGGGAGTTCAGCACAATGAGAGTGGACTGCCTAAAACACACAATAATAGAGGCTTAGAGTGGCACCAGAAATTGACACCACTGCAATAACAACTGCTCCCATCCACTGGTCACCGCTCACCTCGCCCTCCTCAGATTGACTGGCAACATCCTGCTTTACCTCCTAAAAGAAAAACAAAGCAGTGCTGTAACATAGCCACCATTTACACCTCCCCTGCAAAGGCCAACTAACACTCACCCTCTCAGAGCTACGGACTCCACCAATACAGAGAGATCTGTTTTCAATTCATCTGATTTAAGCCATCTGCACCTGAAAGAATGTTAGGACAAAAGTCAAAGTGCTGCAGGATAACTTGACAGCTCCAGGCATCTTCTGTCAATCTACAGATAGCACCTAGAATCCAATGGACCCTACAACTCAAATAGTAAATCCCCCAGGCCTTGTTCTATTACCCCTACACCCAGCTGTGCGGCAGGGCAGAGCAGCTCAGGGCCAAATACCACCAACACCTGTGACACAAGAGACAAACAAAAAAAGAGACAAGACAGGGACAAAAACTCTGAGCCAGAAGAATGACCATGAGAACTCAGAATGAGATGACCGAGGTAAGAACGATGGCAAGCTGATCAGGCTCAGAGAGCCCTGTAGGAATAAGATGAAGCCAACAGGATGACTTATCCGAAGGACTGGAAAGATGGATGCCTGACAGTGCTCTGGTCAAAATCCTCTACCAAGCTCTGCAGTCTTGCAAGACCTAATCCGCCGGAATGGATCGTTGCGGTGCACGGCTGTTGATACAGCTCAGAACAAGATCTGGAAAGGCATCAGTCTGGATGCTTCTGAAGAGAGATACAATTCCCATGCCCACCTGAGCTCTCAAGTAAACTGTTTAATGGCATCGGCAACTGGCCGAGGAAAGGAGGGACCGGAGATGCTCAGAATGATGTCAGGGTTTTTGACACACCCCTTGAAGGGCTAAGGGAAATGACATGAAACACTGAGTGCACAACAAACAAGTGACACGACAACCACCGGGACTGCTCTGCCCTGCACACCTCAGCATTGACATCAAAACTGAGACTTCCCCTTTATGCAGCCTAAGGGGCCACTTCTTGGACAGCCTCGTCTCCCAAGCTGACTCAAAAATCCCTCTCGGCCAGAAGCCAACCCAGCACCCTGCGTCCATCCCCTCTGTGGCTCATTAGCCCGCTACTTATCTCTCAGACAGCTGGAGATGCTAAGTCCCATCCACCGCAAAGGAAGGCTGCTTCTCCCTCTGGGAAATTCCTGCTATCACCAGGCTGCTCTCCCTTAGTCAGCTGCAAGGTAACTTGACAACTCCAGGAATCTTCTGCCAATCAAACAAAACCAAACATCACTGCATGATCTTATGAGCAAAACCCAACAATTTCTTTCTCAAAACCCAACAATTCTGCTACTCACTGTCTCCTAAGAACATCCAGGTCCTCAGACTACACACTTCAGCCAGGTTCAGAGGCCAACACCAAGGTCACAGGGTATACCTGGGTTTAAAAGCAGACAAGGTAATGTGGCATTGCTGAAACTTGAGAGGGCCCTCGTTCCTCCTCCCTACCTCCCCAACTCCTCAGCTGTTAGCAAAGCCTACCCGGAAAAGCACCTTCAAATGGAGAAGATCAAGGCTTCATCACAGAGTCCTGTAATGCTTCCAGACGGCTCACACCCAGGTCCATCCTCTCATTGGTCAGGGGAGTTCAGCACAATGAGAGTGGACTGCCTAAAACACACAATAATAGAGGCTTAGAGTGGCACCAGAAATTGACACCACCGCAATAACAACTGCTCCCATCCACTGGTCACCGCTCACCTTGCCCTCCTCAGATTGACTGGCAACATCCTGCTTTACCTCCTAAAAACAAAAACAAAGACCAGTGCTGTAACATAGCCACCATTTACACCTCCCCTGCAAAGGCCAACTAACACTCACGCTCTCAGAGCTACGGACTCCACCAATACAGAGTGATCTGTTTTTAATTCATCTGATTTAAGCCATCTGCACCTGAAAGAAAGTTAGGACAAAAGTCAAAGTGCTGCAGGATAACTTGACAGCTCCAGGCATCTTCTGTCAATCTACAGATAGCACCTAGAATCCAATGGACCCTACAACTCAAATTTCAAGTCCCCAGGCCTTGTTCTACTACCCCTACACCCAGCTGTGCGGCAGGGCAGAGCAGCTCCGGGCCAAATACCACCAACACCTGTGACACAAGAGACAACAAACAAGGAGACACAACAGGGACAAAAATCTCTGAGCCAGAAGAATGACCATGAGAACTCAGAATGAGACGACTGATGTAAAGACTAATGGAGAGCTGACCAGGCTCAGAAAGCCCTGCAGGAAGAAGATGAAGCCGACGGGATGACTTGTCCCAAAAATCGCAAAGATGGACGCCCGAGAACACTCCAGTTGGAATCTTCTACCACACTTTGCAGTCTTGCAAAACAAAATCCGCCAGAAGGGATCGTTGCGGTGCACGGCTGTCGATACAGCTCAGAACAAGACCTGGAAAGGCATCAGTCTGGATGCTTCTGAAGAGAGATACAATTCCCATGCCACCTGAGCTCTCAAGTAAACTGTTCAGTGGCATGGGCACTTGCCCAAGGAAAGGAGGGACCAGAGATGCAAAGAATGATGTCAGGGTTTTTGACACACCCCTTGAAGGGCTAAGGGAAATGACATGAAACACTGAGTGCACAACAAACAAGTGACACGACAACCACCGGGACTGCTCTGCCCTGTACACCTCAGCATTGACATCAAAAGTGAAACTTTCCCTTTATGCAGCCTAAAGGGCCAGTTCTTGGACAGCCCCATCTCCAAAGCCAAGTCAAAAAGCCCTCTCAGCCAGAAGCCAACCCAGCACCCTGCTCCCATCCCCTCCGTGGCTCATTAGCCCTCTACTTATCTCTGAGACAGCTGGAGATGCAAAGTCCCATCCAGTGCAAAAGAAGGCTGCTTCTCCCTCTGGGAAATTCCTGCTATCACCATGCTGCTCTCCCTTAGTCAGCTACAATAAATAAAACCAAACATCACTGCATGCTCTTAGCACCACATTGCACAAAACCCAACAATTCTGCTACTCACCATCTCCTAAGAACACCCAGGTCCTCAGGGCACACACTTCAGCCAGGTTCAGAAGCTGACACCGAGGTCACAGGGTATACCTGGTTGTAAAAGCAGACAAGGTAACGTGGCATTGCTGAAACTTGAGAGGACCTTCGTTCCTCCTCCCTACCTCCCCAACTCCTCAGCTGTTAGCAAAGCCTACCCGGAAAAGCACCTTCAAATGGAGAAGATCAAGGCTTCAGCACAGCATCCTGTATTGCTTCCAGAGGGCTCACACCCAGGTCCATCCTCTCATTGGTCAGGGGAGTTCAGCACAATGAGAGTGGACTGCCTAAAACACACAATAATAGAGGCTTAGAGTGGCACCAGAAATTGACACCACCGCAATAACAACTGCTCCCATCCACTGGTCACCGCTCACCTTGCCCTCCTCAGATTGACTGGCAACATCCTGCTTTACCTCCTAAAAACAAAAACAAAGACCAGTGCTGTAACATAGCCATCATTTACACCTCCTCTGCAAACACCAACTAAGACTCACCCTCTCAGAGCTATGGACTCCACCAATACAGAGAGATCTGTTTTCAATTCATCTGATTTAAGCCATCTGCACCTGAAAGAAAGTTAGGATGAAACTCAAAGTGCTGCAGGATAACTTGACAGCTCCAGGCATCTTCTGTCAATCTACAGATAGCACCTAGAATCCAATGGACCCTACAACTCAAATTTCAAGTCCCCAGGCCTTGTCCTATTACCCCTACACCCAGCTGTGTGGCAGGGCAGAGCAGCTCAGGGCCAAATACCAGCAACACCTGTGACACAAGAGACAACAAACAAGGAGACACAACAGGGACAAAAAACTCTGAGCCAGAAGAATGACCATGAGAACTCAGAATGAGATGACCGAGGTAAGAACGATGGCAAGCTGACCAGGCTCAGAAAGCCCTGCAGGAAGAAGATGAAGCCGACGGGATGACTTGTCCCAAAAATCGCAAAGATGGACGCCCGAGAACACTCCAGTTGGAATCTTCTACCTCACTTTGCAGTCTTGCAAGACCTAATCCGCCGGAATGGATTGTTGCGGTGCATGGCTGTCGATACAGCTCTGAACAACACCTGGAAAGGCATCGGTCTGGATGCTTCTGAAGAGATACAATCCCCATGCCCACCTGAGCTCTCAAGTAAACTGTTCAATGGTATCGGCACTTGGTCAAGAAAAGGAGGGACCGAAGATGCTCAGAATGATGTCAGGGTTTTTGACGCACCCCTTGAAGGGCTAAGGGAAATGACATGAAACACTGGGTGCACAACAAACAAGTGACGTGACAACCACCAGGACTGCTCTGCCCTGCACACCTCAGCATTGACATCAAAAGTGAGACTTTCCCTTTATGCAGCCTAAAGGGGCCACTTCTTGGACAGCCCCGTCTCCAAAGCCCACTCAAAAACCCCTCTTGGCCAGAAGCCAACTCAGCACCCTGCTCCCATCCCCTCTGTGGCTCATTAGCCCACTACTTATCTCTTAGACAGCTGGTGATGCAAACTCCCATCCAGTGCAAAAGAAGGCTGCTTCTCCCTCTGGGAAATTCCTGCTATCACCAGGCTGCTCTCCCTTAGTCAGCTACAATAAATAAAACCAAACATCACTGCATGCTCTTAGCACCACATTGCCCAAAACCCAGCAATTCCACCACTCACCATCTCCTAAGAACACCCAGGTCCTCAGGCCACACACTTCAGCTGAGTTCAGAGGCTGACACCAAGGTCACAAGGTATACCTGGGTTTAAGAGCAGACAAGGTAATGTGGCATTGCTGAAACTTGAGAGGACCCTCGCTCCTCCTCCCTACCTCCCCGACTCACCCCAATGCCTTGGCTGTTACCAAAGTCTACCCAAATGACACCTTCAAAAGGGAAAGAATAAGGCTTCTTCAGACAGTCCCTGAACGCTTTCAGAGGGGTCATGAGAGAAGCCAACTGGGTCTGTTGGCCGGTTGATGAGGGGGGTCTCAGTGTAATAGGATTGGACCACCTAAGACACACAAATGACAATAAATTGTTAGACTTACACCACAATGTGGTCCTATCATTATATCTCCAGGCTGTGGCCCCTGACTTATCTTTGAGGTGAACCCACTTTGGACCTGAAATGAGTCTGCCTCAGAAGACCCCGCGCTCGCCGGTTAGCCTCAACCGGCTACAAAAAAGAAAGCGAAGATCAATGTACAAATTTAGTGGCATGTGGGCCAAACCCCAGTGAGGTGGCTACTTGCCCTCTGCTAAGTGTGCCTGGGCCCTTGAGTCTGTGGTTTCACCCCACTTTGAAGGCGAGGGCTGTTAGAATGTTTGATACCCAGGTTAGTGAAGGGCAAAATTGCACAGCACTTCTCTGAACATGGTGGATGTGCTGTAAGACACATCAACAAACCTGCTGTTTCTTGTGAAAAAGCCTTGGGGGAGCCCCTCAAGTGAACACCCTTTCTCACTTTGTGGTCTTCAAAATCCCCGAACTGTAATTCCTAACCAGGTACCCAGCTCACAATCTTTGACTTACCTCTTAGAAGCCTTGATCACAAACATCACCTTTGACACAAACCCTTTTGTGGTAATGAATCTGCTGAAAGAATCTGAAGTATCATACTTGACACAACCTGGAATTTCAGGAGCTGCACTCCTCCTAAAAAAAAAAAAAAAAACAAACCCAGAAATTACAAAAGCACCTTACCACCCCTGAACACACAACCCAAACCCCTAAACTTAAATACTCCCTGTATTCAATGGTGTCTTCTTCACGGAGTCTTCAAAGCCTCCCTTACTTGCAGGTGCCCAAAAGCACCTACTGAAAAGAAGCTGAGACAAACTGAAAGAGCCCCTTCACTGAAAAGAGAAGAGAGCTCTTATCCCAGCTGATCCCCAGGAGGGAATGAAGCCCTTAGCAAAAGCTGGGGTTTATATACCCCTGTTGGGGGGCCGCCTCCCTTTCCCACAAGTCCCTGAGAAAAGGGAGGAGACAAATCCCACCGGGTATAAAAGCCTTGGGAAAGGCTGTTGTTGTTTGGCTCCTCTGACTTAAATTCCAGGTGAGTAAAGGGCCCCATGTAGTGATAAACTCTTCAGAGAAATAATAGTGCTTTCTTTTTTGCTGGAACAACTTTGAGCAAAAGGGCAGAAAATGGGTGAAAAAGAAAGCTTTGTGTTTTGGTAAGGTAGCTAGATAAATTGGATAACTTGTTGCTGACTTGTGTTATTATTCCTAAGTGATTACTAAGTGGTACTCCACATGTGACTAAATAGGAGGGAGAAGATTAATGCTGATAAGAATGGTATAAATCTCATTAGGACTTTTAATTAGGGTCCCCTTAGTTGTATCTACATTATAGAAAAAAATAAGAAATAATAACAGACTCCCAGGCACCGTTATGTGCTGGACTCGCTCCCATCTGAGATATTTGGGACCGGGCTGTGGGTAAAAGTGCCCTGAAATGCTGTTTTAAAATGCTGAAAAGGGACACCTTCCTCTAACTGAACCCATTAAACTGAGGAAATGGGGGAGATGCCCCCCTTAAACTGACACAATGGGTGATAAAAGGCTTCTCCCCTTTGCTTTAGTCCCCTAAAATATTGGCAAAAGAGGAGTTTTCCTGTGGGAAGATAACTAGGAGTAATGCTAAAGGCAATCCTAGCTCTGCTACACTGCAGCTGTGTTAATTATCAAAGAGTGGGAACAGTCTAGCCCTCCCAGTTATGGGTGTGATAGAGAGTGAGTTAGCTGGGAGGGGGGTCAGTTGGAGTCTGCTAGCCGTGCTGTGTGGAGGAGAGGACGGGAGGTCTGTCGAGGGAAAAATGACATAAGCTACAGTACTAGGGACAGAAGGGGATAGGCAGGTGTGCTAGGGACAGAAAAGAGTTAGCTGGAGAGCAGAAGTCCCTCTCACCTACTGGTTCCCTGTGCGGGCAGGCAGAGGTAACCCCTTAAAAATGACCCCTGGGGGACCCGGTGCCTTGTAATCCTTGCAAGTCACACCTGGAACTGCTTGAACTTGGATGGGTAGGGAGAGGTAAAGAAAAGTCCTGGAGGTCATTGGCTTCGCTGCACAGCCTGGTGTCTGCCTCTGAAGCTTGAGGGCTCTGGGGTGTCCACACCATGGAAAACAGCTGTCCCTTGGGTCCAGGGGTGATTTAGAAAGATTTGGGAAGGACATGCAGTTGCTGGGATAATTTCAGTGGTTTTAGGACCAGGTCTGGGATGCTTAAGCTTTTTAGGAGCTGGTGGAAATAGTTTAGGTGTTCTGAATCAGGCCGGTCAGGATTTAAAGAAGGTGACTGTGGATTTGGGGGCTTCTAGAGGCCCCTGAAAAGTTTGTAGGACCTCCTAAGTCCTCCTAGGCCCTGGAATACCACTCAGAAACCTCTGATGGCCTGCTAGAGGGACCTGATGACATCTATGGTATCCCTGGAGGTCATGAGGTCCCTGAAACTTTGCCAAGACTTAATGGAGCACCGAATGTTCTGGTCTGCTGGGATAGGGATGATTCTAAACAGAAAATTACTCCCCTGCCAGGCGCATGAGTTGTAACATAATGTGCCTCGTGGACTCTCCTGATAAATTGATGTTGTGAGCCCCTCGGGGGCTCAGGGATAGAGAGGAAATGAGAATCTGAGGCCACCCGGAGGTGTACTGTGGGGATACAGATAGAGACAGGGTAAAGGCAGTCTTGCCTCTCATATATTGCAGCTATGTTAATTAGTCAAGAGTGAGACCAGCCTTGCCCTCACAGCTATGGGTGCAATAAAAGAGTGACTTACCTGGTAGACGGACAGTTGGAGTCTGCCGGCCGTGCCACGAGGAGGAGGGGACTGGAGGGCACGTGAGGGACGGACGGGGTTAGGTGGCCGTGCTAGGGACGGGAAGGAGCGAGCTGGAACTGCAGAAGGACGAGAGAAGAAAGAGAAAGAGCCAGAGCTGTGTGGATCTGCTCATGGGAGGCTACATAGAAGAGATATGAAAGACTTCTAGATAACAAGGTGCTGATGCCTGAAGCCTTCTGAGGTTTTAAAGAAGCACTCGGGGTGTTGTGGCTGTCTCGACAACGGCGGTGTACCATCTGCCAGTCCCGGTCCGGTAAAAATTGTCTGACATTTGCAATTTTGATAAGCGCATTCCTGGTTTTCTACAATAGCACCTGCGTAGAAAAGTGGCTGGATTCCACAGGTAGGAAAGATTTCTGATTGGATCTTTATGGGGTTTGAAGTAGCCTTCCGAATACCTAAGGCCAGCGAGAAAGCTGTCCCTAGCAGGCTTCACCTGGGAGAAATCCTCTGATGATCTGAACTTTAAGACGTGTAATCCCAAGGTCAGATCTGGGCTCCTGGCTGTAAACAAGGGCTATTTGGCATATTTAGGAACTTTCCAACCTAGTGTCTAAAGAGCCATTTAGAGGAGGCAACTCTAAGGCCAAAGCAGCCTGGAGCTTGTGTTCTCAGCACCATTCATTTAGAAAAACTCTTGTGATATTTGCAAATTTAAGAGGTGACACCCGCTTTCACACCGTGGCTCCCGGATGCGAACGATAAGTCCTTTCAATGGTAAGGAAATCCACACACCCTGGGGTCTCGAGGTCGCTTCACGTGACGGTCGCAGGAGCCCAAATCCAGCCAGAGACATAGCTCCCAGGAAACTTCTACTATAAGAAATCCTGCAAAATTTGCAGTTTTAGGAGGGGAACCCCACAGGACACACGAGGCTTCTGACTCCAAATGGGAGCTTCTTTCCCCATGATGGAAAAGTCAGCGAGCCGTCCTGGCGAGACCGGTTCGTGGGAAGTGCGTGACGCTCGAGGGCTGGGCAGACCTGACTCCGCAGAAGCTTTAATCTGAAAGAACTCATGTAACGTTGGTATTTTTGAAAGGTAGAATTTAGACCCTGGCTGATGCATCAGAGTGATTCTTTTACACAGTAAATAAAGATTTCCATTCCGGTGTCTGTAGGTGGCTTTGGAGACAGCCCCTGAACTCCGTGACCGAGCAGAGCCATAGTTGCTGGCAGCTGTCATCCGGGAGGAATTCTGTGACGTGCACAATTCAAGAAATGCAAAAGTTCAACACCTGATACGTAGATGCAAAAGACTGCTGTTTTCCTGAGGTAAGAAATACTTCAAACCTGACATTCGGAAGGAGTTCAAAATATACACCCGGGACTGCCGTGATTCACAAAGAGCTACATCCTGGCAGATGGTCTCTGTGGTAAAACCTGAAACACTAGAAATTTTAGGAAGCAGAATCCAAACTATGCCACCTGTAAGGAAAAGGTACCTCTGTTCAAGAGCTAGAATAACTGGCACCCGAATGTTTCACAGTAAGTTGACGAGAGGGCTGAAGGGATGCCAAGGCCACCTACCCCTTAACTTCCTAGAACGGCTGATGTCAGACGAGCACTGCGATTTCACAAGCGGAACTAAAACTGGTTCTGAGTCGGGGGGCAGCAGTACCGCTCTCTGTCCATGAGGGGGCGAAACTGCCGCTGAGGTCGGCCGGGGACTGCGGCGAGCTTTGGGGGCGGGTGGAGAACGGAGACAAAATTTGCCGGAGAGCCTGTTTTATTCCCTTCAGCCTCAGCATCTGTTCTGATGGTTTCAAAGCACTTGATTGGATCATTCCTACACAAAACCAATAGGCATTATTTTCAAAACTATTACCCATCCCTGGTCAGAGTTTCCTACATTCCTGTGTACAATAGAGTGGATAGAGAGAGGGTTTCTTTCCAAAAGAATTTAGAGACAAGCTCCTGTTTTTGACAATATCTATAAAAACAAAAATTTAACAGGTTTTAGTATTCTACAACCACCCGTGCCTGTGAATTTTCTGGCAGCTTTGGGATCATCCGGGGGAGGGCACCCAGCATGACCCCTCCTCATTCCTCACTCACCTGCTCCTCCACTGCCAGGTGGCTTCCTCTTGGTCCCAAATAGTGCCCCAAATGACATCAGAGCCCCCAAGTCTCCACCTCCTCCCCCTCAGCTTTTTTTCCTCACCCCCAAAGAAGGCAGAGAATGAGTCAAACTGCCCTGGACAGCAGCACGGTGCTTTATTCCAGCCCTTTCCGAGTGTACATCCCCCCAAAAAGGGACTTTGCTGCAACAAGAAAGGGGAACAGCCCCCAGAAGGGTTGCGGTCCCTCCTTACCCCTGCAGTCACAGGCAAGAGACACAAAGGATTGGCAGCAGAGAAGATGGGGGTGGGGGGGGGAAATTAAGATCAGGGTGCAGGATGAAACTTTAAAAAAAAAAAAAAACAAAAAACACCAAACAAAAAACCTGAGATGGCCAGCAGAGCATAGAGGGATTTAAAAAGAACAGAAATAGCAAATGGGACACCAGGATCCCAGATTTCCTGTGGGAAAGTGGCACAAGGAGCACCACAGAGCCACAGAGAATAAAAAAAGGAATGGGAGTGAGGCATGGAAAAAGACAGAGAAAAAGACAGAGTGCCAGACACATGGCAAGGACAGATGCATATGGCGACAAAGAGGGAAACGAGGAACCGGAGAGGAAACGACCACGGCAGGTGCTGGTGGGGGGAAGACGGGCAAGGCACAGCGCAGGGATGGAGACGGAGAGGTGTGGCTGAAAGGGGGGAGGCTTATGGAGAGAAGGGTACAATAAGTGCAAAGGACTGGGCGACAGGTGCGGACGGGTACGGGCAAAAGGATGACGAGAGGGACAAAGAAAGAGTCACAGTGAGGGACAAAGGGAAAAGAGGAATGAAAAAGGAAAGACAAAGATGTGGGGAGTGAGGGAGGGAGACAAAAAGCAGGACAGAACAGGGAGAGGGATTGAGCAACATTTATTAAATAAATATTGAGGATTCGTTCCTTACAAGAAAAAGAAGAACAAGACAGAGTGAAAGGAAGTGGGAGGGGGAGCACACAGAACAAGGGAACACAAGACACATCTATACGGGTGTCATCAGCAAAAAGAACCTGGCTGTATTCTTCTGAATTTCCCACTTCTCAGCATAAAGCTGACGTACATCTTGGGTAGCGCTACCTGGCCCTACCGACCAAGGCTTTCCCGGACAGGCACCGATTGTTACCTGGAATGCATCACCGAGGTGTTGCTGTGGAACAAAACGGTAAACATTAGGAACTCGAAAAACCCTCATCCTCTGAAAACTAAAAAGTCAGAAATAAAAAGCAAGCCTCTCCCTGCTCCAGCTGTAAAACACACACCTGGTTTGTGCAGGTGACCTGGCCTGTGCTGCACAGGTGCTTTGTCCAGGTGTCCCAGGACAAGTGCTGGTCCCTGGAGCGCTGTGGGCTGCCTGGGGGGTGGTACCTGTCAGGAACTCCTCTATTTGTCTTTGGTGGGTGATGTGCTCACAGCTGTGCAGTCCCACAGGGTCAGTGTCAGTCCCTTCCAGCCTGATCAGACAGCGGCTGAATACTTGTCCTAGGTGTCATTTCCAGGGAACCCAGCTCCTGGCACCCCTGGGATGGGCTAAGGACCCATGTCAGTGTGTGCTGGGGGGTCACGGCTAACCTGTGTCCCGCTCAGAGCATCCCCAGCTTTGTACTGTGCTCCAGGGTGCGTGTCCTGCTCCCCTGCAGCCCCTGGGCTACACTCAGAGTGACAGCTGAGTATGAGTGCAGAGAAAAGTCCTCTCAAGTATAAATAAAAGACTCAGAGCAGGCATGCAATAAAGCAGTGACACGTTATTGAGCATCCATGTACTTGTAAAAGTTAAAGTTCTAATTTGGTGAGGATGACTGGGGCGGTAACAGTACAGGCAGCACAGAGGGTGGAGGTTTCCTCCAAGATGGAGTTGTAGGCTTAAAAAAATCTACTCTTTTCTTTAGCTAAAATCCATTAATTTTTTTCTTTTTTAGCAAATAGTTTTACAATTCTCTGAGCAAAAGAGTTTCCATTAAGAGCTGGTACAGTGTTTAGCCTTCCTTAAGGAAGATGCTCAGAGGTTTATCTTATAGACTATCTTTTTTTTCCATTTGATTAAGTGTTATCACTGACAACATGAGAGCATGGAACATGAGGAGGTAATAGTGGCAAAGTACATTATAATTACACCTTTCTTTTAATGTGGTATTAAAGCAGTAGAGTTGGCATTTTGTAGCTTGTTGGGCTTCCGCAATCACTGGTGTGTCAGTGGGAGGGTTTAAAATGACTTAGCTCCTATTTCATTTCATATTTGAATATGAGATTATGCAATGTGGGTACGATACCGTAGGAAGAAAGCTTTACGCGCAGGTCCGATAGGTTTTGGACGAGCGCTGGGCCGTCCTTTAAAGGTTTTGTTGCTGTTCCAAAGTTCTCATCGTCAATTTTCCTACCACAAAATTTGAATTCAAAGACACAGAATACCAGTCAAACCCGCAGATTTTTATGATTTACATAAAGAGCTGATCTGTTTTTACTTACTATTTCTCTCTTTCCCCTTATCAATTCTTTATTTCAGCATACTGTTTATATATTCTACCCCCAGGAATGTATGTCCTCTTTTTACCTCAGACACTCCCTTTCTGGTACCATGTGTACTCACCTCCTTTGGAAAGCTCTTTACTTACTCCTCAGTTATGATGGAAAGTGAGTCACTTGAAGGAGTCTTTTTGCTTTGTAGCTTTTTGGGTCCCTGGTACACCGTCAGGAAGGTGAGCGTGGCTGCCCTGAGCACGCTCTGTTCTCTGCTAAAGAGGAGACCCCACCAGGCTAAACTCAGTTTCCTCTCCACTGTGGGTATGCCGAGCCTTGCCATCCGAGTGGGAAGAGGAAATCCAGTGGCTGAACTACCTTGGAAGGCAAATTGGCTTTAAGTGTGGCTCTGGAAAGTGTCTCTTCCAGCACCCTGCAGAACATCAGTCACTTTGGCTATAGCTTTGCCTTGTCCTCTGGCCCTAAACTCTTACCTTAAAACCTGGACATTATCGCTGGCCCGTGAGCTGTGGCCTGGTGTCTAAGCCTGGCCTAACCCAGTTTCATGGGACTGCATTTCATTTTTTTTACAGAGATTCTGAAAGAAAATTTACACCGCACCGTTCGAGTCAATGCACATGATCTCTGGCTCGTGTCACAGAAACTGCAGGAAAAGCAAAAACTCGGGAATTGAAACAACAATTTTTTGGGGCTTAGAGAATCAAGGCGTGATTTCTTTCTAGCCAGGACGTGCAACGGGAATCATTTTATCATTACGTTGCCTGGCTCGTACAGAGAAAGTCATTCCATCACGCAGGATTTTTACTGGCTTTTTCACAGACTGGTGCAGTCAAAATTACCCAGAGAAAAGCATTGGTTCTGTGCTCCTTGGTCCCAAGTTACAGAGTCCTTACTTCTTTGCTATCCTGTAGGTTATTAATCTCTTTGCCTCCCAGGTTCATTAGGTTCTCATCCTTCCTTCTCTTGTTTCTCTTTTCCCAGACCAGGAGTCTCAGACCGTGCCAGGTCTGATGCCTCCTCTGCCACCAGAGGGGCACCTGCGGCTCTCAACTGCCGGGGCTGGTGAGGGGCAAACGCCCACACCCGGCTGGGTGCGGACGTGGCACGGCTCGAATGTGCTCCGGGAGCGCCTCTGGAGCTGACTGAGGGATGGCACCGAACGAGACTCACCAACAGGCACTCGCAGAAACTCTCCCGACGTCTGGATCTTCTGCTTGTCTCTTTCTCAGGGCCCCGAGGAGTTTTGGTTCCTTCTTGTCTGACACTTGCCAGAGACCTGGAGAAGATAAAAAAAGGCACAGTTGTTACCCTTACCTGTGGTCTTCAAAGGCTTTGGCTTCCATGGTGGGTGCAGCCTCCCAAAAACAGCGGCAGACGCTCGGGTTCAGGGGCTCGGTTTGATTGTTTGAGACTCGTCCTGACAGCCCAGGCCAAATCCTAATACCCAGAATTACAGGGAAATATTAATAGAGTTCATACATAGGCCTCTTCCCTGTAACTCAGGATTTGCTCCATCTTTTCTTCCCAATGGCACCTCTCCAGCACAAATCCCAACTCTCGCAGACACAATCCAAACAGAAATCTGCTACGGGTGTTGGATTAGAAATTAAAAACCTTAGTACAGCTGGCTACAAGATTAAAACGCGTGCATGCCTTGGTGGTCGTAGGTGGAAAACTTTTCACTGGAAAAAATAGCCATTGGGGTAGCACACCTTCACACACCTTCAGAAAAAGCAGAATGAGCACCGACTCCTAAAACCCCTGCTGAGGAACCCCTTGTGACACCCGATGCCACAGATATCGAAAAACCAGGGAAAAGCCAAGCTTGAAGCAGTAAAAGACAGAGTAATACATGAGCCTGTAAAAAACCTTCATGTTGGGAACAATGAAGGTTTGCAGGTAGAGTTTTACAGATATGAATGCTTAGCAGAAGCTCTCTGAATGTAGAACCTGAAAGCAGAATAGAAATAAAAGCAAGTTTGGATACAGGAGAATAAAAAAAATGTTTAAGTTAGGGATTGCTGAGTTTGTTGTTACTGAACAAAGGTTAGGATGAGTTGGAAGAAAACATTTATGGTTGAGATCAAAGGATAAGGCATCTACAAAAAATAACATGCTTTTACCAAGTAAATAGAGAAACCCAGCCGAACAAAACCATGTTTTTACCAAGTAAAAAAAAGTCAAAGAATTTTCCACTGCAAGAAAAGAGAAAAAACAACTTTAAGCTTAAAATGTAACATGCTAACTCAATGTGATTGGATAGTACTAACCATAATACGGTAATAATAGTAGTTGTGATAGGCTATAAATTTAAAGGTATTGTGTACAATGCTGATTGGATTTTATGTATTAAGATGCTCAATAAAGAAAACTACATAATGCATTGTAACCGGAGCTAAAGTGGCTTCAGGTTTGCCTATAAGCTGATGCTGACAGCTATAGGCTTGGCTCTCTTACCCACGACCCATGACTGCTGTGACTTCAATCTATGAAATAAACAGCACCTTTAAAGAGCCGCCTGGAGTCCCCTCTCTCTCATTCAGGCTCTGTCCCGGGTTGTAGTGTAAGATGTACAAAAGTATTTATTCCATCACCATCTTCATGAGCTGTTGGAACCAGGTGGGGCAGTGTTTTCCCAGGCCCCTCCTTTGCGCTCTTCTGCTCATGGCCCATCAATGCCTTGCCCAGGACTCACAGGGAACTCCCTCCAGGAGCTCTCTCTGTTTAATGGGCCATCAAGGACCCACTTCATGACTCATCATCCCTTGGTGAGATGCTCCACCCAGGGGGAGGAGCTAAGCCTTCTCACCTGGATATAATCTGGGATTTGGGACAGTACAAGCAGCCCCGACCCACTGGATTCCCAGAGGAGCAGAGATACCAGACCTTTCTACAGGATCACAGACCACCTCATCTGGACTGTTCCACCATCCTGCTCAGGTTGTATTCTGACTCTGTCAGTGGTCTTTGGTATTATTGCATTTATTTTATTTTACTTTTTTACCTTTCTACCTGTTAAATTGTATTTTTGACTTGGAGGCTCTCACTCACTTTGCTTTCAAACCACAACAGGCTTTTACATCTTCACATTGCAAGAGTGGGAACCAGTCACATCTACATTCCTTGCTTTTTGTGATGACATAAATATGAAGTAAAAACACATTAAACACGAGGCAGTGCTAGGATTTTACAGATCTTTAGTTTGGACGAGAAATGTCTCTTCCTTGACTAACTCCATCCTTAGCACGACCCTTCCTCACCTCCCATTTCCCACCATGCCGCTCAGACCTTTGCACCTCAAGCTCTTTCCTCCTGTGATGCAGCAGCACCGCAACATAATGCAGCGGGGCAAACCAGGCACCCTGCTCCGCACCCCTCACCTCCTGGCAAAGAGAGCAGCCACGTCCTGGTTGCTCTGGCTGCTAGGAACAGCACGAGGAACAGCTGCAGTACCGCTCTTTGCCCACAGGGTGGCAGCACTGCCGCTCACCTCAGCCCAGGGCTGCTGCACACATTAGGGACAGGCACGGGGGAGAGCTGCAGTACCGCTCTGTGCCCACAGGGTGGCAGCACTGCCGCTCTCCTCTGCCTGGGGCTGAGCTGCAGTACCGCTCTGTGCCCACAGGGTGGCAGCACTGCCGCTCTCCTCTGCCCGGGGCTGAGCTGCAGTACCGCTCGGTGCCCACAGGGTGGCAGCACTGCCGCTCACCTCGGGCCAAGGGGACAGGCAGAGCGGAGGCAAAAAAGGTGGCCAAAAATGCCCTTCCAAACATCCTCTAAAATAAATGTCCCAAAAGACGCCCAGCCACAACGCCAAGAACCCTGCCATCAACCAAACTGAAACCAAAAAAGCCTTGATTTTAGGCTATATTTCAATTTTTTTTATATTTATAATTTTGATATCTATATTTATCATTACAAATTATCTTTTATATTAATATCTCTTTTATATATTATACATAACACGGAATAATTTATTTTATTGATATTTTTCATATATTTTTGTCTTTATTACTTGTATTTTTGTTTGAATTTATTTTTTAATTCCTGTTTGTTTAAATTATATTTTAAACTATATAAATTCATTAACTTAACACATCACAACCACAATTAAGTGGAATTAAATTAGCCTGGTTTTCTAAGGGGAAAAGGTTTAATTTTCATTAGAATAATATTGGCATATTTTCTCTTTCTGTGTTTTCTGGGGGGGGGGTTGTTCATGGGGGCTTTTGGTGGGGTTTGTTTGCTTTGTTTTGAATTTCTTTGTTAATAAATAAGGACATTCAGAGAGTAACAAAATAAAATGTCTACTTAGTTTTATTGCTACCTCTGAAAAACATTTTGACATCAAGTTATTCCTGGTAATACTGTACGTGGGGAGAATGAGACCTGAAAGGAAAAAAAAAGGCAGCACAGTGTTGACACCTTTCTCCGTTCAGGTTTTATAATTTAGCAGAAAATAGAGGGTTTTTGCTAACTGCACTCTCAATTGTATCCAGACATCCAGTGGACATTGAGGTTATTTTTCAACTTCTTTCTTCCTTACAGCCAAACTTCCACATACTCTGGGTAAGAAAGAGTATGGGAAAAAAAGAAAACAAGAAAAAATAAAATAAAAATAAATAAAATTGAATAAAAGTTAATAAAAAATTAAAATAAATACAAATTAAAAATGCTAAATAAAACATGAAAATAAAAATATAAATAATCAAATAAAAATCTAAAAGTAATTTAAAATTTAAAAATTAAAAAATAGAAGAAAAAATATAATTTTTTGAAAGAATACAAAACAAACAAAAAACCCCATAAAAACCACAATAAAATAAAAGAGCATAAAAAATACAAAAATAAAAAAAAATAATAAAAAGAAGAAAATAAATAAATGCAGATCTCCCCTCATGCCACTGCCTAACACAGCTCCAGGAGTTTCCTTGATTATGCAGTGATTGGAAAAACAAACCCAGTGCCTCCCAGAAAATAAGGTTTAGTAGACAATTCCCAGTTTTGCTTGGAAACAAATTCTGTTTTATGGGGAAGCTCACTTGGGATGAGCAGCCACACGTGCCAAGGCAGGAAAGAACCACCCCATTGTGTCCAAGGAACAACAACTAGGCCAGTATTTAAGTTTTAATGGGATTTATGTAATTAACAATGCAGTAAATTTAACTTTACAAAGGTATGAATCATGGCAATTAAAACTTAGCAAGTTCTCCTGGGAATTCCCAGAATTCTGTGGATATGGTGCTGAACAATTCCTGATTGACCATCCTTATTTTGGTAAATTTCCTTGGAAATGTCCCCTAAGAAGTACCAAAATTCCAATTAGAATGGAAAATTGGAAAAAATAAATATTCCCTCACTAAAATCAGAGAGAGGAAAAGCATCAAATAAAAGGAAGGAATAATATCTAAATCCCAGCTTGCCTGGAAAACAAGCTCAGGAATTTCTAACATTGAAAACTTTTGGTGGAAGGTCACGGAACGATGATTTCAAATCTGCTGCCTCTGCTCTGATTTTAAAGGGAAGTGGGAATTCAACAGGTCTAGTTACTCCTATCCAAGAATTATCTGCATTTGTGGGAGTAACAATCAAAAAAACCCTCCAATCTTATTTTTATTTGGCAGCAGAAACTCTCAGCAGAGTTGGGAAGTTTCAGTGGAAGAAAAGAGCCACAACTGCTGGAATAACAAAATTCCACTTAGGAAAAATCAGGAATTCTATTTACAAATCCATGGAGGAGGAGGACACCAGGAACACATTCCAGCTGAAAGCAATGATTTATTGGAAAAGACAGGAAATGAAACCGAGGCTCTGGTTATGGTCAAAGAATTATGCAGGAGTCAGAGAGAAAAGTCCTTCCAGTAGCTCCACTTCCCACTGGCTCTCTCCTTTTTTGCGAAATACCTGCAAGAGGAAAAACAACAGGAATAAAGTTTCAAACAGGAGGTCCTTGGTTCAGGCAGACTGAAGTGCAGCTCCCAGGGAGCGAGTCCAGGCTGTGCCCAGGGGAGCTCCGGGAATCTGGGATTGCCCATGGGATTCAAGGGCTGGAAAAGCAGGACCCACCTGCCGAGTTTAGTGCTGGAACACAGCAAGGCCTCGGCTCAGGGGCAGCAGTTGGAGCTGGGACCGCAGGAGAACACCCCAAAGCCAGGTTAAACATCCAGCATGACACGCAGCACGCTCCAGGAGAAACTCAGGTGGGAGAAGCCCCCGGATGCTCCGTGTTCCTTGCCCTCGGCAGCTTTGCCAGGGCCTCCCTCAGAATACTGACCTCACCCTGCAGCTCCTACAAAATAGGAGAACTTATGGGAAGCACCCAGCAATCCATAGATCTCCAGTTATTAAGGAACCAAAGCTGCAGCAAAATGTGCCCAAACTCTACTGCAAACCAGCAGCTCTGAGGAGACACAGGGATTTATTCCAGAGGGGACACAACTATCCCTCAGCCAGCCAGTGTTTCTCTCAGGCTCTCCCCACTGCTCTCTGAGGACACAAACAGCAGTTGTTCCCTGGTGTTCCCCTTCCCACCAATGCGAAGACTTCTGTTCTCCTCCAACTCCATGTTCAGGAGGGGAAATAGGAATATTATCATTGCACAGACTGTCCAGGAGAGTGCGACTGAGGCAGGATCACCAGCTCCCAATCCACTGCTGCTCCTGGATTTCTGAGCAGTTCCTTCCCCTCCTGCCCTCCCCAGCACCATGCCCTGGGTGCCGTGTCCACTGACACCTTCTCCATGCAGCTTAAAACCCACACAAACCAAAAGGAAGGAGATAAAAAATCAATTCACATGTTTCTAGTCTGGAGAAAATGAGGGAGGTCTTAAATCTGTAATTATTTTAGAGCAGTAGAGCAATTTTTTAATGACCTTGAGTATGACCAAAGGCCAGCAAAAGCTGATAAACACCTTCATTAACTTTTACTAGCAGAAAAAAAAATGAAGTTTTAACTTCAGTAAAGATCAAGTTTTGCTGCTAAACATTAAGGCGGTGGCATGTTGGTGTTAGTGCCTTAATCTTCTGACATTAAAGGTATTTTTACAATAAATTGGTTATTGAAGCAGCATATCTCAAAATAAGGTTTTTAACAAATGTTGGCCATAAAAGAGTCTGACAATCAAGATGTAAGTCTCACAGCTATTAAACAAAAACAAAACAAAAACAAAAAACAAAACAAAAAAACAAAAAAAAAAAAAAAAAAAAAAAAAAAAGCTGTCTCTGGTGTGTACAACCTGCCAGCCCCTCATGTCTTCAGTCATTACAGTTTATTTTTACCAGGTTGATGGTTAAAGCCTTGTAGAAAGCTTAAAAAAATAAAAATAAATAAATAAATGAATAAATAAATAAACAACCACAGGACATAGGAAGGCATTTTACCAAGCCCCCTCAGTGTGGAGCTGTGTCAGCCCCAAGTGTTTGGTCCCCCAGCCCAGAGCAGGCTCCAGCTGCTCCCCAGGGGGGGTTACCAAGGGACTCACTTGTTTGGAGCTGTAAATGCAGGTGCCCTGCACTGGAGTGCCAATAAATGTGAAATATGTGACTCTCATCATCGACAGTGACTGACCTTCTCAGGGAAGCCTCCTCACCCGGGATGGGGCACTCTGCCATGGATTTAATCCATCTGCACCTGAAACAAAGTCAGGACAAAAGTCAAAGTGCTGCAGGAGAACTTGAAAACTCCAGACACTTTTTCTCAATCTGGAAATACCCTCTACAGCCCAACTACACCCCACATGACACATTTCAACTCCCCAGGACTTGTCCCATTCCCCCCACACCCAGACTGAGCAACGAGGCAGAGCAGCTCTGAGCCAAACACACCAACACCCGTGACACAGGACAGGACAAAAGGGGGGACACAACAGGGACAGAAATATCTCAGCAAGAAGAACGACCCTGAGGACCGAGAGAACTCGCAATGAGATGACCGAGGTCAGACCGATGGGGAGCTGACCAGGCTCAGAGAACCCTGCAGGAAGAAGATGCCAACGGGATCACTGATCCCAAGAAACGCAGAGATGGATGCCTGAGAATCCTACGGTCAGAATCCTCCACTCAGCTGTGCACTTTTAGAAGACCTAATCTGCCAGAATGGATCACAGCAGTGCACAGCTGTGGATACAGCTCAGAACAAGACCTGGAAAGGCACCAGACTGGATGGTTGTGAAGAGAGATGGATTCTGATGTGTGTCTGAGCTCCTAAATCAAAGTTCAATGATATCAGTGCCTGTCCAAGGAACAGGGAGATGTTAAGAACGATGCCTGGGGTCTCCAAAAGACCCCTTGAAGGGTTAAGGCAAAAGACACACAAAACTAAACACACAAAAGATGCAGAGTACACAACAGACGAGTGACACAACGTGCCCTGGGACTGCTCTGCCCTGCACACCTCAGCACTGGGATCAAAAATGAGACTTTTCCCTTTACACAGCCTAAGGGGTCACAGCTTGGACATCCCCATCTCCAAACCTGATTTAAAAACCCCTCCTGGTCACCCCTGACCCCACACCCCACTTTCATCCCCTCTGTGGCTCCCAGCCCTCCACTTATCTCTGGGACATCTGGAGATGCAAATCCATGTCAGGTACAAAAAAAGGCCACCTCTCCCTCGGGGAAATTCCTGCTGTCACTGGGCTAGTGTCTCTCAGTCAGCTACAATAAAGAAAAGCAAACGTGACCGTGTGATCTCAGCAGCACATGGGCCAAAAACCAGCAATTCTGCTACTCACCACCTCCTGAGCACACCCAGGTCCTCGGGCCCTGTGCTCCAGCTGTGCTCAGACACCAACAGTGCGGGGTGTGCCTGGGTTAAGAGCAGACAAGGTGATGTGGCACTGCTGAAACTTGAGCAGAGCCTCCCTCCTCCTCCCTGACACACCTCAACTCCTCGGCTGTTACCAAAGCCCACCTGGATGGCCCCTTCAAATGGAGAAGGTCAAGGCCTCCCCACAGAGTCCTGTAATGCTCCCACTGTCTGGCTGGTGAGGGGAGCTCGGCATCGTGTGAGTGGAACACCTAAAACACACAGCACTGGATGCTCAGAGTTCCACCAGCAAGTGAGGCTTCAGCAATAGTAACTGCTTCTGTCCACTCATCACTGCTCACCTCGTCCACTTCACCTTGACTGCAGAGACCCAGCTTTGCCTCCTAAAAATACAGACAAAGAGCAGTGCTGTGACATGGCCACCATTTACACTCCCTTGCAAACACAAACAGTGACTGACCTTCTCAGGGGAGCCCCCTCACCCGGGATGGGGCACTCTGCCATGGATTTAATCCATCTGCACCTGAAACAAAGTCAGGACAAGAGTCAAAGTGCTGCAGGAGAACTCGACAGCTCCAGACACTTTGTGTCAATCCAGGAATACCCTCTACAGCCCAACTACACCCCACATGACAAATTTCAACTCCCCAGGACTTGTCCCATTCCCCCCACATCCAGACTGAGCAACAAGGCAGAGCAGCTCCAGGCCAAACACACCAACACCCGTGACACAGGACAGGACAAAAGGGGGGACACAACAGGGACAGAAACATCTCAGCAAGAAGAATGACCCTGAGGACCGAGAGAACTCGCAATGAGATGACCAAGGTAAGACCCATGGGGAGCTGACCAGGCTCAGAGAAGCCTGCAGGAAGAAGATGCCAACGGGATCACTGATCCCAAGAAACGCAGGGATGGATGCCTGAGAATCCCAAGGTCAGAATCCTCCACTCAGCTGTGCACTTTTAGAAGACCTAATCTGCCAGAATGGATCACAGCAGTGCACAGCTGTGGATACAGCTCAGAACAAGACCTGGAAAGGCACCAGCCTGGATGGTTGTGAAGAGAGATGGATTCTGATGTGTGTCTGAACACCTGAGTCAAAGTTCAATGATATCAGTGCCTGTCCAAGGAACAGGGAGATGTTAAGAACGATGCCTGGGGTCTCCAAAAGACCCCTTGAAGGGTTAAGGCAAAAGACACACAAAACTAAACACACAAAAGATGCAGAGTACACAACAGACAAGTGACACAACGTGCCCTGGGACTGCTCTGCCCTGCACACCTCAGCACTGTGAGACCTTCCCTTCACGTGCCCTAAAGGGGTCACAGCTTGGACATCCCCATCTCCAAACCTGACCCAAAAATCCCTCCCGGTGACTCCCAACCCACACCCCACTTTCATCCCCTCTGTGGCTTTGAGCCCTTCACTTATCTCTGGGATGTTCAGGGATGAGAATCCACATCAGGTGCCAAGGAAGGCTGTCTCTGCCTCAGGGAAATTCCTGCTGTCTCAGTCAGGTGCCATAAAGAAAACCAAACATCCACGGATGATCTCAGCAGGGCTGTTGGGTGAGAGGATCTCAGTGTGAGACAAGTGACCACCTGAAACATACAAACAATAAGGGATGCTCAGAGTTGCACCAGAAACACCACTGCCCTGACCACACAAATATATCAATTGTAGGAAACACAAACAAAAGTCCAGCAAAAAAAAAAGCCAATTCTTATTACTGATAGCCAAACTACCTAATACAATATAATACAATAATACAATATAATACAATAATACAATATAATACAATATAATGATGTATATTATAATATATAATATAATATATAATATAATATATATTATGTAACATATAATATAATAATGTATAGCATAATATAATATATAATAAAAATACCCCATGTCCATTCCCCTCAAAAAACCTCCAAGATGCATATATTATATATCTGGGCATACCCCCAACTTAAAGACCTGCCTCTAACTAAATAAGCATAAAACCCACATCTTTTAAACTATATAAATTCATTAACCTAACACATCAAAACCACAGAATTTTTAATCCTTAGTCAACACCATATACACCAATCCCATCACTGTATACAAAAACAAATCCTATTTTCTTTTAATAAAATAACAAAAAAGTCTCAACTTTTAACTACAAAAAAACCATAAAAACACCGAATTAAAAATAAAATAATCTCATTATAACTAAGCCAAAACTTCAAACACACCACCTCCAAAATAAATATTTTAAACACCAAAAAACCTCAAAAATTTAAAATAACTCCTTCAAAAATGCCTTCTGTACCTTCCAGACTGATTTTGAGAGCAAAGCAAGGAAAGAAAAAGCACGCAGCCTGTTTTAAGAAAACAGTGTTCACTCCTGTGCATTCCCTGTCTCTCGGGGTTTCAATCCGGTTGTTTCCTCACCCGAGATTCCAAAGCTGGCTGGTGGTTCGTGTAGGCACGAAGGGAGTGATTTTCCCTCTTGACCTCTGAAGGATTTAGGGTCTGCTGTCTGACTCTGTGTCTCTGTGTTCTGTGCTGAGCTCGGTGCTCGGTGTTCAGAGCGAGAATGATGAGGAGTCTCAAGGTCTTGGTTTTCTGGTTTCTCGCGTTGTTTATTAGTTCTTATCTTACAATTCTCTGTGTCCGGCCATGGTGTTCACAGCAGCCTGGACACGAGGTGACTCCCCTCCTGTGTCCGGCCATGGTGTTCACAGCAGCTCGGACACAAGGCGACTCCCCTCCTGTGTCCGGCCATGGTGCTCACAGCAGCTCGGACACAAGGCGACTCCCCCGTGTGATGGGAGGTCGCTACCTCTTATACAGATAACTACGTACCCATTGTTTACAATTCTGTGCCAATGTCTATCACCTATACTAACACGGTCATTTCTACTTTGATCCAATCCACTGAAACTATTTTGTGCCCATGTCACTGCAGAAGATGGATGCCAAGGGAGAAGAAGAAGAACCCAGGGCACCGCCCTAAAACCACCATCTTGTCCCTTTGCATCTACATTCTAAAAATCCAAAACTACAAAATCTTCTGCACAGTGATAACTACACTACTCTCAGTAACACCTTTGTGACTTGCAATTCTTCTCTGTGTTAGATGTTTTTCTCATGGACCAAGATCAAAGACTGTGTCTTCCTGGGCTCTGTGCCAGGCAAACCCCCCTGCACAGACCCCAGACCCTCTTTCTTGGGTCCCAGGCCTCTCTACCGAGGTCTGTGACTTCCCAGGGCGCCCAGAGGGATGCCCTGGACTCCAACATCTCCCCCCTTTGTTTTCACAAAAAACACCTCTTTGGCTGCTTTGCCATATGCATTAAAGCAAACACGACTCGATCATGAGAAGAATTACAAGTCTCGATAAAATATATACAATTGTTTTCAAAATTTTCTTCCACAACCGTGAAAGGTTGAAGAAATCAAACATGCCATTCATCCATGATCCGGTTTCTTCTCCGAGTTTGTTCACTCCATTTCCCAACTGCTCTATGCTTCCATGAATCGATTCTGAACCATCTGACAAATTCATGCAATACAGAATGAAAAGAAAACCCAAGATATAAGTCCTTGCACGCAGAATGAAAGATGTCTGCAGTCTTGACACTGGTTCACATCTGCATGCTTTCTTTTCCACTCTTGAAGCCGTCAGAGCTTCTGCGCTTGACATGATTTCCACATTCTTTGCAGAAATTCACTTGTGCTCTGTATCTGCAGAAACAAAAGCTGCTTCTTTGCCATAGGTTAGTTAAAACTGTACTTTGATGGAAAATGCACAACTCTTGTTCAAACCTGAAATCCATCAGGAAAAGTTTCACATGCAACATCTGTGCTTGTTGATGAACACATCTCTCCTCTAGTTAAAGTCAAGGTGTGGCCAAAACCCTGACCTTATCAAAGTAATATCCTTTAATACATTTTTGGAACAAAGCTCTTAACAACAACAATTATGAAATGCTTAAGCAACTAAAGAACATAAAGAAGGATCCTGAAGTATATCATGATACAATTCACAGTACTTATTACTTAAAACTTATTATCTTAAACTTATCTTATTTTACCAACTTATCTTACTTATTACCTTATTATTTTAACTTATTTATTATCTTAACTTTAACTTACTTAACTTAAAACTTAACTTATTCTCTTAAAACTTATTCTCTTAACTTATTTATCTTATCTATCTTATAACTTAATATACTTAACTTATTTAACTTATCTTAACATAAAATACATTTAAAACCTACATACAATAAAACTTTAAATTTATAAAATATAAATCTATCACTTAAACTTTATCAATCCTTATCTTAAATTCAACTTTACTTACTTAACAAATCTTGAACTTAAAACCACATAGAAATCACTTCTAATGTCAATACAATACTAAAACACAAATCAACTTGGATCCAAATACATCAATACTATAATCAAAAATCCTTTTCCATGTCATGACAATAAGTCTTTTGCTCCTGATCATGCAGCTGCTTTGCAAACATCCAATGATTTCCGGATCTCTGCTTCTGAATTCATAAAACCTGTAACTTTAATTGAATTATTATTTTGCCTGAATGCAGCCCCTCCTAACCCCGAGGGTTACTGCCATCCCTGGCATCCCTCCCTCTCCTGGATGAGGAGTGGGAACCTTAAAACTCTTGTTGCTGCACATAATCCCTGTGCAGCACTGCTTAAGAAAAACCCTTCCTCTCCTGGATGAGGAGTGGGAACCTTAAAACTCTTAAGAAAAGGGTAAACCCAGCATGTAGCCGAAGGATAAATGAAGAAAGGATGTGTGCAGTGAATTTAAGGAAAACCTGGCTACCTTTTGCTGAAAGGAAAAGTTGAGGGAACTGGACTGACAATATCGAAGTGCCGCTTGTGGGCGGGGTCAGGCTCTGCAGCACTTGCTCTGAGGGGGTGGCACCCCAGAGAAACTCTCCGCCCTGGCCACGCCTCTTCTGCTTGCTCTGCCTTTGCCTGTCCCGGTCCTGCCTGTGCCGGCACCGCCTGCCTCGGCTCTGCTTGTGCCGCCCCGGCGCTGCCCGCGTCTCGCTCTCTGTCGGGGTTTGTCCCGCCTGGAGCGATCGTGATCCTCGAGCTGCATCCTACTTGCTCCCTGCCTGCCGCAAGGCTTTCTGGGATTTGTAGTTTCCTGCTTTGCACTTGCGCCGTCCATCTTGGCTCTGTGTCTGCACATGCGCCAACCGCAAAGCTTTCTGGGGTTTGTAGTTTCCAACTCTGCCTGTTCCGGCTCCTCACTCGCGCTCCGCAACACAGGCCCTGCTCCGCCCGCGCCGCCCCCGCAGCCCGCGCTGTCCCGACACGGGGCACTCCCCGGCCGCCCCCATCGCGATCGCTTTCGCGCGCACACGCCGCAGTGTTATCTCTCACCACTGACGCGATCTGGGCTTGTTTTCCCTGTTTTCCTGGTGTCTCCTCCACTCCCCCTTCCCCCCTCTCTCTGTCTGTCCCTGCGCTGAAGGGGAAAGGGCAGTGGAAAACTTTCAGGCTGTGTCTGAACGCGCTGTGTCTGAGGAGGGCTTAAAAGACTCCTGGATGCACTTTGTCTCACTTCTCCCTCCCCCACTGCTGCGGCAAGTGTCCCGTGCTCACGGAACATGCCTCGAAAACAAGCATGTTCTTATCTTGGGATGGATTAGAAGTTTTGACTTTCCCGAGACGAATTTCTGGGACTGAATTCCTGAGGACTGTGGCAAACACAAGGAAAGTTGGTGTCTCCCCTGTGCTAAACTCAAGGAGATCTGCTGACTCTCCTGTCTCGAGGGTTTTTTTACCTCCCTGCGGTAATCCTGAGGGTGCTGGTATCTCTCCTTTCCTATTAAAACCCAGAGGAGGCTGATGGCTCTCCCCTTCCCCACCTCCTGTAAGAGGTGTATGAGACCCGTCTGCTGATAACAGACGAAAGAACCTGCTTGGCTGCCGGCCAGCAAAAGAAACCGCTGCTTGCTGCTGGCAACAGACAAAGCCGGTGCTGGCTGGAGGCCAGCGGGTAAGGTGTTTCTTTCCTCCCTCCCCACTACACTACTGCTGCTGCACGGAGAAAGTTTTTCCCTTATTTTTCCCGGGAGAGGGTCTCCTCCCGTGTTCTAAATTTAACTGTTCTTACCAAAATCGAAGAATGCAGTGCAGGTGTTCTCAAATTCAGTTCGGAGGTTGCCTGATCACCGACCTGCAGATTTCAGGAGACGAGTCCTGGGCCCTTGGAACTCGTCCGTCCGAGGTGAATTTGCAATCAGCTGCCGTCTCTGGTTAGAGATTTCTTCCCCTGTCTTCTCAGCTTGTCTTCTTTCCTTAAGAGGTTTTGCTGTGTCCACTGGAAAGCACCGATTCTGCCCACACTGGTGTCCATTCGTGCCCGTTCATGCCCATCCATGTGCCCACTCGTGTGCCCACCCAGGGACGCCAATTCTCGGGGTTTCAATCCAGTTGTTTCCTCACCCGAGATTCCAAAGCTGGCTGGTGGTTCGTGTGGGCACGAAGGGAGTGATTTTCCCTCTTGACCTCTGAAGGATTTAGGGTCTGCTGTCTGACTCTGTGTCTCTGTGTTCTGTGCTGAGCTCGGTGCTCGGTGTTCAGAGCGAGAATGATGAGGAGTCTCAAGGTCTTGGTTTTCTGGTTTCTCGCGTTGTTTATTAGTTCTTATCTTACAATTCTCTGTGTCCGGCCATGGTGTTCACAGCAGCTCGGACACAAGGCGACTCCCCCGTGTGATGGGAGGTCGCTACCTCTTATACAGATAACTACGTACCCATTGTTTACAATTCTGTGCCAATGTCTATCACCTATACTAACACGGTCATTTCTACTTTGATCCAATCCACTGAAACTATTTTGTGCCCATGTCACTGCAGAAGATGGATGCCAAGGGAGAAGAAGAAGAACCCAGGGCACCGCCCTAAAACCACCATCTTGTCCCTTTGCATCTACATTCTAAAAATCCAAAACTACAAAATCTTCTGCACAGTGATAACTACACTACTCTCAGTAACACCTTTGTGACTTGCAATTCTTCTCTGTGTTAGATGTTTTTCTCATGGACCAAGATCAAAGACTGTGTCTTCCTGGGCTCTGTGCCAGGCAAACCCCCCTGCACAGACCCCAGACCCTCTTTCTTGGGTCCCAGGCCTCTCTACCGAGGTCTGTGACTTCCCAGGGCGCCCAGAGGGATGCCCTGGACTCCAACACCTGTCCAGTGTGTTCAGCCCAAGGACAGACAGACTGCAGCACACAGATCTCCTTTGCTCTCTGTTAGTTTCAGCCAGCTAAAGCAAAGATTTTTTTTTTCCTTTTTCTTCTGACTGTTTAAACCTGCTGCAGACTGAAAAACCCAGAGAAGCACCGAACAATAAACAAATCAATCCACAAAAATAAAAACAGCACAAATATACTCAAATTAACAGCACCAAAAACAATTATTCCTGACTCAATAAACCCATAATTCCTCAAAACCATCAAAACAAACTGACTACCTATAAATACACACAAAACCAAAAGATCCATTTGACTACAAACAATATCTCCTAAATTATGCAAAAATATGAAACATACACTGTAGTCAAGCAGGCTAAATAAACAAACCCCAATAATAAAACAAACAATTATCTAATTATAAATATTAAAAAACCTGTAAAAAATTAACTACATCACACTGTCTCAAACCCACTAAAACAAACAGAACACACTCACCATGATAAAAGCCACCACTAAATAAATAAAACCCTCCCCTACACCTCACACCACAGCCAACTACACCATTATAAACCTTAAAAAACAATTATTCGGAAAACACAATATACCCCAAAAATAATTCAACAACAAAACTCAGTTAAAAAATACTCTGACCATGTGAACTACGAATTCTAACATGAAATAAATACACCACATATCCCTCATCACACCACCTACAAACAGAATAAAGCCACACAATAAATCACTAAAAACCACCAAACAGAAAAACCAGCTCTACCCAACCTGAATCCCTCCACACAACACACAAAACCCCAATAACACATTTCAGAAGTCTCTCAAAAAGAGCTACTTAAATTAATTCTACCTCAAATACAAACAAACCCACATAAAGTTACCTTCACTCAAAAACCAAATTACTCACAATAAATAACACCAAAAAAGTCACACAAAACACTACACACCACCTAAGAACATCATATTGAAAAGAAGCCACAAAGAAGGGCCACTATTAATTAAAATTCCAGGAGAAAAGAAAATCTCTCCAGTTTAAACACAGACAGCATCAGAAGAAGAATTTCTTCAATCAACTTGAACTCCTTTTGTCTCCATAACTCCTTTTTCTTCTGGGAGCACCGGGGAGGGATTGGTGAGACGAAGCTGAAAAAGAAAAAAAAGTCCCCCCTATAAACCCACACTGGCTTACCTTCTGCTGCTGCTGGGTATAAAGGTTTGTCCCTCGTGGCCTCCAGAAGTGACGCTCCAAACCCACGTGCTCCTGCCTTCACTCCAAGAGCCACAGCCAGGACCCGAGCACTCACTGCTCTCAGCTGGATACCGAACTGAGCTGAGGCTCCCCCTCTTAAACCGCCCCCTCGTTATCCATTACAACTCCCACCTGTGCCTGGTGTGTCCCCTCGTTATCCATTACAGCTTCACCTGTGGGTGCCGGGGGATCGGGGCCGGGGGGGATCGGGGTCGGTGCTGAGCGCGGGGCGGAGCCGGGGGCGGTTCCCGGGACCCGCTGTCCAATCAGCGCTGCCGATGCCTCAGCGAGCCCGCCAATTGGGAGCCGGGCGGGGATTCAAATCGGTGCCGGAAAATGCCGATGCTCCATGAGCTCGGTGTGGAACTCTCCGGTGGGGTCCGGGGTCCTGGCACCTGGGACCCGCCCCGCGCCCGTGGAGCCCCGCCCCCGGCACTGCCCGGCCCCGCCCCTGGCTGCCTCTGGGCCCCGCCCCCGGCACTGCCCGGCCCCGCCCCCGGCTGCCTCTGGGCCCCGCCCCCGGCACTGCCCGGCCCCGCCCCTGGCCGCCTCTTGGCCCCGCCCCCGGCACTGCCCGGCCCCGCCCCCGGCTGCCTCTGGGCCCCGCCCCCGGCACTGCCCGGCCCCGCCCCTGGCCGACTCTTGGCCCCGCCCCCGGCACTGCCCGGCCCCGCCCCCGGCCGCCTCTTGGCCCCGCCCCACAGTGCCCCGGCTCCACCCCGAGTCCGCCCAGCGCCCCGCCTTCTTCAAGTCCCATTTAACCAGAATGAATTTTTGGGGTAGGAGCACCCAAAGCCAGCAGAACTGGCCTTAATCACTTTTTGGGGGATCTCTCTTTTCTTCCTCACCAAACTCCCACTGTCAAAACCCAGCCTGAGGCTCAGCTCCCCATCCCCTCAGTCTCTCCAAGGACCTCGGCTTGGATTTCCCAATCCAATAAGGCAGAAATTCTGCTGTCCTCATTGTATATCCTAATTGCAGTAATTGCTTAAGAAATAATTGAAAGACATTAAAGGAATGAAGGGAAATTAAACAAGAGCTGCCAGCTCCAGGGGCCATCCCAAGGGTTGCTCAAAACCCTCAAACCAATAATTTGCTTTAATTAACCAACTCAAATGGAGTAATTAACACCACAATGATACAGCATGATCCTTTATAATTGAGTTATAGAAAAATATTGAAGTATTTAAAACCTTTCTAAACCCAGAAACTCTTTTAAGAGATATACAGGGCACAGCCGCAGACAGAATCTGGTGACTCAGGGGAAAAACCCCAAAGTTTTCAGTCTTTAACATCTTCCACAATGTCACCGTTGACAGCAAACGTGGCTTCAGCCTCAGCAAGACAGACTCAGAGATTTTGCAGATCCTGGTCTCGCCTCAGCTTTTCAGCAGGTCCAGCCTGCAAGGAGAGAGAAGAAAATGAGTCAGAATGGACAGCCTACCTCCAGAAAATCAGCATCATCCACAAAGCATTAAATAGAGCTGTAAGAACTTCCCAAAGGTCCATTTCTCTGTGGACTGAGGGCTCCAGGTTGAAGCACAGGCTGCACCTGCCAAGAGCAGACTTTGGGAACCCCAGAAGTAAAAGCTGCTCGATATTTCAATACAAAGTGACAGCAACAACATTAAGTCCATTTGCACAAAAGGCAGAAGAGACGTGACTCAAAGTTAAGTCAAGATCTGGGGAAGTGAATCACAACTAACTAAAATCAACCTATCAAATTATTGAGACACAAACAGGAACCTAATGCTGTGCTGGATAAACACAAAATGCTGATTACCATGAAAACTGAAGGAAAAGTTGCTGAAGATCTTCCATAACACAAGACAGCAATTACATGAAGCAGTGCAGTACGTGTTACAATGCACTGAAATGCTCGGGGTGAAATCATCTGTTCCGCAGAAACTGTTGAAGCATATTAAGGTTTCACAGAGATGATTAAACAAAAATGATATAAGGTTAAATCTCACTCTTTGCAGCACCTCTTGCAAGAGAGCTCGACTTTCAAGAGTTAATGGTTCCTCATAAATAAGAGCTTGCTTTTCCAGAGTTCCTAGAATAGAGCCCAGATGCCACAGTTCAGATCCTGAAGCCAAAAATCCAAATACAGCACTCCTTCAGAACCCTGAGGGACAGCCATGGATTCTGGGGCTACAGGAAACAGTGAAAAATGGCACCAAGATCAGTGCAGTGCTGGCTGGGAGAAGCAGCATTACTCTGTCCGAGAAAATGCCATTCTGCAGCCGGTTTAGTGCTTTAGAGAATTTTACTGCCATGGGAAAAAAAAAAAAAAAAAAAGGTAATATAGCTGTGGAATGAAAAAAATCCCCAAACCACTGTCCAGAGTACGAGGGTGAACATCCCCAACAACACAGCAAAATAAATGAGAACTTCAGAAAATAACAGAGACATTAAATCCAGTTCAGATGAACAACCATCCTCCATTAGAACAATGCTCTCACCAAAGAACTCTGGCGTGGAGCCTTAATTCAGGATACAGTTACTGAGGAATAACTGAAGACCACTTTTAAGTGCTGTACACCAAACTAAACCCAAGCTCGCTTCCTTTTTCTAGACAGATTCTCTGACAGCTGAGTGAGAGGCTCAAGCACACACTCAGTTGTCAGATTTGCCTTTGCCCTCCTCAGCAAGGACAGAGCAGACGTGGCCAGTGCAGGTCAGACCCACCCCAAGCCCTGCCTGAGCCCCTCTGGCCACCCTTCCCCCTGCTAAGGCTGACCCCAACAGGCTCCAGCCAGGCCCTTTAGGAGTTTGCTTTGTGCACTCTCCTGATCTAATGGGAGGGAACCCTCCTGTGCCCTGGGCCCGGTGAGATTTTCCTGGACAAAATGCAATTTCTCATACAAAAGGCAGACACGGTTGTTTTGTTTGGGTTTTTTTTTAGGATTTGCCCTACACAGGTGATGTTCCTCACAACTCAGCACTACGATGCCAACAGCAGCAATACAGAAAACCCCTCTGGGACAGAGCAGCAGAAAAACCCACCTCCAGACTCACCAGAGAGATGACAGGAGGGCCCTCCGTGCGATGCCTGCTGAGCCAAGTGGAGCTGGCAGGGTGACCCATGGACATTCTGTGTTCACCCTTCAACAGAGTCAATGCGGAAACAGAACAAATCTCTCTCGGTGTCGAGATCCCTTCAGGTGCACCTGGAGATGCTGCAGTGTCCTTCAGCAGCCAGAGCAGAACAGGGTTTCTACTGTGCTGTAAGTGAGAAATACAATTTAATCAGAAGAAAATAAAAGGAAGCATCTCTCCTTGTATTTTTATATTAAAAAAAAATCATGCACTAGAATTTTTTTAAGTGTTCATTCTTGCTTTTATGCAAGTGTAAGTTATGAGCACTCAACTTCCAGCCTGAAATTGCAACAGCCCCTCAGGCTGACTGAGCTCAGCCAGACCACCAGAATCACTGAATTGTGGAAGGGAAAGCTCATCCCATTCCAGCCCCACCCAGGGCACGGACACCTTCCACCAGATCCAGAGGCAGCCACAGCTTCTCTGGGTAACCTGTGCCAGGGCCCCGCCGCCCTCACAGGGAACAATTCCTTCCTGATATTTAATCTAAACCGGCCTCTGAGGCATAAACTGAAAAATCACAACTAATCCTTTATAGTAAATTAAAGACCATATACATTATGTATATTAGTATAGAATAGTATATAGTATAGTATATAGTATAAAATATAGTATACAATATAGTATATTAGAATACATTCCAAGTAGTATTTTAAAATATATAAATTTATTATTATATACTACATATATATAATATGTATTATGTATATTATTATATATATTAATATATTTAGTAACACTGTGCTTATTACTTTTTTGCATATATTTAAACATTACAAATAAGAAACCTTCAAATAATCAGACAATGAACTAGAAGAACTAACCTAAACAACAGAATAACAACATTAAGAGCACAAATAAAGAAATGAACACAGACTCTAAAAAAATACTTTCTCTTAAAATTGTGCCAAAAAAGCCAAAGCACACATGAGAAAGATAAAGGTGAAAAAATGAATAAAACAAGACCCCCCCCCCACGGCCTGGAGACCACCACCACTAAAAACTGAGCTTGCCCAGAAAAGCATAAAGTAATTACTATTCCAAACAAAAATAACCAAGATCAAAAAATAAATATGTATGAAGAAAGTCTGTAAGACATTATGCATATGTAAAACCTCAGAAAATAAGAAAGGCGGCAAATCCGGCCCGGAACTGCCCTGGGCTCGTTCGGTTCGGCTGAGGGGGCGACGTTCAGGGAGACTCGGCTGGGTTCGCCTGTTCGGCGATTTCCGTCAGCCGTCGGCTACTCTCGGCTGTTCGGGGAAACTCGGCGATATCCGTCAGCCGTCGGCTCTTCTCGGCTGTTCGGCAACACTCGGTCATTTTCGTCACTCTCCGGCTCTTTACGGTGACGTCACGCCTTACATCACTTTCGCCCCTCCCCACCGCCTCCTTTGGAAGGTCGAGCACTGCGAGCCGCGCCGCCACCTTGGTTGTGGCAAACTTAAGGACCTCATCGGTGTCTAACACAGGCGCCTGACTAAATTGCTTAAGCCGAACCCGGCTGCGGCGTGGCGGAACCCACAGCCCATGTCCCTACACCTGGAGACGCAACAGAAAATTGTCCCCGAGCGGCGCCGTGGTCGGGATTTTTGTGCAGGCAGTCAACTAGACACACATGGGGGGGTCCTCATTTTTTCCCGCCCTTTTGGCCGCCATCTTTAGAAGGTCAAGCGCCGCGAGCCGCGCCGCCATCTTGGTTGTGGCATCCCCCCAAATGTCCCCCTCGGCTGCTCGCACAGGCGCCTGACCACATCGCCTGCCCGAACACTGCCGTGGCGCCGCTCAGCCACCATCCCTTGTCCGTGCACCTGCGTACGCCACGGAAAAATCGTTCCCGGGCGGCTCCGTGATCCAGGTCGCGCGCAGGGAGCCGGCTGCCACGTGTCCGGGGTCCCCTCTTTTTTCTCGCCTTTTTGGCCGTGATCTTTCGGCGCTCGGGCGGCAACACTGCCCGTGAGCTCAGAGCCTGGGGCTGCTACGGCGGAGAGCTGCAGTACCGCTTTTTATCCACGAGATGGCAGCATTGCCTTACAGTTCACAGCCCGGTGCCAGGCAGGGGGAGCTGCAGTACCGCTCTGTGTCCACACGGTGGCAGCACTGCCGCAGGGAAAGGAGGCAGAAAAGAACGTGGCCAAAATTCCCCTTCCAAACATCCCCGGAAATAAAGGCCCCAAAAGACCCCCAACCACAAATACTACGAAAATCCCACCATCAACCAAGCCAAAACCAAAAGAGCCTTCATTTTAGGCTATATTTAAATATTTCTTCTATTTCTTATTATGATATTTCTATTATATCATGTATTTATCTATGATAATTTATCTATTTATATTATCTGCCTATTTCTATTATTATAATTTACCTATTATATCATGTACATTATATCAGGTATATTTTACAGATTATAATACATGCAACACATAATAAGAATATAGTGTATCTACTGATATTATTTTTCATATTTTACAGTTCCCTTTTTGTTACTTACATATTTTTGTACTTGTATTTTTTTTTTATTTACTTCTTGATATTTTAAACAATATGAATTCATTAACCTAAGAATTCAGAACCACACTTAATTAAAATTGAATGACCCTGGTTTCCTAAAGGGTAACTATTTAATCTTTATTAAAATAATAATTAATAATAAAAATAATCTAAAAATATTTTAATAATTAAAATTATTTTCTTGTGCTCCATCCTTTTGGGGAGGGGGTTGTTTCTTCAGGGTTTGTTTTGGGGTTTCTTTTTTTTTGCTTAATTTTAGATTTCTTGGCTAATAAACAAGGAGGTGCAAAGAGTTACAAAATAAAATGTCTGAATTGTTTTATTGCCTCTGAAATACACCTCGACATCAAGTTCCTGCTGGCTATACTGTGCATGGGTAGAATGAGACCTGAAAGGAAAAAAAGGCACCACAGTGTTCACAGCTTTCTCCGTTCAGGTTTTTTAATTCAGCAGAAAATACAGCGGTTTTTCCCTAACTGCACTCTCAATTATATCCAGACACCCAATAGACATTGAGGTAATTTTTCAACTTCTTTCTTGCCAACAGCCAAACTTCCACCTACTCAGGGTAAGAAAGAGAACGGAGGAAAAAAAAAAAAAAAAAAAAAAAGAACAAAGAAAACATAAAAAATATGTGGAGGGAAAAATAGGATTAACAAGTTAAAGGTTTCTGTGTCCAAGTCCACCAGAAGGGTGGTCAGTGCTCAGAGAATGGGAGTCGCCTGGAAAACAGAGAATGCTTGGTCTTTTTTCATGTTATCCTTTATTCTTTTTATATTAAAGTGTGGCACAAATGAATTTAATGTTCTTTGATGTCAGTCTTTTCCTGGTTTTTCTCTCCTTCAGGGTCAAATTTCCACGTACTCTGGGTAAGAAATAGTATTTAAAAAAGGAACAAAGAAAACATGAAAATATAAAAAATTAAAAAATTGAATAAAAATTAATAAAAAGTTTTTAAAAAATTAAAAATACAAAAAATAAAAACATGGAAATAAAAAATTAAAATAAAATAAAAATATAAAAGTAATATAAAATAAAAAACTAAAATAAAAATAATAAAGTAATATAAAATAAAAAGTAAAAAAAACCTAAAAGTAATATAAAATAAAGTTAAAACTAAATATAAAATCTTTTAAAGAACACACAACAACAGCTGGACTGGGATGAGGCCTTCCAGTGGCTTCACTTCCTACTGGCTCCATCCTTTTTTGCCAACTACCTGCAAGAGGAAAAACAACAGGGATAAAGTTTCAAACAGGATCTCCTTGGTTGAGGCACTTCAAAATAAGATTTTTAACAAAAAAAAAGTTGGCCAAAAAAGAGAGTCTCAAAATCAGGATATAAGTCTCACAGATATTAAAAAAAAAAAAATAAAAAGCTGTCTCTGGTGTGTATAACCTGCCAGCCCCTCATGTTTTCAGTCCTTAAATTGATTTTTAGCAAGGAGAACTTGACAATTCCAGACACTTTGTGCCAATCCAGGAATACCCTCTACAGCCCAACTACACCCCACAGGACAAATTTCAACTCCCCAGGACTTGTCCCATTCCCCCCACACCCAGACTGAGCAACAAGGCAGAGCAGCTCCAGGCCAAACACACCAACACCCGTGACACAGGACAGGACAAAAGGGGGGACACAACAGGGACAGAAATATCTCAGCAAGAAGAATGACCCTGAGGACCGAGAGAACTCGCAATGAGATGACCGAGGTGAGACCCATGGGGAGCTGACCAGGCTCAGAGAAGCCTGCAGGAAGAAGATGCCAACGGGATCACTGATCCCAAGAAACGCAGGGATGGATGCCCGAGAATCCTACGGTCAGAATCCTCCACTCGGCTGTGCACTTTTAGAAGACCTAATCTGCCAGAATGGATCACAGCAGTGCACAGCTGTGGATACAGCTCAGAACAAGACTTGGAAAGGCACCAGCCTGGATGGTTGTGAAGAGAGATGGATTCTGATGTGTGTCTGAACACCTGAGTCAAAGTTCAATGATATCAGTGCCTGTCCAAGGAACAGGGAGATGTTAAGAACGATGCCTCGGGTCTCCAAAAGACCCCTTGAAGGGTTAAGGCAAAAGACACACAAAACAAAACACACAACAGACACTGAGGGCACAACAGACAAGTGACACAACATGCCTTGGGACTGCTCTGCCCTGCACACCTCAGCACTGTGAGACCTTCCCTTCACGTGCCCTAAAGGGGTCACAGCTTGGACATCCCCATCTCCAAACCTGACCCAAAAATCCCTCCCGGTGACTCCCAACCCACACCCCACTTTCATCCCCTCTAGGGCTTTGAGCCCTTCACTTATCTCTGGGATGTCCAGGGATGAGAATCCACATCAGATGCCAAGGAAGGCTGTCTCTGCCTCAGGGAAATTCCTGCTGTCTCAGTCAGGTGCCATAAAGAAAACCAAACATCCACGGATGATCTCAGCAGGGCTGTTGGGTGAGAGGATCTCAGTGTGAGACAAGTGACCACCTGAAACACACAAACAATAAGGGATGCTCAGAGTTGCACCAGAAACACCACTGCCCTGACCACACAAATATATCAATTGTAGGAAACACAAACCAAAGTCCAGCAAAAAAAACCCCAACTCTTATTACTGATAGTCAAACTACCTAATACAATACAATAATACAATACAATACAATAATACAATATAATACAATAATACAATATAATGATGTATACTATAATATATATAATAACATATAATATATTATATATTATATAATATATAATATAAAAACGTATAGCATAATATAATATGTAATAAAAATAACCCCATGTCCATTCCCCTCAAAAAACCTCCAAGATGCATATCTTATATATCTGGGTATACCCCCAATTTAAAGACCTGCCTCTAATCAAATAAGCGTAAACCCCACATCTTTTAAACTATATAAATTCATTAACCTAATGCATCAAAACCACAGAATTTTAAATCCTTAGTCAACACCATACACACCAATCCCATCACTATATACAAAAACAAATCCTCTTTTCTATTAATAAAATAACAAAAAAGTCTCAACTTTTAACTACAAAAAAACCATAAAAACACCGAATTAAAAATAAAATAATCTCATTATAACTAAGCCAAAACTTCAAACAAACTTCCTCCAAAACAAATGTTTTAAGCGTCAAAAAATCTCAAACATTTAAAATAACTCCTTCAGAAATGCCTTCTGTACATTCCAGACTGATTTTGGGAGCAAAGCAAGGAAAGAAAAGCACACAGCCTGTTTTAAGAAAACAGCGTTCACTCCTGTGCATTCCCTGTCCAGTGTATTCAGCCCAAGCACAGACAGACTGCAGCACACAGATCTCCTTTGCTCTTAGTTAGTTTTAGCCAGCTAAAGCAAAGACTTTTTTTTTCCCTTTTTCTTCAGACTGTTTAAACCTGCTGCAGACTGAAAAACCCAGAGAAGCACAAGAATAAACAAATCAATCCACAAAAATAAAACCAGCACAAATATACTCAAATTAGCAGCACCAAAAACAATTACTCCTAACTCAATAAACCCATAATTCCTCAAAACCATCAAAACAAACAGACACCTATAAATACACACAAAACCAAAAGATCCATTTGACTACAAACAATATCTCCTAAATTATCCAAAACTATAAAACATATACCATAGTCAAGCAGGCTAAATAAACAAACCCCTACAAAACAACAAACAATAATCTAATTATTAATATTAAGAAACCCTAAAAAATTAACTACCTCACACTGTCCCAAACCCACTAAAACAAACACTAGATGCTCCCTATGATAAAAGCCACCACTAAATAAATAAAAACCTCCCCTATACCTCACACCACAGCCAATTACACCACTGTAAACCTTAGAAAACAAATCCTGGAAAAACACAATATCCCCCAAAAATAATTCAACAATGAAACTGAGTTCAAAAATACTCTGACCATGGGAACTATGAAACCAAACATGAAATAAATACACCACATATCTCTCATCATACACCACCTACAAACAGAATAAAGCCACACAATAAATCACTAAAAACCACCAAACAGAAAAAACCAGCCCTACCCAACCTGAATTCCTCCACACAACACACAAAACCCCAATAACACATTTCAGAAGTCCCTCAAAAAGAGCTACTTAAATTAATTCTACCTCAAATACAAACAAACCCAACCATAAAGTTACCTTATCTCAAAAACCAAATTATATATTACAAATAATACCAAAAAAGGCACACAAAACACTACACACCATCTAAGAACATAACATTGAATAAAAACTACATGAAAGTACCACTATTCATTAAAATTCCAGCTGAAAAGAAAACCCCTTCACTTTAAAAACAGACAACAACAGAAAAGGGATTTCTTCAATCAATTTGAACTCCTTTTGTCTCCATAACTCCTTTTTCTTCTGGGAACACCGGGGAGGGTTTATTAAGATGAAGCCGAAAAGGAAAAAAAAGTCCCCTCTATAATCCCACACTGGTTTACCTTGTGCTGCTGCTCAGTATAAAGGTTTGATCCCCATCGCCTCCCAAGTAACGCTCCAAACCCACGTGCTAGCGTGAGCTCCTCACAGCTCCATGCTAAACTGATCTGAGGTTCCCCTCTTAAACTGGAACCGTCCCCTCATTATCCAACATAGCTCCCACCTGTGCCTGCTCCGTCCCCCCTCACTGTTCACAGCTCACACCCGGGGCTGCTCTCTCCCCTCCCCATCCTGTGGCATCTCTCACCTGCAGCTGCTGCCACTCCGAGGCTGAGGGCAGAGGGGACTTGCTGTTCATTCCCGAGACGGTTCATTGTCTGCACCTGACACGATGGGGCACCGGGCTTCCCTTGCTGTGGATAAGGACCCCTCTTCTCCTGCAGGTGCCCGAGGCTGCAACGGGGATTCCACCTCCGAAAGTCCGTATGCCTGAGGTTCATAATTCCCAAGGAAATTCCCCAGAAATCGTTACCCTTCATTTACAAATATTCCTTTGGAATCACTCCTGACCTGTCCTTCTGTGGAAGCGTTTCAAACATACATTGGAGAGTTCAGGAGCCGAGTTGGCTTGTTTATGACTTGGCTGACAAGCCCAGACAAAACCCAAACACCAAGAACGCCGGCCCGGCCCCGCCCCCTGGAACGCCCGGCCCCGGCCCCGCCCCCGCCCCGCCCCCGGCCCCGCCCAGCGAGGTAGGGGCGGGACCATCGCCCGCGGCCCCGCCCTTCTCCCTGGGCCGGCCCCGCCCCTCACAGCTCAGCCGAGCCGGGTCCGAGGGGAGAGGAAAGATTCTGGTATAATTTCAAAACGCATTGGGAAAAATAAATCTATGGAACAGCTCATTTCCTCTCCCAGATTGGCTTCTGTGTGATCGTCTGTGACTCCAACTGCTCTGATGGCATTTTCAGCCTGTGGAGCTGCAATGACCTGCCAGAGTCTAAGCACGACAGAAAATAATGGGAGAACTCCCTGGATCAGGCAGCGGAGCCCCTCAGTGGTGTCCCCAAGGCCCAGCAGTGCCCAGCACTTCTGGCTGGAATTTGAGGGGTCCCAGCACAGCCCCTCTGGAGTGTTCCTCCTCTGGAGTTGACACTTCCCAGCAGCCCTGACCAGGGTTTGGGGGTCCCAGCACAGGACCCCCGGCACATCCCCCTGCTTCTCCAAGTCCCGTTTAACCAGAATGATTTTCTGGGGATAGCAGCACCCAAAGCCAGCAGAACTGGCCTTAATCACTTTTGGGGGATCTCTCTTTTCTTCCTCACCAAACTCCCACTGTCAAAACCCAGCCTGAGGCTCAGCTCCCCATCCCCTCAGTCTCTCCAAGGACCTCGGCTTGGATTTCCCAATCCAACAAGGCAAAAATTATATCCTAATTGCAGTAATTGCTTAAGAAATATTTGAAAAACATGAAAGGAATGAAGACAAATTGAACAAGAGCTGCCAGCTCCAGGGGCCATCCAACGGTTGCTAAAACCCCTTACCAATAATTTTAATTAACCAACTCAGAGCAATTAACACCACACTGAGAGAGTATGATTCTTTTCAATTGAGTTATAGATTAATATTGCAGAATGTAAAAAACCTTTCTAAACCCAGAAACTCTTTTAAGAGACATACAGGGCACAGCCGCAGACAGAGTCTGGTGACTCAGGGGAAAAACCCCAAAGTTTTCAGTCTTTAACATCTTCCACAATGTCACCGTTGACAGCAAACGTGGCTTCAGCCTCAGCAAGACAGACTCAGAGATTTTGCAGATCCTGGTCTCGCCTCAGCCTTTCAGCAGGTCCAGCCTGCAAGGAGAGAGAAGAAAATGGGTCAGAATGGACAGCCTACCTCCAGAAAATCAGCATCATCCACAAAGCATTAAATAGAGCTGTAAGAACTTCCCAAAGGTCCATTTCCCTGCGGACTGAGGGCTCCAGGTTGAAGCACAGGCTGGACCTGCCAAGAGCAGACTATGGAAACCCCAGAAGTAAAAGCTGCTCGATATTTCAATACAAAGTGACAGCAAAAACATTAAGTCCATTTGCACAAAAGGCAGAAGAGACGTGACTCAAAGTTAAGTCAAGATCTGGAGAAGTGAATCAGAACTAACCAAAAACAACCTGTCAAATTATTGAGACACAAATAGGAACCTGATGCTGTGCTGGATAAACACAAAATGCTGATTACCATGAAAACTGAAGGAAAACTTGCTGAAGATCTTCCATGACACAAGATAGCAATTACATGAAGCAGTGCAGTACGTGTTACAATGCACTGAAATGCTCGGGGCGAAATCATCTGTTCCGCAGAAACTGCTGAAGCACATTAAGGTTTCACAGAGATGATTAAAAAAAATGATATGAGGTTAAATCTCACCCTTTGCAGCACCTCTTGCAAGACAGCTCGACTTTCAAGAGTTAATGGTTCCTCACGAATAAGAGCTTGCTTTTCCAGGGTTCCTAGAATAGAGCCCAGATGCCACCGTTGAGATCCTGAAGCCAAAAATCCAAATACAGTGCTCCTTCAGAACCCTGAGGGACAGCCACGGATTCTGGGGCTACAGGAAACAGTGAAAAATGGCACCAAGAACAGTGCAGTGCTGGCTGGGAGAAGCAGCATTACTCTCTGAGAAAATGCCATTCTGCAGCCGGTTTAGTGCTTTAGAGAATTTTACTGCCATGGGGGAGGGAAAAAAAAAAAAAAGGTATTATAGCTGGGGAAAGAAGGGAAAAAATCCCCAAACCACTGTCCAGAGTCTGAGGCTGAACATCCACAATAAGACATCAAAATAAATAGAGACTTCAGAAAAAAAATAGAGACATTAAAACCAGCCCCAATGAAAAGCCGTCTATTAGAACAATGCTTGCACCAAAGAACTCTGGCGTGGAGCCTTAATTCAGGATAAAGTTACTGAAGAATATCTGAAGACCACTTTTAAGTGCTGTACGCCAAACTAAACCCAAGCCCGCTTCCATTTTCTAGACAGATCCTCAGACTGCTGAGTGAGAGTCTCAAGCACACACTCAGTCGTCAGATTTGCCTTTGCCCTCCTCAGCAAGGACAGAGCAGACGTGGCCAGTGCAGGTCAGACCCACCCCAAGCCCTGCCTGAGCCCCTCTGGCCACCCTTCCTGCTGCTAAGGCTGACCCCAACAGGCTCCAGCCAGGCCCTTTATGAGTTTGCTTTGTGTATTCTCCTGATCAGATGGGAAAAAATCCTCCTGTGCCCTGAGCCCGGTGAGATTTTCCTGGACAAAATGCAATTTCTCATACAAAAGGCAGTTTTGTTTGGGTTTTTTGTAGGATTTGCCCTACACAGGTGATGTTCCTCACAACTCAGCACTACGATGCCAACAGCAGCAATATAGAAAACCCCTCTGGGACAGAGCAGCAGAAAAACCCACCTCCAGACTCCCCAGAGAGATGACAGGAGGGCCCTCCCTGCGATGCCTGCTGAGCCAAGTGGAGCTGGCAGGGTGACCCATGGACATTCTGCGTTCACCTTTCAACAGAGTCAATGCGGAAACAGAACAAATCTCTCTCGGCGTCGAGATCCCTTCAGGTGCACCTGGAGATGCTGCAGTGTCCTTCAGCAGCCAGAGCAGAACAGGGTTTCTACTGTGCTGTAAGTGAGAAATACAATTTAATCAGAAGAAAATAAAAGGAAGCATCTCTCCTTGTATTTTTATATTAAAAAAAAATCATGCACTAGAATTTTTACACTTGCTTTTATGCAAGTGTAAGTTATGAGGACTCAACTTCCAGCCTGAAATTGCAACAGCCCCTCAGGCTGACTGAGCTCAGCCAGACCACCAGAATCACTGAATTGTGGAAGGGAAAGCTCATCCCATTCCAGCCCCACCCAGGGCACGGACACCTTCCACCAGATCCAGGGGCAGCCACAGCTTCTCTGGGGAACCCGTGCCAGGGCCCCGCCGCCCTCACAGGGAACAATTCCTTCCTGATATTTAATCTAAACCGGCCTCCCTTCATCCTGATGAAGCCCTTCCGCTTGTCCATCACTGCGTGTCCTTGTGAGAAATCCCTCTCCATTAGGGCATAAGCGGCTGGCACAGACCCCCCCCAAATCAATGTTCTGGGGGCTCCCGGGGCCACACGAGCACTCCGGGCGTTTTACCGGCTTCTCCTGCCGCCTTCCCCGGGAACCCCCGGCACGGCTCCAGCGCCGACAGCGAGTGCTCCAGCTCCGGGCACAGCGCCAGCGTGTCCCGCCCGCCCGCCGGGGGATCGGCAGCGGCCCCGACACCGCCTTGAATGGCCCGCCGAGGAAGCGGCAGTGACGGCGGACACCAACCCGGGGCCGCCCGGGAACTGCCCCCGGCTCGGGCGGGCGCGGCTCGTTCGGAGAAACTCGGCTGGGCTCGGCTGTTCAGGGAAACCCGGCTGGGCTCGGCTGTTCGGAGAAACTCGGTCATTTCCGTCAGCCGTCGGCTCTTCGGCTGTTCGGCAACTCTCGGTCATTTTCGTCACACCTCGCCTTTTTTGGTGGCAGAGAGCATTACGTCACTTTCGCCCCTCCCCGCCGCCATCTTTAGAAGGTCAAGAGCAGCGAGCCGAGCCGCCATCTTGGTTGTGGCGCCCCTTAAGGCCCTCCCATAGGTGTCTAACACAGGCGCCTGACTAAAGTGAGTAACCCGAACCCGCCTGCGGCGCAGCTGAACCCACAGCCCGTGTCCCTACACCTGGCGACGCAACAGAAAATTGTTCCCGGGCGGCGCCGTGGTCGGGATTTTTGTGCAGGCAGTCTGATAAACACACATGGAGGGGTCCTCATTTTTTCCCGCCCTTTTCGCCGCCATCTTTAGAAGGTCAGGTGCCCCGAGTCGCGCCGCCATCTTGGTTGTGGCACCCTCCCCAAATGTCCCCCTCGGCTGCTCGCACAAGCGCCTGACAACATCGCCTGCCCAAACACTGCCGTGGCGCCGCTCAGCCCCCATCCCGTGTCCGTCACCTGCGTGGGCCGCTAAAACAGCTCCCGGGCCGCTCCCTGGTCCAGGTCGCGCGCAGGCAGCCGGCTGCCACGTGCCCTGGGTCCCCTCTTTTTTTTTCTCGCCTTTTTGGCCGTGATTTTTCGGTCCTCGGGCGGCAAAACTGCCCGTGAGCTCAGAGACCGGGGCTGCTGCTCACCTCGGGTACCGGCACGGGAGAGAATTGCAGTACCGCTGTATGTCCACAGGATGGCAGCACTGCCGCACAGCTCTCGGGACCGGCACGGGGGACAGTTGCAGTACCGATCTTTATCCACAGGATGGCAGCATTGCCTTACAGATCGCCTGCCATCAACCATACCTAATCCAAAAAAGCCTTCAGTTTAGGCTGCATTTCAAAATAACTTCTATTTCTTACTTTGATATATCTAATAACCATTACAAATTTATCTATTATATCATGTACATTATATTAAGTATATTTTACATATTATAATAAATAGAACAAGTAATAATATAGTGTATCAATAGTGTATCTATTCCTAGTATCTTTCATATTTTATAGTTCTCATTCTGTTACTTAGATTTTTATTTTTTTGTATTATTTTCAATTCGTATTTACTTCTTTCCAATTTTACTGATATTTTAAAGTATATGAATTCATTGACCTAACACATCAGAACCACAGTTAATTAGAATTGAATGAGCCTGGTTTTCTAAGAGATAAATATTTAATCGTTATTAAAATAATATGGGCATATTTTCTCTTTCTGTGTGCTTTTGGGGAGAGGGGGTTTGTTTTGGATTTCTTGGCTAATAAACAAGGAGGTTCAAAGAGCTACAAAATAAAATGTCCATATTATTTTATCTCTGCCTCTGAAATACACTTCGACATCAAGCTCCTGCTGGTAACACTGTACATGGGTAGAATGAGACCTGAAAGGAAAAAACAGGCACCACGGTGATCACAGCTTTCTCGGTTCAGGTTTATTAATTTAGTAGAAAATACAGAGAATTTTTAGTAACTGCACTCTCAATTATATCCAGACGTCCAGCAGACAGGGAGGTCATTTCTCAACTTTTTCCTTGCTGAGAGCCAACCTCCCACATACTCGGGGGAAACAAAAGGGTGGATTTTATCCCCCTGCATCTGAAAGAAAGTCAGGAAAAAATTCAAAGTGCTGCAGGAGAACTTGACAGCTCCAGACACTTTGTGTCCATCTAGGGATACCCTCTACAGTCCAACTACACCCTACATGACAAATTTCAACTCCCCAGGACTTGTCCCATTCCCCCTACACCCAGACTAAGCAACAAGGCAGAGCAGCTCCAGGCCAAACACACCAACACCCGTGACACAGGACAGGACAAAAGGGGGAACACAACAGGGACAGAAATATCTGGGCAAGAAGAATGACCCTGAGGACCGAGATGAGGTCCTCAACTCGCAATGAGATGACCGAGGTAAGACCCATGTGGAGCTGACCAGGCTCAGAGAACCCTGCAGGAAGAAGATGCCAACGGGATCACTGATCCCAAGAAAAGCAGAGATGGATGCCCGAGAATCCTATGGTCAGAATCCTGTACCTGTCTCTGCATTCTGACAAGACCTAATCCACCTGAATGGATCACAGCAGTGCACAGCTGTGGACACAGCTCAGAACAAGACCTGGAAAGGCATCAGCCTGGATGGTTGTGAAGAGAGATGGATTCTGAGGAGCCTCTGAGCTCCCGCGTCAAAGGTTTGATGCCTGGCCTGGTATCAGCACTAGGAATAGGGAGATGTTAAGAACGATGCCTGGGGTCTCCAAAAGACCCCTTGAAGGGTTAAGGCAAAAGACACACAAAACTAAACACACAAAAGATGCAGAGTACACAACAGACAAGTGACACAACGTGCCCTGGGACTGCTCTGCCCTGCACACCTCAGCACTGTGAGACCTTCCCTCTATGTGCCCTAAAGGGGTCACATCTTGCACATCCCCATCTCCAAACCTGATTTAAAAACCCCTCCTGGTCACCCCTGACCCCACACCCCACTTTCATCCCCTCTGTGGCTCCCAGCCCTCCACTTATCTCTGGGACATCTGGGGATGCCAATCCATGTCAAAAGCCAAAGAAGGTGCCTCTCCCTCGGGGAAATTCCTGCTGCCACTGGGCTGGTGTCTCTCAGTCAGCTACAATAAAGAAAAGCAAATGTGACCGTGTGATCTCAGCAGCACATGGGCCAAAAACCAGCAATTCTGCTACTCAACACCTCCTGAGCACACCCAGGTCCTCGGGCCCTGTGCTCCAGCTCTGCTCAGACACCAACATTGCGGGGTGTGCCTGGGTTAAGAGCAGACAAGGTGATGTGGCACTGCTGAAACTTGAGCAGAGCCTCCCTCCTCCTCCCTGACACACCTCAACTCCTCGGCTGTTACCAAAGCCCACCTGGATGGCCCCTTCAAATGGAGAAGGTCAAGGCTTCACCACACAGTCCTGTAATGTTCCCAGGGTCCAGCTGGTGAGGGGAGCTCGGCATCGTGTGAGTGGAACACCTAAAACACACAGCACTGGATGCTCAGAGTTCCACCAGCAAGTGAGGCTGGAGCAATAGTAACTGCTTCTGTCCACCCATCACTGCTCACCTCGTCCACTTCACCTTGACTGCTGATATCCAGCTTTGCCTCCTAAAAATAAAGACAAAGAGCAGTGCTGTGACATGGCCACCATTTACACTCCCCTGCAAACACAAACACTGACTGACCTTCTCAGGGGAGCCCCCTCACCCAGGATGGGGCACTCTGCCATGGATTGAATCCATCTGCACCTGAAACAAAGTCAGGACAAGAGTCAAAGTGCTGCAGGAGAACTCAACAGCTCCAGACACTTTGTGTCATCCTCTCTCTTTTTACTCCAGAGAGGTCCATCCCACTGGGGCCCTCTCCTCTCTAAGGTAACTTTAAATTGCCTCCTGGGACTGAAAAGGTTTTTCCCCTTCTCCCATCCACCAGCCCCAACACTCAGCATTTGGAATACGAGCAGACAAAATCCCTCCTCGACAGAAATGAACGTGTTTGCTCCGTGGATTTGGAGACGTTCCCTCGGTGCTGCCATATCCAAACTCCAGCTGTGCACCTCCTCACACTACCTGGGACCACAGAACAGAAAATGTGACTATTCCCCTCCAGAAGAGTCACCCCCAGGGCTCCTCTGCACCCCTGTCCCGGCTCCCCCTCAGATCTCCCCCCACTCCAGAGGCTGCCCAGAGTGAACCCAGCAAAAGGAAAAGGGACACACTGAGCACAGCACTCACCTCTGGGCCACCTGCCCAAGGGCCAACTCACCCCCTCCCTCTATTCCTTGGCACACCCTGGGGCAGCAGCAGCACCTGCAAAGAAACAAAAAAGGAAAAAATCATGGTGAGTTCCTGTGAAACAGCAACCTCCCTGCTCTGACTGAAGCACAGCACAAGTGAACCTTAATGTTCCACCCATCCACCCTCCTCTGGCGTCCTGGGCCAGCACATCTGCCAAGGGGACCACCCAAAATAAATTAAAAAAAAAAAAAAACCGTGAATGCTTAGAGTTGCACCAGCAAGTGAGACTCCAGCAGTAGCAACTGCTTCTGTCCACTCATCACTGCTCACCTCGTCCACTTCACCTTGACTGCAGAGACCCAGCTTGGCCTCCTAAAAATAAAGACAAAGAGCAGTGCTGTAACATGGCCACCATTTACATTCCCCTGCAAACACAAACAGTGACTGAGCTTCTCAGGGGAGCCCCCTCATCCGGGATGGGGCACTCTGCCATGGATTTAATCCATCTGCACCTGAAAGAAAGTCAGGACAAGAGTCAAAGTGCTGCAGGAGAACTCGACAGCTCCAGACACTTTGTGTCAATCCAGGGATACCCTCTACAGTCCAACTACACCCTACATGACAAATTTCAACTCCCCAGGACTTGTCCCATTCCCCCTACACTCAGACTGAGCAACAAGGCAGAGCAGCTCCAAGCCAAACACACCAACACCCGTGACACAGGACAGGACAAAAGGGGGGACACAACAGGGACAGAAATATCTGGGCAAGAAGAATGACCCTGAGGACCGAGAGAACTCGCAATGAGATGACCGAGGTGAGACCCATGGGGAGCTGACCAGGCTCAGAGAACCCTGCAGGAAGAAGATGCCAACGGGATCACTGATCCCAAGAAAAGCAGAGATGGATGCCTGAGAATCCTACGGTCAGAATCCTGTACCTGTCTCTGCATTCTGACAAGACCTAATCCACCTGAATGGATCACAGCAGTGCACAGCTGTGGATACAGCTCAGAACAAGACCTGGAAAGGCATCAGCCTGGATGGTTGTGAAGAGAGATGGATTCTGATGTGTGTCTGAGCACCTGAGTCAAAGTTCAATGGTATCAGTGCCTGGCCAAGGAACAGGGAGATGTTAAGAACGATGCCTGGGGTCTCCAAAAGACCCCTTGAAGGGTTGAGGAAAAAGACACACCACACAGGACACACAAAAGACACAGAGTGCACAACAGACAAGTGACACAACGTGCCCTGGGACTGCTCTGCCCTGTTCACCTCAGCACTGTGAGACCTTCCCTTTACGTGCCCTAAAGGGGTCACATCTTGGACATCCCCATCTCCAAACCTGACCCAAAAATCCCTCCCGGTGACTCCCAACCCACACCCCACTTTCACCCCCTCTGTGGCTTTGAGTCCTTCACTTATCTCTGGGATGTCCAGGGATGAGAATCCACATCAGGTGCCAAGGAAGGCTGTCTCTGCCTCTGGGAAATTCCTGCTGTCACCGGGCTGTTGTCTCTCAGTCAGGTGCCATAAAGAAAACCAAACATCCAGGGATGATCTCAGCAGGGCTGTTGGCTGGTCAGTGAGGACATCTCAGTGTGAGACAACTGGACCACCTGAAACACACAAACAATAATGGAGGCTTAGAGTTGCACCAGAAACACCATGACCCTGACCACACAAATATATCAATTTTAGGAATTGCAAACAAAAGTCCAGCAAAAAAAAAGCCAACTCTTATTACTCGTAGTCCATTTTCCAAATATAATAAAAATAACCCCATGTCCATTCCCTTCAAAAAACCTCCAAAATACACACCCAGAACCCCCCCAATTTAAAGACCTGCCTCTAACCAAGTAAGAACCATAAACCCCACGTCTTTTAAACTATAAATTCATTAAGCTAACACATCAAAACCACAGAATTTTAAATCCTTAGTCCACACTAATACACCAATCCCATCACTATATACAAAATCAAAACCTATTTTCTATTTCTACTAACAAAACAAGAAAGTCACAACTTTTAACTGCAATAAAACCTAAAAACACCTAATTAGAAGTAAAATTATCCCATTATAACTAACTCAAAACCCCAAACACTCCAAAACAAGTACTTGAAGTGCCAAAAACCATCAAATAGTTAAAATAACTCCTTCACAAATGCCTTCTGTACCTTTCAGACTGATTTTGAGAGCAAAGCAAGGAAAGAAAAAGCACACAGCTTGTTTTAAGAGAACAGTGGTCACCCCTCTGCATTCCCTCTCCAGTGTATTCAGCTGAGACACAGACAGACTGCAGCACACAGATCTGATGGCTCTTTGTTAGTTGTTAGTTTTAGGGCAGAGAAGTTCCCTGCACTGATTTTTTTTCCCTTTTTCTCCAGGCTCATTAAACCTGCTGCAGACTGAAAAACCCAGAGAAGCACCGAGAGCTGCACCTGCAGCCCAGGAGGCCTGGACCTCGGCATTTTATCAATGCTGAAAGAGCTGACAAGAGACCAAAGGAGCTACAACCCACAGCAAGGACTTTCTGAATCTACCATCTCGCCACAGAATAACAGAAAGTTTTATTATTTTATGTCATTCACTCTTTATGCTTGTGAGCACTTTGTTAAATAAATAGTTTTTCCCATTTTTCTCCAAAGAAGTTCTTTCCCAAACCAATTTAAAAGAAAGACCATTTTAGTTTACTCTCTAAAAAAAAAATCCATCCAAAAGTTTCCTCTCAGGTTTACCCTAAAGCACAACAACAAACAATTCAATCCATAGAAATAAAAGTAGCACAAATATACTTAAATTAACAGCACCAAAACCAATTATTCCTAACTCAATGAACTCTTAATTCCTCAAAACCATCAAAACAAACAAACCACCTATAAATACACACAAAACCAAAAGATCTGTTTGACTACAAACAATATCTCCTAAATTATCCAAAACTATAAAATGTATACTGTAGTCAAGCATGCTAAATAAACAAACCCCTATAACACAATAAAAAATCATTTAATTGTAAATATTAAGAAACCCTAAAAAATGAACTACATCACACCGTCTCAAACCCACTAAAACAAACACTAGATGCTCCCTATGATAAAAGCCACCACTAAATAAATAAAAGCCTCCCCTACACCTCACACCACAGCCAATTACACCACTGTAAACCTTAGACAATAAACCCTGGAAAAACACAATATCCCCCAAAAATAATTCAACAACAAAACTCAGTTCAAAAATACTCTGACCAACGTGAACTATGAAACCAAACATGAATTAAATACACCACATATCCCTCACCATACACCACCTACAAACAGAATAAAGCTACACAATAAATCACTAAAAACCACCAAACCCAAAAAACCAGCTCTACCCAACCTGGATCCCTCCATACAACACACAAAACCCCAACAACACATTTCAGAAGTCTCTCAAAAAAGCTACTTAAATTAGTTCTACCTCAAATACAAACAAACCCATCCATAAAGTTACCTTTGCTCAAAAACCAAATTATATATAACAAATAATACCAAAAAAAGTCACACAAAACACTACGCACCACCTAAGAACATCATATTGAATAAAAGCCACATAGAAGTGCCACTATTCATTTAAATTCCAGGTGAAAAGAAAATCCCTCCACTTTAAACACAGACAGCAACAGAAAAAAGGAGTTTCTTCAATCAATTTGAATTCCTTTTGTCTCCATAACTCCTTTTTCGTCTGGGAGCACCGGGGAGGGTTTATTAAGATGAAGCTGAAAAGGAAAAAAAAGTCCCCTCTATAAACCCACACTGGTTGACCTTGTGCTGTTGCTCAGTATAAAGGTTTGATCCCCATCGCCTCCCAAGTAACGCTCCAAACCCACGTGCTCCTCATGAACCACAGCCAGGACCTCAGCGTGAGCTCCTCACTCCCCACGGCTGGATACCAGAATGAGCTGGGGCTGCCCTCTTCACCTGGAACCGCCCCATCATTATCCATCATAGCTCCACCTGGGGCTGCTCTCTCCCCTCCCCATCCTGTGGCATCTCTCACCTGCAGCTGCGGCCAGCCCGAGGGTGAGGCAGAGGGGACTTGCTGTTCATTCCCGGGACGGTTCATTGTCTGCACCTGACACGATGGGGCACCGGGCTTCCCTTGCTGTGGATAAGGACCCCTCTTCTCCTGCAGGTGCCCGAGGCTGGAACTGGGATTCCACCCCCGAAAGTCCATATGCCTGAGGTTCATAATTCCCAAGGAAATTCCCCAGAAATCGTTACCCTTCATTTACAAATATTCCTTTGGAATCACTCCTGACTTGTCCTTCTGTGGAAGCGTTTCAAACGTTCATTGGAGAGCTCAGGAGCCGAGTTGGCTCGTTTATGACTTGGCTGACAAGCCCAGACAAAACCCAAACACCGAGAACTCCGGCCCTGCCCGGCCCTGCCCCCGGCTCCGCCCCCGGCTCCGCCCCCGGCTCCGCCCCCGGCTCCGCCCCCGGCTCCGCCCCACGCCCTGCCCTGCCCGGGATGGGGGCGGGACCAAACTTCCACATACTCGGGGGAAAAAAAAGAGTAAGGAAAAAAAAAAAGGAACAATGAAAACATGAAAAAATTTATTATAAAATAAAACAAAACAAAATAAAAATTTTTAAAAAAACTCAAAAGTTATTAAAAAAGAAAAAAATATAAATAAAATCTAAAATAAATTTTAAATATAATTTAAAAATTTAAAATACTAAATAAATACCATGAATGTAAAAACTGAAATAATATCCATAAATTTAAAAAAAATAAAAGTCACTAAGATTTTAAACAGCAATAAAGAAAAAATATTAAATTTTAAAAATAAATAAGAGACTAAAAATATAAAAATTAAAGAAATAAACCAAAAGCATTTTAAAAAGACAAAACAAAAAATATATTAAAACATTAACCACAATACAATATTTAACATAAAATACAAAAATCAAAAATTAAAAAAAAAATAAACAATAAGTAAAATAAAATACGAAATTAAATAAACACAGCCCTCCCCTCATGCCACTGCCTAATACAGGCCCCAGGAGTTTTCTTGATTAGGCAGGGATAGGGAAAATAAACCCAGTGCCTCCCAGAAAATAAGGTTTTCTAGACAATTCTTGGAAACAAATTCTGTTTTAGCAGGAAGCTCACTTGGGATGAACACCCACATGTGCCAAGGCAGGAAAGAACCACCCCATTGTGTCCAAGGAACAGCAACTAGGCCAGGATTTAAGTTTTAATGGAACTTATGTAATTAAAAACACACTCAGTTGAACTTGAAAACGAGATGAATCAAGGCAATTAAACACTTTACAAGTTTTCCTGGGAATTCCCAGAATTCTGTGGATATGGTGCTGACACATTCCTGATTTACCAACCTTAACTGGGGAAATTTCCTTGGAAATGTCCCCTAAGAATTAGCAAAATTCCAATTAGGATAGAAAATAGGAAAAAAAAAATATAGCCTTACTAAAATCAGAGAGAGGAAAAACATCAAATAAAAGGAAGGAATAATATCCAACTCCCAGCTTGCCTGGAAAAAGCTCAGGAATTTCTAACATGGAAAACTTTTGGAACAGCCAGGAAGTCTATGGAATGATGATTTCAAATCTGCTTCCTCTGCCCTGATTTTCAAGGGAAGAGGGAGTTAAACATGCCAATTTACTCCTATTCCAGAAGGATCTCTCATTTGTGGGAGTAACAATCCAAAGAAACTCCAATCTTACTTGGATTTGACAGCTGAAACTCCCAGCAGAGATGGGAAGTTTCAGTGGAACCAAAGAGCCACAAATCCTGGAATAACAAAATTCAACTCAGCAAAAGTCAGGAATTCTATTTACAAATCCATGGAGGAGGAGGAGGAGGATGACACCAGGAACACAAACCAGCTGAAAGCAACGATTTACAGTAAAGGGCAGGAAATCAAACTGACAGTCTCTGGTTATGCTCAGGCATTTCTCCAGAAGTCAGAGGGAAAAGTGGGAACCTTGGACTGGGATAAGGCCTTCCAGTGCCTCCACTTCCCACTGGCTCTCTCCTTTTTTGCCAACTACCTGCAAGAGGAAAAACAGCAGGAATAAAGTTTCAAACAGGAGGTCCTTGGTTCAGGCAGACTGAAGTGCAGCTCCCAGGGAGCGAGTCCAGGCTGTGCCCAGGGGAGCTCCAGGAATCTGGGATTGCCCGTGGGATTAAAGGGCTGGAAAAGCAGGACCCACCTGCCGGGTTTAGTGCTGGGACACAGCAAGGCCTCGGCTCAGGGGCAGCAGTTGGAGCTGGGACTGCAGGAGAACACCCCAAAGCCAGGTCAAACATCCAGCATGACACGCAGCCCGCTCCGGGAGAAACTCAGGTGGGAGAGGCCCCCAGATGCTCCGTGTTCCTTCTCCTCAGCAGCTTTGCCAGGGCCTCCCTCAGAATGCTGACCTCACCCTGCAGCTCCTAAAAAATAGGAGAACTTATGGAAATCACCCAGCAATCCATGGATTTCCAATTATTAAGAACCAAAGCAGCCGCCTCTCAGTGGTGTCCCCAAGGCCCAGCAGTGCCCAGCACCTCTGACTGGAATTTGAGGGGTCCCAGCACAGCCCCAGAGCAGCAGAAAAACCCACCTCCAGACTCACCAGAGAGATGACAGGAGGGCCCTCCCTGCGATGCCTGCTGAGCCAAGTGGAGCTGGCAGGGTGACCCGTGGACGTTCTGTGTTCACCTTTCAACAGAGTCAATGCGGAAACAGAACAAATCTCTCTCGGTGTCGAGATCCCTTCAGGTGCACCTGGAGATGCTGCAGTGTCCTTCAGCAGCCAGAGCAGAACAGGGTTTCTACTGTGCTGTAAGTGAGAAATACAATTGAATCAGAAGAAAATAAAAGGAAGCACCTCTCCCCCTGCTTTTTATATTAAAAAAGTCATGCATCAGAATTTTTTTAACCGTTCATTCTTGCTTTACGCTGTGTAAATTACAAGCACTCAACTTCCAGCTTGAATTTGCAACAGCCCCACAGGCTGACTGATCTCAGTAAGACCACCAGAATCACTGAATTGTGGAAGGGAAAGCTCATCCCATTCCAGCCCCACCCAGAGCACGGACACCTTCCACCAGATCCAGGGGCAGCCACAGCTTCTCTGGGTAACCTGTGCCAGGGCCCCGCCGCCCTCACAGGGAACAATTCCTTCCTGATATTTAATCTAAACCGGCCTCCCTTCATCCTGATGAAGCCGTTCCCCTTGTCCATCACTGCGTGTCCTTGTGAGAAATCCCTCTCCATGAGGCCATAAGCGGCTGGCACAGACCCCCCCAAATCGATGTTCCGGGGGCCCTCGGGGCCACACGAGCACTCCGGGCCCTTTACCGGCTTCTCCTGCCGCCTTCCCTGGGAACCCCCGGCTCGGCTCCAGCTCCGGGCACAGCGCCAGCGTGTCCCGCCCGCCCGCCCGCCGGGGGATCGGCAGCGGCCCCGACACCGCCTTGAACCGCCCGCCGAGGAAGCGGCAGTGAGGGCGGACACCGGCCGGGGCCGCCCCGGAACTGGCCCCGGCTCGTTCGGTTCGGCTGAGGGGGGCGACGTTCGGGGAAACTCGGCTGGGCTCGGCTGTTCGGGGAAACCCGGCGATTTCCGTCAGTAGTCGGCTATTCTCGGCTGTTCGGAGAAACCCGGCGATTTCCGTCAGCCGTCGGCTATTCTCGGCTGTTCGGGGAAACCCGGCGATTTCCGTCAGCAGTCGGCTCTTTTCGGCTGTTCGGCAACTCTCGGTCATTTTCGTCACACCTCGCCTTTTTTGGTGGCAGAGAGCATTACGTCACTTTCGCCCCTCCCCGCCGCCATCTTTAGAAGGTCAAGAGCAGCGAGCCGAGCCGCCATCTTGGTTGTGGCGCCCCTTAAGGACCCCCCCATAGGTGTCTAACACAGGCGCCTGACTAAAATGAGTAACCCGAATCCGCCGGCGGCGTGGCTGAACCCACAGCCCGTGTCTCTACACCTGGAGACGTCACAGAAAATTGTCCTCGGGCGGCGCCGTGGTCGGGATTTTTGTGCAGGCAGTCTGATAAACACACATAGTGGTCCTCATTTTTTCCCGCCCTTTTCGCCGCCATCTTTAGAAGGTCAAGCACCCCGAGTCGCGCCGCCATCTTGGTTGTGCACCCTCCACAAATGTCCCCCTTGGCTGCTCGCACAAGCCCCTGACAACATCGCCTGCCCAAACACTGCCGTGGCGCCGCTCAGCCCCCATCCCGTGTCCACGCACCTGCGTATGCCGCGGAAAAACCGCTCCCGGGCCGCTCCCTGGTCCAGGTTGCGCGCAGGCAGCCGGCTGCCACGTGCCCTGGGTCCCCTCTTTTTTTTTCCCGCCCTTTTGGCCGTGATCTTTCTGTCCTCGGGCGGCAGCACTGCCCGTGAGCTCAGAGAACGGGGCTGCTGCTCACCTCGGGTGCCGGCACGGGGGAGAATTGCAGTACCGCTGTATGTCCACAGGATGGCAGCACTGCCGCACAGCTCTCGGGACGGGCACGGGGGAGAGTTGCAGTACCGATCTTTATCCACAGGATGGCAGCATTGCCTTACAAATCGGCTCGGGGGAGAGCTGCAGTACCGCTCTGTGTCTACATGGTGGCTGCACTGCCGCAGGGAGCGGAGGCAAAAAAGAACGTGGCCAAAATTCCCCTTCCAAACATCCCCGAAAATAAATGCCCCAAAAGACCCCCAACCACAACAACTACGAGAACCCAGCCACCAACCAAGCAAAAACCAAAAAAGCCTTCAGTTTAGGCTGTACTTCAAAATTTCTTCTATTTCTTATTGTGATATATCTAATAACCATTACAATTTATCTATTATATCATGTACATTATATTAACTATATTTTACATATTATAATATATGGAACAATAATATACTGTATTAATAGTGTATATATTGCTATTATCTATCATATTTTATAGTTCTATTTTTGTTACTTATATTTTTCTTATTTTTTTGTATTTGTATTTTTTCAATTCGTATTTACTTCTTGACATTTTTACCGATATTTTAAACTATATGAATCCATTAACCTAACACATCAGAACCACAGTTATTTAGAATTGAATGACCCTGGTTTTCTAAGGGGTAAATATTTAATCTTTTTTAAAATAATAGGGGCATATTTTCTCTTTCTGTGTGCTTTTGGGGAAGGAAGGTTGTTTGGGGGGGGGTTTGTTTTGGGGTTTTTTTTGTTTCCTTAGTTTTGGATGTCTTTGCTAATAAACAAGGAGGTTCAAAGAGTTACAAAATAAAACGTCTATATTATTTTATCTCTGCCTCTGAAATACACCTCGACATGAAGTTACTGCTGGTAATACTGAGCATGGGGAGAATGAGACCTGAAAGGAAAAAACAGGCACCACGGTGTTCACAGGTTTTTTAATTTAGCAGAAAATACAGAGGATTTTGGCTAACTGCACTCTCAATTCTATCCACACGTCCAGCAAACAGCGAGGTCAATTTTCAACTTCTTCCTTGCTGACAGACAACCTACCACGTACTCGGGGGAAACAAGAGGGTGGATTTAATCCATCTGCATCTGAAACAAAGTCAGGACAACAGTCAAAGTGCTGCAGGAGAACTTGACAGCTCCAGACACTTTGTGTCCATCTAGGGATACCCTCTACAGGCCAACTACACCCCACATGACAAATTCCAAGATCCCAGGATTTGTCCCATTCCCCCTACACTCAGACAAGCAACAAGGCAGAGCAGCTCTGAGCCAAACACACCAACAAACGTGACACAGGACAGGACAAAAGGGGGAACACAACAGGGACAGAAATATCTCAGCAAGAAGAATGACCCTGAGGACCGAGAGAACTCGCAATGAGATAACCGAGGTAAGACCCATGGGGAGCTGACCAGGCTCAGAGAACCCTGCAGGAAGAAGATGCCAACGGGATCACTGATCCCAAGAAAAGCAGAGATGGATGCCCGAGAATCCTATGGTCAGAATCCTGTACCTGTCTCTGCATTCTGACAAGACCTAATCCACCAGAATGGATGGTGGCAGTGCACAGCTGTTGATACAGCTCAGAACAAGACCTGGAAAGGCACCAGCCTGGACACTTGTGAAGAGAGATGGATTCTGAGGGGCCTCTGAGCTCCCGAGTCAAGGGTTTGATGCCTGGCCTGGTATCAGCACCAGGAAAAGCGAGATTTTAAGAACAATGCCTGGGCTCTCCAAAAGACCCCTTGAAGGGTTAAGGCAAAAGACACACAAAACAAAACACACAAAGACACAGAGTGCACAACAGACAAGTGACAGGACATGCCCTGGGACTGCTCTGCCCTGCACACCTCAGCACTGTGAGACCTTCCCTCTATGTGCCCTAAAGGGGTCACATCTTGCACATCCCCATCTCCAAACCTGATTTAAAACATCCTCCTGGTGACCCCTGACCCCACATCCCACTTTCATCCCCTCTGTGGCTCCCAGCCCTCCACTTATCTCTGGGACATCTGGGGATGCCAATCCATGTCAAAAGCCAAAGAAGGTGCCTCTCCCTCGGGGAAATTCCTGCTGTCACTGGGCTGGTGTCTCTCCGTCAGCTACAATAAAGAAAAGCAAATGTGACCGTGTGATCTCAGCAGCACATGGGCCAAAAACCAGCAATTCTGCTACTCACCACCTCCTAAGCACACCCAGGTCCTCGGGCCCTGTGCTCCAGCTCTGCTCAGACACCAACACTGCGGGGTGTGCCTGGGTTAAGAGCAGACAAGGTGATGTGGCACTGCTGAAACTTGAGCAGAGCCTCCCTCCTCCTCCCTGACACACCTCAACTCCTCGGCTGTTACCAAAGCCCACCTGGATGGCCCCTTCAAATGGAGAAGGTCAAGGCTTCACCACAGAGTCCTGTAATGCTCCCCAAGGGCTCATGAATGAGGCAGACTGGGACAGCAGTCCAGTTGGTGAGAGGGGAGTTCAGTGCAGTGCAAGTGGATTGCCTAAAACACACAATAAAGGAGGCTTAGGGTTGCACCAGCAAGTGAAACTCCAGCAGAAGCAACTGCTTCTGGCCACCCATCACTGCTCACCTCGTCCACTTCACCTTGACTGCAGAGATCCAGCCTTACCTCCTAAAAACAAAGAACAGTGCTGTAACATGGCCACCATTTACACTCCCCTGCAAACACAAACAGTGACTGACCTTCTCAGGGGAGCCCCCTCACCCGGGATGGGGCACTCTGCCATGGATTGAATCCATCTGCATCTGAAAGAAAGTCAGGACAAAAGTCAAAGTGCTGCAGGAGAACTCAACAGCTCCAGACACTTTGTGTCACCCTCTCTCTTTTTACTCCTGAGGGGTCCATCCCACTGGGGCCCTCTCCTCTCTAAGGTAACTTTAAATTGCCTCCGGGGACTGAAAAGGTTTTTCCCCTTCTCCCAACCACCAGTCCCAACACTCAGCTTTTAGAATACGAGCAGACAAAATCCCTCCTCGACAGAAATGAACGTGTTGGCTCCGTGGATTTGAAGATGTTCTCTGCTCCCACCTCGGTGCTGCCATATCCAAACTCCAGCTGTGCACCTCCTCACACTACCTGGGACCACAGAACAGAAAATGTGACTATTCCCCTCCAGAAGAGTCACCCCCAGGGCTCCTCTGCACCCCTGTCCCGGCTCCCCCTCAGATCTCCCCCCACTCCAGAGGCTGCCCAGAGTGAACCCAGCAAAAGGAAAAGGGACACACTGAGCACAGCACTCACCTCTGGGCCACCTGCCCAAGTGCCAACTCACCCCCTCCCTCTATTCCTTGGCACACCTGGGGCAGCAGCAGCACCTGCAAAGAAACAAAAAAGGAAAAATCATACTGAGTTCCTGTGAAACAGCAACATCCCCGCTCTGACTGAAGCGCAGCACAAGTGAACCTTAATGTTGCACCCATCTACCCTCCTCTGGCATCCTGGGCCAGCACATCTGCCAAAGGGACCACCTAAAATAAAATAAAACAGAACAGAGAATGCTTAGAGTAGAACCAGCAAGTGAGACTTGAGCAACAGCAACTGCTTCTGTCCACCCATCACTGCTCACCTTGTCCACTTCACCTTGACTGCACAGATCCAACTTTGCCTCCTAAAAACAAAGACAAAGAGCAGTGCTGTAACATGGCCACCATTTACACTCCCCTGCAAACACCAACAGTGACTGACCGTCTCAGGGGAGCCCCCACACCCAGGATGGGGCACTCTGCCATGGATTTAATCCATCTGCACCTGAAACAAAGTCAGGACAAAAGTCAAAGTGCTGCAGGAGAACTTGACAGCTGCAGACACTTTGTGTCCATCTAGGGATACCCTCTCCAGGCCAACTACACCCCACATGACAAATTTCAAGTCCCCAGGACTTCTCCCATTCCCCCTACACTCAGACTGAGCAACAAGGCAGAGCAGCTCCAGGCCAAATACACCAACACCCGTGACACAGGACAGGACAAAAGGGGAGACACAACAGGGACAGAAATATCTCAGCAAGAAGAATGACCCTGAGGACCGAGAGAACTCGCAATGAGATGACCGAGGTAAGACTCATGGGGAGCTGACCGGGCTCAGAGAACCCGGCAGGAAGAAGATGCCAACGGGATCACTGATCCCAAGAAAAGCAGAGATGGATGCCCGAGAATCCTACAGTCAGAATCCTGTACCTGTCTCTGCATTCTGACAAGACCTAATCCACCAGAATGGATGGTGGCAGTGCACAGCTGTGGATACAGCTCAGAACAAGACCTGGAAAGGCACCAGCCTGGACACTTGTGAAGAGAGATGGATTCTGAGGGGCCTCTGAGCTCCTGAGTCAAGGGTTTGATGCCTGGCCTGGTATCAGCACCAGGAAAAGGGAGATGTTAAGAAACATAGGGGAAAACCATCTCCAAAAGACCCCTTGAAGGGTTAAGGCAAAAGACACACAAAACAAAACACACAAAGACACAGAGTGCACAACAGACAAGTGACAGGACGTGCCCTGGGACTGCTCTGCCCTGCACACCTCAGCACTGTGAGACCTTCCCTTCACGTGCCCTAAAGGGGTCACATCTTGGACATCCCCATCTCCAAACCCGACTCAAAAATCCCTCACGGTGACCCATGACCCCACACCCCACTTTCATCCCCTCTGTGGCTTTTAGCCCTTCACTTATCTCTGGGATGTCCAGGGATGAGAATCCACATCACGTGCCAAAGAAGGCCACCTCTCCCTCGGGGAAATTCCTGCTGTTACCGGGCTGTTGTCTCTTAGTCAGGTGCCATGAAGAAAACCAAACATCCAGGGATGATCTCAGCAGGGCTGTTGGCTGGTCAGTGAGGACATCTCAGTGTGAGACAACTGGACCACCTGAAACACACAAACAATAATGGAGGCTTAGAGTTACACCAGAAACACCACGACCCTGACCACACAAATATATCAATTTTAGGAATTGCAAACAAAAGTCCAGCAAAAAAAAAACCAACTCTTATTACTCGTAGTCCATTTTCCAAATATAATAAAAATAACCCCATGTCCATTCCCCTCAAAAAACCTCCAAAATACACACCCAGAACCCCCCCAATTTAAAGATCTGCCTCTAACCAAGTAAGAACCATAAACCCCACGTCTTTTAAACTATAAATTCATTAAGCTAACACATCAAAACCACAGAATTTTAAATCCTTAGTCCACACTTATACACCATATACACCAATCCCATCACTATATACAAAATCAAAACCTATTTTCTATTTCTACTAACAAAACAAGAAAGTCACAACTTTTAACTGCAATAAAACCTAAAAACACCTAATTAGAAGTAAAATTATCCCATTATAACTAACTCAAAACCCCAAACACTCCAAAACAAGTACTTGAAGTGCCAAAAACCATCAAATAGTTAAAATAACTCCTTCAAAAATGCCTTCTGTACCTTTCAGATTGATTTGGAGAGCAAAGCAAGGAAAGAAAAAGCACACAGCTTGTTTTAAGAGAACAGTGGTCACCCCTCTGCATTCCCTCTCTCCAGTGTATTCAGCTGAGACACAGACAGACTGCAGCACACAGATCTGATGGCTCTTTGTTAGTTGTTAGTTTTAGGGCAGAGAAGTTCCCTGCACTGATTTTTTTTCCCTTTTTCTCCAGGCTCATTAAACCTGCTGCAGACTGAAAAACCCAGAGAAGCACCGAGAGCTGCACCTGCAGCCCTGGAGGCCTGGACCTCGGCATTTTATCAATGCTGAAAGAGCTGACAAGAGACCAAAGGAGCTACAACCCACAGCAAGGACATTCTGAATTTACCATCTCGCCACAAAATAACAGAAAGTTTTATTATTTTATGTCATTCACTCTTTATGCTTGTGAGCACTTTGTTAAATAAATAGTTTTTCCCATTTTTCTCCAAAGAAGTTCTTTCCCAAACCAATTTAAAAGAGAGACCATTTTAGTTTACTCTCTAAAAAAACCCCATTCAAAAGTTTCCTCTCAGGTTTATCCTAAACCACAACAACAAACAATTCAATCCATAGAAATAAAAGTAGCACAAATATACTTAAATTAACAGCACCAAAAACAATTATTCCTAACTCAATGAACTCTTAATTCCTCAAAACCATCAAAACAAACAAACCACCTATAAATACACACAAAACCAAAAGATCTGTTTGACTACAAACAATATCTCCTAAATTATCCAAAACTATAAAATGTATACTGTAGTCAAGCATGCTAAATAAACAAACCCCTATAACACAATAAAAAATCATTTAATTGTAAATATTAAGAAACCCTAAAAAATGAACTACATCACACCATCTCAAACCCACTAAAACAAACACTAGATGCTCCCTATGATAAAAGCCACCACTAAATAAATAAAAGCCTCCCCTACACCTCACACCACAGCCAATTACACCACTGTAAACCTTAGACAATAAACCCTGGAAAAACACAATATCCCCCAAAAATAATTCAACAACAAAACTCAGTTCAAAAATACTCTGACCAACGTGAACTATGAAACCAAACATGAATTAAATACACCACATATCCCTCGTCACACCACCTACAAACAGAATAAAACTACACAATAAATCACTAAAAACCACCAAACAGAAAAAACCAGCTCTACCCAACCTGGATCCCTCCATACAACACACAAAACCCCAATAACACATTTCAGAAGTCTCTCAAAAAAGCTACTTAAATTAGTTCTACCTCAAATACAAACAAACCCACACATAAAGTTACCTTTGCTCAAAAATCAAATTATATATAACAAATAATACCAAAAAAAGTCACACAAAACACTACGCACCACCTAAGAACATCATATTGAATAAAAGCCACATAGAAGTGCCACTATTCATTTAAATTCCAGGTGAAAAGAAAATCCCTCCACTTTAAACACAGACAGCAACAGAAAAAAGGAGTTTCTTCAATCAATTTGAACTCCTTTTGTCTCCATAACTCCTTTATCGTCTGGGAGCACCGGGGAGGGTTTATTAAGATGAAGCTGAAAAGGAAAAAAAAGTCCCCTCTATAAACCCACACTGGTTGACCGTGTGCTGTTGCTCAGTGTAAAGGTTTGATCCCCATCGCCTCCCAAGTAACGCTCCAAACCCACGTGCTCCCCATGACCCAAAGCCAGGACCTCAGCGTGAGCTCCTCACTCCCCACGGCTGGATACCAGAATGAGCTGGGGCTGCCCTCTTAACCTGGAACCGCCCCATCATTATCCATCACAGCTCCACCTGGGGCTGCTCTCTCCCCTCCCCATCCTGTGGCATCTCTCACCTGCAGCTGCGGCCAGCCCGAGGGTGAGGCAGAGGGGACTTGCTGTTCATTCCCGAGACGGTTCATTGTCTGCACCTGACACGATGGGGCACCGGGCTTCCCTTGCTGTGGATAAGGACCCCTCTTCTCCTGCAGGTGCCCGAGGCTGGAACTGGGATTCCACCCCCGAAAATCCATATGCCTGAGGTTCATAATTCCCAAGGAAATTCCCCAGAAATCGTTACCCTTCATTTACAAATATTCCTTTAGAATCACTCCTGACTTGTCCTTCTGTGGAAGCGTTTTAAACATTCATTGGAGAGTTCAGGAGCCGAATTGGCTCGTTTATGACTTGGCTGACAAGCCCAGACAAAACCCAAACACCGAGAACTCCGGCCCTGCCCCGTGAGCTGCCCGGCTCCGCCCCCGGCTCCGCCCCCGGCTCCGCCCCCGGCTCCGCCCCCGGCTCCGCCCCCGGCTCCGCCCCCGGCTCCGCCCCCGGCTCCGCCCCCGGCTCCGCCCCCCGGCTCCGCCCCCCCGGCTCCGCCCCCCCGGCTCCGCCCCCCCGGCTCCGCCCCCCCGGCTCCGCCCCCCCGGCTCCGCCCCCCCGGCTCCGCCCCCCCGGCTCCGCCCCCCCGGCTCCGCCCCCCCGGCTCCGCCCCCCCGGCTCCGCCCCCCCGGCTCCGCCCCCCCGGCTCCGCCCCCCCGGCTCCGCCCCCCCGGCTCCGCCCCCCCGGCTCCGCCCCCCCGGCTCCGCCCCCCGGCTCCGCCCCCCCGGCTCCGCCCCCCCGGCTCCGCCCCCCCGGCTCCGCCCCCCCGGCTCCGCCCCCCCGGCTCCGCCCCCCCGGCTCCGCCCCCCGGCTCCGCCCCACGCTCCGCCCCACGCTCCGCCCCACGCTCCGCCCCACGCTCCGCCCCACGCTCCGCCCCCCGCCCTATCCTGCCCGGGATGGGGGCGGGAACAAACTTCCACATACTCGGGGGAAAAAAAAGAGTAAGGAAAAAAAAAAAGGAACAATGAAAACATGAAAAAAAAAATTATAAAATAAAATAAAACAAAATTAAAATTTTTAAAAAACCTCAAAAGTTATTAAAAAGAAAAAAAGAAATTAATAAAATCTAAAATAAATTTAAAATATAATTTAAAAATTTAAAATACAAAATAAATAACATGAATGTAAAAACTGAAATAATATCCATAAATTTTAAAAAAAATAAAAGTCATTAAGATTTTAAATAGTAATAAAGAAAAATTTTTAAATTTTAAAAATAAATAAAAGACTAAAAATATAAAAATTAAAGAAATAAACCAAAAGCATTTTAAAAAGACAAAACAAAAAATATATTAAAACATTAACCACAATACAATATTTAACATAAAATACAAAAAAAAAAAAAAAAAGTAAAATAAAATACAAAATTAAAAAAACACAGCCCTTCCCTCATGCCACTGCCTAACACAGGCCCCAGGAGTTCTCTTGATTAGGCAGGGATAGGGAAAACAAACCCAGTGCCTCCCAGAAAAAAAGGTTTTCTAGAAAATTCTTGGAAACAAATTCTGTTTTAGCAGGAAGCTCACTTGGGATGAACACCCACATGTGCCAAGGCAGGAAAGAACCACCCCCTTGTGTCCAAGGAACAGCAACTAGGCCAGGATTTAAGTTTTAATGGAACTTATGTAATTAAAAACACACTCAACTGAACTTGAAAACGAGATGAATCAAGGCAATTAAACACCTTACAAGTTTTCCTGGGAATTCCCAGAATTCTGTGGATATGGTGCTGACACATTCTTGATTTACCAACCTTAACTGGGGAAATTTCCTTGGAAATGTCCCCTAAGAATTAGCAAAATTCCAATTAGGATAGAAAATAGGAAAAAAAATATAGCCTTACTAAAATCAGAGAGAGGCTAAACATCAAATAAAAGGAAGGAATAATATCCAACTCCCAGCTTGCCTGGAAAACAAGCTCAGGAATTTCTAACATGGAAAACTTTTGGAACAGCCAGGAAGTCTGTGGAAGTCCATGGAATGATGATTTCAAATCTGCTGCCTCTGCTCTGATTTTCAAGGGAAGAGGGAGTTAAACATGCCAATTTACTCCTATTCCAGAATGATCTCCAGTTTGTGGGAGTAACAATCCAAAGAAACTCCAATCTTACTTGGATTTGACAGATGAAACTCCCAGCAGAGATGGGAAGTTTCAGTGGAACCAAAGAGCCACAATTCCTGGAAAAACAAAATGCAACTCAGCAAAAGACAGCAATTCCATTGACAAATGCATGGAGGAGGAGGAGGAGGAGGATGACACCAGGAACACAAACCAGCTGAAAGCAACGATCTACTGTAAAGGGCAGGAAATCAAATGGACACTCTCTGGTTCTGATCAGGCATTTCTCCAGGAGTCAGAGAGAAAAGTGGGAACCCTGCACTGGGATAAGGCTTTCCAGTGCCTCCACTTCCCACTGGCTCTCTCCTTTTTTGCCGACTACCTGCAAGAGGAAAAACAGCAGGAATAAAGTTTCAAACAGGAGGTCCTTGGTTCAGGCAGACTGAAGTGCAGCTCCCAGGGAGCGAGTCCAGGCTGTGCCCAGGGGAGCTCCGGGAATCTGGGATTGCCCGTGGGATTAAAGGGCTGGAAAAGCAGGACCCACCTGCCGGGTTTAGTGCTGGGACACAGCAAGGCCTCGGCTCAGGGGCAGCAGTTGGAGCTGGGACTGCAGGAGAACACCACAAAGCCAGGTTAAACATCCAGCATGACACGCAGCCCGCTCCGGGAGAAACTCAGGTGGGAGAAGCCCCCGGATGCTCCATGTTCCTTGTCCTTGGCAGCTTTGCCAGGGCCTCCCTCAGAATACTGACCTCACCCTGCAGCTCCCACAAAATAGGAGAACTTATGGAAATCACCCAGCAATCCATGGATTTCTAGGTATTAAGAACCAAAGCAGCTGCCTCTCAGTGGTGTCCCCAAGGCCCAGCAGTGCCCAGCACCTCTGACTGGAATTTGAGGGGTCCCAGCACAGCCCCAGAGCAGCAGAAAAACTCACCTCCAGACTCACCAGAGAGATGACAGGAGGGCCCTCCCTGCGATGCCTGCTGAGCCAAGTGGAGCTGGCAGGGTGACCCGTGGACATTCTGTGTTTACCTTTCAACAGAGTCAATGCGGAAACAGAACAAATCTCTCTCGGTGTCGAGATGCCTTCAGGTGCACCTGGAGATGCTGCAGTGTCCTTCAGCAGCCAAAACAGAACAGGGTTTCTACGGTGCTGTAAGTGAGAAATACAATTGAATCAGAAGAAAATAAAAGGAAGCACCTCTCCCCCTGCTTTTTATATTAAAAAAATCATGCAGTAGAATTTTTTTAAGCGCTCATTCTTGTTTTACACTGTGTAAATTACAAGCACTCAACTTCCAGCCTGAATTTGCAACAGCTCCTCAGGCTGACTGAGCTCAGCCAGACCACCAGAATCACTGAATTGTGGAAGGGAAAGCTCATCCCATTCCAGCCCCACCCAGGGCACGGACACCTTCCACCAGATCCAGGGGCAGCCACAGCTTCTCTGGGGAACCTGTGCCAGGGCCCCGCCGCCCTCACAGGGAACAATTCCTTCCTGATATTTAATCTAAACCGGCCTCTGAGGCATAAACTGAAAAATCACAACTAATCCTTTATAGTAAATTAAAGAGCATATACAGTATAATAGAATATATTCCAAGTAATATTTTAAAATATATAAGACAGCATTTAGTAATACTGTGCTTATTACTTTTTTGCATATATTTAAACATTACAAATATGAAACCTTCAGCACAATCAGAAAATTAACTACAAGAACTAACCTAAACAACAGAATAACAGCATTAAGAGCACAAGTAAAGAAAACAACACAGACTCTAAAACAATACATTCTCTTAAAATTGTGCCAAAAAAGCCAAAGCACACGTGAGAAAGATAAAGGTGAAAAAATGAATAAAAAATGACCCCCACCACGGCCTGGAGACCACCACCACTAAACACTGAGCGTGCCCAGAAAAGCATAAAGTGATTACCATATCAAAGGAAAATAAGCAAGATCAAAAAATAAGTATGTATGAAGAAAGTCTGTAAGATATCATGAATATGTAAAACCTCAGAAAATAAGAAAGGGGGCAAATCCCCTGGGGGGTATGCGTGTCTTTGATAAAATTATTCCCCACGTCAATAAATACAAACCGCTCTAACAACTCGGATTAGTTGTGGAGTTCTTTCCGCGTCGTTTCAGCCTCCCTTCATCCTGATGAAGCCCTTCCCCTTGTCCATCTCACGGCGTGTCCTTGTGAGAAATCCCTCTCCATTAGGGCATAAGCGGCTGGCACAGACCCCCCCAAATCAATGTTCTGGGGGCTCTCAGGGCCACACGAGCAATCCGGGCGTTTTACTGGCTGATCCTTGCCACCTTCCCCGGGAACCCCGGGCTCGGCTCCAGCGCCGACAGCGAGTGCTCCAGCTCCGGGCACAGCGCCAGCGTGTCCCGCCCGCCGGGGGATCGGCAGCGGCCCCGACACCGCCTTGAATGGCCCGCCGAGGAAGCGGCAGTGAGGGCGGACACCGGTCCGGGGCCACCCTGGAACTGCCCTCAGCGCGTTCGGTTCGGCTGAGGGGGGGCGACGTTCGGGGAAAGTCGGACGTGTTCGGCTGTTCGGGGAGACCCGGCTGGGTTCGGCTGTTCGGGGAAACCCGGCGATTTCCGTCAGCCGTCGGCTATTTTCGGCTGTTCGGATAAACTCGGTCATTTCCGTCAGGCGTCAGCTATTCTCGGCTGTTCGTCAACTCTCGGTCATTTTCGTCACACCTCGCCTTTTTTGGTGGCAGACAGCATTACGTCACTTTCGCCCCTCCCCGCCGCCATCTTTAAAAGGTCAAGAGCAGCGAGCCGAGTTGCCATCTTGGTTGTGGCGCCCCTTAAGGCCCCACCATAGGTGTCTAACACAGGCGCCTGACTAAAACGAGTAATTTCAACCCGCCTGCAGCGCGGCTGAACCCACAGCCCGTGTCTCTACACCTGGAGACGCCACAGAAAATTGTCTCCGGGCGGCGCCGTGGTCGGGATTTTAGTGCAGGCAGTCAACTAGACACACATAGGGTCCTCTCTCTTTCCCGCCCTTGTCGCCGCCATCTTGAGAAGGTCAAGCGCCGCGAGCCGCGCCGCCATCTTGGTTGTGGCACCCTCCCCAAATGTCCCCCTCGGCTGCTCGCACAAGCGCCTGACAACATCGACTGCCCAAACACTGCCGTGGCGCCGCTCAGCCCCCATCCCGTGTCCACGCACCTGCGTATGCCGCGGAAAAATCGCTCCCGGGTGGCTCCGTGGTCCGGGTCGCGCGCAGGCACCCGGCTGCCACGTGCCCTGCGTCCCCTCATTTTTTTTTCCCCCTTTTTTGGCCGTGATCTTTCTGTCCTCGGGCGGCAGCACTGCCCGTGAGCTCAGAGAACGGGGCTGCTACGGGCAAGGGGGATAACTGCAGTACCGCTTTTTATCCACGAGATGGCAGCATTGCCTCACAGATCACAGCCCGGTGCCAGGAAGGGGGAGCTGCAGTACCGCTCTTTCTCCACACGGTGGCACCACTGTCGCAGGGACCGGAGGCAGAAAAGAATGTGGCCAAAATTCCCCTTCCAAACATCCCCGAAAATAAAAGCCCCAAAAGACCCCCAACCACAACAAGTACGAGAATACCACCATCAACCAAGCCAAAACCAAAAAAGTCTTCATTTTAGGCCATATTTAAATATTTCTTCTATTTCTTATTATGATATTTCCATTATATCATGTATTTATCTACTATAATTTATCTATTTATATTACCTACCTATTTATATTATTATAATTTACCTATTATATCATGCACATTATATTAGGTATACATTACATATTATAATATATGGAACAGGTAATATATAGTGTATCTATTGATATTATCTTTCATATTTTATAGTTCTCTTGTTACTTATATTTTCCTTTTTTTTTTTTTGTATTTGTATTTTTTTTATTTACTTCTTGATATTTTAAACAATATTTTAAACCATATGAATTGATTAACCTAAGACACCAGAACCACAGTTAATTAGAATTGAATGACCCTGGTTTTCTAAGGGGTAAATATTTAATCTTTATTAAAATAGTAATTAATAATAATAAAAATGATTTTAAAATAATAATATAAAATAATAAAATAATTTTCCCATTCTGCCTGCTTTTTGAGGGGGGTGTTTGTGGGGGGCTTTGTTTTGGGGTTTTTTTGTTTGCTTAGCTTTAGATTTCTTGGCTAATAAACAAGGCAGTTCAGAGAGTTACAAATTAAAATGTCTACTTAGTTTTATTGCTGTCTCTGAAATACACCTTGACATCAAGTTACTGCTGGCAATACTGTGCATGGGGAAAATGAGACCTAAAAGAAAAAAAGGCACCACAGTGTTCACAGCTTTCTCCATTCAGGTTTTAATTCAGCAGAAAATACAGAGGTTTTTCACTAACTGCACTCTCAGTTATATCCAGACCTCCAATGGACATGGAGGTCATTTTTCAACTTCTTTCTTACCAACAGCCAAACTTCCACCTACACAGGGTAAGAAAGAGTATGGAAAAAAAAAATTAAAAAAAAAAAAAACCCACAAAAAACCAAAACAAAACAAAACAAAAAAAACAAAACAAAACAAAAAAAAACCAAAAAAAAAAACAAACCACTAAAAAAAAACCAAACAAAAAAACCCCACATTAAAATACATAGAGGGAGAAATACAATAAACAAGTTAATGGTTTCTGTGTAGAAATCCACCAGAAGGGTGGTCAGTGTTCAGAGAATGGGAGTCTCCTGGAAAACAGAGAATGCTTGGTCTTTATTCATGCTATCCTGTATCCTATTTCTATTAAAGCGTGGCACAAATGAATTTAGTGTTCTTTGATGTCAGTCTTTTCCTGGTTTTTCTCTCCTTTAGGGTCCAACTTCCACGTACTCCGGGTAAGAAATAGTATTTAAAAAAGGAACAAAGAAAACATGAAAAAAAAAAAAAAAAAAAAAAAATTGAATAAAAATTAATAAAAAGTTCTTAAAAATTAAAAATACAATAAAAACATGGAAATAAAATAAAAATCAAAAAAAATCTAAAAGCAATATTAAAAAAAAGTTAAAAATAAAAAATAAATATAAAATCTTTTCAAGAACACAAAACAACAGCTGGACTGGGATGAGGCCTTCCAGGGGCTTTGCTTCCTACTGGCTCCATCCTTTTTTGCCAACTACCTGCAAGAGGAAAAGCAACAGGGATAAAGTTTCAAACAGGATCTCCTTGGTTGAGGCACTTCAAAATAAGATTTTTTAACAAAAAAGTTGGACAAAAAAGAGAGTCTCAAAATCAAGATGTAAGTCTCACAGCTATTAAAAAAAAAAAAAAAAAAAAAAAAAAAAAAAAGAAAAAGAAAAACATGTCTCTGGTATGTATAACTTGCCAGTCTCTCATGTTTTCAGTCCTTACCATTGATTTTTACCAAGGAGAACTTGACAATTCCAGACACTTTGTGCCAATCCAGGAATACCCTCTACAGCCCAACTACACCCTACATGACAAATTTCAAGTCCCCAGGACTTGTCCCATTCCCCCTACACCCAGACTGAGCAACAAGGCAGAGCAGCTCCAGGCCAAACACACCAACACCCGTGACACAGGACAGGACAAAAGGGGGAACACAACAGGGACAGAAATATCTGGGCAAGAAAAATGACCCTGAAGACCGAGAGAACTCACAATGAGATGACCGAGTAAGACCCATGGGGAGCTGACCAGGCTCAGAGAACCCTGCAGGAAGAAGATGGCAACGGGATCACTGATCCCAAGAAATGCAGAGACGGATGCCTGAGAATCCTACAGTCAGAATCCTTCACTCAGCTGTGCACTTTTAGAAGACCTAATCTGCCTGAATGGATGGTGGCAATGCGCAGCTGTTGATACAGCTCAGAACAAGACCTGGAAAGGAACCAGTCTGGAAGGTTGTGAAGAGAGATGGATTCTGATGTGTGTCTGAGCACCTGATTCAAAGTTCAATGATATCAGTGCCTGTCCAAGGAACAGGGAGATATTAAGAACGATGCCTGGGGTCTCCAAAAGACCCCTTGAAGGGTTAAGGCAAAAGACACACAAAACAAAACACACAACAGACACAGAGTGCACAACAGACAAGTGACACGACGTGCCCTGGGACTGCTCTGCCCTGCACACCTCAGCACTGTGAGACCTTCCCTTCACGTGCCCTAAAGGGGTCACAGCTTGGACATCCCCACCTCCAAACCAGACCCAAAAATCCCTCCCAGTGACTCCCAACCCACATCCCACTTTCACCCCCTCTGTGGCTTTTAGCCCTTCACTTATCTCTGGGATGTCCAGGGATGAGAATCCACATCGAGGCCAAGGAAGGCTGTCTCTGCCTCAGGGAAATTCCTGCTGTCTCAGTCAGGTGCCATAAAGAAAACCAAACATCCACGGATGATCTCAGCAGGGCTGTTGGGTGAGAGGATCTCAGTGTGCGACAAGTGACCACCTGAAACACACAAACAATAAGGGATGCTCAGAGTTGCACCAGAAACACCACTGCCCTGACCACACAAATATATCCATTTTAGAAAACAAAACACAAACAAAAGTCCATTAAAAAAAAGCCAACTCTTATTATTCCTAGTCCATTTTCCAAATATAATAAAAATAACCCCATCTCCATTCTCCTCAAAAAACCTCTGAAATATACACCCAGAACACCCCCAACTGAAATACCTGCCTCTAACCACATAAAAACTAGAAAACCTATATTCCTTGACCTATAGAAATTTATTAACCTAGTACGTCAAAACCACAGACTTTTAAATCCTTAGTCCACACATGTAGACCGTATACACCAATCCCATCACTACATACCAAATCAAAGCCTATTTTCTATTACTAACAGAACAAAAAAAGCCTCTACCTTTAACTGCAATAAAACTTCTAATTAAAAATAAAATAATTTCATTATAACTAAGCAAAAACTTCAAACAAACTTCCTCCAAAATAAATAATTTAAACACCAAAACCCCTCAAAAATTCAAAATAACTACTTCAGAAACGCCTTCAGTACCTTTCAGACTGATTTTGAGAGCAAAGCAAGGAAATAAAAAGCACGCAGCCTGTTTTAAGAAAACAGTGGTCACTCCTGTGCATTCCCTGTCCACTGTATTCAGCCCAAGCACTGACAGACTGCAGCACACAGATCTCCTTCGCTCTTAGTTAGTTTTAGGGCAGAGAAGTTCCCTGCACTGATTATTTCCCCTTTTTCTTTGGGTTCATTAAACCTCCTGCAGACTGAAAAACCCAGAGAAGCACCGAGAGCTGCACCTGCAGCCACGGGGCCTGGACCTCAGCATTTTATCAACACCAGAACAGCGGATAAGAGACCAAAGGAGCTGAGCTACAGCCCACAGCAAGGACTTGCTGAATTTACCATCTCCTTTCAGAAAAACAAAGTGTTTTATTATTTTTTGTTATTTATTCTTTATGCTTATGACCACTTTCTTTGTTAAATAAATAGTTTTTTCCATTTCTTCCTAAAGAAATTCTTTCACAAACCAATTTAAAAGAGAGACCATTTTGGTTTACTCTCTAAAAAAAACCCTATTCAAAAGTTTCCTCTCAGGTTTACCCTAAACCACAACAACAAACAAATCAACCCACAAGAATAAAAACAGCACAAATATACTTCAATTAACAGTACCAAAACCAATTATTCCTAACTCAATGAACCCATAATACCTCAGAACCACCAAAACAAACAGATCACCTATAAATACACACAAAACCAAAAGATCCATTTGGCTACAAACAATATCCCCTAAATTATCCAAAACTATAAAACATACACTGTAGTCAAGCATGCTAAATAAACAAATCCCATAAAACAATAATCTAATTATAAATATTAAGAAACCCTAAAAAATGAACTACATCACACTGACTCAAACCCACTAAAACAAACACAACACCATTGCCATGATTAAAGCCACCGCTAAATAAATAAAAACCTCCCCTATACCTCACACCACAGCCTATTACACCACTGTAAACCTTAGAAAACAAACTCTTGAAAAACACAATATCCCCCAAAAACAACTCAGTAACAAAACTCAGTTCAAAAATACTCTGATCATGTGAGCTATGAAACCGAACATGAAATAAATACACCACATATCCGTCATCACACCACCTACAAAGAGAATAAAGCTACACAATAAATCATTAAAAACCACCAAACAGAAAAAAAACCAGCCCTACCCAACCTGAATCCCTCCATACAACACACAAAACCCCAATAACACATTTCAGAAGTCTCTCAAAAAAGCTACTTAAATTAGTTCTACCTCAAATACAAACAAACTCACATGAGGTTACCTTCACTCAAAACCCAAATTACTCACAATAAATAATACCAAAAAAAGACAGACAAAACACGACACACCACCTAAGAACCTCATATTGAAAAGAAGCCACATAGAAGGGCCACTATTAATTAAAATTTCAGCTGAAAAGAAAATCTCGCCACTTTAAACACGGATAACAACAGAAAAAAGGAGTTTCTTCCATCAATTTGAACTCCTTTTGTCTCCATAACTCTTTTTTCTTCTGGGAGCACCGGGGAGGGATTGGTGAGACGAGGCTGAAAAGGAAAAAAGTCCCCCCAATAAACCCGCACTGGGTTATTTACCTGTTTGGCACAAAGGTTTGTCCCTCGGCGCTTCCCGAGGAAATGCTCCAAATCCAAATGCTCTTGTAGTCTCTCCATGAATCACACCCAGAACCTCAGGATAAACTCCTCACTCCTCACAGCTCGATACTCAGCTGAGCTGAGGCTCCCCTTTTAAACAGCTCCCGGCTGGAACCGCCCCATCGTTATCCATCACAGCCCCACCTGTGCCTGCTCTGTCCCCCCTCACTGTTCCCAGCTCACACCTGGGGCTCCTCTCTCCCCTCCCCATCCTGTGGCATCTCTCACCTGCAGCTGCTGCCACTCCGAGGCTGAGGGCAGAGGGGACTTGCTGTTCATTCCCGGGACGGTTCATTGTCTGCACCTGACACGATGGGGCACCGGGCTTCCCTTGCTGTGGATAAGGACCCCTCTTCTCCTGCAGGTGCCCGAGGCTGGAACTGGGATTCCACCCCCGAAAGTCCGTATGCATGAGGTTCATAATTCCCAAGGAAATTCCCCAGAAATCGTTACCCTTCATTTACAAACATTCCTTTGGAATCACTCTTAACTTGTCCTTCTGTGGAAGCATTTTAAACATTCATTGGAGAGTTCAGGAGCCGAGTTGGCTTGTTTATGACTTGGCTGACAAGCCCAGACAAAACCCAAACACCGAGAACCCCGGCCCTGCCCGGCCCCGCCCCCGCCCCGAGCCCGCCCAGCGCCCGCCCTGCCCGGGATGGGGGCGGGACCATCGCCCTCGGCCCCGCCCTTCTCCCTGGGCCGGCCCCGCCCCTCACAGCTCAGCCGAGCCGGGTCCGAGGGGAGAGGAGAGATCCTGGTATCATTTCAAAACGCATTGGGAAAAATAAAGATACCGATTACATGAAGCAGTCCAGTACGTGTTACAATGCTCTGAAATGCTCTGGGTGAAATCATCTGTTCCGCAGAAACTGTTTAAGCATATTAAGGTTTCACAGAGATGATTACAAAAAAAAGATATCTCACCCTTTGCAGCACCTCTTGCAAGACAGCTCGACTGTCAAGAGTTAATGGGTCCTCACGAATAAGAACTTGCTTTTCCAGGGTTCCTAGAATACAGCCCAGATGCCACAGTTTAGATCCTGAAACGAAAAATCCAAATACAGCACTCCTTCAGAACCCTGAGGGACAGCCACGGATTCTGGGGCTACAGGAAACAGTGAAAAATTGCACCAAGAACGGTGCAGTGCTGGCTGGGAGAAGCAGCATTACTTTGTCCGATAAAATGCCATTATGCAGCCAGATTAGTGCTTTAGAGAATTTTACTGCCATGGGGAAAAAAACAGGGAAAAAAAAAATTGAACCAAAAATAGTGCATTGAAACAAGCAAAATAGTGAAAAGATGCAATAAATATGAAAAACATAGTTACTTCTAATAAAAGCAAAAAATAACAAAAAATGCAAAAAACGCGGTTTTATTTCTGATCCTTTAAACGCTGCTTTAAATCCAGAAACTACACAAGCGCTTCTCGCCGGGCCCCTGCTAGCTACAGCCGGTCCTCCTGCGCCGCACCAGGCCTCCGGCCGCCCTGGGTACGGCTGGCGCCACTGCCCCAGGACACCGGCGGCCCCCAGACACTGGCGCAGGCGGACGCGGGAGTCGCGTCCGTGCTCACCCTCGCTCCCCGGGCCGGCAGCTGCGGACATCCCGTCCCGGCGCAGCGGCGCTCCGACCGATCGACCAACCGCGCAGCTCCAAACGCCGCTCCCCGTCCCCTCAGGGCGCTACTTATGCCCCAGGGCCGGCCAGCTCAGCCAATCACAAGCGGATGCAGCGCCGGCCCCGACAATCCCTGTTGAGGAAGCGCCGGCCAGGTCAGCCCAACCAATCACAAGCGGAGGCAGCGCCGGCCCCGCCAATCCCAGCTCGGCTCCGCGAGCCCCCCCCCGCTTTCCCCTCACGGCCCCGCTCCCGCCAGGGCGGTCGCGATCGGGACCGGGAGCGCTGCGGGCGGCAGGAGCCGCTCCTGCTCCGCCCGCAGCCGGCGCTGCGCCGGCGTCCTGCCGGGGCTCCGGGCACGAGAGGACGGCGACGGCGATTTCCTGGCGCCGGCAGGGCCGGGCCGGGCCGCGGGGAACCCCCGTGCCGGCCCCGGGACCCCCCAAATCCTGCCGCTCCCCGTGGTGCCGGGGAATCTGTTTCCAGCATAGGCAGAAAAATCTTTACGAGAAACCTCAAAACTCGGGGACACGGGGTCTGACGGGAGAGCGGAGATTCTGGTATAATTTCAAAACGCATTGCGAAAAATAAATCTATGGAACAGCTCATTTCCTCTCTATGGAAACCTCAGAAGTAAAAGCTGCTCGGCTAATTCCATAAAGCATTCCAAAATCAGGGTCCTGGGGAGCGACGTTCGGGGCAACTCGGCTGGCTTCGGCTCTTCGGGGAAACTCGGCGCTTTCCCTCTGCCGTCGGCTCTTCTCGGCTGTTCGGCAACACTCGGTCGTTCTCGTCACCCCCTCGGGCTCTTTTCGGTTGCGAGAAGCATTACGTCACTTTCGCCCCTCCCTGCCGCCATCTTAGTTGTGGCTGAAGCCAATTCTGGTCGAGACGCCATCTTGGTTGTGGCACGCTTAAGGCCCCCGCCGGTGTTTAACATAGACGCCTGACTAAATCCACTAACCTTAACCCGGCTGCTGCGCGGCTGAACCCACAGCACGTGTCCCTACATGTGGAGAAAGCACAGAAAATTTCCCCCGGGCGGCGCCGTGGTCGGGATTTTGTGCAGGCAGTCAACTAGACACACATAGGGTCCTCTCATTTTCCCGCCCTTTTCGCCGCCATCTTTAGAAGGTCAAGCGCCCCGAGCCGCGCCGCCATCTTGGTTGTGGCATCCCCCCCAAATGTCCCCCTCGGCTGCTCGCACAGGCCCCTGACCACATCGCCTGCCCGAACACTGCCGTGGCGCCGCTCAGCCCCCATCCCGTGTCCGCGCACCTGCGTACGCCGCGGAAAAATCGCTCCCGGGCGTCTCCGTGGTCCAGGTCGCGCGCAGGGAGCCGGCTGCCACGCGCCCGGGGTCCTCTCATTTTTTCCCACCTTTTTGGCCGTGAACGTTCGGCGCTCGGGCGGCAGCACTGCCCGTGAGCTCACAGCTCGGGGCTGCTGCGGGCCCGCGGGGACGGGCACGGCGGAGCGTTGCAGTATCGCTTTTTATCCACAGGATGGCAGCATTGCCTTACAGATCACAGCCCGGGGCTGCTACACGCCTCGGGTGGGGAGAGCTGCAGTACCGCTCTGTGTCCACACGGTGGCAGCGCCGCCGTAGGGAGCGGAGACAGAAAAGAACGTGGCCAAAATTCCCCTTCCAAACATCCCCGAAAATAAAGGCCCCAAAAGACCCCCAACCAAAACAACTACGAGAACCCCGCCATCAACCAAGCCAAAACCAAAAAAGCCTTCATTTTAGGCTACACTTCAATATTTCTTCTATTTATTATTTTGATATTTCTATTAATCATTACAATTTATCTATGATATGTACATTATAGTAGGTATATTTTACATATTATAATATAGGAAACATGTAAAAATATAGAGTGGATTTATTGATATTACTTTTCATATTTTATAGTTCTCCTTTTCTTGCTTATATATATGTATTTATTTTTTTGTGTGTGTTTTCTTCTTGATATTTTAAACATATATATTCATTAACCTAACAGATCAGAACCACAGTTAATTAGAATTGAATGACCCTGGTTTTCTAAGGGGTAAATATTTAATCTTTATTAAAATATTATGGGCACATTTTCTCTTTCTGCGTGCTTTGTGGGGGGGGGGGGTTGTTTGTGGGGGGGGTTGTTTTTTTGTTTGTTTGTTTGTTTGTTTGTTTTCTGAATTTTGGATTTCTTGGCTAATAAACAAGGGGGTTCGGAGAGTTACAAAATAAAATGTCCGCACAGTTTTATCGCTGCCTCTGAAATACACCTCGGCATTGAGTCACTGCTGGCAATACTGTGCACGGGGAGAAGGAGACCTGTTTAGGGTTTGAAAGGAAAAGAAAGGCACCACGGTGTTCACAGCCTTCTCCGTTCAGGTTTTTTAATTCAGCAGAAAATACAGAGGAGTTTTGCTAACTGCGCTCTTGATTATATCCAGACGTCCAGCGGAGAGGGAGGTCATTTCTCAACTCCTTCCTTGCCCACAGCCAACTTTCCACGTGCTCAGGGGAAAAAAGGAGTAGGATAAAAAAAAAAACGGAATAAAGAAAACATGAAAAAAAAATTAATATAAAACAAATAAAATAAAAGTTGAAAAAAAAAACCTCAAAAGAGTAAAAAAGAAATAAAATTTAAAATAAATTAAAAATATAATAAATTGTTTAAAATAAAAAATATCACGAAAGTAAAATCTAAAATATCCATAAATTGAAAAATGAAAAAATTAAGAGTAATTAGGATTTTAAATAGTAATAAAGAAAAATAAAAACTAAAAAGTAAATAACAGAACAAAAATATAAAAATAAAAGAAATAAACCCAAATCATTTTAAAAATACAAAACAAAAAAAACCCCCATGAAAACATTAACCACAATACAATATTTAACATAAAAAATACAAAAATCAAAAAGTAAAAAGGAAAATAATAATTAAAATAAAATATGAAACTAAATAAACACAGCTTTCCCCTTTATGCCACTGACTACCACAGCTCTGGGAGCATCCTGGATTATGCAGGGATAGGGAAAACAAACCCAGTGCCTCCCAGAAAATAAGGTTTTCTAGACAAATCCCAGTTTTGCTTGGAAACGAATTCTGTTTTATCGGGAAGTTCACTTTGGATGAACATCCACATGTGCCAAGGCAGGAAAGAACCACCCCCTTGTGTCCAAGGGACAGCAACTAGGCCGGGATTTAAGTTTTAATGGAACTTATATAATAAAAAACGCACCAAATTGAACTTCACAAAGAGACGAATCACGGCAATTAAACACTTAACGAGTTTTCCTGGGAATTCCCAGAATTCTGTGGATATGGCGCTGAACAATTCCGGATTTACCAACATTAATTGGGTAAATTTCCTTGGAAATGTCCCCTAAGAAGTAGCAAAATTCCAACTTGGATGGAAAATAGGAAAAAATAAATGCTGACTTACTAAAATCAGAGAGAGGCTAAACATCAAATAAAAGGAAGGAATAATATCTAACTCCCAGCTTGCCTGCAAAACAAGCCCGGAAATTTCTAACGCTGAAAACTTTTGGAACGGTCAGGAAGTCGGTGGAAGCCCATGGAATGAGGATTTCAAATCTGCTTCCTCTGCTCTGATTTTCAAGGGAAGAGGGAGTTAAACATGCCTGTTTACTCCTATTCGAAAAAGGATCTCTCATTTATGGGAGTAACAATCCAAAGGAACTCCAATCTTACTTGGATTTGACAGCTGAAACTCTCAGCAGAGTTGCGAAGTTTCAGCGGAACAAAAGAGCCACAATTCCTGGAAAAACAAAATGCAACTCAGCAAAAGACAGCAATTCCATTGACAAATGCATGGAGGAGGAGGAGGAGGAGGATGACACCAGGAACACAAACCAGCTGAAAGCAACGATTTATTGGAAAGGGCAGGAAATCAAATGGACAGTCTCTGGTCATGCTCAGGCATTTCTCCAGGAGTCAGAGAGAAAAGTGGGAACCCTGCACTGGGATAAGGCCTTCCTGTGGCTTCACTTCCTACTGGCTCTCTCCTTTTTTGCCAACTACCTGCAAGAGGAAAAACAGCAGGAATAAAGTTTCAAACAGGAGGTCCTTGGTTCAGGCAGACTGAAGTGCAGCTCCCAGGGAGCGAGTCCAGGCTGGGCCCAGGGGAGCTCCGGGAATCTGGGATTGCCCGTGGAATTAAAGGGCTGGAAAAGCAGGACCCACCTGCTGGGTTTAGTGCTGGGACACAGCAAGGCCTCGGCTCAGGGGCAGCAGTTAGAGCCGGGACCGCAGGAGAACGCCCCAAAGCCGGGTTAAACATCCTGCGTGACATGCAGCACGCTCCAGGAGAAACTCGGGTGGGAGAAGCCCCCGGATGCTCCACGTTCCTTGCCTTTAGCTGCTTTGCCTCCCTCAGAATGCTGACCTCGCCGTGCAGCTCCTACAAAATAGGAGAATCTATGGGAATCATCCACTGGTGGATCTCTAGTTATTAAGAAACAAAATGTGTCCAAGCTCTACTGCAAAGCAGCAGCTCCGAGGAGACACAGGGATTTATTCCAGAGGGGACACAAGTACTTCACAGCTTTTAATACATAAATGAATAGGAGCAGAAATTTTGCGTTTATTTTAGGTCTGATGATGTCCACAGTTGCACAAGCATGGAGGGGCCGTAATCACATTCCTATGTTATTTAGGATATTTTGAATGGCAATATATAACAAACCAATATGTCTCATAATCTGCTATTCAAAGGAAACTAATCATAAGCCGATAACGTGCAGTTTGGGGTCTATCTGTAATTTACCACACTTTTGGTTAAATTACAGCTCCTGACTGTAAATCCCCTGAGAAATCACAATTTTAATCAATTACACCTCAAAATAAAAGAATTGTGATACATAATGGCATTAAAAATTATATTCTTGCATATATAACGCAGACCTTTATCAAATACGAAAAGGTATAGAAAATCTATTTGGTAATTGCTTTGATGTCTCCTGTGAATACAGCAAATTACAAGACCCTCCTGTCGCTACAATAAGATTTGAATGTATCCACTTTCTGGAGTGTATATTGGACAAGAACAAATATTTGCAAAGGTCCGGTTTCACTTCGAACTTCTTCCAAGCAGTTGTCTCCTGTCTGATGCAGATATTTTAGTATTTTGTTGATGGATTATGATATGGATTAAGACAACAGCACACTTCTTGGTCTTTTCAGCTACGTACTGAAAAATTACCTACACAAGAAATGAAAAGCCTTACCCGAATGAATTTACCTCTCGGACAGAAGTTACAGCAATCATCTGCCTGCCTTTGACGACAGTAGCTTCTCTCTGAGAACTTCTGCCCAGTGTTGAAATGTTTCTGGTAGATCTTCAAGCATTCCCCATCTGAGGCTTTTCTCCTCCACAGAAATCCTGCAGAAAGGAAAGCTAAACCAGAAAAGTTGTTTGTAAGAGATTCAAACAAGTCACACCTAGATATATAACAGCAGGAGAAGGAAGCAAAAGTTTTGGGTGGGTGGTCTGACAAATATTGAAAAGAAACAAATTGTTTTTCTAACACAGTAGGCCCATGAAAGCAGAACTGGCTGAAGGACCCAGGGGTTTCTTACCAAGGCACAGCAAGGTGGTACTACCTGCCTAGAGAAAATTCATAATAATCCCCTAAAAATTACAGAAAAACAACATTTTCTTTAAAATAAAAATACAACCACACCATTAAATTATCACATTGGCAATATTCACAGGTTTTCAAGTATTACACTCGAGTTGACTTAATACATTTTTCGGAGCATGCACAAATAAATATTCAGAATTCCCAAGTACCTTTCCCTGCCTTGGCAGATTCTCCTCAGAAGCAGCCAGGACTTGGAGATACTGTAATTGCTAAGACACTTAAAAAAAAAAAAAATTTGAATTCCAGCCTTTGAGATCACTTTATCTGGCAGGAGGGCAGTAGGATTCCTATTTGCTCAAACAGGATTCAGCCCTTCCTGCTGAGATGCCCCCAGAAAGCTGGCTCAGAATCACCAGTGAAGGTCAGAGCTGTTGGTGAAGCTGTTTTCCACTGTGTTATCTGATTGCTTCAACATCATTTCCCCGTATTCACCAATTTCCCTCTTGTGCATGAAATCAATGCATCAATTTACTTCCTGACTCCCAAAGCTCATTCTGCTTTTCATTTAAAGAAAAAGAGAGTGAAAATCAATCCAAAATGGTTCCGCAGCTGCTGAATTATTCTCTGCCTCGTGTCTTTACCGATGCTGAGGGGCACCATCATGCAGCTGCTTCTAGGAACTGGACTTCACCTCACCGAGTGGGTGGCGAGGGAGGCTCCGTCCGTCCCTGGATACGAACGCTGCGGGAAAAGGAAAGACCTCAGCGGCCCGGCCCCGGCCGAGCCCGGCAGCCCCCCCGGCCCTTCCTGCCCCGCTCCCCCTCAGAGGAGAGGAGCTGCGCGCCCCGGCCCACGGTCCCCTCCCTACCTGCAGCCGGGCTCGGCGGGCTCGGGCCGGGCTCGCCTCGGTTCGGCTCCACCCGGCGCGGTTCGGCCGCGCTCGGCCAAGCGGCGCTCGGCTCCGCTCGCTCCGCAGCCCCGGCCGCAGGCGAGGGGCTCGGTGTGTGCGGCGGGAGCGGCGGGCGCGGAGCGGAGCGGGGCCGGCGGGCGGGGCCGGCGGGCGCCGGAGCCGTCCGGAGGCCTCTCGGGCGGGCGCGACCCCGGGAGGGCGGCGGCATCTCGCCTCCGGCGGGCCGCACGACGGGCCGGTGTCCGCGGCGCCGCCCGGCCGGGCTCCAGCGGGCCCGGGCTCTCCGCCTCAGCCGGGGGCACCGGGGACGGGCGGCGGCCGGCCGTGAGGAGCGAGGTGCTTTTGTCCCTCCCACACATCTCCAGCCTTCAGCTTGGGAGCTCTGGGCCCCTCCCTCATACACCGATTCTCCAATTGGTGGAGAGCCGCCGCAGTGACTGCTGCGCTGGCCTGAAGCTTGAGATCCCGCAGTCGCTGCTGCTGCTGCTGCTGCTGCTTCAGCCTTGCCGCGTGCACCGTGCAGCCCCATCTCCTCCTCCTCCTCCTCTTTCTCCCGATCCTCCTCCCTGGGATGTGGGCAGACCCAGAGGGTAAGTGGGAGCCCTGGCTCACCTCAACCGTTCTCATCCCCCGCCCTGTCACAGGACCCCACAAGTTCACTCAGGGGAGGCACGGCCAGGCCACTGGGCCGTATGGGGGAGCAGATAATTCCCAGCATCAGAGGGTGACCTCCCACCATGCACCAGCCAAGCATGCTTTGTCCCTGCCCACCCTCTCTCTTCCTGCCTCCAGCTCAGGACTTCTGTCCCACCAGCTCCAACACAGAGCCTTGGGCACACGGGTAGAAGAAACAAGAGTGGTGCCAAAAGAGGCCTTGAGGCTTGAGTTTGCCTGCAAGATGTCCTCCCCCTGCAGGGAGCCCATGGGTGCCAGGCAAATCTGAGATCCACAGGGTGCTGAGGGCCCCTTAGAGCAGCCCCTAATTTATTAGGGAGCTGCATCTGCTAAACGGTGTTTCAGGCACTGCTGTCACACAGAGATTTTTACCACAAGCCCGTGAGACTTTATGCTTCCAGGGCAGGCAGCATCAGCCACAGAAAGGCAGGATTGATCTCTGGGCTGGGCTGGTGTTCTGGCCCTATCAGGGAGCCCCAAGCCTGGACAAAAATGCTCTTTCCTATCAAGCATCCTCTATCCTGCGTACCATGTCCAGGTCTTTGGCAGACACAGGTCCTGGCACAGGTGCTTCTCCTGGGGGGAACCATCACCCCAAATAAGCAGCAAGGGTGCTGTTCTCGCAGTCAGACAGCAGCTCTAGCTGGGAGGGAGGGGATAAAATGGCTAAAATCTGCAGCAGACAACCATTGTTGAAAGTAAAACAGAGAATCAAAAAGAGCGTGAAGTCAAACAAGAAAGCAACTCGGAGGAGGGTGAAGAGCATAGAATCATAGAAGCACAGAATGATTTTGGGGTGAAAAGGACCTTTAAAGGCCATTCAGTCCAAGCCCTCTGCCATGGGCAGGGACACCTTCCCTGCTGAGAGCTCCAAAAAACCTGGCCTTGAACGTTTCCAGGGATGGGGCTCCACCATACGTTTGGGTAACATATGGCAGTGTTTATCTATCCCTCACACAGAAGATTAATTTCTTACTATCTGATCTGAATCCCATGTTCCCCTGCCAGCACCTCCATTTGCCATTTCCCCTTTAGCACCTCCAGTCATCTCCTTCCTGCACCCTTTCCTGTCTCCATCCTCCCTCCTAGCAGAGTTGCAGGTTATCCAGTAGCTCCTGAGTGGCCTCTTTGCCAACATTGGGTCTGCTGAGGTGTCATGCGTGGCACTCGTAGGGGACATATGCATCTTACCAGTGCATCCTGCCCACTGGAGCATCTGCTTCCACTGGCCCCGGGCCAGCCAGGCTGCAGCTGAAGGTGATGGGGAAAAGATCACGTCCCAGTACAAAATCGGTTTGTGCAATATCATCCAATTTGTGCACGCCACAGTTCAGCAGACAGAAGAGCAGTGTGAGTAGAGGAAGGAGCCCTGCCAGAGCCCTCCTCCTCAGCAGGATGGCATCTGATGTCTCATCGGGTGTAAGAGCTCCTGAAACCCTGCAGCTGCTGGGGCATATGACTAGCAGGGTTGGGCAGGGCAGCAGACCAAAAATGCCCCTCAGAGCTCCTGCCATGTGGCACAAGGAACCCCTCTGCGTGTCAGAAAGCTGCCACCAAATTTCCTGGAACTGCAGGATTGACACAGCCAGAATCACGAAAGAGAAAACTGAGGGCAAATCTTTTGGAGGACAGAATTCTTTTTAAAGAAGCACCGCACACCAGTATCTACTCTATTCTTAAGAGGCTTCTGTAGGCTTGCAGGGTGTCTGGGGTCTCCTGAAGCATGGCGTGACCCCCTGCTGGCCATTGCACCCTGCTTTCCACTCCATCCCTGTATGTGCCATCAGCCAGACCCCAGTTCATGCCATCCATGTCCCACACACTCAGGGGACCTCTCCACTGGCTTTTCCCTTGACAGAGCCATTGCTGGTGCAGTTCTGTGCAGGTTCTGTGCTGCAGCCCAATACAAGGCAGGGCTTCCTGAATGTCAGCTGGGGTGGCAGAGACCTCGCTGATTTTGAGGTAGATAGACAGCACTGGGGGTCATGGCAGCCATCACAGGTGGCAGAGCTGATCAGCAAGAGCCTCAAGAAGCAGAGGTCAGAGTGCTCATGGAGCACTTTGTCTCCATGTGGATATGCAGAGCAACTTCCTCAGGCTGAAGAGGTATGGGATGGCAATTTTGGAGAGACAAGGTGAGCCCACCGTGACCCTGCAAGAGCTACCCCCACGCTGGGGCCCAGCCCTGCCCCACAGAACTTGCCCCACGCTATTGCTCTCATTCCCCAGAGCTGCCTGTGGCCACGGTCTTTGCGCACAGCCCCAGGCTAGAGCGGCTGCTGCCTGTTTGCCACGCCAGCGGCTTCCACCCCAATCCCATCAGCGTGGCCTGGCTGCGGGACGGCCAAGAGGTGCCTCCGGGCCCGGCGTTTAACAGCAGCCCCATCCTGCCCAAGGCTGACCTCACCCACCAGCTCTGCAGTGTCCTGGCCATGGCCCCCCGTGCTGGGCACAGCTGTGTCAGCCGTGTGAGCCACCAGAGCCTGGGCGCCCGCAGCCTTCTCATCCCGTGGGGTAGGTTCCATTCAGACATGGGGTGCAGGCTGCAGATGACAGCCACTGGCCCTGTGAGGGGCAGCACCTGATGGGCGCTGTCACTCTCACACAGTCGCCCTCTTCCCTCCCTGTCCCAGCAAAGCACAGCACATCCCCTACCATCAGCGTCACCATTGCGGTGCTGCTTCTTGTGGCCACAGCCTCTGCTTGGGTATTTTGGTGGCGGAAGCACAGGTGAGCTCTCCCTCCCATCACCTGCGGTAAGATTTATGGGCATGTAGGTCAGTGCAGGGGTTGCAGCAGCAGCTCTGTAGGGGTTAAGCCCCTGAGTGCCATCAGAGCTCACACATAGCCTTTGCAGGAAGGGTAATGAGGGTGCATGAGAGAGCCAAGAATTTATCATGTGAGGCCTGTTTGCCCACAGAGCAACAACTCTTCTACTCTCTCGTGGAGTCCCCGGAACCCCCATCCCCTCTCTAGATCACTGACCCCTGCCCTGCTCTTTGGACCACCCCCGTGCCCTTAGACCATTGGTTCCTGATCCCTATTTAGGCCCGTGCACAGCACATGGCCAGGTCTTTCTGTCCCTGAACCCTCTGGTGTGCTGGAACAAACCTTGCTGGAATTTATCATAACAACAGTCCCTTCTTGCCTCTCTTTGCTGAGCCTAGCCACGGCATGTGTGATGTGAGTCTGACTGCTTAGCCCGAATCCTCCGCGAGTGGCTTTTCCACAGGAGATGTTTATGGGGCTCTAGGTAGCAGCTCCACCATGCAAAAAGCACACTGCTAGAGATCTTTGTCTCGGCTCCAGCTCTGCAACAATTCAGCTGATTTGAATATCATCACTAAGTCCACTCCAGAGTCAATATCCCAGCCGCACCGTCCTTTTCAGCTGCAGCCCTAGAGTCCCCATCCCTGCCCCACAGTCACTATGCCAGCCCTTTCATCATTTCACCATGCACCTCTCAGTTCCTTTCTCAGCTCTGCGGTTTCTTTCCATTACCACTCACAATTGCAGCCCCACAGTGATTTCAGCAGCAGCCCTACAGTGGCTATCACAGGCCCAGACAATATCTGTGCAAGCCTGGGATTTCTGGTGCAATCTTCCATTCCCCTTTTCAGGTCTAGTGATCCTGTTCCATTTTCAGTCACAATAGGCAGTGCAAACATCAATATCACAGGCCTACAGAGATTTCAGCACACAAATCCTACAGTCTTTACACCCGTCCTATAGTTCCTATGCCATTAACAATGTCTATCCCACCCTCTGGTGATTTCAAGTGGAGTTCTAGAAAGCCCTTCCCAGCCCCAGTGGTTATAGCTCTTAACCCACAAGCTTTATTTCACGGCCAGCTGGGTTCTTCTTCATCCAGCCCTACGTGTGTGTTTCTCCACCTCCGCAGCCTGAATCTTGTCCTGCTTTAAATAGGCAGGATCTTCATCTTGGCACCAGCCCGGTAACAATTCAGCTCTGAGCCCTACAGTGTCTATGCTCACCCTGCAGTCAATATCCCAGCCCCACTGTGATTTCAGCCCCAGCCCTTTAGTGCCACACCCAGAGCCAGGCAATATCCCAGCAGCGCCAGCTTCTAAGGAGCCATCTTAGAGCAATCCCTTTTCATCTGTACACCCCTCTCCTCCCAATTTCAGCCTCAAGACCCAGCCCCAACATCAATATCACAGGCCTACAATGATTTCAGCACAGCAATGATACAGGCTCTATGTCAGCCCTGGAGTTTCTATGGCCTTGGCAGTCTCTATGCCACCGCTGCAGCGATTTCAGCTGGAGCCCTGCAGAGTCCCCTTCCCAGCCCCAGTGATTTCAGCTCTCGACCCGCAAGCTTTATTTCAAGTCCAGCACAGTTCTTCCAGCTCTGCGTGCGTTTTTCTGCCTGTCTCTGCCAGGTGTAGCTGCTGCAGGTTGAGACAACAGGGTCCTTTTTTTGTCTCTAGTTGTGCGGTTTCAGCTTTAGCTCTAGAAATGGTATTCCACCTCCATCCCATTAATCTTTATTCCATTACCAACCCCTGGGCACATGTCCCATTTCACAGTCGCTTCCCAGGTCTACATTCACTATCCCCTTTGAACAGTGACTGCAATTGCAGCACTGCAGTGCCCAGTGATTTCAGCTTCAGTCCCACAAGCTTTATTTCACTGCCAGCTCTTCTATTCCACTTCTGTCTCCACATCTTCCCAGCAGTGGCACAAAATGCTGCTTCTGGTTCTCAGAGTATGATTTTTTTATTTTTGCTCTAGCTCTGTGTTGTTTCAGCTCAGCTCCTGTTCCCATATTCAAGCCTCAACCTGCTAATCCTTACTGCAGCAACAGCTCTCCAGTCCCTACCCCAGCCCTTACAGCGATTTCAGCTCCAGCCCGCAGTTCCCGTCCCGGCTCCATATTCCCCAGAGCAGCCCCCCAGGGGTTTTACCCCAAAGCCTACCATCTTTGTGTCTCCTCCAGCTCTGCTGTCTCAGCTCCAGCTCCTCAGCTTCCCACTGCCTGCAGCTAAAACTGCTACTGCTTCTCACTGCAGCCCGGGGCTGTTGATAAGGCCACAAGTCAGTCATTGTCATCACTTCAATGTCTTTAGGAGTTGTATCACCCACCCTCCTGGGTTCTCAACCTTGGGGACACTTGAAGCCCGAAGGCCAACATGTATCTCCCCCCTTCCCCTGGGTCTCAGGCCAGCACTTGTCCGAAAGCCCTCCAGCTCCCCCAGGCAGCACCAGGGGCTGGAAAGAGCCACTGGGCCCCTGCTCCCTCATCCCAAAAGGTGTCCACGGGTTGGTTCTCGGGGCCTGGAGCCCTCCAAGCCCCCATAGCCTCAGCCTCTGCTGGGTACCACGGGGCAAGGGCTGGTAACCCCCCCTGGCATCTCCTGCAGGCCCTGAGCTGCAGCTCCATCCCCTTCTCCCGTGGGGAGAACCCTCCAGCCCCAGCATTTCCACTGTTCCACACTGTTTTGGGCCTGCCTCTAGTGCCAAGGGCTTTATTCCACATCCTGGGGCTTTCTGTCTCTACTGGGCTCACAACTGCTGTTTCAGCCCTAGCCCTACAACCTTTACTGAATTAACATCAGATATTTAGGAAAGAAAAAAAAAAACAAAAAAAAAACAAAAAAAAACAAAAAAAAAACAAAAAAAAAAAAAAAAAAAAAAAAAAAAACCAAAAAAAATCCACGAGCCAAAAATAGTGCATTGAAACAAGCAAAATAATGAAAAGATGCAATAAATATGAAAAACATAGTTACTTCTAATAAAAGCAAAATAAAATAAGAAAAAGTGCAAAAACTGCTGCTTTATTTCTGATCCTGTAAACACTGCTTTTAAATCCAGAAACTACACAAGCGCTTCTCGCCGGGCCCTGGTAGCCGCAGCCGGTCCTCCTGCGCCGCACCAGGCCCCGCACCAGGCCTCCGGCCTCCCTTGGTACGGCTGGCGCCACTGCCCCAGGACACCGGCGGCCCCCAGACACTGGCGCAGGCGGACGCGGGAGTCGCGTCCGTGCTCACCCTCGCTCCCCGGGCCGGCAGCTGCGGACATCCCGTCCCGGCGCAGCGGCGCTCCTGCCGATCGACCGCACAGCGCCAAACGCCGCTCCCCGTCCCGCCGCCGGACTGACGCCCCCGGCCCCTCAGGCTGCTATTTATGCCCCAGGGCCGGCCAGCTCAGCCAATCACAAGCGGATGCAGCGCCGGCCCCGACAATCCCTGTTGAGGAAGCGCCGGCCAGGTCAGCCCAACCAATCACAAGCGGAGGCAGCGCCGGCCCCGCCAATCCCAGCTCGGCCAGGCGAGCCCCCCCCGCTGTCCCCTCACGTCCCCGCTCCCGCCAGGGCCGCCGGATCGGGGCCGGGGGGTTCGGGGCCCGGGCTGAGGGCGCGGCGGCGTTGCGGTCGCGATCGGGACCGGGAGCGCTGCGGGCGGCAGGAGCCGCTCCTGCTCCGCCCGCAGCCGGCGCTGAGGCGGCGTCCTGCCGGGGCTCCGGGCACGAGAGGACGGCGGCGGCGATTTCCTGGTGCCGGCAGGGCTGTTGGGTGAGAGGATCTCAGTGTGAGACAAGTGACCATCTGAAACACACAAACAATAAGGGATGCTCAGAGTTGCACCAGAAACACCACTGCCCTGACGACACAAATATATGAATTGTAGAAAACACAAACAAATGTGCAGCAAAAAAAAGCCAACTCTTATTACTGCTAGTCCATTTTCCAAATATAATAAAAATAACCCCATCTCCATTCCCCTCAAAAAACTTCCAAAATATACACCCAAAACCCCCCCAACTTAAAGACCTGCCTCTAACCAAATAAGCATAAACCCCACATCTTTTAAACTATATAAATTCATTAACCTAATGCATCAAAACCACAGAATTTTTAATCCTTAGTAAACACCATATACACCGATCCATCACTATATACAAAAACAAATCCTATTTTCTATTAATAAAATAACAAAAAAGTCTCAACTTTTAACTACAAAAAAAACCATAAAAACACCTAATTAAAAATAAAATAATGTCATTATAAGTAAGCAAAAACTTCAAACAAACTTCCTCCAAAATAAGTATTTTAAATGCCAAAACCCCTCAAATATTTAAAATAACTACTTCAGAAATGCCTTCTGTACATTCCAGACTGATTTTGGGAGCAAAGCAAGGAAAGAAAAAGCACACAGCCCGTTTTAAGAAAACAGTGTTTACTCCTGTGCATTCCCTGTCCAGTGTGTTCAGCCCAAGCACAGACAGACTGCAGCACACAGATCTCCTTTGCTCTTTGTTAGTTTTAGCCAGCTAAAGCAAAGACTTCTTTTTCCCTTTTTCTTCTGACTGTTTAAACCTGCTGCAGACTGGAAAACCCAGAGAAGCACAACAATAAACAAATCAATCCACAAAAATAAAAACAGCAGAAATATACTCAAATTAACAGCACCAAAACCAGTTATTCCTGACTCAATAAACCCATAATTCCTCAAAACCATCAAAACAAACAGACCACCTATAAATACACACAAAACCAAAATATCCATTTGACTACAAACAATATCTCCTAAATTATCCAAAACTATAAAACATACACTCTAATCAAGCAGGCTAAATAAACAAACCCCTACAACACCACAAACAATAATGTCATCATAAATATTAAGAAACCCTAAAAAATGAACTACATCACACTCTCTCAAACCCACTAAAACAAACACTAGATGCTCACCACGATAAAAGCCACCACTAAATAAATAAAAACCTCCCCTATACCTCACACCACAGCCAATTACACCACTGTAAACCTTAGAAAACAAACCCTGGAAAAACACAATATCCCCCAAAAACAATTCAAAACCAAACTCAGTTCAAAAATACTCTGACCATGTGAACTATGAAACCAAACACGAAATAAATACACCACATGTCTCATCACACCGTCTACAAACAGAATAAAGCCACACAATAAATCATTAAAAACCACCAAACAGAAAAAACCCAGCTCTACCCAACCTGAATCCCTCCACACAACACACAAAACCCCAATAACACATTTCAGAAGTCTCTCAAGAAGAGCTACTTAGATTAATTCTACCTCAAATACAAACAAACCCACCCATAAAGTTATCCTCACTCAAAAACCTGATTATGTATAATAAATAATACTCCAAAAAGTCACGCAAAATACTACATATCCCCTAAGTACATAATATTGAATAAAAGCCACATAGAAACATCATTATTTATTAAAATTCCAGCTGAAAAGAAAATTCCTCCACTTCAGACACTGACAACAACAGAAGAGGAGTTTCTCCAATCAATTTGAACTCCTTTTGTCTCCATAACTCCTTTTTCTTCTGGGAGCACCGGGGAGGGATTGGTGAGACGAAGCTGAAAAGAAAAAAAACATTCCCCCAATAAACCCAAAGTGGCTTATCTGTTTAGCATAGAAGTTTGTCCCTTGTCGTCCCCCGAGGAAATGCTCCAAACCCAAATGCTCCTGCAGCCTCGTCATGAACCACGGCCAGAACTCAGGATAAATTCCTCATTCTTCACAGCTCGATATCGAATTGAGCTGATGCTCCCCTTTTAAACCGCCCCCGGCTGGAACCGGCCCCTCGTTATCCATCCCAGCTGCACCTGTGCCTGCTCTGTCCCCTCTACATTAATTCTAATTTACCGGTTTCTCTTCGCTGCCTTCCCCGGGAGCGCCCGGCACGGCTCCAGCGGCGACAGCGAGTGCTCCAGCTCCGGGCACAGCGCCAGCGTGTCCCGCCCGCCCGCCGGCCGGGGGATCGGCAGCGGCCCCGACACCGCCTTGAATGGCCCGCCGAGGAAGCGGCAGTGACGGCGGACACCGGCCGGGAGCGCCCCGGAACTGGCCCCGGCTCGTTCGGTTCGGCTGAGGGGGGCGACGTTCGGGGAAACTCGGCTGGGTTCGGCTGTTCGGCGATTTCCGTCAGCCGTCGGCTCTTCTCGGCTGTTCGGCAACACTCGGTCATTTTCGTCCCTCCCCGGCTCTGTTCGGTGACGCCGCGACTTACGTCACTTTCACCCCTCCCCGCCGCCATCTTGAAAAGGTCAGGCGCAGCGAACCGCGCCGCCATCTTGGTTGTGGCAAACTTAAGGACCCCATCAGTGTATACAACAGGCGCCTGACTAAAATGTCTACCCTGAACCCGCCCGCGGCGCGGCTGAACCCACAGTGCATGTCCCTACACCTGGAAACGCCGCAGAAAATTGTCCCCGGGCGGCGCCGTGGTGGGGATTTTTATGCAGGCACTAAGATAGACACACCACAGGTCCTCTCTGTTTCCCGCCCTTTTGGCCGCCATCTTTAGAAGGTCAAGCGCCGCGAGTCGCGCCGCCATCTTGGTTGTGGCATCCCCCCCAAATGTCCCCCTCGGCTGCTCGCACAGGCGCCTGACCACATCGCCTGCCCGAACACTGCCGTGGCGCCGCTCAGCCCCCATCCCGTGCCCGCGCACCTGCGTACGCCGCGGAAAAAATCGCTCCCGGGCGGCTCCGTGGCCTAGGTCGCGCGCAGGGAGCCGGCTGCCACGTGTCCGGGGGTCCTCGCATTTTTTCTCGCCTTTTTGGCCATGATCTTTCGGTCCTCGGGCGGCAAAACTGCCCGTGAGCTCACAGCCCGGGGCTGCTACGGCGGAGAACTGCAGTACCGCTTTTTATCCACGAGATGGCAGCATTGCCTTACAGTTCACAGCCCAGGGCTGCTACGGGCACGGGGGAGAGCTGCAGTACCGCTCTGTGTCCACACGATGGCAGCATTGCCTCACAGTTCAGAGCCCGGTGCCAGGGAGGGGGGGCTGCAGTACCGCTCTGTATCCACACGGTGGCAGCGCTGCCGCAGGGAGAGGAGGCAGAAAAGAACGTGGCCAAAATTCCCCTTCCAAACATCCCCGAAAATAAAGGCCCCAAAAGACCCCCAACCACAACAACTACGAGAACCCTGCCATCAACCAAGCCAAAACAAAAATAGCCTTAATTTTATGCTATATTTCCATATTTCTTCTATTTCTTATTAAGATATTTCTATTATCTCATGTATTTATCTAGTATAATTTATCTATTTATATAATCTACCTATTTATATTATTAAAATTTGTTACTATAATATATGGAACATGTAATAATAGTGTAACTAAAGATATTTTTCTTAGATGTTATAGTTGTCTTTTTGTTATGTATATATTTATTTTTTTGTATTTTTATTTTTTTTGGTAGCATTTATTTCTTGATATTTTAAACTATATGACTTCATTAACCTAACAGATCAAAACCAGAGTTAATTAGAATTGAAAGACTGGTTTTCTAAGGGGTAAACACTTAATCTTTATTAAAAAAAAAATACATTCTAATAAATAATATAAAAATAATTTAAAAATAATAATATAAAATGAAATAATTTTCTCTTTCTGCGTGCTTTTGGGGGGATTGTTTGTGGGGGCTTTGTTTTGGGGGTTTTTTTGTTTGCTTAGTTTTAGATTTCTTGGGTAATAAACAAGGAGGTTCAGAGAGTTATTAAATAAAATGTCTACTTAGTTTAATTGCTATCCCCTAACCCCTAACCCTAACACCTAACCTGCTACCCTGACCCTTGACCCCCTGACCCCCTGACCCCCTGACTCCTGACCCCTGGCCCCTGACCTTTGACCCCCGAACCTTGACCCCTGACCTATGGCCTCTTGACCTTTGACCTATGACCTTTGACTTTTGACCTTTGACCTATGACCTATGACCTATGACCTTTGACCCTTGACCTATGACCTTTGACCCTTGACCTATGACCTATGACCCTTGACCTTTGACCTTTGACCTATGACCCTTGACCTTTGACCTATGACCCTTGACCTTTGACCTATGACCTTTGACCTATGACCTTTGACCTCTGACCTATGACCTTTGACCTATGACCTATGACCCTTGACCTTTGACCTTTGACCTTTGACCTATGACCTATGACCCTTGACCTTTGACCTATGACCTATGACCTTTGACCTATGACCTTTGACCTTTGACCTATGACCTTTGACCTATGACCTTTGACCCTTGACCTATGACCTTTGACCTATGACCCTTGACCTTTGACCTATGACCCTTGACCTTTGACCTTTGACCCCTGACCTTTGACCTATGACCCCTGACCTTTGACCTTTGACCTATGACCTTTGACCTATGACCTTTGACCTCTGACCTTTGACCTATGACCCCTGACCTATGACCTTTGACCTATGACCTTTGACCTCTGACCTTTGACCCATGACCTCTGACCTTTGACCTTTGACCCTTGACCTTTGACCTATGACCCCTGACCCTTGACCTTTGACCTATGACCCATGACCTTTGACCTTTGACCCCTGACCTTTGACCTATGACCCCTGACCTTTGACCTTTGACCTATGACCTTTGACCTATGACCTTTGACCTCTGACCTTTGACCTATGACCCCTGACCTATGACCTTTGACCTATGACCTTTGACCTCTGACCTTTGACCCATGACCTATGACCTTTGACCCCCCTGACCTTTGACCTTTGACCTATGACCCCTGACCCTTGACCTTTGACCTATGACCCATGACCTTTGACCTTTGACCCCCTGACCTTTGACCTATGACCTATATCTCCTGACCTTTGACCTATGACCTTCGACCCCTGACATATGACCTTTGAACTATAACCCCTGAATTACAACCTTTAACCTATGACCCCCTGACCCCCGGCCTTTGACCCTGACCCCCTGACCTTTGACCGTAATGCATTCTGAACCCTAAAATCAACCCCACATGTAACCCTATATGTAAATGTAACCCTGCATAATTAATTGGGTGGTTTGAATATTTAATTAGATCACCAGCATAATTAATTGAGCGATTTGCATATGTGTAGGTAATTAATTAGGTTATTTGCATAGGGTGATTAATTATTCAACTGGCTAATTGGGTCATTAGTGGTCCAGGTGGGAGTGGGGGGTGTGGTGATTAAGCAGTCATCTATAATCAGCTGCTCCCAGCTGGAGGACTAATTAGGGGGGCATACAGTATGTATACCCTGTGTATAGGGGGGGCTATAGGGTGTATATATATAAATTAAAAAGAATAAAAATAATAAGTCTGGTGCAGTGGTAGGAATTTTCATGCGGCCAGGGACCAAATATTTTTATTTATTTAAAGTTTTTTTTAATATTTGTTCCTTGGCCGCATGAAAATTCCTACCACTGCACCAGAGTTAGAAATAAAGTTAAACTTTATTTCTAACTTTAAATTACAAAGAAAGAGAAAGAGAGAAACAGAGAAAAAACAGAGAGAGAGAGCGAAACAGACAGAGAAACAAAGCAAAAAAGAGTCAGAGCAACAGAGAAACACAGTGAGTTAGAGCGAAAGAGAGACTTGGAGAGAAACAGAGTTGTTAGAGTGGAAGTAAAAGAGAAACAGCATTAGAGCGAAACTGAGACAGAGTGAGCGTGAGAGAAACAGAGAAACAGACAGAGACTGAAAGAGAAACAGAGTTACACTGAAATAGAGTTACAGCGAAACACAGGGAAAGAGAAACAGAGCTAGAGAGAAACACAGAATGAAAGCAAAAGAGAAACAGCTAGAAATAGAACAACAGAGGAAAATAAAGAGTTAAGAGAGACAGAAGCAGAGTGAGAGAGAAAAGGAAATAGCATGAAGATATAGAGAGGAAAATAAATAGACTTACCTGGAAGTAGGGAAATAGAGTGAAGGAAAGCAAGAAATAGAGCGAGAGAAAATGACTCAATGACACCAAATAAAGACAGGAGCCAAAGGGGGGCAGAGGGGGCGGGAGGGAATCTTAATTAAGGTGGATTCAACTACTATTGAATGACCATTTTTATTTACACTTCAGCAAAACACATGGAAACAACATATACAAATGCAAGTACAGATACAACCCATAGACACGCTGATAAAAGTACAGCTTCGTACACAGCAATACATGGAAACACGGCAGCAAATGCAAATACGGAACAATACAGGGAACCGCAAGCCAAATACACATTGAGACAATAGAACAGTTTTTCTGCTTCTGAAACATCCATTATATCTCATTTTATTGGTACAGGAAATGCAAAACAAAAGCAGCACATGTAAAATAGAACAGTCATCCACCACACGCACCTCCTTCAGCTTGCACACAAACCCACCCTCACTCTCACCTCAAAGCACCTCCCAACAACCCCCAATCATCAACACACACTCGCAGCACTCCTCGGGAACGTGGTTCCCGGGAGCCTCAACACAAACCGGCCTGCCTGACGAAAACCCCGGTCCCTAGGCCGTCAGCACCCAAACTTTGGCGATGAACATCGCCTCGCAGACCGGCCGGGACCGAGGAAAAAAAACCCAGCCGGGGGGGGAAAATTAAAAAAACCCCCCCAGCTGGGGATTTTTTATTCTAAATTTAAAATGTGTTGAAAAACCTGAAAGGCAAAAGTCACGCACACAAGGTTACAACCAGTCAAACCAGTCAGCGCACACACACACACAGGCAAACACAAGCAAACACGGACAACTCTCATACACACACAGTCACTCTTCAGCGTACATGGTAGATTCCAGGAAACTTGTAGCATCAGCAAGCACAGAGATGCTAATCCTCCTCAGGGACCTGGAAGACAACAAGAGGTGGTCAAAAAGGGCTTATCTGACAGCAAGTTATCCCCACTCCAGGCCCATATCTCCTATGCCCAAAACTCCACAGAAAAGAGGTGAACTCTGAAGTTTTACAACTGTTCTACCTCACTAAGACTATGTGCCAGGGCAGGGCAGCTCACACATAAGTGGCATAAGATAGCCTGATACAACATAGACACATACAATAGGATACAGCATAAGCCAGCATAGTCACATACAACATATTCAGATACAATGTAGGCACATACAATATAAACCAACATAGTGAGATGCAATAGACTCAGATACAATGTAGGCACACACAATATAAGCCGACACTGAGAGACGCAATATTGGCGCATTCAACATTGGCACATACAACGTGAGCAGAGACAGGTAGAATACAAGTGCTGACTTCAGATAACTCTGAAAGATACTGCAGGCACGTGAGGGGAATCTAATACCCTCCCTATAAAAGTCCAAGAGAATGGCATCTGAAAAGGCGGCGCTACCGAAGCTGAGAATGAAAACGGATGAAAACGCTCAAGTGTCCGTGTGCCGGCCTCAAAAAGTCAAAATGTAACGAGGCCGGAATAAGGATGATCTGGGAAAGTACGCGAGGAGAATACGGCCGATGTGGGCCGGAATGATGCAGATAAAGCGTCTGGATGTAACAAAGGCCTATCACACAGAAGACAAGGGACACAAACAACACAATGCAGACGCAGACAACACAGCAGACACAACTTGAAACTGCCAGGCAGCTTCACCTTATGGACCCAAGACTCCTAGCACAAGATGAGCCACAGGCTGATGACACCAAAGGAAAGAAAGCTTTAAGGCAATAGCACGTGATGATGAAACGGAACTCCTTACAAGAACTAGCGCCTAAGTTGTTAATACGATGCTCGAGAAGCTGGGTAGGCCGAGAGAAGGAAGCGATGACTGCCGGGGGACCGTGGCGATAGCTCTGGACCCGAAGGCGACCTCCTCGGGTGAAAACGTCCACGAGGATGTTGAGACTCAAAGACAGATGACGGCGCAAAACACGTGAGGACGCGGAACTGCCCTGCCCGGCAAAGCCTCCGGTGAGGCCGAGGTGAAACCCTCTCCCGTTACTTCCGAGGGGCCCGTCCCACTAGGGCCCTCTCCTCTAAGCTGACTTTGAATTGCCTCCTTTTGCAAAGCTTTTTCCCCTTATCTTTCACAAGATGAGTGGACAAAAATCCATCTTCAATGGAAAAGAACACATCCACTTCAGTGCTGCCATATCCAGTCTTGGGCTCTGCACCTCATGGTACCTAAGACAACAAAACAGAAAATGTGACAATTGCCTGACAGAAAAAGTAATCCCCAGGCCTCCCCTGCACCGCTACCCCGGCTCACCTCAGATCGCCATTTGACTCCTGAGGCTGCCCGGAGGGTACCTGCAAAAGGAAAAGGCACACATTTAGCGTGCTGTTACACACCGCTCACCTGAGTCATCCTGTCAAAATGTCAACTCACCTGCTTGCCCCTCTTCCCTGGTATGCGTAGGGCCGCAGCAGCTCCCACAAAGAAACAAGGCAAAAAGCAGGCTGAGTTACTGTGAAAACACAATTGCTCCAGTCTGACAGAACTCTGAAACATGTATATCTTAAACTTGTACCCACCAAGCTGCTGGGATCCAGGACTGGAACACCTTGCAAGTGGACCACCTAAAAAAAAAAACCCCAAAAAAACTCAACAGTGTATGCTTAGAGTTGCACCAGAAATTGAGACCTGAGCAACAACTGCTTCCATCCACCAGTCAACACTCACCCTGTCTGCTTCACCTGGAGTGCCAATATCATATGTTATCTCCTAAAAATAAAGACAAAGAACAATGAAATACACCTCAACGTCAAGTTACTGCTGGTAATACTGTGCATGGGGAGAATGAGACCTAAAAGAAAAAAAGGCACCACAGTGTTCACAGCTTTCTCCATTCAGGTTTTTTAATTTTGCAGAAAATACAGAGGTTTTTTACTAACTGCACTCTCAATTATATCCAGACATCCAATGGACATGGAGGTCATTTTTCTACTCAGGGTAAGAAAGAGAATGGAGAAAAAAAAAAAAAAAACAACAAAAAACAACCCCAAAGAAAACATAAGTTAATGGTTTCTGTGTAGAAGTCCACCGGAAGGGTGGTCAGTGCTCAGAGAATGGGAGTCTCCTGGAAAACAGAGAATGCTTGGTCTTTTTTCATGCTATCCTTTATCTCTTTCATATTAAAGCATGGCACAAATGAATTTAGTGTTCTTTGATGTCAGTCTTTTCCTGGTTTTTCTCTCCTTTAGGGTCAAACTTCCACATACTCTGGGTAAGAAATAGTATTTAAAAAAGGAACAAAGAAAACATGAAAAAATAAAAATTAAAAAAAACTGAATAAAAAGTTTTTAAAAATTTAAAATACAAAAAATAAAAACATGGAAATAAAATAAAAATCTAAAAAAAAATCTAAAAGTAATGTTAAAAAAAGTTAAAAATTAAAAATAAATATAAAATCTTTTAAAGAACACAAAACAACAGCTGGACTGGGATGAGGCCTTCCAGGGGCTTTGCTTCCTACTGGCTCCATCCTTTTTTACCAACTACCTGCAAGATGAAAAACAACAAGGATAAAGTTTCAAACAGGATGTCCTTGGTTGAGGCACTTCAAAATAAGATTTTTAACAAAAAGTCAGCCAAAAAAAGAGAGTCTGAAAATCAAGACATAAGCCTCACAGCTATTTAAAAACAAAACAAAACAAAAAAGCTGTCACTGGTGTGCATAACTTGCCAGCCCCTCATGGTTTGAAGTCCTTAGCATTTATTTTTACCAAGTTGACAACTAAAGCCTTGTAGAAAGATTAAAAACAAAATCCTGGACAAAACCAGGCATTTTCCCAAGCCCCCTCAGTGTGGAGCTGTGTCAGCCCCAAGTGTTTGGTCCCCCAGCCCAGCCCAGAGCAGGCTCCAGCTGCTCCCCAGGGGGGGTTACCAAGGGACTCACTTGTTTGGAGCTGTAAATGCAGGTGCCCTGCACTGGAGTACCAATAAATGTGAAATATGGGACTCTCATCATCAACAGTGACTGACCTTCCCTGGGGAGCCCCCTCACCCAGGATGGGGCACTCTGCCATGGATTTAATCCATCTGCATCTGAAAGGAAGTCAGGACAAAAGTCAAAGTGCTGCAAGATAACTTGACAGCTGCAGACAATTTGTGTCAATCCAGGAATACCCTCTACAGCCCAACTACACCCCACATGACAAATTTCAAGCCCCCAGGACTTGTCCCATTCCCCCCACACCCAGACTGAGCAACAAGGCAGAGCAGCTCCAGGCCAAACACACCAACACCCGTGACACAGGACAGGACAAAAGGGGGGACACAACAGGGACAGAAATATCTGGGCAAGAAGAACGACCCTGAGAACCGAGAAAACTCGCAATGAGATGACCGAGGTCAGACCGATGGGGAGCTGACCAGGCTCAGAGAACCCTGCAGGAAGAAGATGCCAACGGGATCACTAATCCCAAGAAACGCAGGGATGGATGCCTGAGAATCCTATGGTCAGAATCTTCCACTCAGCTGTGCACTTTTAGAAGACCTAATCTGCCAGAATGGATCACAGCAGTGCACAGCTGTGGATACAGCTCAGAACAAGACCTGGAAAGGCATCAGAGTGGATGGTTGTGAAGAGAGATGGATAAGGCACCAGCCTGGATGGTTGTGAAGAGAGATGGATCCTGATGTGTCTGAGCACCCGAGTCAAGGGTTTGATGCCTGGCCTGGTATCAGCACCAGGAACAGGGAGATGTTAAGAACGATGCCTGGGGTTTCTAACAGATCCCTCAAAGGGATAACACAACAGACACAGAGCGCACAACAGACAAGTGACACGACCTTGCCCTGGGACTGCTCTGCCCTGCACACCTCAGCACTGGGATCAAAAATGAGACTTTTCCCTTTACACAGCCTAAGGGGTCACATCTTGGACATCCCCATCTCCAAACCTGATTTAAAAACCCCTCCTGGTGACCCCTGAACCCACACCCCACTTTCATCCCCTCTGTGGCTCCCAGCCCTCCACTTATCTCTCAGACATCTGGAGATGCAAATCCACGTCAGGTACAAAAAAAGGCCACCTCTCCCTCAGGGAAATTCCTGCTGTCACTGGGCTGTTATCTCACACTCAGCTACAATAAAGGAAAGGAAACGTGACCGTGTGATCTCAGCAGCACATTGGCCAAAAACCAGCAATTCTGCTACTCACCACCTCCTAAGCACACCCAGGTCCTCAGGCCCTGTGCTCCAGCTCTGCTCAGACACCAACACTGCGGGGTGTGCCTGGGTTAAGAGCAGACAAGGTGATGTGGCACTGCTGAAACTTGAGCAGAGCCTCCCTCCTCCTCCCTGACACACCTCAACTCCTCGGCTGTTACCAAAGCCCACCTGGATGGCCCCTTCAAATGGAGAAGGTCAAGGCTTCACCATAGAGTCCTGTAATGCTCCCATTGTCTGGTTGGTGAGGGGAGCTCGGCATCGTGTGAGTGGAACACCTAAAACACACAGCACTGGACGCTCAGCGTTCCACCAGCAAGTGAGGCTTGAGCAATAGTAACTGCTTCTGTCCACCCATCACTGCTCACCTCGTACACTTCACCTTGACTGCAGAGACCCAGCTTTGCCTCCTAAAAACAAAGACAAAGAGCAGTGCTGTAACATGGCCACCATTTACACTCCCCTGCAAACACAAACAGTGACTGACCTTCTCAGGGGAGCCCCCTCACACAGGATGGGGTGCTCTGCCATGGATGTAATCCATCTGCATCTGAAACAAAGTCAGGACAAAAGTCAAAGTGCTGCAGGATCACTTGACAGCTCCAGACACTTTGTGTCACCCTCACTGTTTTTACTCCTGAGGGGTCCATCCCACAAGGACTCTCTCCTCTCTCAGGTAACTTTAAATTGCCTCCTGGCACTGAAAAGGTTTTTTCCCTTCTCCCAACCACCAGCCCCAGCAACTTAACTTTTGAATATGAGTGGACAAAATCCATCCTGGGCAGAAATGAACGTGTTGGCTCCGTGGATTTGAAGACGTTCTCTCAGTGCTGCCATATCCAAACTCCAGCTGTGCACCTCCTCACACTACCTGGAACCACAGAACAGAAAATGTGACTATTTCACTCCAGAAGAGTCACCCCCAGGGCTCCTCTGCACCCCTGTCCCAGCCCCCCCTCAGATCTTCCCCCCACTCCAGAGGCTGCCCAGAGTGAACCCAGCAAAAGGAAAAGGGACACACTGAGCACAGCACTCACCTCTGGGCCACCTGCCCAAGGGCCAACTCACCCCCTCCCTCTATTCCCTGGCACACCTGGGGCAGCAGCAGCACCTGCAAAGAAACAAAAAAGGAAAAATTATGCTGAGTTACTATGAAACAGCAACCTCCCTGCTCTGCCTGAAGCACAGCACAAGTGAACCTTGATGTTGCACCCATCTACCCTCCTCTGGCATCCTGGGCCAGCACATCTGCCAAGGAAACCACCCAAAATAAATAAATAAATAAAACCAGTGAATGCTTAGAGTAGAACCAGAAGTGAGACTTCAGCAAAAGCAACTGCTTCTGTCCACCATCACTGCTCACCTCATCCACTTCACCTTGACTGCAGAGATCCAGCCTTACCTCCTAAAAACAAAGACAAAGAGCAGTGCTGTAACATGGCCACCATTTACACCTCCCCTGCAAACGCAAACAGTGACTGACCTTCTCAGGGGAGCCCCCTCACCCGGGATGGGGCACTCTGCCATGGATTGAATCCATCTGCATCTGAAACAAAGTCAGGACAAGAGTCAAAGTGCTGCAGGAGGACTCGACAGCTCCAGACACTTTGTGTCAATCCAGGAATACCCTCTACAGGCCAACTACACCCCACATGACAAATTTCAACTCCCCAGGACTTGTCCCATTCCCCCCACACCCAGACTGAGCAACAAGGCAGAGCAGCTCCAGGACAAACACACCAACCCCCGTGACACAGGACAGGACAAAAGGGAGGACACAACAGGGACAGAAATCTCTCAGCAAGAATGACCCTGAGGACCGAGAGAACTCGCAATGAGATGACCGAGGTAAGACTGATGGGGAGCTGACCAGGCTCAGAGAACCCTGCAGGAAGAAGATGCCAACGGGATCACTGATCCCAAGAAACGCAGAGATGGATGCCTGAGAATCCTAAGGTCAGAATCATCTACCTGTCTCTGCATTCTGACAAGACCTAATCCACCTGAATGGATGGTGGCAGTGCACAGCTGTGGATACAGCTCAGAACAAGACCTGGAAAGGCATCAGACTGGACACTTGTGAAGAGAGATGGATTCTGATGTGTGTCTGAGCACCTGAGTCAAAGTTCAATGATATCAGTGCCTGGCCAAGGAACAAGGAGATGTTAAGAACAATGCTTGGGGTCTCCAAAAGACCCCTTGAAGGGTTAAGGCAAAAGACACACAAAACAAAACACACAAAAGACACAGAGTGCACAACAGACAAGTGACACGACATGCCCTGGGACTGCTCTGCCCTGCACACCTCAGCACTGTGAGACCTTCCCTTCACGTGCCCTAAAGGGGTCACAGCTTGGACATCCCCATCTCCAAACCAGACCCAAAAATCCCTCCCGGTGACTCCCAACCCACACCCCACTTTCATCCCCTCTGTGGCTTTGAGCCCTTCACTTATCTCTGGGATGTCCAGGGATGAGAATCCACATCGAGGCCAAGGAAGGCTGTCTCTGCCTCTGGGAAATTCCTGCTGTCTCAGTCAGGTGCCATAAAGAAAACCAAACATCCACGGATGATCTCAGCAGGGCTGTTGGGTGAGAGGATCTCAGTGTGAGACAAGTGACCACCTGAAACACACAAACAATAAGGGATGCTCAGAGTTGCACCAGAAACACCACTGCCCTGGCCACACAAATATATCAATTTTAGAAAACACAAACAAAAGTCCAGCAAAAAAAAGCCAACTCTTATTATTCCTAGTCCATCTTCCAAATATAAAAAAAATAACCCCTATATCCATTCTCCTCAAAAAACCTCCAAAATACATACTCAGAACCCCCCAACTTAAAGACCTGCCTCTAACCAAAGAAGCATAAAACCCACATCTTTTAAACTATAAAAACTCATTAAGCTAACACATCAAAACCACAGAATTTTAGATCCTTAATCAACACCAGCACACCATATACACCAATCCCATCTCTACATACCAAATCAAAACCCATTTTCTATTACTAACATAACAAAAAATTCACAACCTTTAACTGCAATAAAAACTAAAAACACCTAATTAGAAATAAAATAATTTCATTATAACTAAGCAAAAACTTCAAACAAACTTCCTCCAAAATAAACATTTTATCCACCAAAAAAACCTCAAACATTTAAAATAACTACTTCAAAAATGCCTTCTGTACCTTCCAGACTGATTTTGAGAGCTAAGCAAGGAAAGAAAAAGCACGCAGCCTGTTTTAAGAAAACAGTGTTTACTCCTGTGCATTCCCTGTCCAGTGTATTCAGCCCAAGCACAGACAGACTGCAGCACACAGATCTCCTTTGCTCTTAGTTAGTTTTAGCCAGCTAAAGAAAAGCCTTTTTTTTCCCCTTTTTCTTCTGACTGTTTAAACCTGCTGCAGACTGAAAAACCCAGAGAAGCACAACAATAAACAAATCAATCATCAAAAATAAAAATAGCACAAATACACTTAAACTAACAGCACCAAAAACAATTATTCCTAACTCAATGAACCCATAATTCCTCAAAACCATCAAAACAAACAGACCACCTATAAATACACACAAAACCAAAAGACCCATTAGACTACAAACAGTATCCCCTAAATTATCCAAAACTATAAAACATATACCATAGCCAAGCAGGCTAAATAAACAAACCCCAATAACACAAAAAAATCATTTAATTGTAAATATTAAGAAACCCTAAAAAATTAACTACATCACACTGTCTCAAACCCACTAAAACAAACACTAGATGCTCCCTATGATAAAAGCCACCTGACTTATTTATTTATTTATTATTTATTTTATTTTATTTCTTAAATAAATAAACCTTCCTCTATACCTCACACCACAGCCTATTACACCACTGTGAACCTTAAACAATAAACCCTGGAAAAACACAATATCCCCCCAAAAACAATTCAACAACGAAACTCAGTTCAAAAATATTCTGACCATGTGAACTATGAATTCTAACATGAATTAAATACACCACATATCCCTCACCATACACCACCTACGAACAGAATAAAGCCACACAATAAATCACTAAAAACCACCAAACAGAAAAAAACAGCCCTACCCAACCTGAATCCCTCCATACAACACACAAAACCTCAATAACACATTTCAGAAGTCCCTCAAAAAGAGCTACTTAAATCATTTCTACCTCAAATACAAACAAACCCAACCATAAAGCTACCGTCACTCAAAAACCAAATTATATATAACAAATAATACTCCAAAAAGTCACACAAAATACTACATATTCCCTAAGTACATAACATTAAATAAAAGCCACACAAAAGTTCCACTATTCATTAAAATTCCAGGTAAAGAGAAAACTCCCCCACTTTAAACACAGACAACAACAGAAAAGGAGTTCCTTCGATCAATTTGAACTCCTTTTATCTCCGTAACTCCTTTTTCTTCTGGGAGCACCGGGGAGGGATTGGTGAGACGAAGCTGAAAAGGTAAAAAGTCCCCCCAATAAACCCAAACTGGCTTATCTGTTTAGCATACAAGTTTGTCCCTCGTCGCTTCCTGAAGTAAAACCCCAAATCCAAGTGCTCCTGCAGTCACTTCATGAAGCACAGCCACAACCTAAATACAAATTTCTCACTCCTCACAGCGCGATACCGAATTCAGCTGAGGCTCCCCTTTTAAATTTCCCCCGGCTGGAACCGCCCCCTCATTATCCATCACAGCTCCACCTGTGCTGCTCTGTCCCCCCTCACTGTTCCCAGCTCCACCTGGGGCTGCTCTCTCCCCTCCCCATCCTGTGCCATCTCTCACCTGCAGCTGCTGCCACTCTAAGGCTGAGGGCAGAGGGGACTTGCTGTTCATTCCTGGGACGGTTCATTGTCTGCACCTGACACGATGGGGCACCGGGCTTCCCTTGCTGTGGATAAGGACCCCTCTTCTCCTGCAGGTGCCCGAGGCTGAAACGGGGATTCCACCTCTGAAAGTCCGTATGCATGAGGTTCATAATTCCCAAGGAAATTCCCCAGAAATCGTTACCCTTCATTTACAAATATTCCTTTGGAATCACTCTTAACGTGTCCTTCTGTGGAAGCGTTTCAAACGTTCATTGGAGAGTTCAGGAGCCGAGTTGGCTTGTTTATGACTTGGCTGACAAGCCCAGACAAAACCCAAACACCGAGAACCCCGGCACTGCCCGGCCCTGCCCCGTGAACTGCCCGGCTCCGCCCCCGGCTCCGCCCCCGGCTCCGCCCCCGGCTCCGCCCCCGGCTCCGCCCCCGGCTCCGCCCCCGGCTCCGCCCCCGGCTCCGCCCCCGGCTCCGCCCCCGGCTCCGCCCCCGGCTCCGCCCCCGGCTCCGCCCCCGGCTCCGCCCCCGGCTCCGCCCCCGGCTCCGCCCCCGGCTCCGCCCCCGGCTCCGCCCCCGGCTCCGCCCCCGGCTCCGCCCCCGGCTCCGCCCCCGGCTCCGCCCCCGGCTCCGCCCCCGGCTCCGCCCCCGGCTCCGCCCCCGGCTCCGCCCCCGGCTCCGCCCCCGGCTCCGCCCCCGGCTCCGCCCCCGGCTCCGCCCCCGGCTCCGCCCCCGGCTCCGCCCCCGGCTCCGCCCCCGGCTCCGCCCCCGGCTCCGCCCCCGGCTCCGCCCCCGGCTCCGCCCCCGGCTCCGCCCCCGGCTCCGCCCCCGGCTCCGCCCCCGGCTCCGCCCCCGGCTCCGCCCCCGGCTCCGCCCCCGGCTCCGCCCCCGGCTCCGCCCCCGGCTCCGCCCCCGGCTCCGCCCCCGGCTCCGCCCCCGGCTCCGCCCCCGGCTCCGCCCCCGGCTCCGCCCCCGGCTCCGCCCCCGGCTCCGCCCCCGGCTCCGCCCGGCCCGGGATGGGGGCGGGACCAAACTTCCACATACTCGGGGGAAAAAAAGAGTAAGGAAAAAAAAAAGGAACAATGAAAACAATGAAAAAAATTATTATAAAATAAAAAAAAAAAAAAAACAAAAACACCATAATAAAAATTTTAAAAAAAACCTCAAAAGTTAATAAAAAAGTAAAAAAAGAAAAGAAATAAAATCTAAAATAAATTTAAAATATAATTTAAAACTTTAAAAATACAAAATAAATAACATGAATGTAAAAACTGAAATAATATCCATAAATTAAAAAAAAAATAAAAGTCATTAAGATTTTAAATAGTAATAAAGAAAAATTTGAAAATTTTAAAAATAAATAATACACTAAAATTATAAAAATTAAAGAAATAAACCAAAAGCATTTTAAAAAGACAAAACAAAAAATATATTAAAACATTAACCACAATACAATATTTAACATAAAATACAAAAATCAAAAATTAAAAAATAAAATAAACAATAAGAAAAATAAAATACGAAATTAAATAAACACAGCCCTCCCCTCATGCCACTGCCTAACACAGGCCCCAGGAGTTTTCTTGATTAGGCAGGGATAGGGAAAACAAACCCAGTGCCTCCCAGAAATTAAGGTCTTCTAGAAAATTCCCAGTTTTGCTTGGAAACAAATTCTGTTTTAGCAGGAAGTTCACTTGGGATGAACATCCACGTGTGCCAAGGCAGGAAAGAACCACCCCCTTGTGTCCAAGGAACAGCAACTAGGCCGGGATTTAAGTTCTAATGGAACTTCTGTAATTAAAAACACACTCAATTGAACTTGAAAACTAGATGAATCAAGACAATTAAACACTTTACAAGTTTTCCTGGGAATTCCAAGAATTCTGTGGATATGGTGCTGACACATTCCTGATTTACCAACATTAATTGGGTAAATTTCCTTGGAAATGTCCCCTAAGAATTAGCAAAATTCCAACTCGGATGGAAAATAGGAAAAATAAATATAGCCTTACTAAAATCAGAGAGAGGAAAAATATCAAATAAAAGGAAGGAATAATATCTAACTCCCAGCTTGCCTAGAAAACAAGCCCAGAAATTTCTAACATGGAAAACTTTTGGAACAGTCAGGAAGTTCATGGAATGATTATTTCAAATCTGCTTCCTCTGCTCTGATTTTCAAGGGAAGAGGGAGTTAAACATGCCAATTTACTCCCATTCCAGAATGATCTCCAGTTTGTGGGAGTAACAATCCAAAGAAACTCCAATCTTACTTGTATTTGACATCTGAAACTCCCAGCAGAGTTGGGAAAGTTTCAATGGAACAAAAGAGTCACAATTCCTGGAATAACAAAATTCCACTCAGCAAAAGTCAGGAATTCTATTGACAAATCCATGGAGGAGAAGGAGGATGACACCAGGAACACAAACCAGCTGAAAGCCACAATTTACTGTAAAGGGCAGGAAATCAAATGGACAGTCTCTGGTTCTGATCAGGCGTTTCTCCAGGAGTCAGAGAGAAAAGTGGGAACCTTGGACTGGGATAAGGCCTTCCAGTGGCTCCACTTCCTACTCGCTCTCTCCTTTTTTGCCGACTACCTGCAAGAGGAAAAACAGCAGGAATAAAGTTTCAAACAGGAGGTCCTTGGTTCAGGCAGACTGAAGTGCAGCTCCCAGGGAGCGAGTCCAGGCTGGGCCCAGGGGAGCTCCGGGAATCTGGGATTGCCCATGGGATTCAAGGGCTGGAAAAGCAGGACCCATCTGCCGGGTTTAGTGCTGGGACACAGCAAGGCCTCGGCTCAGGGGCAGCAGTTGGAGCTGGGACTGCAGGAGAACACCCCAAAGCCAGGTTAAACATCCAGCGTGACACACAGCACGCTCCAGGAGAAACTCGGGTGGGAGAAGCCCCCGGATGCTCCATGTTCCCTGTCCTTGGCAGCTTTGCCAGGGCCTCCCTCAGAATACTGACCTCACCCTGCAGCTCCTACAAAATAGGAGAACTTATGGAAATCACCCAGCAATCCATGGATTTCCAGGTATTAAGAAACCAAAGCAGCCGCCTCTCAGTGGTGTCCCAAAGGCCCAGCAGTGCCCAGCACCTCTGACTGGAATTTGAGGGGTCCCAGCACAGCCCCAGAGCAGCAGAAAAACCCACCTCCAGACTTACCAGAGAGATGACAGGAGCACCCTCCCTGCGATGCCTGCTGAGCCAAGTGGAGCTGGCAGGGTGACCCACCAACATTCTGCGTTCACCTTTCAACAGAGTCAATGCGGAAACAGAACAAATCTCTCTCAGAATCGAGATGCCTTCAGGTGCACCTGGAGATGCTGCAGTGTCCTTCAGCAGCCAGAGCAGAACAGGGTTTCTACTGTGCTGTAAGTGAGAAATACAATTTAATCAGAAGAAAATAAAAGGAAGCATCTCTCCCCTTGTTTTTTATATTAAAAAAATTATGCATTAGAATTTTTTAAGCGCTCATTCTTGTTTTACACTGTGTAAATTACAAGTACTTAAATTCCAGTATAGTAAATTTTTATAGTAAATTAAAGAGCATATACAGTATATTAGAATATATTCCAAGTAGTATTTTAAAAGGTATAAGATAGCATTTAGTAACACTGTGCTTATTACTTTTTTTGCATATATTTAAACATTACAAATATGAAACCTTCTGCATAATCAGAAAATGAACTAGAAGAACTAACCTAAACAACAGAATAATAGCATTAAGAGCACAAATAAAGAAAAGAACACAGACTCTAAAATAATATGTTCTCTTAAAATTGTGCCAAAAAAGCCAAAGCACACGTGAGAAAGATAAAGGTGAAAAAATGAATAAAAAAAAACCCCACCACAGCCTGGAGACCACCACCACTAAACACTGAGCGTGCCCAGAAAACTATAGAGTAATTACCATACCAAACGAAAATAAGCAAGATCAAAAAATAAATATGCATGAAGAATGTCTGTAAGATATCATGCATATGTAAAACCTCAGAAAATAAGAAAGGGGGCAAATCCCCTGGGGGGGGTATGCGTGTCTTTGATAAAATTATCCCCCACGTCAAATACAAACCGCTCTAACAACTCGGATTAGTTGTGGAGTTCTTTCCGCGTCGTTTCAGCCTCCCTTCATCCTGATGAAGCCGTTCCCCTTGTCCATCACTGCGTGTCCTTGTGATAAATCCCACTCCATTAGGGCATAAGCGGCTGGCACAGACCCCCCCAGATCAATGTTCTGGGGGCTCTCGGGGCCACACGAGCACTCCGGGCATTTTACCGGCTTCTCCTCGCCGCCTTTCCCGGGAACCTCGGCTCGGCTCCAGCGCCGACAGCGAGTGCTCCAGCTCCGGGCACAGCGCCAGCGTGTCCCGCCCGCCCGCCGGGGGATCGGCAGCGGCCCCGACACCGCCTTGAATGGCCCGCCGAGGAAGCGGCAGTGACGGCGGACACCGGCCGGGGCCGCCCCGGAACTGCGCCCGGCTCGGGCGGGCGCGGCTCGTTCGGTTCGGCTGAGGGGGGCGACGTTCGGGGAAACTCGGCTGGGTTCGGCTGTTCGGGGAAACCCGGCGATTTCCGTCAGTAGTCGGCTATTCTCGGCTGTTCGGAGAAACTCGGTCATTTCCGTAAGCCGTCGGCTATTCTCGGCTGTTCGGCAACAGTCGGTCATTTTCGTCAAACTTCGGCTACTCTCGGCTGTTCGGGGAAACTCGGCAATTTCCGTCAGCCGTCGGCTATTCTCGGCTGTTCGGCTAAACTCGGTCATTTCCGTCAGCTGTCGGCTCTTTTCGGCTATTCGGCAACTCTCGGTCAATTTCGTCACCCCCCGGCTATTTTCGGATGCGAGTAGCATTACGTCACTTTCGCCCCTCCCCGCCGCCATCTTAGTTGTGGCTGAAGCCGATTCCGGTCGAGCCGCCATCTTTTTTGTGGCACCGTTAAGGCCCCCTTTGGTGTCTAACATAGGCGCCTGACTAAAACAACTAACCTGAACCCGGCTGCGGCGCGGCTGAACCCACAGCGTGTGTCCCTACACCAGGACACGCCACAGAAAATTTCCCCCGGGCGGCGCCGTGGTCGAGATTTTGTGCAGGCAGTCAGATAGACACACATGGAGTCCTCTCTATTTCCCGCCCTTTCGGCCGCCATCTTTAGAAGGTCGAGCGCCCCGAGCCGCGCTGCCATCTTGGTTGTGGCACACCCCCAAATGTCCCCCTCGGCTGCTCGCACAGGCGCCTGAGTACATCCACTGCCTAAACACTGCTGTGGCGCCGCTCAGCCCCCATCCCGTGTCCGCGCACCTGCGTACACAGCGGAAAATCGCTCCCGGGCGGCTCCGTGGTCCAGGTCGCGCGCAGGCAGCCGGCTGCCACGCGCCCGGGGTCCTTGCGGTTTTTTCCGCCTTTTTGGCCGTGATCTTTCGGCGCTCGGGCACCAACACTGCCCGTGAGCTCACAGACCGGGGCTGCTGCGGGCCCTCGGGGACGGGCACGGTCGAGAGTTGCAGTACCGCACTTTGTCCACACGATGGCAGCACTGCTGCACAGTGCCCGGGACTGGCACGGGGAAGAGCTGCAGTACCGCTCTGTATCCACAGGGTGGCAGCATTGTCGCACAACTCACAGCCCAGGGCTGTTGCGCGCCTCGGAGAAGAGCTGCAGTACCGCTCTATATCCACAGGATGGCAGCATTGCCTCACAGTTCACAGTCCGGTGCCAGGCAGGGGGAGCTGCAGTACCTAAATTTAGCCACAGGATGGCAGCATTGCCTTACAGATCGGCTCGGGGGGGGGGGCTGCAGTACCGCTCTGTGTCCACACGGTGGCAGCGCTGCCGCAGGGAGCGGAGGCAAAAAAGAACGTGGCCAAAATTCCCCTTCCAAATATCCCCGAAAATAAATACCCCAAAAGACCCCCAACCACAACTACGCGAACCCTGCCATCAACCAAGCCAAAACCAGAAAAGCATTTATTTTAGGCTACATTTCAGTATTTCTTCTATTTCTTATTTTGATATTTCTATTAATCATTACAATTTATCTATTATATCATGTACATTATATTAGGTGTATTTTACATATTATAATACATGGAACATGTAATAAGATAGAGTAGATCTATTGATATTATTTTTAAAATTTTATAGTTCTCTTTTTGTTACTTATATTCTTATTTTTTTGTATTTTTTTCAATTTGTGTTTACTTCTTGATATTTTAAGCTATATGAATTCACTAACCAAATACATCAGAACCACACTTAATTAGAATTGAAGGACCCTGGTTTTCTAAGGGGTAAATATTTAATCTTTATTAAAATAATATGGGCATATTTCCTCTTTCTGTGTGCTTTTGGGGAGGGGGGGTTGTTTGTGGGGGGTTTTGTTTTGGGGTTTTGTTTGCTTAGTTTTGGATTTCTTGGCTAATAAACAAGGAGGTTCAGAGAGTTACAAAATAAAATGTCTACTTAGTTTTATTGCTGCCTCTGAAATACACCTCAACATCAAGTTACTCCTGGTAATACTGTGCATGGGGAGAATGAGACCTGTTAAGGGGTTGAAAGGAAAAAAAGGCACCACAGTGTTCACAGCTTTCTCCATTCAGGTTTTTTAATTCAGCAGAAAATACAGAGGTTTTCGCTAACTGTGCTCTCAATTCTATCCAGATGTCCAGGGTCCCAATTCTATCCAGGTCCAGGGAGGTCATTTTTCAACTTCTTTCTTGCCGACAGCCAACCTTCCACATGCTCAGGAGGAAAAAAGAGTATGATAAAAAAAAAAAAGGAATAAAGAAAACATGAAAAAGAATTTAATATAAAACAAATAAAATCAAAGTCTTAAAAAAACCTCAAAAGTTTAAAAAAAGTAAAAAAAGAAATGAAATAAAATTTAAAATAAATTTAAATAAATTTTTTTAGAAATACAACATAACATGAAAGTAAAACCTAAAATACCCATAAATTTAAAAATGAAAAAATTAAAAGTAATTAAGATTTTAATTAGTAATAAAGAAAAATAAAAATTTTAAAAAAATAAAATAAAAAGATTTTTAAAAAAGAAACCAAAAACACTTAAAAATACAAAAAAACCCCCATGAAAACATTAACCACAATACAATATTTAACATAAAAAATACAAAAATCAAAGTAAAAAATAAAAAGTAAAATAATAAATAAAATATGAAACTAAATAAATGTAGCTCTCTCCTCAGGCCATTGCCTAACAGAGCTCTGGGAGCATCCTGGATTATGCAGGGATAGGGAAAACGAACCCAGTGCCTCCCAGAAAATAAGGTCTTCTAGACAACGCCCAGTTTTGCTTGGAAACAAATGCTAATTTAGCAGGAAGCTCACTTTGGATAAGCATCCACATGTGCCAAGGCAGGAAGGAACCACCCCCTTGTGTCCAAGGAACAGCAACTAGGCCGGGATTTAAGTTTTAATGGAACTTATATAATTAAAAATGCACTAAGTTGAACTTCAGAAAGAGATGAATCATGGCAATTAAACACTTAAGTTTTCCTGGGAATTCCAAGAATTCTGTGGATATGGTGCTGAACAATTCCTGAGTTACCAACATTATTTGGGTAAATCTCCTTGGAAATGTGCCCTAAGAAGTACCAAAATTCCAATTAGGATGGAAAATTGGCATTTGCTATAAATATTGCCTTACTAAAATGAGAGAGAGGAAAAGCATCAAATAAAAGGAAGGAATAATATCTAACTCCCAGCTTGCCTGGAAAACAAGCTCAGAAATTTCTAACACTGAAAACTTTTGGAACAGTCGGGAAGTTGCTGGAAGTTCATGAAATGATGATTTAAAATCTGCTTCCTGTGCTCTGATTTTCAAGGGAAGGGGAAGTTAAACATACCTATTTACTCCTATTCCAGAATGATCTCTATTTTGTGGGAGTAACAATCCAAAGAAACTCCAATCTTACTTGTATTTGACATCTGAAACTCCCAACAGAGTTGGGAAGTTTCAGTGGAACGAAAGAGCCACAATTCCTGGAATAACAAAATTCCACTCAGCAAAAGTCAGGAATTCTATTGACAAATTCATGGAGGAGGAGGAGGATGAGACCAGGAACACAAACCAGCTGAAAGCAACGATTTACTGTAAAGGGCAGGAAATCAAACTGACAGTCTCTGGTTCTGATCAGGCATTTCTCCAGGAGTCAGAGAGAAAAGTGGGAACCCTGCACTGGGATAAGGCCTTCCAGTGGCTTCACTTCCCACTGGCTCTCTCCTTTTTTGCCAACTACCTGGAAGGAGAAAAACAACAGGAATAAAGTTTCAAACAAGAGGTCCTTGGTTCAGGCAGACTGAAGTGCAGCTCCCAGGGAGCGAGTCCAGGCTGGGCCCAGGGGAGCTCCGGGAATCTGGGATTGCCTGTGGGATTCAAGGGCTGGAAAAGCAGGACCCACCTGCCGGGTTTAGTGCTGGGACACAGCAAGGCCTCGGCTCAGGGGCAGCAGTTGGAGCTGGGACTGCAGGAGAACACCCCAAAGCCAGGTTAAACATCCAGCATGACACGCAGCCCGCTCCAGGAGAAACTCAGGAGGGAGAAGCCCCCGGATGCTCCATGTTCCTTGCCCTTGGCAGCTTTGCCAGGGCCTCCCTCAGAATACTGACCTCACCCTGCAGCTCCTACAAAATCCTGCCCTTCCCAGCACCATTCCCTGGGTGCCATGTGCACAGACACCTTCTCCATGCAGCTTAAAACCCACAGGAAAAAAAAAATCAATTTTCATGTTTCTAGTCTATGAGAGAAGGAGGGAGGTCTTGAATCTGTATTTGTTTTAGAACAGTAGAGCAATTTTTTTAATGACTATGAGTATCAGTGAAGGGCAGCAAAGGCTGACGAACACCTTTATTAACTTATTAGCAAAAACCCGAAGTTTTAAGTTCAGTAAAGATCAAGTTTTGCTGCTAAAAATTAAGGAGGTGGCATGTTGGTGCTAGTGCTTTAATCTTTTTACATTAGAGGGTATTTGTACAATAAATTCATTATTGAAGCAGCTAACTTTAAAATAAGATTTTTTTTTTTTCTACAATAAAGTTGGCCAAAAAAAGAGAGTCTCAAAATCAAGATATAAGCCACACAACTATTTAAAAAAAAAGTTGTCTTTGGTGTGTATAACTTGCCAGCCCCTCATGCTTTCAGTTGTTATCATTTATTTTTACCAGGTTGATGATTAAAAACTTCTAGAAAGCTCAAAAAAAAATCCAGAAAAAAGCTAGGCATTCTCCCAAGTCCCCTCAGTGTGGAGCTGTGTCAGCCCCAAGTGTTTGGTCCCTCATTCCAGCCCAGAGCAGGCTCCAGCTGCTCCCCAGGGGGGGTTAGCAAGGGACTCACTTGTTTGAAGCTGTTCACGTAGGTGGCCTGCACTGGAGTGCCAATAAATGTGAAATATGTGACTCTCATCTTGCACAGTGACAGATCTTCTCAGAGGAGCCCCCTCACCCGGTATGGGCCACTCTGCCATCCATCTGCATCTGAAACAAAGTCAGGACAAAAGTCAAAGCACTGCAGGATAACTTGACAACTCCAGATACCTTGTGTCAACCTGGGAATACCCACTGCAGTCCAACTACACTCTACATTACAAATGTCAAGTCCCCGGGACTTGTCCCATTCCCCCTACACCCAGACTAAGCAACAAGGCAGAGCAGCTCCAGGCCAAACACACACCGACACCCGTGACACAGGACAGGACAAACAAGGGGACACAAAACTCTCGGTAAGAATAATGACTGTGAGGACCGAGAGAACTCGCAATGAGATGACCGAGGTAAGACCGATGGGGAGCTGACCAGGCTCAGAGAACCCTGCAGGAAGAAGATGCCAACGGGATCACTTACCCCAAGAAATGCAGAGATGGATGCCCAAGAACTCTCAGGTCGGAATCTTCTACCTATCCTTGCATTCTTAGAAGATCTAATCCACCAGAATGGATCGGGGCAGTGCACAGCTGGCGATACAGCTCAGAACAAGACCTGAAAAGGCATCAGACTGGGCGCTTGTAACGGGAGATGGGATTCTGATGCATGTCAGAACTCCTGAGTCAGAGGCTCAATGGTGTCGGTGCCTGGCCAAGGAATAGGGAGATGTTAAGAATGACGCCTGGCATTTCAAATAGGCCCCTGAAAGGGCTAAGGCAAAAGACACCACACGAGACACCCAAAAGACACAGAGCGCACAACAGACAAGTGACACGACATGCCCTGGGACTGCTCTGCCCTGTGCACCTCAGCACTGTGTAATCTTCTCTTGATGCAGCCTAAGGGGGTTACAGCAGCCTAGGGGGTCACATCTTGAACACGCCCGTCTCCAAACCTGACTCAAAAAACCCTCCCAGTGACTCCCAACCCACATCCCACTTTCATCCCCTCTGTGGCTTTTAGCCCTCCACTTACCTCTGGGATGTTTGGGGATGAGAATCTCCATCAGGCTCCAGAGAAGGCCTCCTGCCCTCCTGCAATTCCCTGCTGTCGCCAGGCTGCTGTCTCTGAGTCTGGTACCATAAGCAAAACCAAGTATTAATGCATGATCTCAGCAGATCTGTTGGCCAGCCAGTGAGGGGATCTCAGTGTAATATAAGTGGACCACCTAAAACACACAAACAATAATGGATGGTTAGAGTTGCACCAGAAACACCATTACCCTAACCACACAAATATATCAACTTTAAAAATGAAAACTCAAAAAAAAAAAAAAATTCCACCAAAAAAAGCCAACACTTATTACCCATACTTGAACTACCAAATATAATAAAAACAACTCCATGTCCAATCCCCTTAAAAAACCTCCAAAATATATACGCAGAACCCACCCAACTTAAAAAGCCCTCCCTCTAACCAAGGAAGGAGCAAAAACCCCATGTCTTCTGAACTTCATAAATTCATTAACCTAACACATCAAAGCCACAAAAGTTTAAATCCTTAGTCAACAGAAGTACACCATATACACTACATATATTTACACTACATACAAAATCAAACCCTATTTCCATTATTAACATAACAAAAAAGTCACAAATTTTAACTGTAATAAAACCTAAAAATGCCTAATCAAAAATAAAATTTTAAAATCCCATTATAACTAGCACAAATCTCCAAACATTCCAAGAAAATTCCCTCCAAAACAAGTATTTTAAGTGCCCAAAACCCTCAAACATTTAAAGTAACTACCACAAAAATGCCCTCTACCCACCATGCCACCAATATCACATAAAACCAATAAATGACTCTCTTCATACAGTGCACCCATATCAAAATCTAAATCTTCCTAAAATCTTTAAAAATATTACAAACTAATAAAAAAAACTTTAGTCTCATACAACAAAAAACCCAAAACCAAACACAAACTAAAAAACTCCACCCTACAACCAACTACCAGCCAAGGAACCACATAATAATCTTTTCTCTACCAATTCTTATCACATCATAAAAATGGAACAAAAATAAAAAACTATATAGAAACCCACACAACAAATCACACAAACTAGTAAAAAAGATTAATCAAACCAACTTACTAAACTCAAAACTGTTCAACTGACCCTAAACATGACTCAAAAAAAAAAAACAAAAAACAAAACTCTATCCCTATACTAACTCAAAAAATATAACCAATACTCTATAAAATTAATTAAAATCCCCAAACTAATTAACAACATAAAAAAATCTAAACTACTAAAAAATAAACATCACTACCCCCCCAAAAAAAACCTAAAAAATGCACCATATCAATGCCCATGTTCCCAAAAATAAAACTAATAAAACCCAGCAAAACAACAAACAAATAAAACTACAAAAATAACAATATGACAAATAAACTTGTTAGCAACAAAAACAAAAGCTCCTAACTCAATAAACCCATAATGCCTCAAACCACCAAAACAAAAATGCCACCGATAAATACACACAAAACTAAAAGCTCAATGTAGCCATAAACAATATCAAAATAAAACATGTACTGCAATCAAACAAACAAGCCAAATAAATAAATCCCTACTGTACAATAAACAATAATCCAATTATAAATATTAAAAAGCCCTAATAAATTAACTACATCACGCTATCTCAAACCCACCAAAACACTACATACTCGCCATAATAAAAAACACTAAAAAATTATAAACCTCCCGTATACCTCATACTACAGCCCATTACACCACTGTAAACTTTAGAAAACATATCCTTTAAAAATATAATACCCCACGAAAAAAAGTTCAACAACACAACTCATTTCAAAACCAATCTGATCAACATGTAAACTAAGAAGTCTAACAACAAATAAATAGACCATATCCCTTATCATACACCATCTATGAACAAAATAAAACTACACAATAAATGTTTTAAAATCACCTTAAAACCCCTAAACACAAAAAACTTCAAAACATTAAAAACTGCGTCTAACAAAACACTAAAACTTTCACCAGACAAGCTGGCCCTAGCCAATCCGAATCCCTACATACAATAAACAAAACCAAAACCCCAATAACACATATCAGAAGCCTATTTAAAAAAGCTACTTAAAATAATTCTACCTCAAATACAAACAAACTCACCCATAAAGTTATCTTCACTCAAAAACCAAATTACACATAATAAATAATATAAAAAAATAAAAACAAAACCACTATATACCATCAAAGAATGTAATATTGAATAAAAACCACATAAAGATACCACTACTTATTAAAATCCCAGGTGAATGGGGATTCCCCCCAATTTAAACACAGACAATAACGGAAGAGGAGTTTTTTCCCTCAATTTAAAATTCCTTTTGTCCTCATAACCCCCTTTTATTATTTTTTTTTCCTGGGGGCACCGGGGAGGGATTGGCAAGATGAAATTGAAATGGGAAAGGAGAAAACTCTTCCCTACAAATCCAGACTGGCTCACCTGCTGCTGCTGCCCGGCACAAAGGTTTGTTACTCCGCACCTCCTTTAAGCAATGCTCTGCATCCAGGTGCTCCCCCAGACCTCTGGCATTCACCTCTTCACCTCTGCCCTTTTCCAGCAGACACGGGTAGGACTGGGCTGCCAGAAATGGCATTCCCTATGCAGTTAAGCCCAGAAGAGAGGACAAGAGGAAAACCCTGGATCCCTCTGACTGACTCCACACAGCAGGCAGGACCAGGGGCCGTCCAGTGCAGACCCCCAGGGCCAGAGTCTCTCAGCTTTGGCTGCTCAAACACCAAAGCTTCTGGCATCACTGGACCCACTTAAATGGTTTTTCCTGTCCTGAAGGAGAGGAGAAAAAAAATATTAAACCCACCGTAGAAGTCAAAGGATACAGGTTTTCACACTTCCCTTTTGACTGCACGCTACAGGGGGGGTTGGTATAGAAACCATTGAACTGGACATCACTGAACCGCAACACAAAACCGCTCACAAGCAGGCAAAGGCAAGACGCGCACTCGGCACCAAGAAGCAGCAGCTGGGCTTCGGGGAACACAACTTTATCAAGACCCAGAGCCAGCGGAGATCGTCTGGGAACAATCCTTGCTGACTGGAGGCAATTCAGGCCCCAGGAGCAACAGCAGGCCACGCACGCCTGAAAGCAGCAGCGCCACAGCGGCGCGATTGTCACTCCGGGCACCGCGGCCCCACAAGGGCAGGACAGGCGCGGGGTCCCGGCCCCGGTACGGGACGTCACCGCACGAGCCGCCGGCACCGAGCGGAAGAAGCTGCGGGGCGTGCACGGCCTGCCGAGGCATTGCGCGTGCGCAGCGGCGGCCGCTCCCCGCGCGGCGCGGCTGCCCCAAATCGACGTCATCGGGGCACTGCGCAGGTGCAGCCTTTGGCCGGGTGGCTGCAGTACCGCCTGCCAGCCAGCAGGAGAAGGCAGCGAGCAGCTCCACGCGCAGCTTTCCCCCTTGCTGTTTTCAATGTAAGATGTGTACAGAAAAGAGGCCACTGTTCTAATACATTAAGAGATCAGGTAGAGCACAGTCCTGTCTCTTCCCCAAAGATCTCGTACCTGCTAGCAGTCACCCATTCCCATACACATTGAATAAGCTTAATAATGTCTCTCTTTTTTACTGTAAGCAAAAAACCTAAAAATAATTGCCTCTTCAGGAGCTCGGTTGACTAAGAGTACTGATTAATTATCTAGTATCAAATAAACATGTAGAATACTGGATTTATGTGTGAATGTATGCTGATCTCTTACTGGTTAAAGGTGTACTTTCTGCAGTTCTAAGCCAGGCTTTTCAAGTTATGAGAATGCAATCAGATGCAACTAATATGAGTTTAGAGTCATGCCAGAGAAATCATACTACAGCTATAGGCTGTTGCAGAATGTTAATATTCAAGTACACAATATACAAGTAGTATTCAAGTTTAGGTGTACTCCGGTAGACAAGCACTGCAAGTTCTATATCTTTGCAATATAGACTTGCATAATGAGAAAAATTAAATCAGGTAGTCCAGCATTCCTAACTGCACGCTTGGCACGGAGGGATGTTAACCTTCCAATTTTGCATAAACATGCACTGACATCCTGCTCCAGAGACCACCTTCAGCCGCACACCTCCTGGCTGTCCGTGTCCACAGGGCCAACTGCACAGTCTGGCTGGGGCTGTTCCTGGGAGGAACCAGAGCCCTAAAATCAGGACAACGGGTGGGAAAGTCAGGTCTCAACAGACCCTGCTCTGCATGCCCCTGCAATGAGCAGGCTGGCTCAAGACCCTGCCCAGAGCCCACACCTACACCTCAGGCAGCCACAGCAAGCGAGAGTGACTTTGCTCACCTGATTGGTGTCCCTGACCCTTACATGTCCTTTCACAGGGAAAGGGGCCCTGCACTCTGCCGTGCCTTTCTCAGGCACTGCGCGTGCACCGGGTACTGTCACAACCCATCAGTAGGGGCCATGATGTTTATTATAAATTCTCATCAGGCTGAGCAAAGACAGAAGACATGTGTCAGGGAATTCTCGGGCTTTTATTGTACAGTCAGCATAACTCTGCCAACCAGCTCACTGCTTAGACTCAAAAGATGTGGCTAACAAACCTTTGAATTTGTACAGCTCACTTCAATAAGTTCTCAACTCCCACAACAAACTCCACAAAGATGCTGGCTCAAAAGCCACACCATTAATACCCAAAGGTGCTGACTAGCAAGCCACAACACACCATTAAGCAAAGGTGCTGTCTCACAAACCACAACACGCTTCCACAAGCTCCCCACTTGAACAACAGTGTTCAGTACAACATAGAATGTGATAGCTCTGATGATTTTGCTACGATTTTGCTATAATTTTGCTCAGGCAAAGCATGGGAACAAAACAAAGAATTTCATCAGCCCTTAGATCCTACAGTGCTCCTGCTCTGTGAATAGTCTGAAGCTGAGTCCTATTGGAAGACTAAGGAAGTGTAAGCAAAAGAGAGAGGGGGGGAAAGAGACAAGAGGAGCAAGCGGGCCTGATCTGCTCCCTTTTATAGTTAGCGTGGTGCATGCCTCTTAGGCAAATTAGATTTTTCGTGTGATTCCCACATGTGCAACCAGCCCTTTGAGCCTTCCAGGGAGTGAGTCGGGTGAGGGGACGGGACTGACCACACGTCTCAAGGTGGAGCAGGAAGTTGGCTCAGAACACGCTGCCCCACCTCTGCAGGACTCTCTCCTCTGATCACCTTTCCTGTAGAAAACTCAGAATGTTTGAGACAAAACATGCTTAGGTCTGGTCCTCTACAGCCACAAATCAGGAGGGACAGCAAGTTCCTGGGCATGGTGAGGTAAATTGAGACCTGAGTCCTCTTTTTTTTCCTGTATCATACAAGATTTCTTGAGGGTTAAGGCAGCATCCTCTGTCTTCTGCTTGTCAGTCTGAATACAGCACATGCAACATAACTGCATAAACCGCAAAGTTTGATAAATGCATTACTGTGAATTGAGTTACATTTTTTTCCTCAAATCTTAATAATGCACACAGAAAGCCAAGAACTGAAAATACACAACAGCATATGGTTTAAACACAGCTACTCTTCTGTGCAATATTTCAACCAAATCTAGCATCCTTAAGTTGTATCAAATATTTTAACCAAATCCTGCACAACAAACAAATGGCAGTGGTCAGTTTTTAAAAGAAAAGCAAGATCAGCTGAATGCTTTTCAAGGCAAAAGGAGAATCTTTTCCTTATGAAAACATCACACAGCAACGCAGCAAGAAGAGTTACAAAGATATTTCATCTCCATTAACAGTGCTTTCTCAATCTGTTCTTAAACATAGTTGCACTCAAATCTTTGGTCATTGAAATGAGATTTGTGAAGATAGATTGACAGCTCAGCATCAAAATCTTGCATGGGATTCAAGACAAATGAAGCTTCGACAACCCAAGTCATCTGAACTCAGCTAATGGAATCTCAACACTACACATCAAATCCAATACACAAGGAATAAAGTCAAAGAAAAGAGTCAAATTCCAAATTTCTCAAAGCACAAGCTTCAATTCTTACAAGGAGCAATGGCTGGGGAAGTTCTGGAGTGAGTCAGATGTGTAGTCGAGATTTGGATTGCCTCCTTTGCCTCCACAGGGATGGACAGAAGTTACTCCTCTATATGGGATACGTTTTATACCCTGTGTGTAACTACAGGGTGACTTGAAAGCACTTTTTTCTTGAATTCTTATAGTTCTGCAGGCAGCGCTGTTATTGATACAGGATGGCCTCCTTACCAAAATGAAAAAGGAAAGATTTAGTCCTCAGTAAAAGTACGATTTTAAAAGTGACTACGTCTCTACATGCACGTCTCTGCGTGTCAACCATAGCTTGGCTGAGCAAATGAACACTTTGGAAAATCTAAGGAGAATTTTCAGATGTTTAAAAATTTATTTAGAGATGGATAAGAGAGATACTTATTTCTTGTTATTTCAGCCATTAGCACAAGAAGGGTAATGTTATCTAAGTACTGAGGGTTTTTAGAATCATCCTAAAAGCAAGTGCAATGTAAGACGTGCTGCATATAGACCCACCAAGAATTGTTTCAGCTAATTCCATTCCTTTATTGGAAAATGAACAGAGCAGTAGCTCTGTTAAGGAAAGATGGAGCAGAAAAATCTAATTGAAGCAAAGTGGGATGTAAAGTATCGTGCAGCATTAGTAGCTGTATGCCAGTCCAAGTGAAACTGCTGACTGTAACTCCCTCTTACATATTGCAGTCCAATGGGTTCCTAGAGAGGTCTTGCTATAAAGAGGCTTGGCTAGTGCCCTTCTTATTTTCCAAAAGTCTTTCAGGGCAGGTTTCAAGAAATATTGCCAAATATCCCTACCTAAGAAAGCACTCTGACACGTCTTCAGACTTATCTCCCGAATAATTCTTTAGCTTTCCTATGTTATTAGTCTCAGCACTGATGCCTTTTAAAAATGTCTCTCACTTACTGTCCCTGATTTTCAGCCAAAGTCCCTGATTTTCTCTCCCTGCTTTACTAGGATCATTGTCATCTCCTTGCCAAGAACCCAGAAGAAACATTATTTTTATTTTTGCAGATTTCTTCTAATTCTGAAAACTTCTCAGAGCTGAAATTCTTTTCAGCCTTTTGTGCCTTTCGATTTCACTTATTCTCATTTATGCTACACCCTCTTCCTTTTTTCTTTCAAGCTTTCCTTTCCTTTATGGCTTTTCCTGCACTCTCCCTCACTATACAGATGCAGAGAGAATGGTTTTTACCCCATCGCAAGCCCAGTGACCAAGTATTGGCCCATATAGTTCAGCTGAGCTCCATCATTATTTGGTCTGGCTGCTCTCTTCCATTCCATAATAAAAGATGTCAGGGAGCTAGGTCACAGCCTACATCAACTATTATCTGCTGGTTTTGTTCTCCAGCTTTTCTGAAAAGAAACTCTGAGAAATCTAAACAGAGAATTTCAGCTGGAACTGTGAGGGCAAAAGGTAGAGTGAGATATATGTCTCTCTGTGATTAAAACTGGGGCCACCTTTAAACCAGTAATAAAAATTTTCCTGGTGCAATGTCCTAACATCCTGAGTCATTCAAAGACTGCAACACAGCAATATAACAGATTCTGAGAGGCCTCAAAATAATGAAACACTTCTGATCTGATAACATAAAGGTCACATTTATCATTGTGTTTGTCACTGAATGTATTCTTAGCAGACTCAGTTGAGTGAATGAATTTTCAAAGAACTACAAGGCCTGCAGTGGAGTCCCAACAGAAAATTGAGAAAAGCAGATAGAAGAAAAACGACATTGGAAATCTATGTGACTTATGCCTTATGCCCACTTTACTGATTTGATCTGATATGAAAGGTCTGGCAACAAAGAAGGGCTGGGAACAACCTCGGTGGGGGCCCTCACGTGAGCACGTGTGTTTACTTGTCCAGATTTATTCATAACGTACTTGAGAACTGAACTAGGATCACCTAACTGCTGCCAGGAATTAGTAACAAATGATCTTTACAAATACTGAAAGCCTGCCTGGTCAAATGGGATAAAGGTTTGTTGTTTTACAGGAGGTTTACTCCTATAAACAGTGTAACTGAAAAAAAAAGTACTTAGCTTTAGAAAGCCTGGGATGGTCAATAACCTTGTTGCTGCAAAGGAGAGAAAAACAAAGCTGTAGAAATTGCACTAATTACTTCTCTTATATCCCAGAACACCTCAGAAGACTGCATGATGGAAGGCAAAAACTACAAGTTTCTGTCCCACTAAACTCACCAGCATACAGCCAAAGGTCTAAGTATCAACGAATATGCGTAAGGAGACAACAAAAGGGTAAGAAATGCACTTGCACCAGAAAGTGATACCAAGATCTGTCACAAAAGCTACGTAGCCCTGGAAAAGTTTCTGCCTTCATCATGTGCAGAGTAAGACATTCCTATATTAGGGGTTTTGAAGATCAGCATTTCTGGCCTGCTTCCTTGTACGGTAAGGAACTGTAAGGTTTTGAAGATAAAATGTAACAGCTCTCAAATCAGTAAAACTCGTGTCATTGCTCTTTCCAGTATGGTGGATCCAGTATGCATTCAAGTTTTTCTTCATTCATGTTCTCATCTCTCAAAAATTAATTTTTAGATTAGCAGATAATTAGATTTGCAGATAATCATAGAATGGCTTTAGTAGAAGGGATCTGAAAGATCATCTGATTCCAACCCCTGCCTCGCTTCCACCATGGCCAGGGATGTCAACCATTAGAACAGGTTGCCCCATCCAGCCTGGCCTGGAACACTAACAGGGCTGGGGTAAGAGGTATTATGCTGCATCAAACCAGTAGTTGCCCAACCCTCCTCCAAAAAAACCACAAAAAACCCAAAAAAACCCCAAACCAAACCAACCAAACAAAAAAAAACCCACCAAAAACCAAACCAAATCAAAACCAACCACAAAAGAAAAAAAACCCCAAGTTTTTAAAAATATTCAGAGGTCTTCACTGGGCCCTAAAATGATGTAGTGACCTAAATAAAATTAGCCAACTAAATCAGCTGATTTAGTAGAAGACCTCTACCTAGTAAAGACCTCTACCTGTGATTTCTGTTTCTTATGTCCTGCTGTATTGTCCACAGTCACTTTTCAATGTCAGAGACATCATATTGAAGTAAGGGGAATTCCACAGCTTGCTCCCCGTATGCTGCAACCAGCACTAAAACTCTCTTTGTACCAGTCATGATTAGCTGTGAAGATACACTTGGACACAGGTCTTTGAAGGATGTGATGAGCAGTTACAAAACAAGAATTACAGAGATTTCCCTATCAGAGCTGTATAATATAAGCAGCTCATAAAAAAACTAGATTAAAAATTGGATGACCCCTACTTCAATATACGGTTTATGGTCCTGTCCATTTCTGTTTATCATCTTTATCGTTTAATGGCCACATTCTCCAGCATGACTCTGCACTGCATAAGAGCACTCTTACTGATTATCTGACATCTCCCAATCCTCTATCCTCTATCACAGATGTCCCAAATTGCTACTCCTGCTGATGCCTCATTTCTTGCTCTTTTGCTCTTCTTTCACTTCTCATCTGGATCAACACATAGCTTTGATCTGTCTTAACTCTCCAAGTGCAGCTAAGAAGCAATACAAAACAGAAAAACAGTATATAAATAGTAATTATTAGGAAAATGCAGTGCTTTTCCCTTCATTTCTATTACTTCAGAACAGAACTCTGTCCTCTCTAATACAAGTAATCCCAAAAGGGTGTCATTACAAGTTTCCATATAATATTTGAAGACTGCCAGTAGCTCTACATGTGTACCCTAAGAAGCTAGAAAGAAGAAACACATTATTTTAAGTGAAGTTATAGACATTAAATGTGCTAGGAATGAAGATGATAATGGAACCAAAACATTTTCTACTATGCTATTCGTAATTGTTATTGGCTACATAAAGAAAGGTTTGCTCTTTGCTGTACCTTTTCCTCAATTAAAACACATTTCCTCAACATGTATTGACATAAATGATTCCGTGCTTTATCCAAATGGGCTTCTTGAACATAACCTTTATCGGTGTTAAGTGCTTAATAACTACAAGCTAAATGCAATTGTCTCTCAGCTGGACCATTATAACCATTAAACTTTTAAATAAAGCAATTTTGAACTTAGGTACAAAGTGGGATGTTTGTAGTCTTTTTTTTTTTTTTTTTTTTTTTAAGCAAGACTCATGCTACAAATAATTCTGTACTATAGCTTTTTTAAAAAGCTAAAACAAACAAACAAACAAACAACAAAAAAACACCCCAAAACATTTGAAAGAAAAATGCTGGCTGGGAATTTCTACCTACAAAATTTTTATTCCTTTTATAATAGAGAATGCAGGGAAAAAAATCCAGAAACGTCATAGCAGTGGCCCCTACGGGATGCAAAATATTCAGAACAGCCCTTGATAATATCTATTAGAAGAATATATGGGATCCCTTAAATAACAACAACAAAAAAAGCCGTAAACTTTTCCCAAAACACTAAAACTTTCACTTTAAGCAGGGCTTCTCCAGAAGATACTGGGGAATACAGAATGAGAAAGCTCTGTAACCTTGATTTAGTGCTGACAAAATGTTACAGTTAACCAGTGAAGTTCACTTCACACCTAAGATGTTACAGTCAGAAGCATCGCAGGGCTTCTAAAATATTAGAATAATCATGGAAAATATAAATTCAGCCACAAAAATAGTACTGAAAAACTCTAAGGTTCAAAATGCACTCAAATCCACCTGCTTCATATCTTAAGTGTCACCCACAGGAGCTATATCAGTGTAAACTGCTATACCAAACTCATCCTCATAGGCAATAGGCTGCATCGAAATATAGTCACTAGCAAAAGTGTCAGAAAAACGCAGAGCCTAGCCCTTCTTATTGTGTCAGCCATGGATTTTAAAACAACTAATCAAGTGTCCTTCCATCCCCAGTTAGTACTAACTACTGCTATTAAATTTATTTTCCTATGAGCAACTAATGTAAAGAATGCAGGGCATGGGTAATGTGATTGCTGTTGCCCAGCCCAGTGAACAGAACTGCTGCATCTGCATTGCGAACAATCTGGAAGCTGTGGGGAAACATTAATGAAAATCCTGATAAAAGACAATGAAAAAATAAACGGACTGTACAGTGAGAAAAGCATGAGTGTTGTTTCAATGTTTGCTCAGGAAAAATAATGCTATGGCCTGTATGAACTATGCAGCTGGAAAATCATCGAGCCATACCTGATACGCATGGACCAATTACAAAGAGAGGGCATTGTCAAGCTACTTATGTCCAGCTTCCTAACATAGTCCCAAAATATTTTTAAGAAACCCCTTTCATACAGCATATACTGCAAGGCAGCTATATTTGACAGGTATTGTAACTATAAGAGAGTGTAAAATTAGGGATTAACCTTTTAACATGTGGACATTTTCTCAGAATGATACACCTGAGATAGCAAACGTACCCAGCACAGCCAACGTGACAGGGCAAGAAGTTCCTTTCTCCAGACTTTCAACAGAAAACCAATTCTTTATCTCTTAAGTGATATTTACAGCCTCAGCAATCAGTGCGATTGAGGCACTCATAAGACTGAGTCAGCACTCCTTTAGCAGTTCCCCAGATACATTTTTAATGCCCAGCTTAAGTATTTTTTAGTACTGTGACAAGACCTCTGTCCTTCAGCACTTTTGACATCAGATTTAGCAGCGATGGGGTTTCATGCCTACAGACCATTTTGTGCTATGATGGCTCTGACAACAAGGACTTCTGATCATCATCTTATAACCTAGTCTAATGGCCTTTTACTGACGAGAACCCACATATCCTAAGATAAAACTCTACTTAAAGAAAACCTTACTAAGCCCTTGAACACAGTGGGTCATACTTGGGCCAAGAACCCAAGAATGTGTACCACTGGGTTCACATAATTCAACGCTGAGGTCAGGTGTGGAACTTGTTACACCACAGATCTATACTGCTGATGTTCTGTGGAGTCCTGAGGAAACAGTGCAAGACAGACCAGTGTTGCCTGAACTGATGGGGTCATGCAGAAACAATTTTTTTGAGGTCAATTAAAATGACCTCCCAAGCAATGCTGCTGTTGCTTCATGGTAACAGCAACTGCAAATTATCTGCCCATTTAATCTAAATGAGTCCTATGATCACTTCAGTAGAAATGAATGTAATAATGGTTAAATGCTCAGAAATGGGGAATTAAAGCTTATGTCGATTTTTGACAACTATAATTGATGAGTATTATTGTTAGTGCATCATCTCTACAGTATTCTATTCTATTCTATTCTATTCTATTCTATTCTATTCTATTCTATTCTATGCTATTCTATTCTATTCTATTCTATTCTATTGTCTAGTCCTATGCAAAGACTCTGTTTTTGTCTAGCTCAAAGAGGAGGCTGAGAGGCAACTTCATTGCTCCCTGCAGGTTCCTGAGGAGGGGGTGTGGAGGAGATGGTGCTGGGCTCTTCTATCTGGGAGCCAGTGACAGAATGCCTGAGAATGGCTCAAAGCTTTTCCAGGGGAGATTCAGACTGGATGTTATTAGGGAGCATTTCTTTACCAAGAGCGTGGTGAAACACTGGAACTGGCTTCCTAAAAGATGGTTGATGCCCCAGGTATGTTGGTGTTTGGAGGCATTTGGATTCTGCTGTTAATAATGTGTTTTAACAATGCTTCAGCCCTGAAGTGGTCAGGCAATTGAGCTAGATGATCAGTATTGATCCTTCCCAAATGAACTATTCTATTCTATTCTATTCTATTCTATTCTATTCTATTCTATTCTATTCTATTCTATTCTATTCTATTCTATTCCATTCCATTCCATTCCATTCCATTCCATTCCATTCCATTCCATTCCATTCCATTCCATTCCATTCCATTCCTGAAGCTATTATACTTCTTCAGCTAGAGAAGACATTAAAGCATCTCAACTTGGTTAATCTAAGGTTTTTCCAAAGGGAGTAACTGTATTCACTTAATATTAAGTATAAATGCCATCCCCAGTATATCATCCTGATTTTTTTTTTTCTTTTTAATGTGACTAAAGTTAATGACTTGGCCGAGCCTGGAGGAAGTACTAGCTTGAAATTTGATAAAAATCTAGCATGGAACAGAAGCATTGCTGTAAGTCGAAGTAACTTGGTGGAAGCATTGCCACTGCTTCTTCTCAAATCTTTGCTAAATTTCTCAAGAACTTTGCATCTCCAGGAATTTTTTCACGTGCTAGTTCTTCAAGCATTAAGAGTTTTAGCACTTCCTGTAGTAAGGAAGAACATGCATGTTCAGGTGATATACTAGAATTTTTCTGTTTTGAGAGAGTTTAAAACTCTGGTCTGTGGAGACAAGAAATTATAAGAGTTATTGTTACCTACTGGGGTAGAAATATAACTAGAATTTGGATATATGACTGGGACTCCCCTGTACAAATATAGAGCAAGAAAGTGCTTTACTGTTTCAAGTCAAGTGATAAAGAGAGGAAAAATTCAGGAGACATAGATAGCTGTCCTGCCTGTACTTATCACCATGGCAAATGATGAGTGGAACTCGTAACAAACCCCTGCTTTCTGCTCTCAGCCACATGTCCTGATCAGTAGGTCTTGTGGCCTCCCATCCGAAAAGAATCACTAGAAAAGGGGAGCAGGCAAAGATGAATCAGAGGGCAAGTTAGGAGAAAAACACACATACATCTGCCTTGTTTAGCATATTTGCCAGAGGAAAGGAGGCTTATAAATCAGTTGTACCTGTGTTCTTCAGTGATAATTAAACCTTTTCATTAAGTGTAAGAAAGCAGTGGGAGGTTTCAGCATTAGAACTTTTTAACAGTCTTGTAAAGACTGGTGAGAGAGGTAACTATTTCTCCAATGAGAAATAAAGGTTCACTACCAAATTTCTTCTTAATAAATTCCAAGTTAATCATGCAACCAGGAGAACAGCTTCTACTGTAGATTGCTTGCATTGCAGACCACTGAAAATCAACCCAAAAGACAACACAAGAGAAACTGAGACCTACTCATTTCCCTGCTTATAGGAATGTTTATCGTGCTAGCTAGAAGAAATTATAAGAATTCCTCAATCCACTAAACATCTGCCCAGTGCAATGTGTTAAGTAACATGAACCAAGCAAATTACAGAGCCTAGCTTTTTAGAAGACTATCACATTTATGTAGCAGATGGATTTTTTTTTTTTTTTTTAAGAAAATAAGGCCAGAACTATAATTGGCTCTGGGATGGGGACAGAGAATATCCATTAGGAAAGGAGAATGTGAAGTGCTGAAATCAGTTGGAGTGACAACATAATATTTTGATTATTCAAATAGAAACATGAAAGCCTTTTCAGTCCTATTGGAGTAAGTTACATTACATTGAAATCCTAGCACTAGGAAAAATTTGTGCCAAATTTTTAAATTTTATGCAGACTACTCTAAGTACTCAATAACTGTTCAGTCTAGCTTCACAGTAAGGCCAAGGTGAGAAGAGCTTCAAAAAGAGGAGGGGATGACCCAGAACAGCTTTTGTCATCAGGGAAATTTGTGACAACTTCAGGGCAAGACAGAGATGGCTGGACAAAAATGAAATCAAATCTCTCAATACAGTCTTGAATTGGACTACATTCTTTTTATCTATCTATGCACTTCACACCATTGAGACCTCTTTCCTAATCAGACAGATTATCATTTTGACGCTGTAAAAACTGAATTCCAATACTTTAGACTTAGACTGGATACATCAAATCAACCCTGCTGGGTTGCTTTTTAAAACTATTTTCCCCTGGATTTTGCAGAGGCAGAAATAATGTTTAATTCTGAAACCTTCTCTACAATGTTTTATTAATTTAATGGTTGGACTCACTGGGCACATTTGCAAAATTTTTAAGTGTATAATTTATGTGGCTAATCTTAGAGATTTAAAACTTCAGAAATTTACTCTAAACAGTCCTGTTACAGGGATGGCAGTTTCTGTTACTGCTATGCAAATCCTACCTATAGTTCAAAGCTACTCCCTAGTACTTGGTGTTTTGAAATACCTTTTTAATTACATTATAAACAAGTTCCTACTAAAATAACAGTATTAGTCATTAAAAATAGGACATTCTATAATGTGTAAGGGTAATTGGACTTCTGTGAAATGTGAGGTAATGGAATTTTTTTCAATTGCACGATGACAGGATCGTTTTCCACAGAACTCGCAACTTGTTCAGTGTACCAGTATTCACCTAATGAGCTGCTGTGCAGCACTTAAGTCCATTCTTTCTGAATGCTGTCTCTTTATCTGGCGAAGTCTATTCCTCCTCCCTCCTCGCTAGGTTTTTACCAGGTCTTATTGTGTGCTGACAAGTAAGTTTCCCTGGTTAGTTCCCATCCTCATATCTTACTTATCTTTTACATAGTCCTAAATTTATTCCCTTCCGTTAAAACTGAGGCCTAGCTGGTCTTTTTGCTCAGCCTATCCTAGGCTTAGATGCTTTCCTATCCTAGTCCTCAGCTCACAAGAGCTTTTCCTGTGCATTCTTCTCTTTTCTGTGGGCTTTTTTTCCTTCTATTTTCATGTCACACGGTCTTTTCTTCCATTTGTACCAGAAGCCAATGGGATACCTGTTTCTCTCTCAGGTTCTTCCTGTGACTTTTCCCTTCAGGTTATAGAGAAAGAAGTGTAAACAGTCAGTACAAAGGCACAGATGCACACGCAATTGAGTCACATAAGGGAACCATAAAATTTACAGCCTGTTCAACCACAAACATTAGAAAAATCTCAAACGTGCATGTGCAAACAAGTGTTAGCATAGGGCTAGATGTGGTAGTTCTCTGTCACACTTTCAAGCTGAATACTGGCAATCCTAGGGGATTTTTTTCTGACTGTTTAATGTGGAAACCAGAAGGAATTATGCTCTTTTGCTCCACTGTAACATAACACAAAGGAACCAAGGGAAGGGGGGAGGGCAGCCACCAACAGCAGCTACTCTATTGTTTTCTCTCAAAAACTTGGCAAAGCAACAAGCTAGACACAGCTGAAATGTGCTGGCTAAAAATTTCTCAAAACTTTCATCTGAGACAGACACAAACCATGCCTAATACCATCACAGAGAAAGTTCGTCAAAGCCACAGATACATGAAAAAAGGGTTGCATACCAAAAAACATTAGTGATTCCTATATATGTACAACATTACCAGCATTGTCTAACATTCTGATTCACACACTTTTATGCATCTGAGGCATGAATTATAAATTAAAGGTATGCTCTAAACGCATAGTTTGGTTTGGGGTTGTTATTCTGTGGTTAGTCAAGGAACACTTCCTTGATTTTGGTATCTTTAGAAGTAATTAATTTCAAAACAGGTCTACAAAAAATGTCTCAGCTCAAACATGATCTCCCATACTGGGGAAATTAGGACTTGGAGTGTTCTTTGTTCATGAGTTTGCATTTGAAATTTTGTTTATTTTTTAAAATCCTTTCATGGCTCATTGGCCATTTTAAGTCTGAAAGAAATCCCCTTCCTAACAGACTTCCCTCAGTTTACTGTGATCAAAAGGCAGTTATATTTCATTGTCTAGAGGAAGATAACAGAGCACAGGAATGGATCCGGGCAACCCGGGGAACACAAAACTGAACACGAGCCAAAAATGTCCCGTTGCTGTAAAGGTGAATGGCATCCTGGGTTGCTCCAGGCGGATCGAGGGAGGGGGATCCCTCCCCTCTGCTCAGCACTGCTGAGGCCACACCTGCGGGGCTGTGCTGAGTTCTGGGCTCCCCAGAGTATGGAGAACATGAACACACTGGAGAGAGGGCAACAAAGGGTCACAAGGATGATGAAAGGACAAGAAAGTATCTCTCCAAGGAGGAAAGGCTGAGGGAGCTGTGGTGACCCTTCAGCCTTGGAGAAGAGGCAGCTCGGCGGATCTCATCCCCCGGTATTAACATCTGCAGGGAGAGTGCCAAGAAGACGGAGCCAGGCTCTTCCCAGTGGTTTTAGTCCTTTTTCCCGCAGGGCTTAGCGGCCACGGGAGCAACGCTCCTCGAGTGTAGCACCGCCGCTCCCAGCCTAAGCGACAGCACACCGTGACACGGTCCTACCCTCTACTGGCGGCAGTGGAGTATTTTGAAGCATTCTCGAGCTCCGCTTTACCCGAGAGGTACAGGAGCGGGTGGGCAGGGGGGTTGAGGCCTCCCGGAGAGGGAGCGGTGCCGCCCCGGAAGGTGGGGGGTGACGTGCCGCCGCCGCGAGAGGCCATGGCGGGGATTCCTCGGGGCGGGGCCTCCTCCCGCCGCCACGGCCGTGCCGCTGCTGGCCCCGCCCCTATATAAGGGCGGCCTGAGGGCGGCCCCGACCGCGGCCGTCGCGTCTCCCGCAGCCGACCCGCGCCCGGGCACCATGGCAGGTCAGTGTGCGCCCGCCCGCTCGCGCTGCCCTTCGCGAGGGCCGGGGCCGCGCTCGCGGAGCTGCCCCGCGCTCCGGGCCGCGGGATGGCGGCGGCCGCGGCTATTTTTATCTTTTTATCCCGCCGTGCCGGCGGCGAGCGGAGTCCGGCTGGGGGGGCAGGGGCTGCCCGCGGGGGGGGGAGTCGTCCCGCCGGGCGCTTTCAGAGGACGCGCGCTCTGCCCGCTCTCTCCGCGCCCACCTCGACGCTCTGCCCCAGGTTCCGACCCCTCACGGGAGGGATGGAGCCGGCGCCGTGGGGAGCAGGATGGGCCGGAGAGGCCACTGTAGGGCTACAGCGTCTCACAGGGGAAAACCCAGCCCTCTCGAGACGCCGCAGAGATTTCTCTGATTTTGATACTTTGCAGTGAGTAGATCCTTACCGGCTCTCCACGTACCTGTTGCTTCTTCCGTGTGTTTTTTTTTGTTTGTTTGGTTTTTTTTTTTGTTTGGTTTGGTTTGGTTTGGTTTTCCCCCCCCCGATTTTCATCTGAAGTTGTCAGCAGAGTCGGTTTCATTTTCAGGTCTGGAAGCCTGCAGGAATTCTGTCCCCCGATAAGATGCTCCCGTCTCTCTAGGAATCCCGTGCTCAAAAAAAAACCAAAACAAAACAAAAACAAATCAAAACAAAAAAAAACACCCACAACAACAACAAAACATCAAAACAAACAAAAAAACCCCACCAACCCAGATATATTAGCACCTAACTCGGAGAACAGGAGGAAAGGCAAGCACCTGTGAACTCTGGCTATGCCTACAAAAAATCTTCCAGGGGAATTTTTAAATGATCTGGGCCAAGCACTCCAGTAACCTCCTGCATACCATCAAATAAAAGATCACGTCTAGCTCAGACTTCCAGGATGCTTGTGGGTGTGTAAGGGCTAGCATAAAAACTCTAGCAAAGAGATATTATAGCCTGTGAACTCGGGCAGCCAAAGAGGTCTCTGAAGTAGCATGGTTTTGTCTGGGTAAGTCAATTAGGAAGCTGTGCCACAGCCTCTCATTCTGCGTGGTTTTGAAGATATACTGTCACACATACTGTGAGTTCATTGTGTTTTGGGCCTAACAGTGGCTGCTGTGTAAACATAAGAGTCTGTGGAGAAAGCGTTTACAGAGAAGGGGAAAAGGATGAGAAGGGAGACCCACACAGCTGAAATACCTGTTGTTTAGATAGAATGAACTGGTCTTTTGCAAATATAACTTCCATAATAAGCACCAACTGATCTTGCCTAAATTGTAGCATGGGCTCATGTACTTAAAAATGTACATAGTAGAATATATAGAACATGGTTTATTCAAAACCTTGGAAAGTTATGCTGACTTAGGTGATCTCCAAGTTGGCAAAATTCACCTCCTGTCAAGCAGTTGTAAAGTTTCCTCCTAGACTTGGGATGCAGTGGGGGGGGGGGCTTCTTAGCCTTCACTCCATCATTAAATTGACTTTATTTCTCTAAAGACCTTTGTGAGTGAATATTCAGTTTCAAGATGAGGTTGGAGTAGAAGTATACCTGCTAACAGATCAATGAAGAAAAGACCTGTCTTTCAGTGACAAGATCACTTTAAGAATTAGTCTCAAACTGCTGGGAAAAAAAAACAAAAACAAAAACAAAAACAACAAACCAACATTCAGATGAATGTTGGGCACAATCCCACTTTGTCTGCACTGGATTTTTGGTGAGCTGCCTGAGAGCATAGTGACAGACTTCCATGTATTGAATAGCAACATGCAAATTACCTAGTGAAAAACCCTGTCCTGTTAAGAGGATGTTCATACAACTTAAAATGTTACACACTTGCCCTTTTAAAGAAACAAAGTTGTTCCGCAGACTTGCTGAATATGGACTAGTACAAATAGGCAGCTAAAAGTGAATTGAAACAAAATATCTTTACTCCTGGCATTATAGAAGCTTTTTGATCTTTGTGATTGACCACTATAATCTAAATCCCTTGGGACTAGTTGGTTTTGCTGCTAAGCAAAATAGAAGGTTTTGTAGCTGGTCTATAGATCTTGCATACCAGGTTTGCAGAGCTTATTATGGTACATGATTGTCTGTTGTCAACTGTTAAGGGGGTATTAAATTAAAAAGATATCAATGATGACTGCCTCGTGAACTTAGGAGTTGTGCCAAACAACAATTTTTCTGAAAGGAGTCTGTCCTTTAATCTTTCTACTAGGCTTGATAGTAAGCCTTTAAGTGTCCAGAACTCTCACTCTGATCTAACCTTGTTAACACCTTCTGTAAAGAAAAGAATTCAAAGTTGCTAAAATATCAATACTCTTGAAATTCTTAGGAAGAAACTGTTTGGCTGATAGAGTGAAAGATGGATTGGTAGAAAAGAGCATGCTTTGTAAAGTGATATAACTTTGAAAAGAGGTCTACATGAAAATAGTTAACAGTGAACTGAAAAACTTTTGTAAATTATTTGTTGCTTTTGTCAGTCCCACTCTGGCAGTTTAAAGCGACATGAAAGAATGCAAAACTTCTATAATATGGCTTCAATAAGTACTGTATGGCAAAACAATCTGTCTTCAGCTATATTTAAGATACAGCTGGAGCAGAAGATTATAGTACTTCTTTTTGCTCAGAGTAAAAATTGTTCCTGCAGTTTTAAATTCCTTTTGTATTACTAGTTACTTCCCATTTAAATCTTGCATTCTTGTGACAGAGCTGTGAGCATGGATTGCAGAACAACTGATCTGAAAAATCCTGAGCTAGCAAAACTTAAAACTGTTGTCTAAGATACAATTCAATGCTTACTTTCATTTGAAAATTAAATGCAAGTTTTACACTGCTTTAGCTTTGGGGTTGAGAGCTGAACACAGAGAAACTCTACAAAACCTTACTAACTTTAGGCTAAAAGCAAGCCCACAGACTCCAAACACTTTTAACATAATAGCATATGAGCGGCCAAAGTAAGGCTCTTTAGAATTTTGAATTGTCTCTACATCTGGCATGACTTATTTAACCTGTGGGCAAATTTGAACTGGTGTTCTCTTGCAGCAGTCTGGATTTTGTGGGTCATTTTACTGCATTTTGCCGTGTGTCAAGTTACCAATAGCAAGTAATCTGCTTCACTGCATCACGTAGAAAGGCCTTATAGGAAAAGTTAAAGGGCACGTCTTAGAGATCTCACAGCACGACTACCTAACAGTACTAGGTTTCTAATGTATCTGCGTCAGAATGAAGTAGTGGATCATGCTAACTTGACTAAGTTCATTTCTTCCAGACCAGTCTTTTGTGACTCTAGCCACAAATGACTCATATGTGAAAGGAGCACTGGTACTTGGTTCATCCTTGCAACGGTACAGAACAACAAGGAAGCTGACTGCACTCATTACTCCTCAGGTCTCAGATCTTATGAGGTAAGTCACTTACATACTTCAGACTGCAACAGTTCCTGCTGATGTGCAGGTTGAAAAGTGGAAGTTAAATTCCTTAACAGTAACCTTTCAAAACTCTGGAAGCTAAGCAACTAATTTCAGCAGAACTCATCAATACTATCTGGAGTTCTGTAAGTTCTTCAGACATGAAACTGTTTGTTTTGGTGTGGTTTTTTTTCCTTCCCAAATATGAGTTAAACAAATAGTCTGCATTTAGAGCTCTAAACCATGATTTGATATTTCCTCTGGATTTTTACTCTTTCATAGTCTTAGAATTGTCCAACAATGTGATATTGCCTATGCATTTGTTAATGCTGTGTGTATGCATGTGGAGGTGGGAGCAGGGAATTGGTATTTATTCATTTTGCAGAAGTATTCCCGATTGAGATAATGTAACACAAGCTCTCTTGAAATCTAGCAGACACTTCAAATTTTATCATGGGAGAAGAAAGTGAGCAGAACTAAAGTAGCACCTGAATCAGCAGCTGAACAGAGGCATCTAACAAGGTCACCACAGTACATCAAATGAAATTAATAGGCAACTGCTTCCTACAGCCTTCTTAGAATAGTGTCACTATGGAGTGGACTGGATTCTCTTTCCACATGTAAGAGGGTAAAAAAAGCAAACAATGAAACACTTAATAACTATGGAAAACTATGGGAACTACAGATGATAGGTCAAGATTCTCTGCATAGGGAAGCAATTCTGAAAAGAGTTATCAATATATAGACACAATAGAGAGGTAAGTCAACAAAAAAAATGCAGCGACTCTCCCTGGGGTCTCCTGGCAGCTAAATAGTCATATCAGTATTAAGATGTTGCATATAGGAACATTCATTACAGCTACTAGGTGAGTGTGCTCTTCTAAGATGAACCCTAAATATACCTATGTGCTAGTGCAAGCCAGCTAATACTGTGTCCTTAGGCCAGTGATACCTATGTACCTAGTGGTGTAATTGGAACTTGCATTTCTCACCCTGTCTGTGCTAACAAAGTATGCCTGAAGTTCAGAAGCATTGTCCATACCAAACTGTCAGTATAAAGATTGCTTTGCAAGGCAGAGTTCCAAAACCCATTTACAAGCTTTGTGGTTCAAATTGTACTGGTAACTGCTGAGCATTCAAGATACGCTGTAGAACAGTAAGACTTTACTGATGTTTACTAATGTTCAGGCTGTTTTAAGCAGCATGAACACCTTAATCTCTCAAAGTAATGGTAATGCTATATTGATGGTAAAGCAACAGTTGGACATCTGCCAAAAAATTTCACTACACTGCCTGAAAGTTTGTCCTCTTTAGCGAATATGATACTCGCTCAAAGCATTTCTGTACCCACAGCCATGACTAAGTCAGTCTTGAAAAGACTTTATGAGATAAAGATATATATATATTTTGAGACATCTGACTCGGCCTAGTCAGATGTCACAAATCCAGAACAGTGCAAGTATTGCATAAAATCTTGTCTCAGCTGTTTGGGATTCAGCTACTGTCCTGCTCAAGCTAGTCTGACAGCTTCCCATTTCCTAATTGCCTGCTCAGAGTAGACTGTTAAGTTGACAGAAGTCAGTGTCTGGATTTAAAAAAAAAGCTTTGTGGAAAGTTTGCACTACATAGCTATGACTTACCAGACTTGATAGCAATGCCAAGTAAAACTCTGTGGAAGAAAAACAGCACCCAAGAGTCTTCTCTGTTTACCAATATGTGCATGTCACAAACTTTGTGGCAGACAGGTGTACCTGTGCATTCCAACATATGCAGTGAACTCTTACTTCTTTGCAACAAGAAATGTTGCCAGGTTCCCGTCATTCCACTTCTCTTTACAGAATTTGTCACGTGGTCTGTTGTTGGAGTAACACTAGAACTAAATCTTGCCAATTGACTCTTCCCCAGGAGAGTGCTGGAAAAAGTCTTTGATGAAGTCATATTGGTAAATGTCTTGGATAGTGGGGATTCAGCACACTTGGCACTAATGAAAAGACCTGAGTTGGGCGTCACGCTAACAAAGCTTCACTGTTGGGAACTGACACAGTTTTCAAAATGTGTTTTCATGGATGCAGACACAATGGTAAGTAGCTGCGTCTCATGGTACCTCTTGAAGACCTAGTAACAGAGTTGTTGGATGTTTTTCTGTGGTTTTTTTTTTAAGAATAGGGGTTAAAGAAGCCTTTTACTAGATGGACAGTAAGAGTGTGTGTACCTTTTAAACTAAACTAACTGTCATGAAGTCTGTAGGGACTATTTCTGTAAAGTATTGTCTTCTGTAAGATGAACACTGATACAAGAACTTTCTTCATGTCTTAATGTTGATATCAAAGTCCATTAAAACATGATACCACAATTCCTAACCTAAAAGCTTTTTTTTAAACTCCTTTTCAATTAGGTTTTGACAAATATAGATGAGCTTTTTGAGAGAGAAGAGTTGTCTGCAGCACCAGATCCAGGCTGGCCCGACTGTTTTAATTCAGGAGTTTTTGTTTACCGACCATCCATTGAAACATACAGTCAGCTGTTACAGTTTGCCACAGAGAAAGGCAGCTTTGATGGTATGTATTAATTTGTAGTTCAGTGTAAGTTAGACCAAAATGGTGACAGCCGTTGGGATGGCTCAGTAACTATATACATCTCACGGGGACTCAGTATGATGGAATTGTCTATGTAACTATGCAAAAATTGTATCCTTCTCAGAAATAGAGGCTATCATTACAATATGTAGTAAAACTACTTTTTTCAGACTTCATGAAATAAAAACTGAGTTTGGTCTCCAGACTAACAAGCGCAGAATCATATAACAAGATGTCTCAGAGCCTGTCTATATAACACTCCTGCTGAAGTCTGAATTAGGGCAGCTAGATGCCGCTTTCATTGTCTGCTTTGCCACAAATGCGTGCAGTCTGAAGAAAAGCCTAGTATGTAAAACAATCTGAGCAAGAGAAACTCCTGTATTTAACTCCAAGTTAAATACACTTGCTGCCCCTTAGGTTCTCTTACGATGGATAAAAGTTCTTCAGAAGTGCTTTCCTTCCTTTATGGATTGAGAGGCAAGTCAGAGGTTTGATATTACTGGACTGAGTCTCCAGGCTGTTTCTCACTCTGCAATCTGAATGTATGCTGACAGCTGTAACAGGATATCTAGAAATTATATTTGTCAGTGTACTGTGTGTACATCTAAGTTTATGCCCAGCATCTAGATACTTCAGCTGCACAAAGCAAATCCTGCTCAAACAGCACTGATGGTATAAACCTTAATACTGTCCTAAATCGAATCATAGGCCAATAAAAACCTTTTCCTGAATCAGCAGAGACCGAGTGCTTGAGGAAACAAAGATTAAAATGAAACATTGTCTACTAACTAAGCTATCCCTTTACCTACTCTTTAGTAATGCTACTTCTCTGAATGCAGTGATAGGTGAAAGAATACAGCAAGCGAAAGTTGGAGGACTTCCTTCAATCTCCTTGAAAGAGGAATTATTACCATTTAAAGACTAATCGTATTCATTGTGATGAAGAATGAATGGATATAGATAAATGGGTTTTTACTTCTCAGACGCTACTTATGAGCTAGTCTGCTCTGGCCTGAATGGTGTTTGTTTTGTTTTGTTTTGCTAATCTACTACTGAGATACCAAACAACTTCAGACTCACTTAACCTTGTAACAAACTCTACTTGCAAACTAAGAGGTCACCCCTCTGAACACAGATTGTTGTCCTCATTTAGTGGTTAGTCAGGAGCCTTTTAGTGCAGAACTAGGAACACCTATTGTCTGTTAAGGAATTTGATGGAGTTTTACTAGAGTTGTCACTAAGATTACGCGTGCTTTTCGTATCAGATCAGTGTGGAGGTAGATGCATCTGGGACTGCAGGTCTAACAAGCCACTAACACCCTAACTCTGTCAGTGAGATGATGTTGGTCATGCATCTGTAAGCATAAGTAATAAAACCAATTGTTGCCATTTGATCTTCTCAGCTACAGTTTTCCTGAAGGTGAACAGTGCTCAGTTGTACTGTTCTATTGTGGGGATTTTTTGCTGCCTTACACAGATTGAACTTAAGGCGTGAAAGAAAAAGAATGGCAGAGTTCGTGAGCAGCTTCCTATCTTTTAACAAAAGTAACCCCATACATACTATTTCGTTCTCTGCATTTTTGGAATATTCAAAGGCTGCAAGGTTTACAGGGTTGTTTACAAATAGAACTCTAGTGCTCTGTGCCAGACTTCTACAGGACATGATAACTGCATTACCAACTCTTACTTAGTAAGGTGGCTGAAAAAGATCCTCGAACAGCTGTCTGATGCTCGTAGCCTATTAATGCTCTCTCTTTTAGGTGCAGATCAGGGGTTATTAAACACCTTCTTCAGCAGCTGGGCAACAACAGACATGAGCAAACATCTACCGTTTATTTATAATTTGAGCAGCACTTCTGTATATTCCTACCTTCCAGCATTTAAAGCGTAAGTTGAAAACTTTAAGAAGACTTTCAGAGCTTACATATTCTTAATTTCTTGTAACAGAATGAAGAGGCATGATGTGAGCTTACACAGGTTTTCTAGGAGATTGTTCCTGTCACTCAAAATATCAAAATTTCTTCTCTTAAAAAAAAAAAAAGGTTGAATTGATGAAAATCAAATGAATCATGTCAAGATAAATGCAGAGAGGCAGCTGTATCTGCAGCTTAAATGACTCATCCCTGGTGATAACACTGAAATTGATTTAGAGTAAGAACATTTGACAGGTCACTTGCAAAAGAAGAAAGCACCCTTCTGGTATAGGATACAGTCTAGTACAGTTCTAACCAATGGCAGTAGGCTCTTGAATCAACTTGAGCTGAACTTCAGCATGTCACTGGTGGTATCCTTCCCACTTAGAGAACTTGCCCTTTTTTCACTCCAATTATTTAGGGTATTTAACAACCAGTAGTTACAGTTTCATCTAATCAACCTATACCATTCAAGTAAGTGTGGTGAACAAAGATTTGTATCAAGCTAGAATTCTCTCCTAACAGTCTTTCTAGACCTCTGTCAGTTCCTTAAGTAACACCAAGATGGAACAAAGACTACAGCCAACCACATACCATTGCATGTTTCCTCTGTGACGAAACCTGTATCCTCCCTAGCTGGCAGCATTACTTGGCATGTGAGTAAACTGTATGTCAGAGGCAGGGTCGTTCAAAGTGTTGTAACAATCCAGGAGAAAGGGGGTGGGGGGAAAGAAGGGAAACTGAAGTGTTACACAGAAACTCTTTATCTATTATGAGCTGCAGAAGTTGGAGGCAAGGGAAAGTGCCAAGTGCATAAAAACAGTCTGATCTCTGAATGACATCAGGTTACTAGTGTCTAAAGCAGCAGCTGGCATAAGCAGGGCTTTGCTGGCTCAAGCTCAAACTATGTCTTGTGATCAGAATACTATTTGGAATCTTGTCCTGCTAAAAGTGGAACATTTATTTAAAGAAATATATGCAAGCCTCAGAATGACTAAGTAGCTGGATAGCATTCGATAAACTAACATCTATTGTAGAGTATGCCCCCTTTCCATGGCTGGCTGTTAGTCACATGGTCTTAATTTTACAAATTACTTTGTTGCCACAAAAGACTAATTGGATCTGGGAGCTCCTGACGAAAATTCTCTTCAACTGAATCAATTGGTTAACTGAATTCATCAGACCTTCAAAAATAGAATGCTGGAAGTGCAGCCCTTGTAAGTAACATTCCCTGCTCAATATGTGGAACAAGTTCCCTCGGTTGGATCAGCAGCTACACTCCTGATAATCAGCAGTTGGAATATAGTGAAATTTAAACCTACTGACAGCAATAGCTAAATTTTTTGCAGCTTTGTACAGTGAGACTAGATTTCACAGCAGTCTCAGTAATCCTTTTTCCAAAGGAAAATGCCAATTCATGACAAATGCTCTCTAACTTCAAAACATTGATGAAGGACTTTTCTGGGAGATGTGGAAAGACAGATTAGTTGCTGAGGCCAGTGTGGACATAAAGCTTCCTAACAGTTGAGCTTAAATGTCAAAATAAAGTATTGCAGGTCCAGAACGTACGTAGAAGACAGATGCTGAAAACACTGTATAAGCTTGGCATCTGTTGCTCTGACCGTAAGTGGACAGGATACCACAAGTACACTTCTCCATTTGCAACAAATGTCACATGATACTTCTTATGCATTCTTTTCTCTAACTTAACTTCTCTTGATTTTTGAACAATAAGTTTCTTCATAACAGGGGCAGCCTAAGATGAAGAAAACTCAGGTTGTTTAGTACTGTGACAGCTAATAAAACTAAGGTAGTCCCCTTATGCTAAATCTTGACTTTTGGGATTTAAAGCCCAGTAACTGACCTCTTGAAGACTCTTTTCTTCATGCAAATGAAAAAAATGCAAATACTTGGCCTTTCAGAAACACACCTGTGTTGTCTCCATACATAAAATCTTTAACATCTGAGTCCTGGTTGAAATGATCAGCATCTGCTTAATAAAATGTTAGACAAGCTACTTGATGTTACTCTCCATTACAGTCATGCTATGTTGACAAGAAAGCCTAATGTGATACCAAGTGAAATAGGTGAAATAGTCACTGTTGGCAGAGAGACTAGTATTGCTTGCTCACAAAACTGAATCAAGCTGCAACCTAGTTCTGGAACTGTAGGAGAATGACATGAATGTTGTCTCTTTCAGCATTAAGTTCTTTACTTGAGAAGAGGTGCATCTCTTCTATACTTTTAATGCAGAAGAACATAGTGATAATAGTTGGAGCAAAGCTAGAAGTCCGTATTGAAAATGGAGTTTAAACGGTTTCAAAAAGAAACAAAAACAACCCACTACCAAACTCATGCCCTAAGATTACTTGGGAAGTAAGGGTTGTCTAACAAGACCCTGCTGCACTGCGATCAGGAGTCTTCTGAAATGCCTTGGTTATACAAAGTTATTATTTTGCAGGGACATGGTCTCTTTGCAGCAGAGCCATCCAGTGATCCATTTCTAAAGGGCTATAAGCTGAAAGGGTAACGCTTAACACTGACCCTTCCCCACTTAATACTTGTAATACTTAACTCTGTGGCTTGCTGACTTTGGAGTAGAATCTTTTTCACTTTTAAAACCAGTTCCGATTGCAACGGCTGCTTGAGACTGCTCTCTCCTGAGCTATGGACATCACCCTAAAGACTTGAGTTGTCTGTAAGTATTTAAATAGCCCAGACCACTAGGTTTTGGCTGTATTCTGACTAGTGTAATGTAGAATTCAGTTTGCTTTTTTTGTTGTTGTTGTATTGCAATGCTTTCAGTCCCGATAGGCATTGGCAGTCTGATCATTTAGTATTTAGCCTCCTAAATATATTCATATTTCTGTTTTCTGGACAAATACAGAAATAGCAGGTTACAAAAAGTTATGTGTACCAGTCAAAACTCATTTTCTAGACACATGTACAAACTGACCTCTAAAAATTTTCTGCCCAACAGGTTTGGTGCAAATACTAAGGTGGTGCATTTCCTGGGAAGCACAAAGCCGTGGAACTATACATATGACTCCAGAACAAAAAGCATAAAGCGCAACATGGACGACCCTAAAATAGTTCACCCAGAATTCCTCAACATGTGGTGGGATACTTACATAGCTGATGTTTTACCATTACTAGAACAGCATGGAATTGTTAAAGAAAATACTACAGGGGTAAATATGGTACGTGCTCTAATAATCTTGTATATCCATACCTAAGTATGGATGACAGGTTATTTACATTGCATCAATTTCCCTTCCCTCTGTCCATCTCAAAGCATGGGTGTGGTTTAGTTTGTGGGATGCAGGGTATTTTAGTTTTGTCCTTTTAAGCTTGGAATAAATACTACAAAAGAGAAGCATGCTAGACAGCTCTTGGACATAACTGTATGCTTGCCTAAAACAAACTATGTATGTAGTTACATAGGTTGCACCAGGTCTTATACTGTAGTAACTTCTTTGAGGTAGTAACTTATTTAATGTATACAGAGAAGGGCTTAACTCTTAATGTGTTGCAGCTAATAAGGTTCTCAAGCAGAAGAACCCCAGTTCAGCATGCAAATATGTACGTACAGATCTTGCATGGTGAATCACATTTAGGTAAGCCTAGGATACCTTGAGAATCAATACTTACATCAACAGGCAGTGATGAATGCCAATACTGATTAAAACCAAAGTAATGCTTCTAACTCTAGTTCTCATCCACAGAGTTTAGTAGGCTGCATCTGACTGCAGACTTCTTAGTCTCAGCTTAGTACATGGACCAGTTTAAGTTCTCAGCCTTTCTAAGACCAAAGTTACTGATCTCTTACGATGTGCTTCTCTTGGTAATCTTGCATCTTTCTAACAAACTATTTGCAGCTATCTGGCTTGGTCTATACTCTGGCTTTCTCTTGTGGCTTCTGTAGAGAGGTATGAAGAACTTAAACTTTACTTTTTTTTTCTTTTTATTTTCCCTTGCTAACTTGTATAACTGTGCTTTGCTATTTTGCTAGGAAAGCTGCACAATCCCTACCCACTGGCAATGCTTGCTACTGTGCATGATAATATCTACTTTGTTGGCCCCATTCTATGTCCTGTTGTTTGCTTTAGCTGTACAAAGTATTTCTACATTTTTACTCTGCCTTTCCTTTTAGGCAGAAGTTACAGAGGCAGTGTCCCACGTATCAGTATCGCCAGTATTACCAACTGAATCTTCGGAAGAACGCAAGGAACGGTGGGAACAGGGCCAAGCTGACTATATGGGAGTGGATTCCTTTGACAACATCAAGAAGAAACTTGATACCTACCTTCAGTAGAAGTGCCTGTCTCAAACAGTGATGATGCAAGGACTTGTTCCAGAACTAACAGCTAGAAAGGTATAGATGGTGGTCAGTTACACTTGCTAGTAGCTTGAGGAAAAACTTCTTGGCTGAAGGCCTCTGCAGTGCTACAGATGAAGACTGAGCAAAAGCTAGGAAGCAGAATCCTTGGGCCACCTATTACTGCCCGATTTCCAAGTCTCCCTACTAGATAAATCCAGGTATTTTCAGCCTAAAATTTCTTTTGTTTAGATCAATTGGCTCGACATATTCTTTAAACTGGGTTTGTTACCTCACGTCATTAAGATGATTAGCATTGATTCCTTTGCTTGCTGTTCTAGATGTAAAATCTAATTCATGGGATTGCTCATACACTGGAGTGGTAGCCATTCTGCTTTACCATAAATGTATTAATGACACTGGGATACATACAGTTGTAACAGTAATAGCACTGCTTTGCTCTTCCAGTCACAATTGCACTGAAATTTTGACCAGGTTCTTACGCACAGTGCCTGCGGCATGGCAGAATGCGTTTTTCAGTTCTGTATACTATGGAACTAGTAAACTGAGTTTTATCTGTTCCTTGCAATGTTGCACTTGATACAAAAATAAAAAGTTGTCAAGCATTTCTGTCTTCCCTAAACTCTTGGGCAATTCAAAAAAAGGAGCTCCAAAGCAGTCCAACTAAAATATTCAACAGGTATAAATACCCCTTAAGCTTTGCTCATGCTACTCAAGCTCTCGTAAGCAAACGTCCAGCTTTTAGTTTGTAATTATTTAGAAGTTTACTGGTTTACTAGACAAATTACTTAGTCGCTTTCCAGGGAGCTGTTTAGGGCAAATCCCCATATTAGCTTGCCATAAATACAGGACAGGGCGCTGAAGGAAGTACCTGCTGAAGCTGCTTACATTGAAGTTTGGGAAGAATGCATTTTTCTTTCAAGTGACTAAAGAAACATCATCCCTAATGTAAGCCCTGTATGCTGAACTTAAACACAACTGCGATACTACTTTGGCAAAGAAAGATTACATAGCTGCTTATGTAACTGTACCTACCCTGGTAAGGAAAACTTTCCATGTGTAAAGACAGTAAAAGAAAGTGCTCTTTTTTTGCCACACTCAAGCTACATGTACTTACATGGAAAAGCAGTAAAAATAAAGCATGCTGATGACAGAGATTGGCTGTCATCTGTACTAAGATTTAGATCTATTCTTTAGTCAAAAGTCTAAAGAGAAGAAAATTAGTATTCTTTGACAGCTGTACCTTGTACTAATTCAGAAACACTAAGAAAATATTGCTTCATTATTTCCTTGTAAAGGAGGATTTTGGCTGGAATCTAGTGATGATGCTAAACCTTTAGCCTAGAGATAAAATAAACAACAAGCTCTCACCATTTGCTGGTAAAGCAGAAGACATAATACAAGTGTAAGGGTTGGTCTGTTTTAACTTGTTTTCACTTCTTAATTGGTCTATGATTTAATTGGTCACCATTTAGGAAAAATGCTAAAAGATGAGGTTCAAACTGAAGGAGCTTGTAGCTACTTAAAAGAACATAGTATCTGAACTCCCAGTTGTAACTAGCCCTTTCCTATATGGGTTTTCCTTTTGCTGTGTGTTTTTTCTTTTTCTTTTTTTTTTTCTTTTTCTTTTTAATTATTATTTTGATTTTTGTTTGTTTTGTTTGGTTGTGGGGTTTTTAAATTTTTTTTAACAGATAAATTTGAAGTTGTATGAAAGCAGGAGGGATTACTAGTTACAGTCTGTAATGACAAAAGTATACTTTATCAAACAAATATTGGAGAGTTCTGCATACTCAAAGACTACTCTATGGAAAGTGGTAAAATACTCTTTTTAAGCTAAACAATCTAAATTTTCCTCCCCTTGCCTGTATTCATGCTTGAGAATAGGCACATTACTTCTTTTTAAGCTTAGTTGGAGAGAACCAAGAAAGTATAAAAGTATGATACTTACTACCTGCCTGAAAATTTGGTTTAGCGTGTAAGTTTTGTTACATTAATACAGTAAAATAGGGAGAGATGCTGAATAAGATGAAAACCAGCATGTTTTGGTTTAACAAATACAGTTAGTGAAGAAAATAACTTGTGAAAATAATTCTGTTGTAGCCTCTGTAACTCTTACTATGATCAAGTGCTTACCACAGCCTCAGGAAAGGTATGACATCTATACTAAATTCTATGCAGCTTATTTTCAATAAAATGACCTGTATGTCATTATTTGCCACTATTTCCTTCACAACCCCTGCAGACAGCTTTTGCAGAAAAGCAGAACTCCCTTTTTATTCTTTGCAATAACATCACTTGATACATCAAGCAGTTTTCAACTCTAATCTGAAGGTACTCAAAACGGCACTACACTCTTAACATCATTTTTCAGAAGAATCACAGCACTGCTTAGATTGCAACTCAAATAGTGGAACTTAATTTGCCATTATGAAGCCTATAATCTAAGGTGTTCCTTAAAAGGTGACAACTCAGAGCGACTCTTAAAAGATTAAGAAGCATTTTTCCATATACATCTTTGTTTTCTGTATAGGGTAAAAAAAACCCAAAAAACCAAAAACCCTCAAACAAGCAGACAAAACCCAACCAAGACCAGAATGATAGACTACTAACTCAATCTTTGGAATCAAAAACAATTCCAAAAGCTTACTTCTAGAACATACTGTTCAAACTCCCCAAAGGGGAATGCCAAAAGCCAAGGACTACTTACATATCATGAAAAGCAGAAAAAAAAAAGCCCTAACAGTGAGAACACCAATGTGTTTAACCACCTGCTTACTAAACAGCTTTATCAAATCAGACAGGATTTTTCTGTGCTCAGCTTTTACCTCTTTTCTCTCAGACACATTAATGGCTTTCTTGGGAGAGATCATAAAGCTTAGTACTACCTTTGGTAACTTATATCTGGCCTTGGAACATGGAGGTCATAATCTAATAGAAAAAAAAACAAAAAAAACAAAAAAACAAACCTAGTAATTGTTTTCAGTTGTTTTCATAATCATACCAAGGCATTTTGTAAAATATCAGCATATTTTCACATAAGTAATGATGTAGCTTGACTAGCCATATAAATGGTTCTCTCATCTGTGAAATTTTTACCTGTAATATGGACATTAAAAAAAAAGCCAAATCCCCCTTTCATAATTCCAAGTTATTTTTCCTGCTTTTCTCTAAATATCAAAATCTGAACCAGAAAAACCCAAAGAAAGTTTAACTTACATAAACTCTATGAAAAAAAGGACAAAAAAAACCCCAAACAAACAAACAAACACCCCCAAAACAAACAAACCAACCAACCAATCAACCCCGAAAAAACTAACCCAAAAAAGCCCCACTCAACCCCCAACTTCGATCAGGTTTAGTTCTGTTCTCTTGTTCTTTTTCAGCTCTTCAGTGACAATCAGATACTGGGGTTCGTGCTGTCTTCGTTTGTGTCCCTGTAATTCTTTCTCTAACAGACTCAAAGTACGCCACTCTTCATAGCTAAGGTGCTGGCTCCAAAAACTGCATCAGTTTGTTAGTTTGCTTGTTTATAATTGCTTTCTCAGTTCTTTCATTAGGTCACTTGCTCCAAATAGTAGACATCTTCCCTTAATTTCTCAGTCCTTTTCCATTTCCTATGTTTGCAATTCATCTTATAATCAGCTGGCTGATATTTTCAGACATAAGAGATGAAAGGCTTTACAAGCTTTACAGACTCCATTTCTCTGCTGCCAAGTACACTTCCCAATCTAAACAGGACCTAGATATAGCAATCTCTCCAATTCGAAGTCTGTGCATCACAGTGAAGGGAGCAGAATGTTAGGTAAACATGTATCAGAAGGCGAGAATCAAATGGAGGGAAAGGAACAGACATAAATATTCAACTAATACTCAACTGAGATTCTTCAGTTCTATTTTTTACTCTGTGGTACATGAACAGGTGTAGTTTACCAAATTCTTCCTCCATAAGTCAAGGGGCATGCAGATGAGCATTCCATTAAGACATACGTACAGAAGTGCAAACATGCCATTTTTCCACTACAAGAGGAAAAGCAGTACAGGAAAACTGTTATAAAGCTGGCAGCTATAAAATAATTTTTTTGTTTTAATTTATTTTGCAAGGACTAACTCATTCACTGACATGAGTGGATTAGATTCTACTTTGCATATAGCATGGTCTTATTGTTCAAAGTGTCTGTTGAAATTACTAGATAGCATGCTGTCAATACATGCCTATGATTCTAGCATTTTATCCAAAGAAACTTTACTTTTACAAAAATCATTGGAGTTCTGTTAAGTAAAATATTAAAAGAAAGTGCTTTACAAATTTAAGTATTTCCTTTTTACTAACTCCTGGGAAGTAATCATCAGAGGAACTCCCTCCTGCACCTGGGTATTATTCAGAACTAGTAAAAATTATTTTAAAATTTTGAATTAAATACCATCTTTGAACACAGCCTGCAAAAGTAAGAATTTCTTATGAAGTGTCACTGACCACCTTTTCTGAAACAATTGGTCCAGATGATCTGTTTGTTTATCAGACAATACTAAGATAGAAACATGAAATTAATTCATTTATAGATGGTTTTGTCTAAAGGAGAAGACACATTATTTACCTTTTATTACTTTTTCACCTCTAAAATGAGATGAAATGCTTGCAGGTTAGAATGCATGAATATGCATTTTGGTTTTGAGGGGTTTTTTTGTGCTCTTAACTATTATACTAACAATCAACTGTTTGAAGAAATGAACACTGGAAAAATTTCAGGTATTTCTGTGCTTCTTAAATTAAGATTTATGCAAAAATTAGTCTTTATAATTTATCTGAAGCATTTATATTTTAAGCACAAAGACAGCAAAACTGAAAATTAGCATGGGACATGTAACTTGAAGAGAAGTATTATCCAAAATATTAAATATGTTATTTATGAAAAATACCACAGAATCAAGCTATAAATCAATCAGAGCCTTAATTTTGTTAAATATTTTTTGTTTTATTTCCCTTGCTGAATGCTTTTTGGTAGCAAAGGCTCCTGCTCCAAGTTCCCTTTTCTTGTTCTCAATTTTCAGGATATTTTCCTCTACTGAATCCTTCACAATAAACCAAAATACAAAAGAAGGGGGGAAAAAAAGGAAAAAAAAAAAAAAAAAAAAAAGAAATCCCAAAAAAAACCCCAAAGCACTGAAATGGAGATGTTATATTTCTCTAAATAAAAGTTTAGGATGAGATGATTAGGTATTCCAGAAAAAAATTCTAGGGAGCTAAGTATCCTAAGTACAGTTACATTATTTAGCTATTACTTTGTAAACACAGAGAAAAAGGTTGTAAAGCAGTTGGAGGAAAAGATAAGGTATTTTAATTTTTTTGGTGCTTTTTTTGTTTTAAACATTTATGGAAGGATATCTATCTCTTCTTTGCTACTTTTATTAGAAGAGTACCTGGCTTCAATTTTCCAAATATTATTTTTGTGGTGGAATATTAACGAGGCAGGCTAGCTGCTCTTCCACAGCTAAACAAGCTGCTGCTATGACAATGACAAAAATGTTCTACGTACCTTCAAGATAATGAACTGTAATAGCCAGGCTACCCAACAGCTATACTATCCCATTTGAGTCACTTCAAATAGCTCAACGGAGATATTTAATTTCTAATATTAAAATCTTACAATCAAAGCACACTTTAACAGTCACTCCACAATTTAGTTTTACTGGTAAGACTGTGATAGCCCAATTATTTTTAAAATACCATAAAGCTTATTGGAAAATAATTATTTAATCATAACCAGAAAACTGTTAGGATCATCTTTCAAATCACCCTAGTAATAGCAGCATTATGCTTCTGACCCAGCATGTAACACCTGTCAGAACACTGGTGTTCTGCAGTGGGATTTCAAGCTATTAGCAGCAGCAATGAACAAGTTAAATAACCTCCCTTCAAAACATAGTAGTATGCACATGGCATCACAAAACAGACACTGTGCCATCACCTCTTGAACAAATATTGCCTGCAGAGGAATTACTCCCTGCCTAATGTCTTACTCTTTAAGTATCCGGCTATAAAGAAAGCTTTGAGAATTTCTGTTTATATGTTCATAACAAGCAGGAACTTCAGGTAAATGCTTTAAAAACAAAAATTGTCAGGAGTCTAGGAGACATCAAAACAATCCTGTTATTTTAATTCTGAAACAAACACTGCATATACTAACTGACTCAGTACCTGATGGCAAAATCTAAATCAACTGGACACAGGCTGTTATGTAAGAGTAAACTAGACTGTTAAGAAAGCCCATGTGTGCTTTCATTAGTATATACAATAATCATCATGTTAGGTAAGTAAGAAATTTTGCTGGACACAAAACAATAACGTAGCTGTTACTACTTATACTACTCTGGATTTAATATTAAATGTAAAGATCTGTGAAATGCCAAGTCTGTGCTCTGCATTTTCCCAGCATGTTTTATCTATGTAGAGGTACAGTACTATTAGTTCTCAGAGAATAGATCTTTAAATCTACATCAACTGTAATAATGTTCTGTCTCTGATAAGCAAGTCTTGTGCAATGGGCTCGCCTTGTCATGTCACCCACATGCTGCAAGTTGTCTAAGAATTTTTCTTAATGACTTGTTTTAGATTCTAAGAACCTCTGATGCCTACGCACACTCAGAGACATCAAGCTGCAAGATAAAAGCCAAACAAGTGTTGTTTCTCCAATCTGTGTAGTAAGCAAAAGAGGAACAAATTATGTATTTGTCACTTCAAGATGAACATTCCTGGGAAGCTATGTATGGCAAACTGTTCCATTATTAAGCTCACTGTATAAGAACAACATGCTGTCTGGAGGAAAGGCCTAGCTCAAACATGCAGAAGTATGTTCCAATGTTCCATTCTATTTTTGGTGTAGTCAAGAATTACTGAAGTGCACTACTTTCACTCTTCTCTCATCAGTCCAGCACAGGAAAAGTGAATTGCAGTACTTCTATACCTTTCTGCAGTATCTCCTACAAAGGATACTGTGTTTTACATTGGAAAATATTTTAAAACCTGAGCCTTAGAGAAATATCTGTATACTTGTGATACTCTCACATTAAAGGTTCATATTTCTTCCTGAAGGCGAGAATTCTGCATCTATGATTGTATTTAAACAAATAAACAATTTTAAAAGGAGGGAGGGAGGGAGGGAGGGAGGGAGGGAGGGAGGGAGGGAGGGAGAGAGTAATCTATGGTTGGATAAATATTCCTCCCTTGCACTGTGGCAGTACACCTCTCAGAGAAGGAACGCAGATTTCCAAGGTACATTTCTATAATAAGTCCATAGAGTTTGAAAAACTGGTTACTACACTGGTATTTCCGCTTCTTAAATCCTATTGTTGCTGCTAGTACACTTCAAGGAATGCTAATGCATGAATGAATCTCATTAGGCACTGATTATTCAAAAGTGAGATCATAAAGGATCATGTGAACCCACTGCTCCTCCATCAAACACGAGCAGCCACCCACTGTCACATCCCTAGAAGATGCTAGGGAAACAAATGAAGAAAAGTCCCATTTGTCTTTTAAACAGATACTCATCAGTGTCATTCTTTCTCAGGCGGGCCTTTTTTCCGCCTCTTAGGAAAGCACCAAAGAAGCTTCACCTAGGTTAGGCCGTATCATTATGAACCACCTTTTACTCACGGGATCTATTAAAAACACTAGGAAAGCTGCTGTCACATTTAATCCAACTCCACCCACTTTCAGAGACAAAAGCATTAAGGACCCTGCTTGGTTGCTTTGGAAACAACAAATTGCTTCCATTCTTTTCTTCTGTGCCATTGACCCATCCAAATGAGTAAGGGCAAACCCTGATTCTTTAAAGAGAAAATAAAAATGTTCAATTTAACAATCTATTTTCAGTGACAACAGGAAATAAATACACCAAAATTCTGACCTCTGCTTTGAAATCCATATTTAAATTTCTGTTTTCTTCGTGAGATCTTTCTAAAACACTATAAAAGCACATGTTTATTAAAAATAACATCAGTTCTACTGACTTCAAACAGTTTTCTTTCAGTGACATGAAGGCTGTGAACTGAGAAACAACCAGACATTTAGCAGCTGGACTTATACCTCCACAGTTCTACTAAAGCATGTATAAGAGTGTTTATCTGAAATCAAATAAAGTATTTATTTGAAATGAAAGGAACTTATTCTGACTTGTCTAGAGTCCATTCCTACGGATGGCTTTGATAAAGTTCATATCAATTGAGAGAAAATCCCTGTTCAGTAATACCTTTTAAATGAACTAATCTTGAATTCTGTGGGTAGGCTTTCTTCTAATTTCCTTAGGAAACTAGGGGTTCAACATTTTTAATAGTCACAAACTACAGGTGTAGAGTGCTGTAGTAAGAGTGCTTTGGGAAGGAGGATTAACAACCCATTCTTCAGACATACTTCATATTGTCAAAAGTTTGCAAGCCCCTTATCTCCAGGGTATATGGAAATAGGAACAAAGTAGTGGAACTTCAAAGAACAAGGCTTAAGCAATGGACAACCCCAAGGCAAGTGATCTACCATAGCAACACTCAAGTGAGAAAGGCTTCCCCCAGAAATACTGAGGCAAATAAGGAATGCAAGACAAGGCTAGTTATGACACGGGATAAGGAGGCACCAGAAGCTCTCTTGGAACCAATATGAGAACAAAAGGAACAAGGACTTGGATCTGAGGCAGAACACTGCTAGTTTTCTCAGTAAGGTTCAGCTATGATGACGTAAAGAACCACTAACTAGAGAATAAAAGTAACTGCACCAGCTTAAAAAAAAAAGAATAAAAATCTTGATTTATTCTAGAGCATAATGTCTGGAATTAGTTCTTAGGTCTCCACAAAAAGATTTTTAGGGAATACATTTGTAACCAGCATTTGAAAGAACAATTTTTTCATTAAAAAGTTAAAAACTTAATGTTTCAGAAAAGCAATTTCAAAATGAAAAGATCCAAGTATGAGCCGGAAGATACAAATTCTGGCAGCAAATGAGAGTGAGGCAAAGAAGAATGATGTGGCAGACCTTGAGAAACAAGTCCACAAAATAAAATAACAATATTGCAATGTTTTTTCCTGATGAGTGTTGTATTGAACATATGCCCATTTAGTTTTCCTCTCTACAGCAGAATACATATTATTTAAATAAGACTTAAGAAAGAAGGACTTATTTAGATTTTGTTTCCAAAAGTAAATTACGAATTGAATAAGTTTCAGGAATTACAGAACTGCTTTATCTTCGGAAACTGAAAAAGGCAAAGCTCTTAACCAAAAGTTTTATTCAATTAACACACATCTATGTACCAAACAATGACCAGCACAAATTACAACTGGCGTTCCTTTTGTCTTGTTTCCCTGCTGCAAAATTTGTTTGTGAAATTTGATTTCAGTATGCATTTTCTTCTGTGCTGGCTAGACACGCTGGACAGACTTCTAAATTATAACTTGAAGTATGTTATCCGTATGTATAATATGTTCAGTATATTTACATAATTATAAAATATGCGCTTCAAAGCCATAATGAAAGCTAAATAAAACACAATATAACGCACCTTTGAGCTAGATATCCACTCCTGATCAGGCTTCTTTCCATTATTGGAGTCTATTTCCTCTTCTAAGGGACCATTCCACCAAGTTGTCTACTTGAAGCTCCTTCCTACAGAGACGGCATTTGGCTGTGCAAAAGCCCAACAACATTAAAAGACATGTATTAAATCTAGTTATTTATAGTGAATGCTAAATACCACCTTTACAAAGCACCTTTTATGCATTTATTATATTCATGTTCATGTTAAAAAATCCTCAAGAATCCATTCTTGTAACACACTTTGTCATTTCTGATGTGAGTTAAAATATTTTATTTACAAGAAGATAAACACACAATAACATAAACACTGCACATTTTATAAACACTCAGCCTTCCTTAAAAGTAAAGTGGTCTTCTTTCCGAGCATATTTATATTGAAATAAGTAGCTCAAGGTTTTAAAGCAAGGATGTATTTGGGCTATGAGAGTAAGCTAATTTAAAATATGAGAAAAATAAACCATCTTTTAAAGACAATATCTTTCTTAGCTGCAAACAAAAGAATGACCTTTTAGCCTTTTTCTTCAAAGCCTGCACAGAAATAATAGCAGTCTGATGAAATATGCTTTGTCAGGACCAGACACAGGGTATCTCCTCTTTTTTCCCAACAGACACATGAAATGAGACATAATTTAACACCAAAAGCCTTTTTCTCTGAAGTACATTCTAGATAAAGCAAAATTTATGCAATAGCACTTTCATAGGACTACTCAGAAAAATTTAATAATAGACCGTGTGCACTGTACAAAGGGACAACTTTGTGAAGCAAAAGCGACAGACATGAAGAACTTCTGCCTAATGGAGCAACCCTTTAAAATTAGCTAACTCTGTTTACACAGAAATCTGGCCACAGAACCAAGGCATCTTTAGAGAGGCTACAAAGCAGGCCTCACAAAGCACATGAATACTGGGGACTGCTAATCTGGAATGAATCGCTAGCCAATTAAAGAGACTGGCAGTCACAGTCTGATACATTACTTTATTGCAGCAATAAAGTCTCCTTTCAAGAGGCAGACTCTTTAACACAAAAAAATTTGAAGTGACAGTTTTCCAAACATAGTGAATGCCATTCCTGATTTGGCAGTAAACCAAAAATCCTCCAGTGACAAGAAAAAAAAAAAAAAAAAAAAATTCTATTAAATCTGAAAAAAGGTTTCTGGAAAAAAGCCTTCCTAACAGTGCTCATAAAGGCTTTTTTTTTTTTTTTTTTTTTTTTTTTTTTTTTTTTTTTTAATAAAAAGCTCACATCTTTCTGCATTCCTTCTCCACTTCAGTACTATAGTTAGTACTGTAATTACAGTACAGTAATTATAAACACAAAAGTCAGCTGAACATTGCCAACACAGACACTGAAGACGTACGGTAAAATCATATGAAAATGACAAAAAACCAAAAGAAGTCTCACAATGAACAGCTAGAAGAAGAAAAAGTGTTTGAATGCATATCTGTCAAGCTTTTATAAGAATGCAGTTGATACACAAAGACATTAGATTACTATAGAGATCTTAAAGCTTTATTGTGGCCTCTGCATAAGATCTTTACTTACTTGAACAACTTTAAATTTAGACTCAGACTGAAATGAAGGTAGTATTAACTCTCAAGCTGTAAACTACCAAGAAGTTTTTTCAATTTCAGTAAACGCTTTTGGGTTAACATTACAAAGACAAAGTGATTTCCAAATTTGTAATACCATGACAGACCAAACTTTTCACTCCGAAGTTTTACTTTGCAGCTTCACACCTCATTTCTCACTGACGATTTAATGCTGTCATTTGCATTAATAATGGAAACCATTACCTTGCCTGGAAGAATCCTGCTTGAATCCAAGCTGCTTTTGGGAGACGGTATTGCAGTTTGTTGGTCTCCTTTGTTTTCAAGGTGATCCCTAAAGTACTTTCCCTGTTATTTACTATGAGAGAATTGCATTGTAACCGTTCAGGCACAGAGCAGCTGTGATGCTCAGATGCAGTACTAGTACAAATACCTATAACGTGGAAACAGTGAATTCTCCAACTTTGGGATTTAGGTGCATGTCAGAATTTTGACTAAAAGCTGCAAAAATTTCCTTGGCAATTGATTGAAATCAGGAATCATTTTGAAGGTAAGAAAGCTTATTCACTCACTGTTTTAGAAACTTATGGCAGTTCAAAAGAGCAGAATCCACACCCACCTCCATGAAAGCAGTGCAGTTTATTTCTCTGCATGTTACAAGCACCAGAAGGTTCAGTGGGGGCACTGACTGCTACAGACACTAAGAACCTCTGCACTGGAAAAAGGCCTCTATAAGTGCTCTTTCCTCCACTAATTTCCCTCAAATTTCTCAGAAACTAGAGAGTGGGATAGCTACATCAGAATTTTGTGTATCTGGCAAATGAACAATGTCAGTCCAGAGGCCAGACAGACCACACTTCCCACTTGCGTCTTCTCATGTCGACTGACTATGCACAAGCAGGGACTAACTTGTTGTTCCTAATAAAGAACACCACACAGGTTGGTGCTAACATTTGCAGCTCTATTCTGGCTGAGAGGGAGTCAGAACAACTCCCAAGAGTAAGTGGAGCAGCACTGGATGGTGAGACTACCATGCCATTATATTGCCTCAGAAAGAAAAGGGCAAACAAAAAGTAGAAGTATATCTTAGAAGCACACAAGAAAAATAAATACTATGGTTTTCAAAAGAGCAATCCAAGTATACTCATCCACAAGCTTTTTCTGGATAGAGCCCAGAGAAGGGACATAAAGATGGCCCTTTAGCAAGACAGCTATTTCACTGTCAAAGTTTATCAGCTTGGAAAAAGGAGTGTAGATATGATTTTAATTCAACAGTCAACCTCCAATACACAGTTTTGCTCTCTCTTAAGCATAATAATATATATGAGCATCACCTACAAGCAGCCAAGAGGCACCCAGCCATATGGAAGCATACAATGCTGCACATTTTTACCCCTGGAAAAAGTAAGGTAAGAACTACAGAACAAGCTTTTAAAAATACTGACGGACCTTACCACTGCTCAGCTTGGCAGCTGCTCTCTCCATAGATTAACTCCAGGCCAAATGTTTTTACAAGACAGATGATAACTAGGTTTACACTCTTCACAATTTAAACGAACAATAGCTAGACGGCCCTCTGGTGATAGCAGTTCATTGCTTTTGAATAGCTATTACAATTACTTTTAAACATAGAAAAATCAACCCGTTTATTTCTGAGGACTTCAAAAATGCACGTTTTACAAAATATGTGTGCACAGTGTGTTATCACAGGAAGAGTCAGTGATTTCAAGCAGACTGTGCATTCCTCATCTGAACGAGAGCTCAGAACCAACTTAATTTTACTCAGTAATGTCTCACGCAATTCTTCAGGAGTTTTATAATTTGCAAATATAGAACCACACTCAAACCCAGAGATTTCCATACAGGAAACATTCTGATGTCTCATGCTTCAAAACAGTTCCATTGATCAAAATGCAATCAGAACACTTGATGCACAATGAAGAATATAGCCTACAGTACATAAAAACACAAGCTGCCCCATAAAATACAGAAAATACTGGCCTACCATTTCAAAATATATTAAGAGTAATCCTACTTGGAAAAACAGTAATTAGAACTTAAAGTACCTCAACCGTATGCTCAGTGATAACAAGTATGCAATACAACACTTAAAGGGAATAAGCAATTTTCATGTTCCAGCAGCAAGAATACTATGGATGTGACACTATTTATAGTTAAGATTGCTTTATATTTTAAGTAAAGAAATTCAAACCATACTTAGTAAATAATTAAGTTCTAAAGAATTACTAAACAATTTTCAAATAATTTTTCCATCCTATATTCTTCAGGAAAATAAACAACCACCTTCTAAAAAAGGTTCTGACGACACGTCTCGTTTCCCGCCTCGAGCGGACAGCACGCGCAGGCCCCGCCGCGCGACCGCTCAGGCCCCGCCCCCGGACACGCCCCTGTCTTGGGGCAGTCCTCCCCGCCACCGGGAGAGGAGCGCCCTCAGCCAATCAGAGGCCTTCCCTCGCGCCCAGTCCACGCGGGTAATGGCCAATGGGGAGCCAGCACCTGAGGCGAGGGGTTCCAGACCGTTAACAGTCGGCAGTTGGTGCTGACCGGTCGCGGCGGCGGACATTTTGTAGCGCAGTCGGAATTCGTCATCTTAACGAGGCACCATGGTGGGAGATGGGCTCCTTGCGGCTGCGGGAGGAGAAAGGGCGTTTGGGAGACGGGATCGCTCTGACTGCGGGGGGAGAAAGGGCGTTTGAGACCGCTTTTGTTGCGGCACTTCAGGGTAGTTCATGACTCACGTCCTGCGGCAGGACTGGCAGCTAGTCTCTGCTTGAAGTCCCTGCGGCAGCTCTAAGGCAGAAAGGTTGGGGAGAAGGAGAGAAATTAGTGTGAAAGCGTATTAGCTTTAGGGGAGGCGAGGCATAGAAACCGGTCGATAGCTAGCAAGACGAGATATGTGCAAGGGAGGTCTGTTCGGAGCAGGCACCTCCCGCGTGAAGAGGCGAGGTGAAACCTCTGACCAGGCGGCGGGGAGATAGCGGGACAGAGCGTGGTGGCCGCCGGTCGGATCTATATGCCGGTTTTGGGCCGCCTTGGCCCGTGAAGCCGTAGAGGGCGCAGCGCGTGCTCGAGGGACGGCGGCGGTGAGGGGCGGGGCGGGCGGCGCGCGCCTTAAGCCGCTCTCTGGGTGTAGCCAATCAATCGGGAGGGGGTGTGGTCGGCGGCCGTGAGGGGCGGGGCGGGCGGCGCGTGCCATGGGCCGCTCCCTGGGGATAGCCAATCAATCGGGAGGGGGTGTGGCCGACGGCCATGAGGGGCCCGGCCTGCGGCGGGAGACTCGTGGCGAGAACTGCGGAGGTGGAGCAGAAACTGCTGAATTTGATGAAGCTGCCAAGGAAATGGGAAAGAGCAGCCCAGACCCTTTATTTTTCTTTTCCACCTCTGCTTTCTTCTAGAAACACTCTAACAGTAAACTAGAAAATCAGCGTATTTCCATCTCAGGTGTAAGGCAGTTGAGGTATTGGGCGATTAGACATACCTGGCACAGTTACTTAGAATCAAAAGATCTAGCTTAAAGGGGGCAGATTACATTTGATTGGAACTCTAAGATAATTTCACTTAGGAATATGTATGAAAAAAATAGGTACTAATTGCTAGGGTCTAAATACTGGTATGCTTATTTTAAAGGAAAGTGTACTGAACGGTCTCGTGCAGGAGATTCTTGCAGCAGTTACTCAGTATGTGGTCTGGTAACAAGTCAAGGAAAGTGGGGGGGGATATTATATAAGGAGGTCTTCCAAAAACTAAAAGAAGGTGAAAAAGAGACTAGGCTGAGGCTGAATATTAAAAATTAAATATACATGCTGCATTGTAAGGGATAACAAATTTGTATTCACCCATGTGTTCATAGAGACTATGTTGTCTTTAGGCTCTTCCAATATTCACAAAGTCAGTGCAGGTCAGCAAAGGTGAGTAGTGTCTTGCCAGCCGCAGCCAGCTTGTTCTTCTGAATTGTCACTAAGAGCAACCAGGGAATATTGCAGCAGAGACAGATCATGGAAAGTACAACCCACGGGCAGATAGCTCCATGTCTCATTATCCTTCTCTTTTTACTTTGCAGCGTGAATGCATATCCATCCACGTTGGCCAGGCTGGTGTTCAGATCGGCAATGCATGTTGGGAATTGTATTGTCTTGAGCATGGGATCCAGCCTGATGGTCAAGTGCCTAGTGATAATACTATGGGACGTGGAGATGATTCATTTAACACGTTCTTCAGTGAGACAGGAGCTGGCAAACATGTTCCAAGAGCAGTGTTTGTAGACCTAGAGCCAACCGTAGTTGGTATGTACCCAACATGAAAGGTCTTAAATGAAAAAGTGAGGATCCATTATGGATTCCTTACTGTCTTTTTTTGTTTGTTTAGAACATTATAGATTTTAAAATGTGTGTCTTGATGCTGTTTTGACATCTGCGGGTATTGTTATTTGAAAGAAATTAACTAATGGTCTACAGGTAACAATCTCTGGAAAACAAGAGAACTTTTTTACAATCTGGATCATCTTTCCAGACTGCTGCACTGCATACAGAGTTTTGTTTGAGTGCTGTCCAGTATCATGTTTGTACCTGTAATGTAGTTTTCTGAGTGATCTCTGTGTTCCTTGAGTACAAATACTGCTTTGTGTGTGCCAGATGTGTACCCTGAAGCAAAGGGACAGAAGTTGTGCCAACTTCTTAGACTAGTCAGACAAGCTGTGTGTAGTCAGAGGTGCTGTCTACACTCTTTTGACACGTGTGCTTCGTGTATAGTCACTAGGCAGCACACACAGAACTGAACAGATCAAATTTATGATGTGGTGTTTTGGGGTTTCTTGTAGATGAAGTACGTACAGGCACATATAGGCAGTTATTCCATCCTGAGCAGCTCATTACTGGGAAAGAAGATGCGGCCAATAATTATGCCAGAGGCCATTATACCATTGGAAAAGAGATTGTTGATCTAGTGCTAGACCGCATTCGCAAACTGGTAAGGATTCATGCTGCAAGGTAGTATTTAAAATAATTGATACAGTTCTGTAGCTGGCTAAATTGATGGTTTGCTGTTTTTTCATTAAGAATTTTGTGCATAGTTAATTTTTCAAAACAAAATTAACCTTTTATTTCCTGGCCTGCTCTGTCCCCCCTTAAATAAAAATTCAATCAGTTAAACCAGGACCTTTCAAGAACACTGGCTTTTTTTACAACAACAATGTAAAACTAGCTAACTTATGATAGAAGTGATTTTAAATTATTATTTTAATACTTATTTCTCCTAAACCATCCATAACTTTTTCTCCCATTTTTTTCCACCTTGTTATAGGCTGATCTGTGCACAGGGCTGCAAGGCTTCCTCATCTTCCATAGTTTTGGAGGAGGCACTGGTTCAGGGTTTGCATCACTGCTCATGGAAAGGCTGTCTGTTGACTATGGCAAGAAATCTAAACTGGAGTTTGCCATTTATCCAGCACCACAAGTTTCCACTGCTGTAGTGGAACCCTACAACTCAATTCTAACTACCCACACAACATTAGAGCATTCAGACTGTGCCTTTATGGTAGATAATGAAGCCATTTACGATATATGTCGTCGTAACCTGGACATTGGCCGTCCTACTTACACCAATTTAAACCGATTAATTGGGCAAATTGTTTCGTCCATCACAGCCTCACTGCGTTTTGATGGAGCCCTCAATGTAGATCTGACAGAATTTCAAACTAACCTGGTTCCATACCCACGAATCCATTTCCCCTTGGTAACATATGCCCCTATCATCTCCGCTGAAAAAGCATATCACGAGCAGTTATCTGTGGCTGAAATTACCCACGCTTGCTTTGAACCAGCCAACCAGATGGTCAAATGCGACCCTCGCCATGGCAAGTACATGGCCTGCTGCATGTTATACAGAGGCGATGTTGTGCCCAAAGATGTCAATGCAGCCATTGCCACTATCAAGACTAAACGTACCATTCAGTTTGTGGATTGGTGTCCAACTGGATTCAAGGTATGTAGCCTTTTAAGTGCTCAATATCTAAATGATTAGGAACTGTGTAGTCTTCAGAGGAGACAGACATACTATAATATTGTAATGTCCCTTTTAAATATTTTAATAAAGGGCAAAATAACTCTAAGCTATTTTATTTATTTGTAATAATGGAGATTATTGATTGTTAACAGAAATGAGTCTTTAAGCCTTAGCATTCCTAAGGAAAGTTCTCATTTGTTTTCTTGAAGGTGGGCATTAACTACCAGCCTCCAACTGTGGTGCCAGGTGCTGATCTTGCCAAGGTGCAGCGGGCTGTGTGTATGCTGAGTAACACCACCGCTATTGCAGAAGCATGGGCTCGGCTTGACCACAAATTTGATCTCATGTATACTAAGCGTGCCTTTGTGCACTGGTATGTTGGGGAGGGGATGGAGGAAGGAGAATTTTCTGAAGCCCGGGAAGACCTGGCTGCCCTTGAGAAAGATTATGAAGAAGTTGGCCTAGACTCAGTAGAAGCAGAGGCTGAAGAAGGAGATGAATACTGAGAAAACTAAAGCCTGGAAAAATCTATTTACCGAAAAAAAAAAAAAAATTGCAAAATCCTCTTTGTTTGTTTTCAAATATGCCTCCAAATAAAGTTCCAAACACTATACTGCTGGTTTTTTTTTCTTCTTCACTGTTAGTGTGTGTATTCATGAAGGACGGACAATTTGAGATTGCAGGTTGTGCTAGCAGATCTGTTACACCTGCTTTAAAAGTGCATAGTAATTCTACCTTCCTACATTAGCATAGTAAAAAAAAAACCCTAATCTCCTTTACTAGTATGGTCACATGACTAGAGCTTTAGAGATGCATGGAAGCAGCTCTATCATAGGACACACGGTTTGTGTAAAAAAGTGCTGACCTACCTGGGTAGAGCCCGGTGCTAACAACACCAAGGTTGCGGTTTCAATCCCCATTCAGGCCATTCAGCTGAGAGTTAGACTCAAAGTGATCTTTGCCGGTCCCTTCCAACTGGGAATATTCTGTGAAATAATTAGGCTTTTGTTTGGCGGGTTTGTTGGCTTGGGTGTGGTTTGTGGGGTTGTTTTTTTGTTTGTTTGGTTTTTTTTTTGGTGGTCAGTAAAGAATTGCTGTAAGTAAGTACAAAAAAAGTCTCTGTTTTTGACGCTGGGAGACTGGAACAACCCAGGTTTCAGCAGCCTAATGCCTTAGGCACGCTCCTGCCGGCGGCAGCAGCTCCAATCCGTGCCCAAGTGGAAGCTGCTCCGCATACGCGCCACCACCGTTCCCAGTCCGTCTCACACTCATCAAGGATGACCTCCAGTTTCTCCTCCCACTCGAGAACTCCACCAGTGTACGGCGCTGCTCTGCCACGACGGCGGATTCCCAGGGGTGCTCACCCAACAACCGCGTCAGGCCGAGCCCACACGGGGCCTCGCACGACGGGAGCAGTCCCGGGGCGGCCGCACACTGCCGGCCGAGCCCGCCCCGCACAGCGCCCCCCGCGGGAGTGCAGGGCGCCGCCCCGGGAGGCCGCGGCTGCTCTCCGCTGCTGCAGCGGATCTTTTCGGGACCATGGTGCAGCTTTACAACCTGCACCCGTTCGGGTCGCAGCGAGTAGTGCCCTGCAAGCAAGAACCGGCGCACTTCTGCTGCGGCCAAGACGTGCTGTTCGTGGCCAGCACGGCGGCCAGCTGCAGGGTGGAGGTGTTCGCCGTGCGCGAACAGGGCCGCTGCGAGGCCCTGGGCTCCTTCGCCACGCTGGGCCCGGTGCTGCGCATGGCGCACAGCTCGGCAGGTCAGTCCCGGCGACCGCAGGCTCCGTGAGCGCTCGGCTGGGGAGGCCGGGACGAGCGTCAGCCCCGAGTCCGTGAGGCGACCCTGGGGCTCTGCCGGGCCGGGGGCGGGGGCGGTGCGGGAGGCGAACGGGTTCCGCCGCGGGGGGAGGGCCTGGGCCTGGCCGTCCCCCCTGCCTCTCCCTCAGCCCATTTGTCAGGCAATTCCGAGCCGGAGGTGGGCCGCGCCTGCCGGAGCGGGCCGGGCCCGGCCGGAGCCGCGTTTTGCTTCATCGTCTGCCTCCGCCTCGGGTGCGGTCTGCGCTGCCGCCCCTCCTTTTTTGTTTGTTTGGTGTTTTTACTTTTGGTTTGGGAGTTTTGTTTGTTTTTAAAGCACGGAGTGGGTGGTCGTTCCAGCCCATTCCACAGCTGTTCATGAGTCTGTTGGTCTATTGCTTTCCATGGTCTGTAGAGAACGAAACATTTCCTCATTAATGCATATGAGAAGGCGGGGGGATTGTATACAATCTCAGCTTATAGAAAGGATTCACGTAGGAGTTACTTTGGACCTACATCTGTAAGTCCCTGACTTTAGTGGTGTGTGAAGTGTGTGCCACCCAGCAAAGAAACCTGTGCTTGGTATTCAGTTAGAGAAAAATTAGTGAAAACTGTTTTTCGAATTTTTTGTAATTGAGTTGAGACTCGAAGATGTTCTTTGTAGCACACTACAGCAGGTAAAGAACTCAGAAACTGTCATCTATTTTTTAATGATTTATCAATATTACTGCTTTCTTTTAAGGAGACTATCTGGTGACAATTGAAGAAAAAAGCAAAGCAACTTTCCTAAGAGCATATATGAACTGGAGATGCATGTCTGCAGGGAGTTCTCGTGTGTGTGTTCGGATGGTTGGTCACAAGATGGAAGAGTCATACAGTGAAACCTTAAAAGAACAGATGTCAGTTGTTGAAATGCCACTTTCAGATCCTCCACTGTGCATTTCATGCTGTCCTGTGAATGGAGATCTTCTTGTGGGCTGCAAAAATAAATTAGTCATGTTCTGTTTGAAATACAGGGTCATAAACCAGAATTTGACTGTCTTAGATTTTGAACGCTCCTTGATTTTGCACATTGATAACCTCATTCCTGCTGAAGTCGCATTTTGTGCCAGACATATAGCCATAACAACAGAGCTGGATGTTCTAATCCTGAAACTGGAACTGGTCCAGCAAAGTGCAGACAGGACAGAGCAATGTAGTCAGGGAGTCAGTGCACCAGAAAAGGCTGTGGATGGAGGTAGGTGCTGAAATAATTTATTTTTTTTTATTCTCCAAGAATCTGATAATTGATTCCCATTGTTCTGAAAGTAGTCTCAAACAAGGTCTTTGCCCTTCAGAAAATATTTCCAGATTGTCCTGTCACTGACTATCAGCTCAGTGTTTTAGAGCATGAAAAGTTGTACCAACCTGCAGTTGGAGGTAACCTTTCAGGCAAATATACCATCATGCTGCACAGCTAGAGGATAGTACAGCCTCTGCAGACAGAATTAAGTCCCTGTTTTAGGGTGCCACGATGGGCCAAGTTGAAGTGGTAGTAGTTCAGTGGGCTGTGTTCAGAAAAATTATTCTATCAGTGTCATTGCCTAAGTAACTGGCTTACACAATTAAGAATGTTTCTGTTGTGATGGCTGTGTACTTTTGTACCTGTTACACTCAGAACCTGCCATAATCAAGCAAATTCTCCTTTTTCAGTCCTTTATCTTATGCAGGGGCTTGCCTTAGAATTCTAGAAATCCCAGAAACAGGTGTACTCAGAAGGTTTAATTCCTGTATCCTGCAAGATATTAATCCATATGTAATCAATTATCAATTCCCATTTTTCCAAGCATATATGTATCAAATCAACACCAACAAACCTTAGGAAGGTCCTTTCGTTATAACTGAGGAAACTTAAAAGGATGGTTGTTTAGAAATGGAAACTGTACCTAGAAAAAAATTAAAGGTTTATAAGTCTTTTCAGATAAGGACAACATAAATGCAATGCTCTTCACTGAGTGAAGATGGTCCTTTTCTCAGATAATGGCATCTTGCCCGTAGGTTTTTTTTATTACTAAAAGCTACATGGAAAAGTTCTGGTTACTTTCTGAGTGTTATTAGGATTTGCTTTCCAGGACTTAAGTGAGTTAAAGATAACACAACTTCCTGTGATAGCTGCCTTTGCCTTCTCAAAACCTCTTCAGCCAAAAGTCAACATTTTTTGATGACCAGCCATTTACAGCATTGGTTGCCTTTGACTCACTTCCTAATGAGCAGTTTACCTGTTTGGGGTGTTCTTTCAGAAATCTTGACTCTTAAGTATTCAGACTGTTGAGGATGAAATAGGAATTGTTCCCATCTTCTAGTACCGCTGTTTTCAATATCTTGTGGTTTGAGGAAGCCAATGCTAGCAGGGTAGCTGTAATTGGAATATTTAATTGATATTGTCCTACCATGTGTGGAATGGTTTGAACAATTACGATAACATTTTCATTGTTCAGGTGTGAAAGATGAAAGTCCTTCAACACATCCTTTACAGCTTGAATTAGATGAGTTCATCATATGTCAAAAACCAGTGGAACTGCTTGGAGAAGAAAGTAAGCTGTGTGAGATACCCGTCACACTGGAATCCACGGAGTTACCTACAGAAGACACAAAGCACTTCCAAGTGCAGTATCTGCTTTTCAGGTATTACAGATGTATTTCCCTTTCATTGGTTAATTTACTGCAAAAAACCAAACTGAGTTGTGCGTTTTGTCTTTTTGAAGGGAAACTCCTGATATTTTGACTTCTGGAGTTTTTATAAGGTTTGGTGTTTCTTTTGAGCTGAGGAAATTATGGGTTACCAAAGAAACCCCATTTTTTAGTATCTTGGAATATTTCACTTGGAAGGGATCTGCAGCAATCATCTAGTGCAACTGCCTGACCCCTTCTGGGGTGAGCCACTGTTAAACCATATTATTAAGGGCACAGTCCAAACACCTCTTAAACAGTGACAGGTCTAGGGTGTCAACCACCTCTCTAGGAAGCCTGTTCACCATTCTTGGTAAGAAAATACTTCCTCACGTCAAGTCTGAACCTCCCCTGGCACAGCTTTGAGCCTTTCTGAGGTGTCTTGTCCCAGGATCCCAGGGAGAAAAGTTCAGCACCTGCCTCTTCTGGTCCCCTCCTCAGGAAGCTGATTTAAATTCATCCAAATTTCTATCAAAAGCTGAGGAAGAATTGATGTCAGGATCCAACAGTGAATTCCAAAGCAAAGCAGGGGAAAGGATGACACATAATAGGAAAAAGAAGTATTGGACATGGCATGATGTCCCATATAGCTCAGTGGGCTAAAAACAAAGAGGAAAAAAATGGTCAAAATCAAGCACGAGATTTCTTCAGTGGTGTCAGACTTTGACATGCATTTTGAAGACAAGCAAAGACAGAGGATTTTGGTTACAGGAACTCATTAGAGATCTATCTAGCCGTGCCCTATGCTTCTTGGCATTGCTGTGCTAATGGCATTGGTAGTAGCAGTGTGCATTGTTCTATGGGCTGTGCCTCTTCTAGCCAGTGCTGTTTACTTGTCCTAAGTATATCATCATAATTTCTCACTGCAATCCCATGTTGTTTTGGACTTTTTTCCTAGACGTTTTGCACCTGACCAGTCACCTTTTGGATTTTGTGAAGAGACAAAGTTGCACTCTCTTCAACTGCTTCCTGTATACCAGACAGGTATATCGATATGCATGAATGCACAATGGACTGTGTCACAGAGGACTTGTGAAAGGAGAGAGTGTCTTTGTGTATCCTGTTTCGTACACTGTGTGATTTCTGTATGATTTGTTTTTAAATTGAGATCATTCCTCCCTTCTCAATGATTTAAATTGAGCTTCTGTTAACAAAAAAGTCTTTTAATTTCTCCAAGTTCTGCATAAACCTTGAACTAAAATACCAATTCAACACACCAGAAGTGTGACTAAATCAGCTTTTAATCAGTTCTTTACCAATAAATTTTGTGTTGTAAAACAGTCACAATGTAAAACATTGCATTAATAAAATTCTCCTTAGTGTTACAAGATACTAGACTGCCACTCAGCCAGCCAAGGAAAGCAGAGTAGTAAACCTTAATAATGACTAAGGTACTGGTTACTTTTCTGAAGGGCCTTAATTAAAGCTGGAAGGAATGAATGCAGATTGTAGGGGTTCACTAGCTCAAGCCCCAAAAGACCCATGGAAAAATTTAATGTATGTTAGCAGTCACATTCCGTAGAATCATAGAATGTCCTGAGTTGGAAGGGACTCACAAAGATCATTGAATCCAACTCCTGGCCCTGCGCAGGAGAACCCCAAGACTTGGTTCTCCCACCAAGCACCTGAGAATGTTTTACAAATGTTCCTTTTGCTCTGGCAGGCTTGGGCTGTGACCACTGCCCTGGGCAGCCTGTTCCAGTGCCCAACCACCCTCTGGGGGAAGAACCTTTTTGTAATACCTGACCTAAACCTCCCCTGACATAGCTTCTTGCCATTCCCTCAGGAACTGCATGTAAAATGCTCTTAGGTCTCTCCTCAGTCTCCTCCAGGCTAAACAAACCCAAGTCACCCTCAGCCACTGCTCCTATGGCCTCCCCTCCCGACTCTTCACCGTCTTCGTAGCACTCCCTTAGTCTCTTCTCTAAAAGGTTTATATCCTTGTATTGTGGCACCCCAACCTGCCCCCAGGACTGAAGATAATGCAGAGCAGAGCAGGACAATCCCATCCCTGCCCTCCCAGCAGTGCTGTGTCTGATGCATCCCAGGGTGTGGTTGGCCTTTGACTTTTACTGACCGCTCACTCAGTTTGAGATGGTTTACTGTCTGCTAAGTAGCAATGCCTCATTTAACTTGCAGCTGACTGAAAAGAAAGAGCCACTTGCATTTAACTCCAGCTGTCTTAGGCTCTTGTGTGATTTACAGGCTTTGACAAGAGGGTCTGTAAAACATGAACACAGCTGTTACCTGCTAAAGTGGCATCCTAATAAATTCTGCCTTTTCCAGCCTTTCCTCCTCTTAAGTAATTAAGTATTTAATAATGATCTTTTTTTTGTGAGCTGCAGCTCTGGATGAGCATGCATTCCAACTTAAAAGTAGTTGTCTAAGATCAGGCTTTCAGTCCATGTATGCGTAGTTGTGGTGAATTTAGGACTCTCTAATGCTAGGGAGTTACATCTATAGAATTTCTTCACTAGGTGCTATGTCTGTATTTTTGTGTAAGTCCTCCAAATGAGATAGTGTGTCATAGAAGTTTTTGACATGTGCACTGAGCTTCATATAAAACTTATTTTTACTAGCTACTAGGAAAACTAGTCTGCAACTTGGGCAGGTTTGATTGTATCTTTTAGGCATCAGGCTTGGAATGGAATTGCCAGGTTTTTATATATGAAGTACATAAAATGCCTTTCTTGTTTTTACATACAGGAATTTCTGCAACAGCCTATGAGGAAACTGAGAACAAGAGAAAACTTCTGAGTCTCTTCTGCTTTTTCTCTTTACCTCATGTTGGATATCTCTACTCTATTGGGAAGTCAGTAGAACTAATTTCTACTTACCAATATTCAGAGAAGTCAGAGCAGGCAGTCCTCACTCCACAGTTCCTGCACGTCATTACAAGGTACTGTGTTTATGCTTTTACTGATAGTATTACTATGTTTCTCTATGCTACTGTCCTTTTAATTTTTTTTTTCCCTCCAATATGTCCTTCATAGTCTCCTGGAAATCTCTGGGCAGGCTCATGTGCTAGTTCAGCATACTCTCCTGCTTGGGCTTTTAACCCCATTTCTTCAAAGGAAAAAGAGCTGATTCACTGTAGTCTTGGCTACTTGATTTTTGCAAATCTTAATTTCTTTCCTTCATTGTTGTATTTTCTGCTTTTCGTCTAGTCAGAACCTGCAGTGCTTCACAGTGCGATGCAGCGCAGCAGCAGCTCGTGGTGAGGATCCATATATTGACACGACCGTGAAGGTACAGCTCTCATTATCTCACTAACAGAATGGGGGCAGTGCTGTGGCACGTAGTTGACTTACGTTTTGAAATCCTGTTAGTTTCTGGTGGCTGAACCAATATAATAACATGCAAAATGAATGGCATGTTGTATTTTGCTGATCTACAGATGTCTCAATGAAACAATCTATTATTGCCATGTAAAAATCTAGACCATTAGTAGAATGTTTTCAAAAACATGAAAAGCTATAAAATCACTTTTTAAACTAAATTCTGTGTTCTTCTGTATAAAACTGCACAAAGGGTGTGGAGTTTTCTTTTATTGTATGATGTTTCTCTATCTTAGGTGTCGTTGAAAAACCAGTTTTTCTAAGAGTCATGTAGGCAGTCAAACAAATTTGCTACCAGATACTTATGGCATGTTTTTTTATAGGAGGCCTTTTGATCCTTGGAGGTCTAAACTTTTCCCTTCCTTAAATTGTTTATTAGAAAAATCTCAGAATTAGAAAAATTGAATGTGAAGATAGTGATACACATTAAAAAAAGTAATAGGAAAGATAGATGGAGGTGTATTTTAAGATAGCATTTAAGGATTTCTTCTGACTGTGTAGACACCATACATAATGAAACCATAGAACAGTAGAAGTTTTATAAAATTTTCAAGAGCCAAACATGTATTCTCTGCTCTGGATAGCTAATACCAGCACGTGACTCAATCTCTGCTGTCCATTCTCTGGTCTCAGCTTTCTGTGTTTTCTCTGTGGGTTACATTGAAATCCATCACAGTCTCTCCAGTCAGTCAACAGGCTGCCTCCTGTGTCTGTAGGAGTTCTGGAGAGATATGAAGGCTGCAGTCCTACACAGATTGCTGTGCTGCAGCTTGCCATCCACAGTGTACCCACCCACTCTGGCATGGATCCCTCCATGGGCTACAGTCCCTCAGGGGCATCCCCGTGTGAGTCCTTCATGGGCCAGTTCCTTCATGGGTGTCCCTGCCTCGATGTGGATTTTGAAGTGTTATGGTGGTTATTTTTATTATTTGCTAGTGCTATTTTTACTGCTGTTTTTTTAAACCAGTTTTAGAACTGCCTCATTCTGGGTCTCACTAGCCCAGTGCAGTCTAGAGCCTCCAGATCACCACTGTAGGCCTCCACCTCTTTTAAGAAACGTTGAGGTGTCTTCAAAAAGCAGGTTACATACATAATGGTGTGTTGTCTTGTTTCACTATGTACGTTAATCTGTAGGTGTAGTATTTTATCTTTTTAAAGCTGTAAATTTAGAGTATTTCTATGCAAATGAGGTTGCATTTTTCAAATTTTAGTCCAATACAGATAATAGCGTATGTTTTATGTGAAAACTGCATATAGAACATATCAGGGAAATAATACTGGCTATAGGCAAGCAAATATAATACTTCCGTGTGTAATTGCTTTTTATAATCAACTGAAATCAAGGCTTTTGTAGCCAGGCAGTCTTTTAAAACTTGGCCAAATTCAAATTATTTGGGATAAAGTTTTCCATGTTAGGCATCTACCTGGGGTTGAATTATTTGGAGAAACCTAGCTGAAACTATGTGGTTGCTTTGAAGAGTGAAATAAATTTTTTTCCCAGTCATTATTAAGTGATTCTTGCTAGGGAATTACAAGTATTTTTATTCTTGTTTAAGTTAAGGACTCAAAGTTAGGAAAACCAGTGAATGTTTTTAACGTCAGATCATTGTACAAAGGTTACTCTTTTTTTTTTCCCTGATTTATTTAAAAACTCAACATATATACCAAGTGAAATTACAAAACAGTCGCTTTTCTTTTATAGGCTTGTCCACCTGTCACACTGGATGTCTGTACATTAAGAATGCAGCTTTTTATAGGACCAAGAGCTATCTGTCATTTCAAAAACCATATAATTCTTTTGACTAAGGCAGACACAGAAGATATTACTGAAAGAAGAAAGCCTACAAGAAGGATGCTGTAAGGATTTGTGTCTTTCGGGGAGATGGTACTTATAGCTCTGTGTATGATGCTGAACTTGTGGATATTGCAATTTAAGAGTGGTTCCTCTGTTGAAAAACTCTTTAGAAATTAATTGCCTTCTTAGTGATTGAGAAGAGCAATCAAGGGGTTTTTTTGCCCCTCAATTCTATTGTACTTACTGACAGAGAAGAAATGAGCATAAAGTCACAAATGCTGGAAAATAAACATTAAAATAAAGTTACAAATGCTGGAAAATAAACATTAAAATAACATTACTAAGAATTTGTCTTGAAAGTTAAAAAAAAAAAATTACCTTGAGAAAAAATGTAGACTACCAAAATATGTAGTGCCAAAGCTACAGGTTACAAAGTATGCTGCAGCACAAAATTAAATGTCATATCTTTGGCTAAGGGATAGGCGTGTTCTGTTATTAGCCAGTATGACTTAAATTCACAGCTTAACTCTCCAGCACTAAGTGGTCTGCAAACATACCTATTTATGCATTTGAATTACGAAATGAGTGCGTGTTTTTTTGGTTGCATAGTGTTTATTTCAACACTGACACCTCTTTTCTCTAGTTCCAGAAGGGCTGATAGCATCAAATCCAGAACAAATTCTGAGTCAGAGCCTGGTTGGAATTTATATATTATAAACACTGTTTCAACAATTCAGCTTTACAGAGAAATGGTATTACCCAACTCCTGCTTTTGTAGTTTGCTAACTAAAAAATAAGTACTGTTAATTAATCTCTGATGCATGTGATTGCTGAATATAGTGTAATGTATTTCTTGTGAATAGCCCGTAATCCTGTTTCAAATGACTGCTGTCCTCATTAGAATTGTTCCTGTATATTCTTAATTTTTGTCAGCAGCCTAAGTATACCCTGTGTCTGTTCTAGGTAGATTATAGTAGAACTTATGAAAATGTTAAAACTGAGAGCTGCATCCATCTTCTGAGTGAGGCTCACTTACTGGTCAGAGCGGCTATAATGGACCCTTATTTCCTTAAATCAGATGAGAAGGAAGATCTTCTAAGAGCATTCAGAGAAAGTTGCGCCTTCTTAGGAGACTGTTACAGCAGGTAAGTTTTACATGTCAAACTGGTATAGGTGAGCTGTGTTTCCAGTAGTGTAACCTTAAAATGAAAATCCATAATAATTTGCTATTTTACAATAGTATTGAATATGTAATACAAACTTTTCTGTTTGACAAAGCCAGCTTAATCTAGTCTTCTCTTCAGTATCTGGTTGTCTTTATTGTCATTGAACAGAACTCAATTATTCAGAATTATGTTGAATTCAACAGAATTATGTTGAATGTGAACAATATATGCAGATAACTGATGTGCCTGCAACTTTGTTTGATGTAATTTTAGTTCTTACAGTGATGGCAAAAGCATTGCCTGTAGTTGTTTTGTTATTTTTTTCTTCCTCTCTATTCCTTCAGGTTTGACACAAAGGATTACCACCTTGCTTTGCCGTATTACAGAATGTCAGGTTTATCCATGACTGAAGTTTTAAAGAGACTAGTTTCAGAAGGTGATGAAATGCAGACATACGAGAGAGGATTTATATTTTACTTAACTCATTCTCTTAATGAAGACTCAAATGAAGAATTAAGTAAGGTAGAAATAAGTTGGTTTATTTGTAATCTGCTCATTTAGTTCTGATTTTAAGAATTGTGTATCAAATATTAATCACTTTCCCTTTGAAAATGCTGAACTGCTTTTTTGATTTTACAGTTATTCTTTTTCACATTATTTTTATTTTCCCATTTTTGTTGAATAGCAAACAGTTTTGGACTGTGATGCTTTCGACTGCGTTCAATCTTACAGATTTGGCTATCATGATGCATGTTGCTGTGATCTGGTTCCCACTTGCACAGAGACACTTCTGTTTTAGGAAAGCCCTGCCTCAAATTTCTCTCATCTCTCATTTCTGCAGCAAAACAAACTTGTTTCTTTGATCATTGCTAAATTGTACAGATTGCTAAAAACAATTAATTTTGGTGGTAGATGTTCTCCTAGCATGCCAGAATATGGGTTGAGAAGAGAGGCAGGAAAGGCACTGCGATTTGGTAGCTAAGGTAAACTTGTCCGTTTTAAAAAAATGCAAATAAACCAGCGACAAAAAAACCAAAACAACAGAATTGCACTACTTTCATATGTCATAGAAGAATATATATCTGAAAAAAGTCTAAACTGTCAAATGGCTTTTATTTCAATAGGAATCAGGAAATAAAGTTCTCCAGATATTCTATCTCACGGACCCTGTGCAGCTGCCTGATATCCTTTGCAGCCCCAGCATGAGAAACGTATGTCCTTTGACAGCTCTGAAGTATCTTCAGAAAGTAGAAAAGATGATGCCATCAGTGGTCCTGACACTTACTAAGGCTTTCTTGGCTTTGAAAATGGGAGACCTGACAATGTATGAACATGAAATGGACTCCTATAAGGAGGTAAAGTATTTGTTGTTATACTCATCTTCAAAAGCACTCACATAACTCAAAATAGCTTCTTGTTGCACAAAGTGCAGCACATTTTGATCATTGTTTTAGGGGTATTTTCAAAATAAAAATCACACTTTAGCAAAGTAATCTACTGAAATTTAGCAAAGTAGCCTCTTGAAAAGTCAGCCAGTGATTTTTCAAACCATACTGTATATCAAATGTCTTGGATTTCATTGTGAAATCCATTTTATGTGTGCATTAACTCCGTCTTTCAACAGCATATTGCTTTCAGTGTTTAGGCACAAGGCCTGTTTTTCAGGAGTCACTGCTCCAGAATGTGGTTTGGATCTCTGTCTCTGGAGAGCTACTCTCTGAATTGCAGAAAGGATTTACTTTCTTCCCTGACTTCATTCATCTAAATTTCAGTGCCTGAGAAAACACTGAGTTTACTGAGTGGAATCATCTATATATTTAATTCTTTACCTGATTACATGTAATTATGTTTGTAGACAACACTGGCTTGTGGCTTCGTTGGGCAACCACGACTCCTGCAGCAGCGTAAAGAAGGAATTGTTATGCCAACTGAGTTTGCTGTTCACCTGAAGGAGATGCAGCCTGGTTTACTGGTGGCTGCCACTGTGGCTTTACATGAGAACAGTAAAATTGAACTAGAAGAAGCAGATACCTTTTTCAAGGTTGGCCTGTGATCATGTTTTTGCTTCTATTTTTTTCATAGTGACATCGTTGTGGGAAAGAAAAACAACCTCAGTTGCTCCTTTACTCACATTTCAGCATTTTTTCAGAAAGAGCGAGATGGGAGTTGGAGATATTCTCGTCACAATAGATGGTTAGAAAGCCAGAAACTGGGCCTTCTGGAATGAAATACTGGTTAAATAAAGCAAAGCAAAAAACCTCAAACAAGCAAAAACAAACAAACAGAAAATAAATAAACACACCCCCCCCCCCCAACAAAAACATCCATTAAATTCTTTGCTTTTACCCTGTCATTTGAATGGAAAATACCCTGATTTCAGAGCCCTTTCAGTGGCTTCCTAGTGATTGAGCTTCCTAAGGCTACTGAAATGTAACAGAATTTAGATTAATTAATTCCATAAGCTCCTTTTAAAGAAATCTTTAGAATTAAAACATACTTCTAAAGAATCATGCTTAAATATGAAGGTATATAATGTTCTGATGATTAGTATAAATTAGTGAAAGAAAAGTGTGTATCTGCAGTTTATAAGAAGAAATGCTAATAGTTTTTCTAGTGTCACTGAAGCTTGTTTTCTTTCAACTGGGAATAGACAAATCTTTTTTTCTTTTGTCTACAATAGATAGCAATGTGGGTTAAAACATGCTCTTCAATGTATGTGAGTTGCAGTCTTCACTATATCTCTTACTGTGAAAGACCTGTATCAAAAAGAGAAGTTATGAAGTTCCAGTTAGAACAAGTGTTGTTGTTTCAAACCATTTGGAAAACAAGTAAAAATCCTTTTTGCTGGCACGGCAGATCTTAAAACATCTTCCTTGTGGGTCCTACCATGATACCCAGCTGAGCTACACAGCTCAGAGACTACAGAGACTTCTTTCGAAGGCACCTACTTGTCTATGGGCATATGTAAAAATCCTCCTTATTAGCAGTCTGTAAATACTCGCTGACAGTTGTGCTGATTATTTCTGGCAGTGAAGTAAATCTTAAAAAATAAATCAAATCTGTTGATCAGAATTGATTACCTTAAAATCATTTAATGAACTTTTTACTTTGCATAGCAGTGTATTTCATAGAATCACAGGACAAAAAGGGAATCTAAATTCTGCTTCTAGTAAAGGTGAAAAATGGTTCCTTCTGTCTTTTCTAACTTTTGCTACTAATAATCACCATAGTCTAACTTGCTGTCTTCTTTAATTTTTGTTCTTAGATGTTGTGTAATAGCAGTGAAAACACTATTCCCCAGCTCTTGGTGGATTTCTGGGAAGCTCTTCTTGTAGTGGCCTCTCAGGAAGAAATACTTCAGGAGCTCCTGCTGAAGGTTACTTCTCAGTATGTTTGGAGAATATCAAGGAAGCAACTTCCTGAGACTAAGCCATTGAAAACAACAGAGGATCTCGTAAGTTGTGAACCACACAGAGGAAGTTTAGGTCTGCAGTGTTCCTCCAAAATCTATCCAAGTACCATCCTTAATACTATGATTCCAGACAGTTTATCTCTTTAAGAGAAGCAAAACCGAAATCAAACAAGATGGTGTGGAGTTACAAATTAGTATTTCTACCTTTGGCCAGTCCTGCTCCTTGGGGACATTTGTAAATACACTTCCAACAGGTATTTCAGCTCTGGAGAGAAACAAGAGTTAAAATGAAACAATGAGAATTTGTCAGGTGGATTATTTACAATTTTACAAAGCTAACTAAATGAGAAAATTGTGTGAATGATGAATTCTAAAAATTATGAACAGGAAAGCTGAGATACAGAACTAAATAGAAGTTTCCAGATTATTTGTTATTAAATTGCATGAACCAGGAAAGAAAGGGTAGGTGGTCTTTTAAATTATGCTATTTGAGATGAAAATTTTCTTTACTCACAGTGACTTTCATATGCAGCTGTGACTAACAGAAATGTTTCTTTTATTGCAACTTGATTCTGTCTTGTATAGATAAACTCCTGTAGTCATTTTGGGTTGATTGTCCCATGGGTAACTTCCATAATGTCAGTGGGATGTTCGTCTGACAAAGATTACCATGAGGACATCACAAGACTACAGGTATGAAACAGGTATTACATCTTAGTGTTTTATATCTTAGATCCATTCTGCAAATGTTCGTGTTTGTATGAACAAATTTCTCCAGCAGATTCTCCTTCTTCTTTCCCCCTAAGTTATCCAAGTCAAAATAAAAGGTTGACTGAAATGATGGAAGAAAAAAAATACTGAAGAGTTCTATTGATAACAATATTTACATTTGCATCTACTCTAAACTGGCTTCCTCAGTTTTCAGCAATATTTATTAAAGGAAGAATTGTTTCAGGATTATTCCAGCAAGTAAGGGCTTCTGTTTAAGGTTATGGTTAGCATTTTTTGCAACGTTGTCTTAAATCCAAACAATACTTTTTCTTCTTGTCTTCAGTCTCTTTTATGTAGTCAGTCAATCAATATAGCTTCAGCTCTGCCTTTTTTGGAGCCCCTGACAGAGGCTGACAATGTCGGCCTCACCATCCGTGTTCTCTGCAATACCCGTCTGGGCAAGTATGAGGAAGCCATCGACCAGCTTCTCAGAAGGTGTCCTGATGCCGCTGTGTTCTATGCTCAGCATGAGCTGAAAGGTGACAATCAGGTGGGCTACTTTCAGTTCAGTCATTCACTATCATTTGGGCGTTTTTCCCCTAACTGAAATGCTGTATGTACAGCTGGACTCTGGATGGATCACATAGCCTAGCTTTCAGTCCCCAGTAATTATAATGGAATATTTTTCCTCCAGTTTCTTTTGTCGCTTACTCTGTTCATTATAGTAAACTTAAAGCATAGTCTTTTCAGATGGCAGAGTGCCTCAGAAAAGAGACTGATATGTTCTTTTTCTACTGTAAATGGAATGCTACCTAATTTCTCACTAACTGACTATGTTCTAAATTGTTAGTCAGTGTTTATAGTGTGAAATCTTAGTAATAAGCAAACTGATAAGAGAACATGGTCCTTCAAATAAAACTGCATTTAAATATGTTCTTCCTGTGTTTTAGTGACATCTTCTGACCTCCTAGCAATCAGAATGGTACCAGTACACTAGTGGAAAGATTATGTTCTTTAGCCCCATTTTCCCATTAGGTCTCTATACAGTTCTAGTGTTGGAACTGATTTTATTCTAGTGTTCCAGGAATACAGGAGTTTATTTCCATTTCCCAACACAGCAACTCAATTAATTGTATGCAGCTTTGCTGACCAGAGTCAGCAAAGATGATCTCTACCAGGTGGATATACTATTCAGAACCAGATTTGAGCTTTTTTATTCAGATCTGAAAATAGTTTCTATGATTGATTCCACTCCATTAGAGTAGAATGTGAGGTTGCAGTACTAAATCTGAACACAAGGGAAGGAAAATAGTTGCCAAGTTTTTTTTCTTTCATTCTCTCCATTCTTACCTACAAAATTGTGCTCAAAACCTAATTATGCACCGTTGACTTCTACAGCTGTTGGAATGAGACAGATCAGGTCAGGAGACAGAGCAGTGCTATTCACCACTTTCCATGGAGCTGTTTTGAGAGAAAAAAAAAATACCTGACTGCATTGGTATTGCTAATTATTTGACTTTTTTTAATCTTCTAAACTTTTTTCTATAGAGGTATGAGGGACACTGTGTAAAGATTTTTGAGCAGAAAAAAGTTGCACTGAAGATTGAAAAACACAACATATGCAAAATCACTACATTTCAAAGCATTATATAAACTAATTATTGAATTCATAATAACTGACCTGTATTTGTACACATCTGAGCTTAGTTCAGGGTATTTTTAGCAGGTCTTTCATACTCTTAATTGCAGTCCTTGCTGATTTACACTTTTGCTATGGGGTTTTGTGCCTTAGGCTCTGTGGTGGAACAAGCTGCTTCCTGAACTTTGCAAGAGAACTAGACTTACTGGAAATGACTGCCCTGTTCTTATTTCATCACTCAAAGGTAAATTGATTGGTTGTAACTCAACTCCAGAAGGCTTTGTACATCAGCTAACATTCTTAATAACTGTTCAGACTAAGGGTAGGGTAGGGTTGGGTAATTTGGAAAAAGAGGGGGTCTTTTTCTTCAATTAAAGCTAATGCAGTTCAGCAGCCTTTCTGGTCATTAGCACAGAATTCTGCGGTGTAGGCGGTGCAGCCTCATAAAAACCATGGCATTCATTTTGTATTGAAAAGAGGTAAATTGTTGCTATCACCCTCTTTCTGTATAGGTCAGGAATAGACGCCACTAAAAAACCTACTAAACAGAACTAATTGTGATTGGTTTCTTCCTAGGCTAAATGACTCTATGGTTCTTAGGTAGTAGGCTGCTGTTGATAACACAGGGGAGGCTTAAGTGTGTGTTGATGATTAGGTCATAGACTGAAAAAAAGCAGTGTGTTAATACTAGAAGTCGAGAAATCCAGCCTAGTGGTTCTGTAGTCCTATCGTTACATGTTTGTAAGAAGCTAATAATATTGTGTATAGCTGAGGGGCCAGTGTGATTGTTTTGACAAATTAGGTATATTAAATAAATCACGTGTTAATAAATCACGCCGTTGGAGTGCCTGAGAAAAACAGTATTGTGAGGTTGCATTGTGCAGCACAGGTTGCCACACTCTTACCATAAAGTTTTCGTTCCTGGTGCCAGCAGTTTTTCTTTGGATTTATTTTCATGCAGTAACTGTGCCGTAATTGCTTCAGAACACAGCGTTACACAGCTTGGTCTGAGAACCTTCTTGCAAAGCATCCAGTTTTACAGATAGTGTTGAGTTAGGGTACTAATAAGATTTCTAGGGCTTGCTTTGCATTTCATACAAAACATGTGAAATACTAGATAACACTTCATTAGTGAGTGTTAGTGCCGTATGTAGACCCAATGAATCAAGATAGAGGTGTGCTTTTGATGGAAGTCATAATTTCAGTTTACTTTTTAGATTTCCTGTAGTTGTGTTTGTGCCCAAATGGCTATGTCTCAGATTTGATTCCAAGTTGCAATATTTAAATTATTTGATGACTTTAATTAATAATTACATTGTTAATGCTTTAGGCTTTTTGCTTTATTCTAAACTCAAAATACCTAAAAAATATTTTCTCCCCTGCTCTGAGCAGAAACTTTATCAATTGTTGCAATGGAACTGGAGCTAAGGGATTTCCTCAGTCTTCTACCAGAGGATGGAACTGCAGCATTTTTTCTGCCACATCTTCTTCACTGCAGCCAGAAGAAGCTTCTGACCTAAAACAATGACCTGTGGACCTGCTATCCACTCAACTACAAAGAATGTGCTGTAATAAAAAAGTAAATGAAAGAAGTAGTAGAACTCCTTATAAGGTACTGTGGGACTCCCTTCACATACATCTTATGTCAACTCCTGAAGGACAGCTGTTTCCTGAGGCAAAGCATATGTTTTGAGACTAATTCTGGTGCCAGAGCAGCTAGGAAATACAGACTCTGCAGTACAGCTGAACATAGAGTGTTCACTGAAAGTAAAGTAGAAAGCCAGTCTTAAATCTTTGTTAGTTGGATCGCTGACCTAGGGAGGAATTCAGGCTCAGGCATGTGTCTAACTGTATGAGTACAAGTAAAAGTGAATACCTTACTTTTCCAAGTGGAATTGGGCCCAACTGACTTGATATTGCAGCACAGATACTTCCTCGAATTCTGTCTGGCAAAATCAGGCCACTGCTCTGTCATCTTAGTTACATACCCAGGCAAGTGTTGTACTGAAAATGTTTTAATTTAGCAATTCACACGGAAAGGCCATTAATCAAAGAGAAACAGAAGTGGAAGATACAGACTATGGTTGGTTTCCTGGTCTTTGTTTTCTTTCCTCTGTTGTGCTCAGTCAGTAGATAGTGTTTGAAGTATCACTAGGCCATAAGCCCAGCCAAAGACTCTTACTTCTTCCAGGGTTTTTGGTAAGCATCTCAGCTGCTTGTGCACGTGTGTACTGATGTTTGTCTGTCTTGTGAGCAGAAACCATCTTTCTGTTCCTTCAGAGCTGGAATTCAGTCATAATAAGCTGTCTTGTATGTTGATAACTTTTTTATGAATGTAGTTTGGGCTTTTTGACAATTACCAAAAATACGACTCCCATTATCCCATAATCATCTAAACCATATAAAGGCCTAATTAGCTGACAGTGACTCTATAAAGATGTTTTCTGTGGAGTTGCAATGTTATTTAAACCTGTAGATGTCAGTCAGAGGAGATCATCTGTATTTCAGCTAAAAGACATTAACAAACAAACAAAAAAGATAAATCAAAAGTAGTTTAACTTACATAGCATTCGGCTACAGGTAAAATGAATGATCTAATTTACTGGTAGGTATTATGCCAGTTTCTTAATCTTTAAAAAAAGACCAAAGTGATTTAGGCTTATAACAGAGAAGCTATTTCATTTATACCGGTACAGAGCCCAGATATCTGGCTTTCCCTGCCTGTCCTGTACATCTTTCCTTGTCATTTGGCACAGATCTAACGTGAGAAGTTGGGTTATTGAAACACAACTGTATCTCTCCTACTGTTTTAATTTTTGACTAGCATCAGCCATGCTCTAATACTGCTGCCTCCATCTCCAAAGGAAACACTTCCTTTTCCCTTTTGTGACAGCAAAATGATTCCACTGCAGGAGTTACTTAAGAGTTGTCAGACCAAAGCTCTTCAGTAGCGTAGTCACCAAATTCTGGCCTTCACTGTCTGCATTTCATCAGGTTTATTGCAGCCTAGTTTTGCCTTGGAATTATTTTCATAAGAGAAAGCCAAATCTTTTCAATGAACATTCCTGAAAGACGCTACTGAATAAAATTGTAAAGTAAGTCAACAGAAATAGTAGAACTATTTTGTTAACTGCTCAATTCTGCATTACTGTATATCTTTTCAGTGTGAACCTACGGATAAAGTAATAACCAAATTCCTGTTTTCTAAGCAGTTACTACAGACGTTCTTATCTAGTAAAATGTGGCGGTATGATGACCAATATCCCAAATTTTGCTGTTACTCAGGGTTCTTTGCAAATTTAAAAAAAAAAAGTACATTTCATTAGCTCTTCCATGTTCCTCAGCTGCTAAATAACATGCACTAACCATCATCTAGAATATGTTTCACTTGCAAGATACTATTTTCATTTATAGAAACATATTTATAAGCCGTTACTTCCATTCAACTGTCTTAGTCTGTGGTTCTTTTCTTAGCCATGGCCACTATGTGAAATCTTCCAAAATGTGTAGAGAAGAGTGGTCCAGAAGAGCATATTTTCCAAGAAATGAAGGTAGACCTTGGAGGATCACTGTGTTAAAATGCTTTCATCATTCTTGGATGCCTGGCTTGGCTTTACACTTGAACTGATTGAATAATCTTGGGAACAGAGACTGTTTGTCTAGAAGGGGAAAAATAGCTTTTTGTTACATTTCATCAAAAGAATAGTCTGTGCATGCGGCCAGCAGAGTTCAAGATCAGCACAGGGGATCCAAGTACCTTCTGGACATTGTGAGCTAGATTTAAAAACAACTTTAAGATGCACTGAAGGATACATTTTAAAACAGTCTAGATGGCTAATAGTAAAAAAATCCCACATACTGCCGATCCAAGTTGAATGGCTATTTTTACATGTTTTTCTGTGTACTCTTAAATTACTCTTGTACCCTTAAATTACCTTGTTCAATTACATAACATACTCTGTAAATTTGCTTTAGTGTTTATAAAATAGAATTAGGTTGTTTCACATTCCAATGGTTTATCAAATAGAATTGGATTTTCTGTTTAGCATTGCATTCTGTATTTTTAGTATAGATATAAATGTAAATCATGTAGATGTGTGTATATATATACATACATCACATATTTTGAATTATTTCTACTGGTCTCTTTCTGTCAATGCTTGTTATGCTCTGTTTTTTGAGTACTGGAGAATGTTGTTTCTAAAATTGTATTAACTTTTTAGAAACAAGAACTTTGAAAATTCTTCAAAATTCAAGATTTTTCACTGGTAATATTGCTAGACCAAGGTAATAGTGTCCGTAAAGCTACAACATGACCCTGAGAAAGTAAACTCTGTTTCAGTTTTTCAGTACTTCAGCTGTATGGGGATGATGAATTCAGCTGTATTTATCAGCTCTGCTTGTTTTGAGCAAAGATTGAGATGAAGTCGGACACTAGTGGCACTTCTTGGGTACAGAAATACTCTGTCTCATAAAGAATTATTTTTAAATAAAAAAATCTGTCGCTTAGATTTCATGGATGATAAGTTGAAGTAATAGTCAATTATCATCCAGTCCTTTAGCTACTTCATTTTCCTGAGCAGCACTGAGGGAAGTATGACCAGGTGGCTGGGACATCTTGGCTTCTAGAGATGGACTATTTGCTGGGTGCTGGAACTGATTCTAAGGATGCTGGCCTGTCTGTGAGCCCCATTTTGCATCTTAAAACATAACGAATGTTACTAAGCTAGATGGCTCTTACCTTCCTTTGGGAGCACAGTGTAGGTGGTTTCCATGCCTGCGTGGATGTGGTCAGTAACATGACAGTGTAACAGCCAGGTTCCAGGGTTCTGTGGGGTCATTTCCACAGTTTGAAATGTCCCAGGGAACAGATCAAAGACATCTGCCCGGTAAACCCCTGTTTGCTTCAAGACAAAAAGAAGCAACAGTTAAACACACTTTCTGCATGTCATTTCTTTCTACGGAAGCATTGTGTTGTATATCCACCTCATGCTCCAAAGCTTAATGAACTAGCAACTAAGTGGAAAAGAAGGAAAACTATAGCTTTTGTCTTAGCACAGCCATGAAAAATTCACAACTATCTTGTTGAAGTAACTTGTGAGGTTACCAGTGAGCAGATGCTACTGGCAGATATTCTCTAGCTCTTGTATGTTGATCAAATATAGGTTTGAGGCATAAAGCCCAAAGCTGCTATGGTCAAAGTACAAGCCCTGCTTAATCTTATAATAAGGCTTTTCACGATAGATAACAGTTCTTGGTATTTGACTTACCTCTCATTCTTAACAAAGCAAGAAATAAGTGAAAAAGACGTGATACCTTGAAGTTAAAGCTGTGGCCATGGAAGTGTACTGTGTGAATGTCTATTTCATTGCCCATTCCCATCAGATACCAGCTGACATTATCCCCAACATGCATAGTCAGGCCATGCAAATTTCCGAACACCTTTCCATTAATGGCTAAAAAGAAGGAAAGTAAGACAGAGAAAACAAATAAGATTTTGTGTTTTGTGAATTGTTGATCTCTAATATAACACAGATTGAAAGATTTGAAATCCAATGCCAGACAAAAGTAATGGCTTTGGACAGAACATCATGAATGGTTGTGTTTATATTCCACATTAAACTAGAAAGAAAATTTCTTTGCTGTTCACCATTGCTAATATTGCAGTTTTTAAAGAGCTGTGGGACTTGTAGATTTTTTAAAAAAGGTCTGCAGTTCCTGTAGATCTTTGTAGAAGAGTAAGCTTTACAAAGATGCTCTTTCAGGATGCACATAGCCTTTCCAACATATCCAGAGCAGTTGTTTACTGACATGAAATCAGAACTTCAAATTTCATTTTTATTCTTCCTCTACTCAAAACTTCAACATGAGAATATACTAGGGGGGTTGTTGTTTTGGTTTGGTTTTTTTTTTTAAACTTGTGGAAAAAAAAAAGTCATTCACTGCATTAGCAGTGTTTTCAAACAGTTTGAGTAAAAAATTTCAGGCCTTGTGTCCTGAAAGTGGAAATTTAGGGGGCTGAGAAAGTTGAATTTATATGCAGTACTTTGAAATACGTAATTTTATAGAATTCGCAGAGATATATGGACTAAACTGGAAAACTTACCATGCATTTTATTACTTTCAAGGAATTCCTCATTCTCTTTGTCAACAAGGTGTGGGTTGGTAGAATACGTTTTAATGTTTTCATCCAAGTACCATGACTCATTTTCATCAAAAACCATAAAGAGAAGAGCAAATTGAACTTTCTTTTCAGTGTGAAATGATGGCAGGTAATGTCTGTGACACACAATGAGTGTGCCTATCAATCCGCTGTAAGTGTCCTGAAATGACAAATGAAAACCACATAATTGCAAGATGGAATTAAGCAGATGTACTTTTAATGACATGTATGAATCCTTTTACTATATTCACAGCTGTCAGTATCTGGGAATAAGGGCAGCCAGTGTCAAACGCAGTTATTTCTCCACTGTTACATACTACCCAGGATTCAAGTTCAATGAATCAATGCCTCATTTTCATCACTTGCTATAAATAAACATTTATTCCATATTAACTTATTGCTCTTTTTCCAAACTATTTGTATAATTTTGAGCTTGATTTCCATTCAAAATATACTTCTCAACACTTTATTTGTATTTGTTGAGACAAAGGCAAGAATACATTAATTTCCTTAGTATTAAAAATACTATGTTAAGCTAATTCATGCTTGGTAAAAAATGGCAGAGTTGTGTTTCACAGTAGCATTTTAGTTTTCCCACAAGTGACTGATTAGATATTGAGCAAGCTATAAAGTGTTAGCTTTATATGATGATCTATAGCAACACCAGAACAACCAGGAAGCAAAACCGTGAATATCTGTAGCATTCTGCCCTGACTTTCTTGCAATTGGCCTTCAGGAAACACTTAAATTCAAAGGAATGGTAATAGAGGAAATAACCTGGCAGAGAAAACAGGAAAAAGTTTCAAACTCACCTCCTTTGGCTATATCTATGTTAGCGACATGAACAAAACTGGTATCAATAATATACCTTAACGATGTCCACTGTTGAATGGTATGCCCATGCAATACAACGTGAATCTCCTCTTTCAGGACTAGATCGCTCTGGGATTTTCCAGACATATATTTTTGTTTCACCTGAATTAAATAAGTATCAATTAAGTTTTGAAGTTTTCAGATCCCTGGTTCTTCCTGACACTGGTTTTGTGTGTGTGTGTGTGTGTGTGTGTGTGTGTGAGTGTGTCTGCACTGTCCAGTTCACCATACTTTATAAAGTCAATTGTATCTTTTATAGAGCTCACAGAGGAACTTGAGAAGTAACAGCATAAGCTACGCTTTCCCTGTGGAGCCAAATCTTTTGCTTTCCTGAAAGGGGCAGCCACATTGTGTTAAAACATTACTGATCAGTCAGGGACTAGGATACATAGCAATAGTTATCAGGGGCATTTGAACTGTAGAAGTATTTGTCATAATCAGCATTAAAAATTTAGGCACTTGAGACAAGACAAACAAAAATTATGTCTTTTCTGCTATCTGGAAGCTTGCTAAATCTTACCAGAAGTCTTGATGTTACCTGCTGGAAATAAAAAACAGTGGCTTGATACCTGGATTAGTTACAGCAACAACAGAACTGTCTGTTTTCACTCCATGGGCATGGATAGAATAAGGTCTTGACGCTAAGTTCTTAAAAACTATTTTAATTTTATCTCCAATATTTGACATAAGCAGTGGCCCTGTTGGATTGAAAAGAAAGATTAACTTGGTTTTACAGAATATCAGAACAAAGAGCCTTGTTGTATTCAAATTCGAAACACTGGCTTATAATTCAGATGAAAACTGTATAATGTTCATTATGACAGGCCAACTTGAGATGTTAAAGATAGGCCTCTGCATCTCAAGTTCTGAGCACCTACTGTGTACCTGAAGTCATTTTGGATGTTGCTGCCCAGTTTTGTGCTGACTTAGGAAAGACTGGCCTCTGATCAGGCAGTGAACCAAAAGTTTTTGGTGTTTTTTTCTTGTAAAGCAAGCAATGTTATCTTGCAGGGAAAGCATCACAATAGAAGTAGCAATTCCAAGTAGGTTTTCCATTTAGATTGAGGCAATTTTTGTGGGTAGAATTGTAGTCAATATTATTCAAATAGTATCTTTGGATTTCTGTCACTGCATTGTTTGCATTTTCAAATGCATGAACATGATGACTTTACCTTGAATTTCCAGGTGCTGCTGCTCCTTTGTTCTGATTTTGAGAGTACTGAATGTCTGATCTGTGTACTCGCGATATACTACCTTTTTGTACTTTGAGCCAATGAATTTGTCATCTTTATTTAAAAATGGATTGCCAGGGCTGCCAAAAGAAGAAAGAAATGCATTCCTTTATGTATTTTAGAACATCGTTTGCAGTTATGTCAATTAACTATCAAGTAAGAATCCGGCTCAGTGAATGAGTAATCTCACAAACTGCTAGTATCTTCAACATGGAAATATTCTTGTTAAGCTAGGAGGTTCATCTTTAGAAAATTAAAAGCCCCACTATGAATAGCTCAAGTCTCTATGGTACTTGAAAAAATGCTGAGTGCTTGGCCTGGCAAATGCTTCAAATTGCAAGAAGACACACAGCAACTCGTGTACTGAAAAATAGAGCCTTTGGTGACTTGTGTACATCTGAAAAGGAGCCTAAAACTTGTAAAGGTTAAGTGCCTTGCTGACATTAAATGGAAAGGATTCTCTGCTGAGATCATGGGGGCTGGACACAATAGTTGGGGGGAAAGTCTGACAACAGCATAGTCCATATTACTTGTGCTTAGATTTATGTCAGAGTCCACTGGTATACAGGGCAAGGAAACGTACAGTCAAACTGAGGAAAAAGAAGAAAATACAATTAAGGTAATAACAAAATAGTTATAATCTGCTACTCAAGTTATTGAGGTGGAACAGAGAAATTAATTATTCTTGTTTAGCCTTTTCTGCTAATTGACATGAATTATTTGATCCAATCAGATCTCTCTCATTAAGATTCAAATACTGGAAATAAAACACCAAGACAACTAACTTCATGGTGAGTGAATTCAGTCATGGATGTATCTTGTGTAAGATCATGAAACTGAGAGAGGTCAAAAATACCCTTACTCAGATTGCAAATAAATGTGAGACCAAGACCTTGTTTATCAGGACATAGTCGTCATAGATAAGATGACAGTGAACATTTTAAGTTTTCCATGGCAAGGACTACCAGCACCAGTAAGTAATAAATGCACTTGCAATATCCAGGATCCATTAAAATCTACACCTGTCCCACAAAAGGTCTCTGCTAGACTGTTTCTCAAACATTGTGCTGTCTGGCTTAATTACATGACAAGACTGCTGGGGAAGGACAAGTTCAAGTGATCAAAAAAAAAAAAAAATTATGTGAAAAGGAAGTATGTCTAGAAATGTCTGGAAGAGGAAAAGGTTCAGAAGAGAAGTGAGTTGCTCCTTTGCTTTTTTGCATATTTTTCCCCTGTGTATATTCCAAAGTACCTTTCCTCATGGTATTGGTGCCGCTCGAATTCCCATGTCCTGTTAGGAGAATAGTCCCATTCAACTTCCACTGCAGCAATGTAGTAAATCTTTTCATGCAAATACGTAGATAAATCTACATTCCACCAGTGGCATTGTTTCACTTTGTAGTTCTGTTTCATGCCCCCAGTGTAGTGGTCTGTTGTCAGGCAGGACACTTCAAAAACTCCTAGGGGTCATATAAGAAACAAAGACTTGAGGAGGCTGAGACACAGGTTACTGCTGATATAAGGTCCAAACTCATTTTGCAGTACTTTTATTACAAAGTATACTTGTAATAAAATTCAGCGTACAGAAGAGCCAGAAAAATCAAGGCTTTAGCATTAAGAACATATGTCCTCACAGTTTGCCCTTCAAACACTGCTGTACAGTTTTAGCACTAGGCTCGATATACCAGCTACTTAAGGCTTGTCTCTATGCACAAAACATTCATAGGTAACAATTTCTACATTAGTAACAGGATTTTTAAATAAGACATTTACCTTCAGAATCAGGCTTCATAATAGCTGTAAGAGCTGTATGTGGAAACAGGTTTGCTGTATCTCTTCTTGTTCCTTTAGTTACAAATGTGTTTTCTGAGAAGTATATCCCATGGACATCAGCTTCTGAACCCAAGCCCATCAAATGCCAGGAAACAACACTTCCTTTACACATCTCAAGACCAGGCTGATTTCCATACATATAACCATTAATGGCTAGAGAAGATTTTGAGAAAGCAAAACCCACCTTGATTAATATATTAGTTAATTCTGCAATAGAGATTAATTAATAAACACTTCAAATGTAATGTCATGTCTTAGACTGACAGAAATATCTATAATAAAATACTTTATCACATCAACAAAACCAAAGAATCAATTCAAGCAAAACAACTTTTAAATCTCAGTTTTAAAAAATAATTTCTATCTGTTTCCCTTTTCAGTGTCTATAGCACATATCGCTGCCTTGGCCAACTGGAAATTTCCCTGCTTTCTACTCATCAGATACATGGGATGCATAAAGGATCCCATTTTACACCCTGCAACACTCTCCAGCCATACAGCAGAGGCAATCGGAAGGAGTTTTTAGTTTGAGTTAGTAACCCTTTCTAGATAGTCCTTTGCTAAACTTAAAAATCCTGGGCTTCTCAGGTACCATTCAATGCTCAGCACCAAGAGTCTGTAAACAGGAATGGCCCTGAGGGGAAAATTTTTCAAAATGCACAAACAAATAGGCTTAAAGATTAGGACTTACTGGCAGGGCTAGGGCCTGAGGGTAAAAACATCTTTTTCATGCGAAACTTGAAAAACATTTCTGCAGTACTAAATCACAATCGATGTGAAGCTCAGTTCTGCCCCATTAAAGAAGCAAAGAGCCATTCTGAGGCAAAGTGCAGCTGGCAAGTTGAGAGGTGGGGATCCCTGCCCTCTGCTCAGGCCACACCTGTGGGGCAGTGCTGAGTTCTGGGCCTCCATACCCTGCTGAGTATGGAAGACATGAACATGCTGGAGAGAGGCCAGCAAAGGGCCACAGTGATGATAAAGGGACAAGAGAGTATCTCTCCAAGGAGGAAAGGCTAGGAGAACTGTGATGACCTTTCAGCCTTGGAGAGGAGGCAGCTCGGCGGATCTCATCCCCTGGTATTAACATCTGCAGGGAGAGTGCCAAGAGGACAGAGCCAGGCTCTTCCCAGTGGTACCCAGTGACAGGAACAGAAGCCCAGCTGACACTTACTGACACCAACTGACACAGAGGAGATTCCCTCCAAACATCAGGAAACACCGTTACAGGGAGGCTGAGCAAGCACTGGCAGAGGTTGCCCAGAGCAATGGTGGAGTCTCCATCCTTGAAGGCATTCAGAAGTCATCAGGACATGGCCTTGGGCAAGTGGCTCTGGGTGGCCCTACTTGAGCAGGGGATTGGACTGGGTGATCTCCAGATATCCCGTCCAACCTCAACTTCTCTGTAACTCTGCGAAAAACCTCCTTTGAGCTACATCATCTGCAAAGCAGAGGTCAGTTTTGTCCCCCTGCCTGGTTGCACTTGTAGTGGTTGCACACAGGCTGAAGACCCTGTTCCTCCTTCTATCTGCGCTCAAAGTGGTATGTAACCATGCTAAATCCTCAACTGCCATGCAGGGCACTGAACAGCTGGCATTATACTTTGAACTACCACATTTAGTTTAAATTGAATTGCACTGAAATGTTTTGGGTTTTTTTCCACTGGAAAGGAATGAAGTGTCTCTGCACTATACAACTTTCCTGCCTCAAACATGAAACCATAAAAGTAAAAACCTTATCGTAGAAATTAATATTTGGCTAACTAATAATTTTCTTACAGTGCATTTTGTTAGACTCTTGGAAGTCTTCATCATCTTTGTCAATTTTATCAGGATTTAGTGTAAACATCAAAATATTATCATCCAAATACCAGCTCAGATTCTCATCAAATACTGTGGCAAGTAGAAAAAACTCGATGTTCACATTTTTCTGTTGAGAAGAAATAGTAGAAGGGAAATTAGAAATAAGTGAACAGAAAATGTGAGGGGAAAAATCCTGTGTTCATAATAATTTATGAGCACAAGTCACAAAATAGAGTAAATGCATACAATGATACTTCACTCTGATAATTTCAAAGCTCTGTAATTGCTGTATCTGGTAACTAAGTATCTACTGTTAATGTTTTTCTACCAGCAGGAACCACCTCTGGAAGTGAGTTTGTATTTGGTCTTTAAAATCTCTACTTTTTCCTAGAGATTCTCATCATAGCTGAGACTTGAATGCCAGCAGCTGCTCATGACAAGGGGCATTTTCACATTGCAGTGACTGTCTATGTGGAGCCAGATTAAAAACTAACCCCACTTTCTTCCTGTTGTTTATTCCCCTTAGGGCATGGGTGGAGCTGTGGTGTGGAGAGGAGCTGGGGCAGCCTGGGAGGAGAAAACAGATTCAGCTGCGACGATGCAAATGTTTCCGTTTTTCTTCTTTGACTGACCTGTTTCCCAGAAGAAAGCAGCGTTCCTTTCCTGCACACCAGGAGAGGACCCACGAGGCCAGAGCTGGTGTCTCTGACTGCATCCACAGCTGAGTAATAAATCCAGGTTAAACAGTCCGGATCTTCCTCTGTGGGACCCACATCCTCCGGCACGTCCCACTCATATGTAAATGTGGTACCCGGGCTCACGTGAGAGGCTGCAGATTCGGTACCTATTCCAGAAATCAGCATCGGAAATTATGCCAAGTGCACATTCTTTCTTTTCTCACCTTCAGCACACGGGCAGGTCAGACAGTGAGCGCTCGGGTGCCGCAGCACCCATGGGTGTCTCACCTGCGGGCGCGGTGCCGAAGCGCGCCCCGGCCCCGCTCCTGCGGCAGCGCACCCCGTGGGGCTGGAGGCTGAACGGGCGGCTGGCGTTGTTCCGGAAGGTCACCCTGATGCGCTCACCCACTTCAGCCCTGATCACAGGTCCTGGAAAAGTGTACACCGTCTAATTATAGGATATTTCTATCAAATGATGCACAGGTCACCGTCAACTTGCGGCATTCAGCGGCTGCTTTTTCCCTTGCACGAGGAATGTCCCTGGGCCCCGGTGGCCACAAACCGGTCCCTGGCACAGGGCCTGGCACAGGGCCTGGCACACGACAGCCCAGCACACACACCCCAGTTCATGCGGGGGCCCAGTGACTTTCAGGACAGCTCCTCCCTTTGGAGTGGGATTTACAGACATCAGCACCAGCCCGTGCCAGGGGCAGCGAGGTTATCAATAGGGCCAGATCTGCCCAGCCTGGCCTTGTAATGAAGAGCCTGACCTTTGGAGACCGTGGCAGACTCCTACAGGGAAGCTGGGTATCCTGACAGTGTTGCATTCAAGAGCTTCTTTATTCCTTGGGGAAACCACAGGATTAGCAACTGCTGGAGGCAGGGAAAACTAAGGGCTTCTCCTTGGAGGTGGGGGCACTGCTTACTAACTAGTGGAAGTGACTGTTTACTCTCATAAATCTTTGCATTAAAATATTTAAATTCTCTCACCTAGGAGCCCAAGATGTGCTTCCTCTGCAAGCCGTTTTTTATGTTCAGTGAAAGAACCATCTGTGTATTCTTTGTAAATTGCTTTTTTGTAGGAGCCGCCAATTCTTGTCTCACTTTGTTCAAAAAAGATGTGAGATTCACTGTGTAAAAGAAATTGCAATAGATGCAAACACTTCAAGACAAAATGCTCATGTGTAAAAAGGCAGTTGGAACTCAGCCCTGTTTTCTGAGGTATGACATGCCGAGTGTGTTTTTTGGGTTTCTTTTCACTGGTGTGGTTACACGTTCATGTGCAGTCCTGCAGAAGATGTGCAGGAATCCTTCACTAACTTCTCATTAAGAAAAAGCCACTGTGCTGTAGAAAGCCAGTGTCTTAGACACCCATTGACAGCGTTTTCTAGTCAATGTTTCATAACCTTGAGGTTACTCTTCTCTTAATTATAAGTTACAAAAATTCAATGGGAACAGATACGAACACCAAGAATATGTAACATCTATATACAAGATGAGAAGATTCAGTCTATATTTCTACTCTTTAAGAAAGGACCTTTCAGTGTTTTCAAACACTATTGAAACAATGAACTGTGCCTCGTTGCTTGTGGAAAAGGTAAGCATGCTTTAAGTCACAGATGAAAAATTTGAGGAATCAATGTATTCTGCGAATTGATCCAGGTCTTAAATATGTAAACACAGTTCAAAGGGCAAAGGTCTCTCATGCAAGCTGTTTCCTAGATGAGACACTGTTAGCATGAGTTTCATCGTCTAAGGCAATGGTCATGAGCTCCTACCTTGTTCCCTAATTCAGAATAATCAACCATCTTGAATAATCAGAAGTAGCAGCCTACATATGACATAATAATTAATCTTAATCCCAGTGAAATGACTAACATAGCAGCAAAATTTAAGGTAAGATTACCAGGAAAACAAAGCACCTAATTTGGCCTGGTATTTATTCTAGCATTAATGTTTAAGCACAGATGAGGACAATAGGCAATTCTGCTTGAAAGTCAGTGCTACCCTATGGCTTACCTTATTTATCATGCTTCAATCAATTCTGCTTGGAAAATAAAAATTCTTTAATTAGAGGCATTTACCTGTCATGGATTAATTCTTGTCCTGTAAAATGGTTCACTGCAGACGGGCCATAATTCCAGATGGTCTCTTCAGCAGCAATGAAGTACTGTCTTGTCTTTATACTCTTATTGTGACCAGGTGTGGATTTCTTACAATCTTCTACTTTAAAGAGGGCCTGCATACCACCTGGGGAAAAAAAAAAAAAAGAGGTAGAGAAACCTAAGGAGAAGGAACTACATTTTGTTTTCTCTTTCCCTGCACCCAACAGCTCTTCTGTTCCCTGGACAATTTCCACACCATTGATGGATATACAAATTGCAAAGTGGAAGATGAATGCTATAAAAGAGGGCATGGCAGCTAAGCTAGGACATAGAAACACGGCTGTGGTATCTACAGCAGGCAGACAGGTGTGGTAAAGGGCATTCTGCTTGTAAAGCTGCCACTGGCATGGCAGAGAAAATTAGGGTAGAATGGACACAGTGCTGTCAAGAGAAAAATTCAGCCAAGGTCAGATGTTACCAGGCTGACCACCTAAATATAATCAACAGCTTGCTTGTGGAACTCCCAAGTCTGCATCCAAGGGGAAGAAGTTAGCAAATCTGTTTGCTGGAGATACAAATAATATAGTGAAGAGAGCCCTTTTACAGCTATAAATCAGGCCAATTTGTAGGATTAAAGTCTGGGCCAGCATGCCTCAGCCATATCAGGATGTTTCTTGATCTGATAAAGCTTGGAGCCTGAACATACAGGATAATACAGGGAAGAAAAAATAACATCTCTGGTTATTCATGAATGCACATTCCAGAACATGTATTTTTCAGCAGGCAAGTTAGCCTGCCCATCCTGTGCCCCATGTCAAATATGGAATGAGCCCCACCTGTTTTGTTGGCAAATAGAAAATTGTGGTTAATTATCTCCAGCTGGAGGCAAACATCATGCTGATTTTTTGCCCAAAGGTGAGGCTTGCAAAAATGCAAGCTGTGCTAATTACTGCCAGCTGATGATGATTAGAGATAAGAATCCCTTGATTCCCATGGCTACAGGCCCAAACTCATCTAATGCACTTGTAGGCATTTCAAATACTCTGAGAGTTTTGTTACCTAGAGGACAATATTGCCTGGCAGGTCAGGAGTCCTGCAAAAATCACTCAGTAAACTCTTATCTCAAGCTAAAAAAAATCAGATCACTGAAACTTGTACTGTACCTTCAATATGGTCATTCACTTGGCAGCTGAGCAGCCATTCCCCAGGGCTCCTGGGTACCATGACAGCATCAATGAACGTGGCTGGGAAGAGGCTGATGGTGTCAACTCGATGGTGCCTTTCTATTAAGGTCTGTCCATGAAAGTAGGCTGAATGGATATCAGCTTCATTACCCATGCCAAAAAGATTCCATTTTATCTTATCTTCCACACACATTGTGAGGTTTGGGAGGTATCCATACATGTACCCATTGATGGCTAAAATAAATATTGTTTATTACAGTTAACTTCACAGACCTTAGGATTTTTTCTTCAAATGCAGGTATCATACAACCATTACTCTATTCTTTAAAATAGAAAGAGCTTCTAAAGAAAGCTCCACACCTTTGAAAAATCACTGCCAGTATCAGACACATGCTTCCTCTGCATAGCTATCATTCTGGGATACATGCTAGAGCCAGAGGTATCTTATTTGCTTACACTAACAGTAAAAACTGTTTTTCTAAACTGTGAAATTATAGTACAGAGCTGAGGACTAAGAAACAGAACAAAGTAACACAACGCTGTTTAGAGTGCCTGGGAAAATTACACTGGCAGAGTTTCTTGGCCTCTAAGAATTTTATATCACAACTCCAAATGTTTGATTGTACAATAGTTGCCATCACTTTTTAATTTTTTTTTTAATATTTTAAAGAATCTGTCTTAATCCTCTAAGAAAAAATCCCAGATTTTAAAAAAAATCTACAATTCATCTTTAAAAGAAAATATTACTTCATGGTATCAGTGACAAGCAACATTAATATAATGTTCTCTCACCGTGCATTTTATTGCTTTCCTGGAAGTCCTCATCATCTTTGTCCACTTTGGAAGGCTCAAAACAGTATGTTCTGATATTGTCCTCTAGATACCAACTGAGATTTTCATCCACCACAGAAAACATAAGGATAAATTCAGCATCAAAGTGTTGATCACTGTCCCTCTTCATTGTATCTGAAAAATAAAGTGGTATATTCAAAATCTTTGGTAATTGACATTAATTTTTTTGTAAGTTTTAACTGTAGTTTCAGTAGGGCTGGACTTTGTTTGCTTCATGTTTTGACACTTTCCTGGAGCATGACTGTATGCATAAATTTACAGACACACTTAGGAAACAAAAATCCCTTTTGACAGATTCTATAGAATTACTGTGAATAAATATTACATGTTAATCTCTTTCTTACATCAGTATTTAGAATTCCTTGCACATTGCTAGCATAGCACATCTCACTCATATGCATTTGTGAACAAAGTATTCTGCAAATTATATTCATTCTCATACACAAACTACTTCCTCCACTATTGAAGGCAGCTGATTGAGAAGACCAAAAGCAGTCATTTCAAAATCAATTGCAATCTTCTCTTCCAGGAAGTTATTTCACTAATATTTATCAATGATAATTATCAACCATTTTGCATATGTATTTATTTACTCACTTATTTATTTATGGTTTACCTTTCCTGCAAATTATTAAAGGCCCAACAAGCCCTGAGGCAACATCTCTTGGAGCATCTATGTGGGAGTGGTAAGCCCTGGTTATGCAGTCTGCATCTGCTTCAGCTGGACCTTGATCTTCTGTCACGTCCCATGTGTAAGTGTACTGGCCTCCAGGCTCCACAGCGTCATCTCGCTTTTGCAAATCTTTGGTGGCGTCGGGATAAAAAGCACCTGAAGAATTCCACAGAGCCACCATTAGCACAACACATTCACAATGGGGTGTCAGGACAGCACCTGCCATGCTGCAGTAAAATGGACTGAACATCTGAATACAGGTTAATACCCCACAGCTTTTGAATCAGATGAGTAGATGTTTTCTTTCTCTTTAGGAATTTTTTCATTTGTCTTTGAAGTCCATAGGACTTTTTCAATTAATGGCCCATTAAAATTAGTCCTTAATTTATTTGGAGGGGACTATGTACTCCTTGTAAAAAGATAACAATTCAAATATTTGTAAAACATTTGTTAAATATTAATCTGGGAAACTGTTCTAAAAAATTGCATATGCCCTGAAGGAATATAGGTGTTGGTGTAATGATAGCGACAGAAAAAATTCCAAAAAGTTTAAATATTGCTACATAATACACTGTTCTGATCCCACAGTGTGTCTCTACCAAGGCACATACTATTCATAACGAAAACGAATTACTAACCGGTATCTGTTTCTCCATTTTAAGCAACTCTTATCTTATATACCATATATAAACACAAATTTAGTGTTAAGAATTTGGAACAGTACATTATTATTGTTAACAATGCCTTCCTCACAGCATCAAATTTTTATTTATTTTATATCCTCCATACCTGAATCTCTTATAAACCTTTATACCCTTATTTTGGTTGAAACACAAATACTCTTGTTTCAGGTAAAATGTTGATCTAAAATTGCCTTCTTCACAAATTCCACTTTTGGCTTTGTATTTCACTCTTGAAAAATTATCAAACTTAGCTCCTATTTTAAATCGACCCTGTCCTAATTTAAATCTCTTTTTACTTGATCAGTCTTCTCTCTGATGGAAGAATACCACTTACACTCAGAGGGACAATTAACTTTTGATAAATTCTGGCACAGAATGGAATCAGGCTTACCTTCATTTTCTTTTGTGTATCTTACACCATGTGGATGCAGTGTGTAATTTCTGGAAGCAAAATTTTTCAAGTGAATAGTAATGGAATCTCCAACTTCTCCCTTAATTATAGGACCTAAAAAACCCAGCCAGGAAGGTTTGTCAACTATCTCATCATATAAATGACTGGTATACTGAACGTAGACAGCCTTCTTGTAAGTGCTTCCTATCCTGTGTGGTCCTCTTTTGAGAAAGATTTCAGCCTGCCTGTAAAGAAAATACACAAAGGCATCTGTAGCGTTGTTTGGAATTAATAGTCTCAAATAAAGACCAGACCTCTGCAGCGCTGTGTGCAACTACATGGAAGCCTTGTGGTGAAATGAGTTAGCACTGCCCAAAAATGCAAAACGTTTTCTACGAGGTGGAGTATCATTTGAGTATATGGGGAAGGAATTGTAGGTACCTTGGAAAGCGCAGGTCTGAAGTGTAATTAAAATGCCAGTCCAGAGCTCCACTTGGGGAGCAAAGGCTCAGTTACTATAATTCTGAGTACATGAGGCTTTTGAGCTGCAACCTAAATGAAATATATATAGCATGGCTCTTCTTGGACCATTTAAATAGCTACCATTTAGGTGCAGAGTATTCCTTCTGCACTGTGCTTTTTTCTGCCCCTATAAACATCAATCTCTGCACAAGCACAGCCTCTTAAAGAGTCCAGGAGGAGTAGGGGAATCAGAGAAGCTGAAACTGAAAAGTACAATACAAAGGATCGGCTCCAATAAAGGCATACAACCAATGAAAACCTGAAATTAATGTAGCATGCTGCAGGTCACCACAGGCCAGAGAAAAGCAGTGAAGTGCAGTGAGCAGTAGTGGTTTGTTGTATAACAACACAGCTCTGCAATTCTCAGACAAGATGCCCTGTTTCCACCCCCAGTCAGAATTACTAGCCTGCTAAATCCCTGGCAGTGTCTTACACCTCACGAAGTTTGTGAGTGGAAAAAATAAAAAGCTGACTGCTTCATCTCACACCTGATTGAGTGGCAGGTTATGGCTGAGGCTCTCACTAAAGAAAACAAACCACAGGAAATCTTGTAATCCCTCATCCGCAGACCAAGAGAACTGCATTTTTGAGATTTTTCTAATTTCTGATTTCTGTCATCATTGTTTTTGCTTTGATATAGTCCTATTTGATTTCAGAGGCACTGAAGAAAGAGAAGAAAGGAACAGCTTTCCTCTCTCAAATATTTTTCTGATGTCTTATATCTGGGTTTCTTTATTGATTATTCAGACTTCCAGGGTGCTTCCCTCCTCCTCACCCTGTGTATCTTCAGCCTACTTACTGCTCTCACTCTGCACAGGACCCTCTGCCTTGTAGTGAGCGACCCAGCTCCTTCACTGTGGGGGGAAATACCTAGCTGTGCTTCTGCACCACTGAAAACCACCCCTAACCAAAAAGGAAACCTCTGCTCAGTAGGGAAGTTTTGAATTTGTCAAGGTTTTTCCTTTAAAAGAAAAAAATATTTCTTCAGCACTAGCACCTTAGACATTCAAAATTAAACACCATTAGACATTCAGGGTCTTATTCTAGTCTCTACTTAGTAAATATTTCATTACTACAAATTCACACTTTACTGCATGTTCCAATGTTTTGAATTAGCAGAACATTGGAACACAATTCCCAAGCAAGCCAGAAAAAAAAATCAGAATTCCCTTGTATGTCTGATAGAAAATCCACTGACACCAATAAGTCTCATTTCACTGCCTTCACCAGGTTTTCAGAACGGCCCTGGTGTCTAAACCAGATGAAGTTGTAAAATAAAACTCAACCAGCAACACTGCTTTACTTACTCTTCCTCTGCAAAAAGCTGCCCAGAGATGGCATTGGCCTTGCCAGGTGCATAGTTCCAGACAGTCTCTGTAATGCCAATAAAGTACTCCCGGTTCACCGCCCCAGCTTGGCAACAGCAAGAAGCCAGCCAGCAGCTTAGGAGAAAGAGCTTCATTTTGCATTCATGGACCTCCTGGAAAACACAAAATAAAAACAGAGGACAGGTGCATGCAATTTCCTTTTATATGTTTCTATTTCTCCTGCTCCCTACATCCTTACCTCCCCCTCCCTGCTCCTGTTTGCTTTCCTGGACACAACAAAAGCAATTGCACAATATCTCTGTGTGTCAAGAGCAAACAGAAGATTCTGGTAAGCTGAGAAAATCAAAGAAATTTTTTCTATTTATGCCAACCTACAATCACACATATTAGCATTCAGATTGTCATAGACTGTAAAACTTGTCACTGAATTGAAAGCAGATTTAAATGGATTTACAGACTTAAACTGCATTACATTCTTCACTATCTTCATCACTCTCTCTACAGCTTTATTACTGAGAAAATAATCCTATGATATGTGGCACAAGAACACAATTTTTCAAGCACACTGAAAACTTTTAGGTGACACTTTCCCCCCGTGTATCTGCTCTGCATTGGCACAAGGAGCCCAAACTGTGCCTGCTCCTGTTGGTTTGTACCACCAAACTGATGTGGCACAAGCAGAAAAGGGAGGATTGAGATCACCAGGACTAGTGTGCCCACCAGTGCTTGGGTTAGCTCTGCTACCCACCACAGTTCCCGTAGAAATGTAATTTTAGCACAAAGTGTGATACATATTGCTAGAGATGGAAAGTACCAGCCATTCATGGATGGAGGTGGGGAGGTTTGATTGCCTTTCCAAGCAGTTTTAATATTGCAGAAACGAGGCTCAGAAATTCCACAAAATGACCCTGCTATGTTATCTTCCTGCTAGTCTGTAGCCAGACAGGATAAGCTACATTCTTCAATGATTAAAAACAAGATCCAGATAATCTTAACTGTTGGCACACTACCCAGTGCCAAAGGCTCCTTTTGCTTTATTCAAGTTCTGTCAACATTTTGTATTGGTTTTGCTGAAAAATTGAAAAAGAACAAAATTGGACCTTAAACATGGAACACTTTAAAACCTCCTAACTAGAGTTTGCAATGGCACTTTTTTTGAGTTTATATCCATTACAATGTGGTTGTGTCTGAAACTTCAGGCATACAAAGCCAACCGGAAAACTTCTATTAAAAATATGTGTTTTCATTCACCTGGGAATTCTTTAAAAATGTCGTCTGTGCTCTGAGCACTGAAACAGTCACACTCATTCTAAATTACTATTACAGTTTGCCATTGAACGGCAACTTAAAATTATCTGTAATAAGCAGGATATCCTTTGCAACTATTTTAATACTGGTTGGAAAAAATATGATTATTTTGGATAGAAGACTAATATTCAAAATATAACCAAAGTACAGCAGTTTCCATTTAGTGACATAAAAAATCTAAGTCTTATTCACCAAGACTATGGTATAAGATAATTCACCAATTTTAATCACTATTCCTAGCAGGCACTGTCAGAATATTTCATTTCTTCACATGTCTACACATCTGGATTAAATGGGGGAGTCTACTTCTCTCTAAGTGACAAAGCCAAAGGTGAGATTTTGAAATCTGCCTGAATCTATGATGAAATTCTGGAGTTTTACAGGTCGATGTCACGTGTTCAAAATTATTTCTGTAGGGATTTTTTTCCTTTTCCACAGATGAAGATAAGTAGTGCAGTGGAAAGATCAGCTTATCCGGGTTGCATATGCCCCATTTGTAAATTGAGGTAAAAACGAGAAAATTTTACCTCCTGTCAAAAAACCCTAAATTCAAAGTAATTCATTCAGTTAATACATTCCCTAATAAATAAGTTGTTCATGTGTATGTAGGTTTTTGATTTATTTTTGGTTGAGGAAGAGAAAATACCACACAGGCAATACCCTTGAAATCTCCACATTTTTTGAGGGTAAAAAATATAAGCTTTACTTTGCCTTACACCCTGAATACTCTAAATTACTCTTCCTTGATGTGCAAAAGAACCAAATGTTTTTCTTATGTAAAAATACAACAAAAACTTCTCACGGGCAATATTTTCCACTCCTGCTTTTAATCACACCTCCCCCAAACTTTCAGTTTATCTGTATACCTAAGCACACTCCTCTTATCTTTTTCTTAAGGAACTCAAAAAACTGACCAAAGTCCCTCAGCTTCTCAAGTCTGTATTATCTTCAGAGTGTGTCTGAAAAGCAGGAACTTGTCTCAGGACCTAAATAAAAAGATCCTATTTAATTGGTTAAATTATGAGTCTGCAGTTTGGTGTCATGAATATTCCTTTATTGTTTTAAAACATAGTACCTCATTTCTCATATTGATGATGCTGTTTTTAAAATCCCCAAAACTGCATTGAAGAGATAAAGTCAATATTTTACTTCAAATTTTTTCCTTGAAAGAAAAGAAGAAACAACCCCCCAGATGGAATATTCTGACAAAAGGTCTCGGTAAGATCACAGAGTGAGGCTGAACTGAACCCCCACCATTTCTCAGTTCCCACATTTGAATGATGTGTGTCCTCTGCCTGCTGCCCATGCTGCTGCTCTGGCTGCCTGCAAACCTCTGCAGTTAAACACCCTTTAAAGAGCTGGTGCAGCTTCATTTGTCCTCTGACACTCTATGTGGAAAACCCCTCTGTTCAAAATGGGAACAATCAGGAAACTGTAGTTTAGCTGGGGTCACTTTTACCTACACAAGTATTAATATACCCCAAAATGCAAAGGTGTGGATGAGGCTCCACAGTATTTTCCTTCAAAACTGAGTGTCTACAGTGATTTCCAGCTGCAGACTTTTAAATGAATGACATTACTGTTCCAGACAGAGAATCCTGAAACTCTGGCGAAATGCACTGGCTGTGGGGGACAAATGATGCTGGAACTCTTAATTCCTCCCTGCCAGGAGTTTCTAAACTCAAATTGGCAGCTTTCTTCTTCCTGTGCCTGGAATGTTTTATGTGGGGATTTCAGCAGGCAGAAAACACATTTCATGTTCAGGAACTCTTGCGCAAAGAAGGGTTTCTAAAATTTTAGATGAGTTCTTGAAATCCTACAGGAAGAAATCAGCTATTTAAAACAATCTGATAGAAGAATATGAAGGCAAAAATCTCAATATTGTCTTGAAACAGAATTAAATGACTGATGTATTCTATATTTTACTAAATAATTTACCCAAAGCTGACACTTATTGTAGGGTTTGCATTTCTAACAGTGTTTACTATTTGATGACAGTGTACCTGAATCCCACTACTTCTGATGTAACAGGGATACATGCATTACTGCAAGTCTGAAGTACATATTTCTCTTTCCTCTGGGTGTTCATTGTCTAAAAACTGGAGTGCTGAATACAGCCAAATGCTGCTCATGCAACTGCAAATGACACAGGTGTCTATTTCATGGTGAATCCCTGAATTTTCACTGGGAATGAAAAAATAATTCTCTGAGAAAGTAAAAATACCCTTTACCTGCTAATTTAAAACATATTATTATTTTTCATCCGATCATTATTGTCAAGAATGTTAGCCTTCTACTGTAGCGAGGTCAGGATACTTGAAAAAATGTTAATGAACTAATATTGGGTGCTCACGAGGTTCCCTCATATGTTCCCTCAAGTCACATAATACTTGACTAAAAGGACAAAGTTTGTCTTTAAGTGTAAAGTGAAAAGAAACCTAGTGCAGCTATTAGCATGTACCAATTAGCACAGGTGAGTTCAGACCTGTGTCTAAAATGTCAGTCAGGCCCAGGTGCCTTTTTTACCACATGAAGACTTGATGGACTTTTTTCGGTAATTCCTTTTTGCAGTTAAGAACTTCTAAGATGGAAGGAGCAGGGTAGGCTCTACCTTCCATCACCATCATGGTCTGTCTGTGACTAAAAGTCGTTAATTTAGAAATCATGGCTTCACTCAGTGCACTAACAACCCCCTACTGGGCCTTGAATTAGGCCCTTTCAGAACAACAAATAGTCATATGGTTGAAGCAATGACAAGGGAGTACAAAAGCAGTTCTACAGCAGTTTATTAAAAAAAAAGAAAAAAAAAAAAGAAAAAAAAAAGAAAAAAAAAAAAAGAAAAAAAAAGAAAAAGAAAGAAAAAAAAAAAAAGAAGAAAAAAAAAAGGTTATTTCAATTCAAAAGCAGTTCCATTGTATTCAAACATCCCTATTGTCACAACAAGTTGGAGGGTAAAAAAATGAAGTGTCCCTGCCAGGAGCAACAGGATAGCTGAAGAAAAATGTAGATGTCAGATAGGTCAAATATACTTAATCCAAAACAGAGAAGTTTGACAGATTCAAGACAAGGCTTTCATTTTCCTTTGTAGCACTCAAATCTACCGCTGAGGATTATGGAGAGGCCATTTCTCTCTTTTTCCAGGGGTGGAAGCGAAGCAGCGACGATTTCCTCGCCATTGTCAGAGAACCCCAGCCTGCAAGGAAAAAACAAAGTGCTAATCTTCCTCATCATTGCTGTGAAAGCCACACATTAGTAACAACGTCTGTAAATTGAATATTAGAACAAAGCTGTTCAGCAACCGCTGCTGACATAATGGACTTTGCATCAGTGTTAATTTCCCAACCACTTTTTTTTCTTCTCAGTCCTAGTCTTAAGGGTCAGAGTGAGCAGTCACCAACCTCTGTATACCACAGGAAATTAGTGGATTAATCAAAACAAACAAATGTATTTTCAGTATTATCTGGAAAAAAATATGCAGTAGCATAGAGAATGCATACCCAAAAGGGTAGGACCCAGCTGAGAGAAATTGCTGAAGCTACAGCGACAAGGAGATGCTTAAGAAATTAACCTCAGGTGTTTTGTTACCTGCCCAAAAACAGAATAGGTTCCACAGAGTGTTCGTTTCAACTCAGCAGCCACTTTGAGAATGCAGATGATCAACTGCAATCCACTGAGAGCTATTAAAATTGAGAGTAAAATGATGTTCCACTCCACTATGTTAGCAGGTTCTGTGCACTTAGACCAGGCAGGGTAATCTGTGAGGTACCTATTAGAGAAACATCAGACTGAAGTAAGAAGAATGTTTCTGAATACTGATTTGATAAACAATTTCTTCCAGAAGAGTTACACCAATGTTTCTTACCCCCCAGCAGTGTCTTTGAAAATATAATTCCATCCACTTGATGAATTGCAGAAAGGGCCTTGAATCAAATGCAGGGTAAAAATGATGCAACTGTATCCTGAGAAGGCAATTCCAAGCAGGGCTAGCACAATAGATATAAAACTCTGAAGTAAAGACAGAGAGATAAGTATTACCCTGTGGGGATAGTGTCAACAACAAATATGATCATTCAGTCTGTCTACCTACTTCATTGGGGCTGAAATTCACGTTTGATTTTCCTAGTCTTCAAAATTCAGAAAGAAAAGCAGCAGGTAAAGAATAGTAAGAATACACACACAAAATAAAGATGAACACCGAGTTTAAAACAGTTCTACAACTGTAAGTTATGTATTATTTCAGTGGGGTTTTTAAACTTGCATTTTTTAAAGTTGTTTCCCAAAATACCAGAGGAACACAACCATGTATTAAATACATCTGCATCCCAGATAGTGTGTACTGGGCCATTTCTGAAAAAATCCCCCAAGTCCAAATCATATGGGCAAAGGGATGAAGATATTTAGCTGGTATGCTTCATTCTATGTTCTTATTTTATTTTACAAAGATTTGGGGAAGTGCGTGTCTAATTTTCTTTCATCCTTCTTATGCTTCAGAAGAAAGAAGCTACACTTTCTGTGACCTTGCAAACCAATTTAGAATCCTCTGTGAAAGGAAGTGAAAACAGCAGTGGAGAGGGCAGCAGGATGTGCTGGAAGCACATGAGTGGGAAGGCATTTGAAACAAAAGCTGAGGAGGTGCACAGAAATAAAACACAGACTCACCCTGTAGGTTTTGTTACAGCTCTCACTCTGGCAGCACCGATAGAACACACTGCACTCCAGTGTTATCAGAACTGCTGCCAAAAGAAGGATCTGTAAGAGGATGTATAGGGTCAGTGGGATGACTGCAGATACTAAGCCAAAGCCTCCTTCACCTTTGGGAGGCAGGGACTGCATCTCTTCTTCTGTCTTGATATTTTAGTGCTGATCCATAGGACAGCACACTTACTCAAGGCACACTGGACCTGGAGTGGTTTTAGTAGGCTGCTGCTGTACTTGTGTCTTGTACTTGAAAGACAAGAGTACAGCATCTCCCACCACAGTAAAGTGCTGTGAGCTTGGGCACAGCTACACCAATGAAACTGAAACAATAAAACCAAGTTCACAAGCAAAAAAATCAACACCAGTGAAAATGAGGGTACTTTATTGATACAAATACACCAGTTCAACACCTTGCTGACACAGGCACACAAATCAGGGAATTGCCTTTATTACCACCACACTTATTCTAGAAACAGTCAGTAATGCAAACTTTTGATTACATTCACCTGGACTTTCATTCATTTGTCAAGTATCCACACTGATCTTTTCAGACTATGGGATTATTTAAACCCGATCCTAGAATAATTTTGACCTATAGGATCTGGGCTCCAGCACCACAAACTGCCATTTAGAGAGGCACAGGTTTGAAAAGGGAAGTATGAGAAAAGAATATTCCTGAATCACAACACTATCCTTTCACATGCTGCTGATGGGGTTGTAACAGAATGATACATGCATTTTTAATAAATTGGTAATAATCTTAAGGCAAAAAATGTTTCAAAATATCAGTATCACTGTCGTAGTTAACATTTTCATACATTTGCAAACTATTTTTCTGTTTGAATCCTCTGTCTCACCGTTTTTTTCTTCTGCTAGAACAGAAGGTTTTCCTTCTGCTTTAAAGAGAATACACAATTTCAAAAGTGTCAAATGTTTTAATAACAGTTCAGCACCTTCATAAAAACCCTCACTTATGCAGATAAACCCTTTTTAAGCACTGTGTGCAGTGCACTTTGATCACATAACCACTTTCTGTTCCTGAGGCTACAGCTCTTTACGAATGTGGTGAATCACAGGAGCAGTGGGCAGCTCCATGATAGTTTATTACTGCAGATGAGCATATTACAAATGTAACAGGGAAAATCCTACTATGCTAATAACGGTGAGACAATTTTCTGTATTTAGGCTGACAACAGTACTACCTGATGCATTGTGAACTCTGTTCAGTCTTCTAAATAGTGGATTGCATACAGCTCTTAAAAATGTCTGAACCATCATGAGCTTTTTTTTTTATTTGCTAAAAAAGCTCTAATTCAACCTCCACAGGTGATTAAATCAACATAGTGCTTTCCTCCATACTACAAGCATAAATTACATATAAACAAAAAGACAGCAGAAAAAAAACCCCAACACACCCTGCAAAGTCATTTGCAGTTAATAACATACATAACTTGCCATTCAGTATGCTAACTTTTTTTTCAGTTTCATTTTTTCTGCCTGCAGTGGTTTTTGTTGAAGCAATCCATATATTCTTTTTAAAAAGCAATTTCTGAAGAGTTATTCAAGATTATTTGCAGTAGAATGCAATTCACTAAAAATCCATAGACTGAGCACTTACCATCACACCTGAGAAACAGATCCCTTCAAAATACCACTCATGGTTGGGGAGCTGGTAACTGGCAGCATGCAGAGCTTTCCCGTTTGGAAAGTATAGGAGGATGTTCACAACAATACTCCAAAGTGCAAGAGGTACCAGCAGGCAGCTCAAACAGCTTCCACATGTCTCCAAAGCCATCTCCCAAGAACTCTGGAAGTTTTGTTCTTCTAAGCTAACAAAAGTTTACAAGACTTCCAATATAAGAAGCGTTTTGATCTCCCCTGCTTGATTCAGTCATTTCATATTCACAGGAACCAGTGGCTGCAGTGTGATTCCAAGGACAGAAGTGCTTAGCAGTTAGTGCAGATGATATTCATCTGTTAGAACAACAGATGAATATCACTGTGTAAACTCACTGTCCTGTGTTAAGCACGTCTTTAAGTAGCCATTTCCCTTCTAAAAGATTCTCCTTTGTGATCTTCCAAATGAACTATGTCTAGGAGTCAGACTCAGGAAGGAACTTCAAAGCTCTCATTTCCTAGTGGCTGCTCAAAAATGTCCTCCTCCCTATGACACGAACTGCAACACTGTTTGTGACAGAAACGAGGTTTTTCAACCTTACAGCAGCATGAGGAAGGGAGTTGCAAGAAGATAAATAAGCCAGTCTCTATACAGAAGGCCACATTCTGTCTCATACTACAGAGATTTATTAGGAGAAACCCAAGGGGGAACTGACCAGCAACAGCAAGCTGAGTCTGGGCCATCTACCAGAGAGAAGCCCAAGAAACACTGGTTAGAAACTGCAAGGCAGTCTTATTGTCACACTTTTAATCAATTACTCTTTCCCACAGCATTATGTGGCTCCAGTGCTTCGCAAATTAAATCCTGCTATTTCTCCAATTGTTTCATTCTCTGCTTACAGCTGAGCTTGCACAGCTACAGACCTGACCTATGCACATGTGATTTCTTGTGCAGGACAAAAGGTCTGGCTGTTATTTTGAAATGCCTGCTGTTTGCACTGTGCAAAGCCAAAGCCAGGCAGCTTTCCCATTGTCAGATGTCATCATTCCCCAACCCTGGAGCATCTAAACACTACCCCAGTAACACAGAGCCAGGGCAGCTTGAACGCTTACAGCACCACCCAAGCCTTGAGTCTATGTCCCTGTGAGTCATCAGAAAAGTAATTCAAGAATGACCTTAAGCTTTACTCAATAGGAAAGTTGTAGTCAGAGAACTAAAAAAAAAAAAAAAAAAAAAAAAAAAAAAGAAAGTGGGGGGGAGGGAAGGTGCTTTATCAAAAGCAGGAAGGCTGATTTTAGAAGCAATGACATCACAACATATTTTCCTTCTGTTTCCTCATAAGCTGTTTCAGGCTCTTCATAGATGAGGCTTCCCTCATCCTCTCATAAAAGCTGTTTGAATTGCATGTTGTAACTAATTCCATACTGTCACTTAACATGAGATCACACAAGGAAATGGGCATGATGGTACTCACACAATTACACCACTTTTCTACCAGCTCTCTGCTGTGAGTCTTCTCTTTGTCTAGGAGGTTTCATTTTGAAGCCCTTATTCTTGACCTTCCCATATTTTCTGTTTTACTCTCTCATCACTATGGACACCTTTTTTCAGGTCTCCCTCTAATCAGAATTTGTTGCAAACCTGCTTTTCCAGACTCATAGGCAGAGACAGAACTCATGTCATCAACACTATGCCACAGAGAGCAGAGAAAACAGCTGCATTTAAACCATGCACAATCCACATGACTGATTTTTTAGTACAAAACTCAAAGATCATATAATTGGCTGAAATATTTTCTTAAAAGCAAAGGCCAAGATTAGTAGCAAGCACCTTACTTTATTATCACATTTCATGCTATTTCCATTATAAACTGTTCTGATTAGAAGAAGCTAACTTGGGAAATGATGACTGAAGCAGCATTTGTTCTGCAGTACAGCAGTCTGCTTAATGACTTTGTTTTAAACTGAGCTCTGCAAATACCAAATCACTGTGTGGTTATTTTTCTGTCATATAATGCCACTAAAACAGGAAACAACTATTTTATACTAAGAATTAAGCAAACCTGTAAGCCAGTTTCTCAAACATCTTGCCAAATGTTGCAAGTACTGCTTTTCCATTGCTGTCATTATTCATGAGTTGTTTCCAAGCCTGTTACCGAAAAGTCATGTTTACTCTGTGTGAGTGACTTCTGTGCCAGCTGAAATGAATACAAACTAAACCAATCACTTCTTCACAATGTAACTGATAAATCTCTCAAAACGCTGTCTTATACACCAGGCAATAAAATAATCCAGCTGGCCATTTTTTACATGATAATATAAATAACGAGGAGTAATGCTGTGCATTAGGGCTACAGGAATCTATTGGTGCTGCATGCATTTGTGCTGAAATTTCAAGTCTAAATTCTAGTGTAATAATTTTGTGTATTGGAATTCATAAAATTGTTTTAGTTGTTTAATTAATTGGGTGTGCCAGAAAAGCAAATAACCATTATGCAAGAATAAAGGCAAAAATCTTTAAATGAGCCAAACCAAGCAAGGAAGCAGTTCCCACTCTTGCAGAGCCTGCTGGAGAGGAAAAATCTGAGTGCTTTAAATCCACATTCTCATGCCACCACTGCCCTTTACTCCAAGACCAGGCAAGCAGTGTTTCAGCATGGGCAGGGAAGGAATCATTGATACCTCCTGGGTATTTTTAATACAAATCTTTATTTGTGAAATACAGGGGAAGTTCAGAAAAATCCTGAAAAGCCCTCAATCATTCACATTTTACTGCTGCTTTGGTTTGTGTCCAGCTGACCAAAACCTTTTATCCAGGCCAGGCTGGATTTGGTTTGTGCTCGTTCCAAGATCAGAATGAAAGAGCAACTTTATTGGGAAAACAGGACAAAGTACAGAGCTGTTGTGCCAGTAGGAAGAGAAAAATAAATAAAGCCACTCTAGTGACACGATACAGTTGCCTGTATCAAGATGAAATGAACCAAAGATATTCAGGGTACATTTTGCCTTTCAGTTCAGGCAGGTTAGTGAAAACCTGCATATGACTCCATCAACAAAGGCCTCAAGTCTGTTAAATTCATGGCAACAGCAGTTTGACAACAATTTCAGTATGCATGGAATGTTTTAAAAAAATCCACAGTATACTCATTACAGCACACACATGCACCGATGTCAATGCACCATCAGGTGTCTAGCAAACATATGCCTGTGGGGGGGAACAAAAAGAAAGAAACATATTAATAGAAAGAATGCTAATATTGTATTCAACTAAAAATGCAAAAATTAACCGGACCACATTTAGAAAACCATAGCATAGCTCTTCTATACTGCAGATAGAGCAAGGAAAACAGAAGGAAGAAAAGAGTAATAGCTTTGAAAGAGCCCCAACACTCAACTACGTCAATAAAAAATGTAAAACGCATGCTTACCTATAGTGTGTGATATAAATTATATCTAGTTCATACTTTAAGCCATTGAGGATTCCAATACTAGCGCTCTGATACTGATTCTGGAATATGTCCAAACTATTTAACAAGGCTTTAAAGAAATTTGGAGAAAATTTCCTTTCCTCAATCAAAAAAAAAAAAATCTACCTTCAAACCCCCTCCCCCAGATCTGTCTGCAGATTTTGTTAGCTATCTGCAGTTTAATTTTTTCTCTTATCTTGCTTCCACTAAGCAAGGCACGATGCTGCAGTTTTCATTATATGCAGCATTTTGTCAGTAACTTATGAGCTGCTGTGGACAAAACACAAGGCTAACACAATATAATTAGAACAAGCACTACACTGTGCAACAATGGTTTAGGCTAAGACCACAACCACCAGGAGATCTGTATCTAGTTGTATCACCTATAGGGTGCTGATGATCACATGTGTCACTGGACAGATAAAAGCCCTCTAGCACCTTGCTCTCAGGCAGTTTAACATCACTGTGACGGCTGAGGAATCAGCTGAAAGCATGTGATCAAACAGTACATGAAAATTCTAATCACAACAGTGGTGTAGAAACAGCTGTACAGGGAATTGTGGCTTAAGAATACCTATAAAGTAACTGCTGAGTAGAACTCCACAGTAGTATGAGTAACAAATTGCATATTCATCTGAGAGGCATGGGTATATCTGCAATTTTCTTACCTCCTCGTGACTGCAGCACAACCCACACAGTCCTCCAAGAATGCCATTGATTATCTGTATGAAGCACAGAATGAATTCTATTCCTCCCAAAACAAGGAGGATAGAAAAGAGGGTGACATTCCACTGCACGATGTTTTGAGGTTCCTGACATGCAGACCACTTGTTATACTCAAACAAGTACCTGTACACAGCAATTAAAAGCATATTAACATTGTGTCAGAGTGGGATACTTAACATATACTAGAACCAAATTATGTCTGGTCTGTAACTGCATTGAGGATATTCACTCCATAGAGTCCTAACAGGATAGGTTCCCTTAGGAATAGATCCCTAAAGGAATAGGAAAATGAGTGGTTTACTCTGTGCAAAGTTGGTTTGGTTTAGGAACATGCTGAAATATCAACCACACATTTTTGCTAAGTCAATTTCTTTTAAAAAAATAATCTAAGCCATAAAGGCAGAATTTCCTGTTGCTGATTAAAGTGAGGCACAAACTCAAGAAAGCTGAAAGAGCAAAGGTTTTTCTCAAAACAGTCACAGAGCTTTGCAGGACTGGGCCTTTTTTCTAAAGACAGCAGTCACTGAGGCAAATGGGTCACTTTCTCTCCTGCCGCCTTTGGGCCCTCCCATGCTTATTTGGATGAGTCAAACAGAACAAATGTGATGAGGTACTGCAGTATTTCAGCTGTTACTGCTCACTCACATCTTGAGAACATCAGCACTTGCCTTCAGCAAGGACTTAACCTAGTTCTTCTACACTCAGTCATGGTCAGGAGGATGGAGAAGAAAGAATGACCCCTCTTATGAGAGATACAAGTGAAACGTAAAATTCAAACTCTACTGCAAAGAGATTTATGTGGCCTCTTAGTACTCCAACTGCGTCTAGTCTGGCATCAGCCATAGGCTGTTGCTAGATACAGCCTTGAGGTTGCTAGCCATACAAGCACTTTAAAAGCATGCCATGATATGAATCACATCAGGATTTATGGGCATTAATGGGGAATAGTATACTGAGACTTTTTTGCAGGAGAACCTTAATTAGGGAGAGGCTTCTTGCCTCTCTGCCCTGCAGTGTATAAAGATTCTTATAAACCTTCTCAAGTTTCATTTATGAGATTCTATGCCATTGTTACTAATGGGGACATTTGTGCCACTTTATGCTGAGGCAAAGCAGCTTCAGAAGCAAGCCTGACAAAACAGACTCTTACACACATTATAAGACAATTATCTTAACAACCACTATTCCTAGTTTGTAAATTGTTCAAAGTCCTAAAACTTTGTACTTTGTTAGAGATGTTCAATTACATGAACAGTATATGATGTATAGATTTAATCACCTGTATGTATTTCTGTGGCTTTGGTTTTACACTGTGGCAGCAATGGTAACTGATGCCACTTGTTTTTACCAAGTGGGGAGGATAAAGTTATGAATAGATCTTGGTATATGGTTACTGGAATAAAGCCCATGTGTACATTGGGAAGAGATAACACCCTCATGAACAGACAACTTACCCTCCAGAGGAGTCAGTGAAAGGATAGATCCAGTTTCTCTCTAGGTGGGTAAAACAATACGGTCCTTGAGACAACCCCAGTGCTGAAATGATGATACAATATCCAGAGCCAAGGATCCCAACAAAGGCTGCCAGAACTGAGGACAGCATCTGCACGGCAGACATAAACATGAACTGTGAGCACAGCCATCGCTGTCTTTGGGATCACCTGGGGCTGGGATGTCCAGGCTCACTTACCGCACAGCTCTTCCCACAGCTCTCGTGCCCAAAGCACCCACAGCAGTCGTCATTGTGGAGCCCAATGAACACTGCAGCTGGAATGAGCACCTGAGTGAGGAGCAAACAAACCACACTGTTCCTTTTGGCTTCACAGACAGGGCAGATAAAACACAGTCTTTGAATTTCATTGATTTATCTTTTTTCTTGGCAGTCAGCTCGTACAGGTGATTCAGCTTTACTCCTATTTAACACAGTAGGCATCTCACTACTGACATCAACCCCGGGACAGATATATTTCTGTTGCCACTTTGTGGCAATATTGCGCTTAAGCACAGAAAGAGACTGTTGGGGTATTGCTACAGCTAAAGTATTTCAGCTTTAAAAGTTTCTGTTCACATTAAAGGCTATACCTGCAAATAAAATGCTTTGGGAAAAAAAAAAAAAAAAAAAAAAAAAAAAGCATTATCTTTGTTCCAATGAGGAGTACCAAATAAAGATTTTTGAAAAACAGTTACTGCCAATATACTTGTTACTTAAGAAAAATCATCATTGCTTGTGTAACAAACCAGTCTGACCAGAGTAGAAAGTCTAGTAAAATTCTGCTAAATTCAGACAAACATCTCATTGCAGACATCTACTTTTTTCCAAGATTTCACAACCAGTTTCCAGTGACAGAAATGTGAACTAACAAAGCAGAAGCAATCGGTGTGAAACACAAACCATCCATACTCCAGAGTTTCTAGCATAAAATCAAGAATGAACAGAGCTGATTAAACAGAGGATCCTATCACCAGCAATAACAGCACTTAACAGTGTCCACTTATAAAGACTCTACACCCAAGAGTACTCTGGAAAATCATAAAGAAAGGGTAGAGAGTTATTTGCAAATGCCACAGCCTTACTTAATATGAAACTAGAATAAGAACTGCCCTGTTGAACAGACACATACTTGTCAGCCTTTACTCAAACCCATTGCTGAGCCCAGTGCTTCCAGTCCAGACGAGGTTGTACAAATGTGCTGCAGGAGAAGTTCCATTGATCTCACTAGTATTATTCTGTTTTGCAAATCCACTCCAGGTCCCAAAGGGACTGTAACACAGCTGTAAGCACTTCTCACATCACAAAGCACCTTTGCATGCAGTTGTTTTTAACCTGTGATTTGCAGACCCCTTGAGATCATAGAAGCATAGAGTGTTAAGAATTGGAAGGGACCTATAACCTATTTCTAAGAGGACTTCTAAAAGCAGATGAAAAAGGAAGCCTGGAGTCAGGGGTGTTAAATATGCTGCAATCTGGTCCACAAAACTGAAAAGGTAGAAAATAAGAGCTTCGGATTAATGACATCCTATAATGAACACACACTTGCATCCTGTTATTCAAATACAAAGCTTTGACAATTACCACTCAATTGCTCTGAATAAGCAGCTAAGGCAGAGCACATGTCAGCATGTCAGATAATAGAAATTAGGGAATTGTATCTAAATGCTCATTAGTTAGAGAGATTTAAAAGGAGAGTGGTTCAATAATATAATAAAACATTAAGATTTAAACCTTAATGCAAACTGTGATCTGCTGAGACGCTTCATTTCACTTTTGCATTTGGATTCTGTGCCCCAGACCCTATGACTTTTTCAGCTTTAAAGTGACATAATGTTGTAGATAAGATAATCAATAGTAACTAATAATAGCTACAAGAAAATATAGCTCTTTTTAAATACAACTCCAGAGACACCTGTTGACAAGATATTTGATGAATAAGTTCAGGTAACCAATAGAGAAAGAGCAGTACCATGTACCTCCAAAATAAACTTGAAAGAACACACTAGGTTATGACTTACCAGAAGGCCTCCACCTAGAATGCCATGAAGGCACTCCACGTATTTGCCGAGGTGATGCTCTGAAGCAAATCTTGTTTCGCCATTGGGAAAATAAAGTAAAGTGTTGGCCACAATGCAGAGGAGGGCAAGGATGAGCAACTTATAACCAACACATCTAGCACACCTTCCAAAACACATATTCTCAGTTTTAAAAATCCTCCTTCAACTTATCCGATTCAACCTATCTCACACCTGTCCACACCTAAAAGAAGATCAGGGTTTATTCTCACCTCCTTAAATACCAGGGGTTACCTAACTACGTGGATGACACTTACAACCCTCCCTAACCACCATTCCCAATTGCAGAGTGAGAGGGCAGGGATGGCAGAACGCCACCGCCCTTTTTAAATGCAATAATTGTAGATGCACCAAATGCAATGAAGGAAATACTGAATACTGGGTGATTTCACACGAACCTATGATGCTTGGAATAATCACTGGTGAACATGATTAGATGTGAACAACAGGCTTAAACCACAACACAAGTTCTGTAAGGAACTGAAGGAAAAATGTTTTGTTTTCTTTGTTAGAAGCAGCTTTGAATTTTAGGTTTATAGACTGATTCAGAACAACCTGAAGCCAGGGAAAGACTTGGCTGACTTCAACAGCACTGAGTCAGAGTTTTGGGTATAAACAGAATAAGGTCTAGAGCAATGGCAAATATGTAGAGCAACCTCTCACTTTGCTATCCTGTTGATGGAACAATAGAAAACCTCACCAGAAGGTTGGAAAACAAATAAAATGGACAGGTAGGCTTCATAGGAGTGTCCTTGTTCTTTCCATTATAAGAGGAGCTGAATTTAGATTAACAATCAATTAGTAAATGGTTTGGTGACATCTAAACCAAGCAAGCACTCATGAAAAATACTGCTTGAAAAAAAGCAGGATTATAAAAGAGAGTCCTTGCACTAAAATATAATGCAGAGAAACACACAAAAAGAAAAATGCCAAGAAAGAAACAGATTGTATCCAAGGTTTCTAAATGGTGTTTCAGATACCAGTAACAATAATTTCCATGGTAAATGGAGACACAAAATGAACTATAAAAATTAAAATCTAGACTTTTCTCTTTTCCCTCATGCAAATTTTTCTAAAATAGCCCAGAGCCTTTTTCTTCACACCCAGCTCAACACAGAGGTGTGAGCTGCCATGCCCACTGCCATCACAAGGCAAGAGGTAACTAAAACACACAGGCCCAGACTAGATCCAGGTGGTGCTGCTGTTGCCATCATTACAGTACAATGTAATTCTCATTGCAAAACCAGAGGCTTGACAAATGGACTTTGGGAATGTACAGGATATTAGAAGACTATAATGAAACTTTAAAAAAAAATGTCAGTTTCATTTTTTGAAGGTGGGGTGAGATGTGTTTAATAGCTAAATAACACAGTAGAGACAAGCCCAAGTCAAAACCATAGTATTCTTGCAAGAGATGTGAGCAACACTTCCTCTAAGAAAGAGTGTGCAAAACTAAAAGGTGGTGGGGGGGGGGGAGAGAGCAGGCTGGTGCAGCTGTGGCTTTGTGATGTAACTTCTCCGGGTATTGTGGCTGCCGACCTTGGAGACTTCCTTCATTATGAGAAATATCCTCCAATTGTACAAACATAGGCTGGCCATTATTGTGTGCTTCACCTCTAATGACTAAAACAACCCTAAATATGATCCTGCAAGTTTCCTCTGCAGAAGATGGACTGAAAACCTCCTTTATTTTTTTGGGCTAAAAATCCCAAACCACTCCTTCCCCAAAACCCAGCACCCAACACCCTTCCCCCCAGCTCAACAACCACACTAACATATCGCCTGTGGGACATGGATTTAAAATCCTAGCCTGAACCCTATATTTGAAAGCTGTTCTATTTACAACTTAAATAATGGTTTTCTAAATACTTCATTGAAAAAAAAAATACATCATCAAGAACTACCTATATTTAAAATCAATCCTATATTTAAAATATCTTCCAATGACCTTGAAAACACTGTGAAGAAAGAAACAAACAAGACAAACATTGTATTTGATGCAAATACTATTTTTTTACATTAAAAGACCTGGTCAGGTGTGAATCAAGGGGGCTTCACTAATGCCACTGCCATTTGGACGCCCCATGGTACAGCTTCTACCAGAAAGTCTCAATGTGACTTTTCTTTGCAGAATTTCTGGTGGTCCCACCCACCATCCTAAAAAGATTAATGGAGGAAAGTGCCTCTCATGGAAGCACTGGCAGGATGTGGCCACTGTATGACACAGGATAGGAAATAATGGCACGGGCTTCCCCAGTTCATTTGGAAAGACTGGGCCACACAACATATGTATTTACAGAGGTTGTTAATTCCCACTTGCATTCTCTTGTAAGCTCTTCTCATTTGGTCTTTTACTTTTTAATAGGTTGCTGCTTATGGAGGCCAATGCTAGCTCAGACAATTGTTGGGAACATAGTGGGAAGGCACGGTCACTGTTGGCTAAACTAAGGGCAGGCTCTTGGCCAGCTGTGCAGACAGAGCTCCTGGTGACCTTAGGACAACTCCAACTCCCTTTGACCCATCCATGCTGTCATCCATTTCTCAATGTCCAAAGGATGCATTACCCGTGTTTTCCAATCATCATCCACAAAAACACTGTGATGCAGCTGTCACTCTTCTCACCATCTCTCAAGAGCAAGTTGACAAACTTGACCCGGACAGTCACAAGAGGAAGCTGCTCATCCTGAAGTCCTTGGAGCCACAGACAGAAGAAATTCTCCAGATTACTTTGATTGATTAGATGACAACTCCTCAGATGAACCAATGAGCTACCTATGAGCACAAGAAACTACCTGTTGTCATGAGAGCAATTGGTCCTAACACAGCTGTAACACACAGGCAAGTGCTTGCTTGCTACCTCTGCCACCACTTTGGGATAGAAAACCGACCTGAACCACAGAAGTCAGCTTGGAATGAGAGCTCACACTTCTACATAACAACACACACTCACACATACAGAGAACATTTCATTTATTAGTAATAATGCTGACCTAAGAAGGAGTCAGTAACAATGCAACAAAAGTAGTTTTGCCATTTGACCAACCAGTTTGGAGACTGAAAAGCTTACACTCAGGGCAGAGCTACCACTAAATGAGTGTATAGAAATGTCTCTCTTTAAAGAAGAACCCATAAACCTTACTTAAGAACAACTATTACTGACCCCGGACTTGCAATACCACAATCAAATAAACCACTTCAAACACTGTTTTCTGGTGACATGCAAAAACCATGCTGTAGCCTGCATTTGTTAATTCTTCCAACAATGTTATTATGATAGAAGTAGGACACAAGACAAACAAATCCCTTTTCTGTTACTGGAACATCCTGTAGGTGAAACCTTGGCCCTGCAAAATGGCCAGCAAATGTTTGTTTCTGTTGGACTGCACTATTTGCACACCGGTTTGCATTTTCGATTTCTAGTCTATCCCTAAAAGTGTGATGTTCTTGCAAAAGTTAAGCAAGTATGAGGTATTACTATCACTGTACTATAAGCATCCTCTCTTTTACACTCTATGTTTGTAACGGCTGTATGGATCAGAAAACTGACATCAGCTTAGTGAACACAGTCTGCACAGCACAACACAAGGAACGGATGATCTTCTGGCTCACAATGTGTCACCGATGTGTCCCCTCCCCTGCAGCAACCACAGACAACAGACATTGAAAATGTGGAACAAAAATTACCAGCGTTGTGGCTTTGGGTCTTGTGCTGCAAAAGTTGGAGATTAATTACCTTTGTATTTCTCATAAAGTGATCCTGTTGCTAGGGAATTTCTAATCCAGAAAAAATCCCAAAAAACAAAAACAACCCCCAAAAAACCCCAAACACCCCCCCAAACCCCACAAACCACCACCACAAAAAAAACCCCAAAAAAACCCAAAAAACAAAACAAAAACAAACAAAAAAACCCCACAAACAAGCAAACCCCCCCCAAAAACCCCAAAAACCACCAAAACAAACAAACAGACAAACAAAACCAAACCAAACCAAAACAAAAACAAACAAATAAACAAAAAACAAAAAAAACCAAAAAACCAAAAAAAAAACCCCAAACAAACAAACACAAAAAAACACAACTGAAAAGCACCAAATTCTTTGCCTGTGTTTTTTTTCCTTAGCATATGCTTCATACATTGATAATGCAGTCTTGCCTCTGGAATTGGCCATTAGTAAGTTCTTGTCAATTGAATTTTTAAATTATATTTGCTGAACAATCCCACAACTGCTGCTTGCCTGGAAAGAGCCTACATATTGATTCCATAGCAGCAGGATGGGAAATGAATGTTTAAATTTAACACTTCTTTCACATTGGCATGACTGATACTGCAGTAAGTTGCCTTTACTTGCATATCTTTCAGCATCAGTAGCAGTTGAATCAGACATCACAATCAGAAAAGCAAATCAGACCTGACCACAAGACTCTTAAAAGACGATTTCCTAAACTGCAACCCCACCCTTCCCTCAATCTTTGCTATCATCATTTAAATTGGAACTCTGAAATCCGTTTAACAATATACATTCAGTGCACATAATCTTTGCTACAAGATGTTCCTCAAAATGGCTGTCAATGATAAAGCCAAATATTTTATGGTCATGTTCCTCCAAGGGGTACATCAAGACCTCAGAAATGTTATACAAGGGTAGCACATATTTTTAGTAGGACAGAATTTTTAGAAACTCCCCCCAAACATTATTTTTAAAAAAACAATTAAAAAGAACCAATTAAAAGCCATGATTAAAGAATAAATTAGTCTACAGAGGATCCTTTTTCATCTAAGCAACATTTAACAAAGAAAAGCAGAAGAAAATAACATTTAATGCTGATTATGATTGAATTAATTCTTAGTCCTTTTTTAAGGTAACATACTGGAACAGCACAACTGAGACCGTATTCTCTGTAAATCTACAAAACGTGTCCACCACGTGGTACTAGATACAGCACTGTACTGCAGCTGGTCTTTTCACAAGGTTTTCAAACTCAGACATATGGTGCCATTCTAATGAACTGCAATTGGCTTGGAAGATGGGGAAATACTAATTCCTGAATCAGAACTTTTCTATTCCTTTGTACTACAATTAAAGCTAAAAGTCATTTGTGTACCAAAACATGGAATTTAGTGCTGCAGAAACACAAATGTGTTCATTCGCAGCAGCATTCTGTCACACGGCTATCTCTGACTCCCAGGAGTCAGATCCTGCCCATGGGACCTCCTGCCATGCTGATCTGATGGAGCACCCCAGGAATTCCACCAGCTCCCCCTAGTGATAGCCACACTGCAGCCAAACAGGTTCTGCTGGGCCCATCCATGGGCCTCTGCCTCCAGCGCCCTCTAGCTCTCAAGTCTTCCACAATAGCCCCTGAAATACCCTCTTCAGGTGAGAGGCATCTGCCTTTGGTGGATCCTTGTGGCACAGGAGCCGGGCACTCTTACAGAACAGGAACTGAACTAAGGCATCACACCCACCAAGTCAAACCTTGGGGCTTTGACAGGACAGGTGGGATCTGGTTCAGGTGGTAGTTCCAAAAATGAGTTCTTCCAAGAACAGTCTTATAAATGGTAAGTTAAAAAAGAAAATAAGTCAACTTTCTTCTTTTACAGAAAAGTAGCCCTGCTCTCTGTTCTCCGTATGCACATAGGAAACAAAACAAACTAGAAGTTTCCTCTAAAGTTAAGGAGAAAAAAAACCTCAAAAAAAATCAAAGTCCTTCCCCAGCGTCTGCACTGAATCAGATGGAATTTCCCTCCAAAAAGGCAGGCACCGTCTTTGAGGAAACTGCAATCATGTCAACGATAGTATTTGCCTGTCAGGCAAAACATCCAGAGCTTTTACGTGTCACACTTCATTGACTCCTAAAATTGCATCCTACTCTAAGATGAAAACATGCTTACTAAAGGAGCACTACTTAGAGACATACGAAGGGCTCAAAGAAAATTAAGAAATTGTGTCCTGTGAAACCATTACAGTTACAAAGCCATTACAGCTTTCTTCATATGCAGACTTTTAAAGTGGGTTGCTGATTAATCCAGCCTATGATTAATGTGCAATGAATAAAAAAGATTATCGCAACAGATACTAGTTTCCGGTCAATTTTCATTACAACTTTTTATTATTATTATTTTAATTATTGAACCCTTCTTATCTCAACCCATCATTTTTCTCACTATTAACCCTCCAAATGACTCCCCATCCCTTTGTGGGGCTGAGCTGCTGGCTGGGTTAAGCCATAAGTGTCTTAAGAGTTTGTTGCTAAGTAACATTAACAACAAGGTTCTATTAAAGTTTACTGCTAGTAACTCAGTCCTGATAATGTTAGGCGAATGAATAAATTAATGAATGAATAAATGAATGAATGAATGAATGAATGAATGTTGCCAAGACAGAATCTGGATTTTGTTTTTAATTATTTAATATTATAAAACAGTAATCTGAAAAACATAAGGCATTTTTACTTTTCCGTCAAAATAAAATAAAGACCTAATATTGACAAGCTCGTCTTGCAAAGAACTCAAAGGTCATCCTTAACATTGTAAATTATACTTACAAAGAGCAAAAAGAAAAGTTATCACCATTGGTTAAAGGCTACACAGCTGTCAGGGCTTTGTAACTTTGCACTGCGAATGGAGTCACTTTATCTTAATGATATAGGAGTCCAAGTACCTCAGAAGTCATGAGAGGCACTTCTATCTTTCCTTGCCTTAAAGAAAAAAGGCTCAGCTGTGGCCACAGCATGGCAAGAGCAACTTCATCAACACCATATTTTCATAGTTCTGCTTGGAACTCTGGCACAAGGCTGAACTTCGACTGAGAGCTACAGACAAAAGGCTGAGCTGCTGAGGTGCTGAAGGTGTGCAACAACCTGAGCTCCTGGACTTGGCCAACACACATTTGACAGTCTGTCCTCTCCTGGAATCTCACATCTGCTCTGCAGAATGAGAAAACAGGAAGAAGAGGTTGGACCTCCACTCCTGTTCTCCTTTTGCATTAAGAAGGCTTTGTGTGCAACAAAAACTAGTTCCTCTAGTCAGGCAGAGCTTAATATAAACAGAAAATACATATTTTTTAAATTTTGAAAATTAATTATCATGTAATGTAAGAGTAGTATAGTTTGGACTCTGATCATCTTCTCAAATAGTCTTCACAGACAGTAGAACATGTTTCATTGGTAAGTACTTTCTCCCTTGTGGTCTAAGTTCTCAGCTATCTGGAACCAGTCCTGTTCCAAAGCTCATGCAATTGCATTTGAGTAGAGAGCAGGCCTCAAGGATCAAGGATCCATCACAGTAAAGTAATTATCTCAGTTCTAATGGCAATGCATTTTCAGAGCTAGATTTCCTACTACTTGAAATGCAGAAAACAAAACTTAACACCCAATAAAGTTCTGTCTCAGTTAAAAATTAATTACCATATGCCTATAAGACAAAACTTACTCCTGTATTGTGAACTGTTCTACTGGAACCAGAAGATACATTCATACAGGCAAATTACAAAAATAGGATCCTAATCCATACTCACTTTCTTAAAGCAAAGGACTGTATTAGGCTAGACGCCTCATACTAGCACTGGAGAAAATTAAGGAGAGCAATTCCAAATTGGTAGTGTAAGCCATGATGAAGCAGCCTCAAGTTGTGCCTAGGTAGGTTTAGAGGAGATATTTGGAAAAAATTATTCACCAAAAGGTTTGTCCAGCCCTGTGGCAGAGCCTCCATCCCCAGAGGGATTTAAAAGCTGTGTGGATGTGGCACTTGGGTACAAGGGTTATGGTGGTCTTGGCAGTGCTGGGGGAATTGTTGGACTCAATGCTCCCAGGGGGCTTTAATAAACTGATTCCATACTTTTACGATAATCTGAAACAATTGAGACACACCAAGGTTTAGATAGACACTTGGAACTGATAGGTGTTATCACAGGAAAGACAAAATACTACATGGAGCCAAGGTCCTCTCAAAGCTATATGGAGCCAAAGTCCTCTAATAGCTATATAATGCCTATATCCATAAGATATTTTAACTTTATAACTAATAATTGGTTAGGTTCAAACAAAATCTTGCCAATAAATTAAAGTAAACACATCTATCTAAAGTACACAAACCCAGACTAACACAGCCTGGTACTTACACACGTGGGAATTTCTACCTCTGCATGAGTCATCACTGTGCTGCTGCTGCCCTGCTCTACCAGGGGCCTCTCAAAACCTTTTTCGACTTGAGATGGCACATAAGAAGGCAGCACAGCCAGCATGACCTGCCGACTGATAAGGCATTTAACAAAAAGATGCGATTTAGTAAGTCCTCAGGCTGAAGAAGGTCTTTGTCTTTCCTCATGTTAAGGAGGCATTTTAATGATCTGTTGTCAAGAACTGGGCATCCCAACTTTTTCTACATCTCTATTCCAAAAGCAGGGATGTCTGCTCCACTTTAAAAATGTGCCTCTGCACACACTGATTTCCCCCAGCCTCCAAAATCTACCTATTTTCTTTTGACAGGGTCAAGGCATGACCCACTCCTCCTGGCCAACAACATACTCAAGCAGCCAGCTAAATCCATCCCAATGGAAGGAATTCCCTCTCTCTGCCACAAGTCTCTGGCACAGGTATCCCCACACCTGCTGGAAATTAGTGTCAGTTCCAAGGTGCCTTTGCAGGTGTCACTATAAACCATGTCAAACAGATCCAGCACTTCCAGTCCTCTTCCAGCATACATCATCCTCACCTCAACTAACCCAAAATATCTTGCTAAGTCTACAAAAATCTTGTGGAGTTCTATGTCTGCTTTCAAAGATTCTATGTACCTGGATGTTTTGGTTTTAGTACAGCTCAGTACATGAATGTTCCCTCTTTGAAAATAGTCAATGCACTTGCCCAACAGGTAGCCCATTATGTTCAAGAGTCTGTCCTCGGTTGCTCAACGTGGACACAGCTCCCATGGACGTAATTAAAAAGCTTCCTCAAGTAAAGGCTACAAGCATGGGTGTGGATGTAGCCAGATATTTCAAAATAGTCTCTCTGTGAGCCATGCTGTGGACTTCTGCTTCTTTCTAAAAATACCACTTATTAGGTAATAGGTGTGTCACTGAACTAATGACTAAGAACTTTTTCCTCCAAGCCCTGGATTAGATGGAATGCTCGCCTTTGGCGTTACAGGGTACTGCATCTAAGAGGTGGGCATGCAGAGTATGCTGACCTGCTGCTGAGAAATTCAGCTCATCACTTCTAATAAAGGCCTTCCCTTTTCCTAGACATTTTGAAACCCAACTATCATTATATAGTCTCACTATAAAAAACTGCACAGGTTTTCAGACGTATGAGGAATATTAGGAAGTATAAGTAGGTAAAACTGAAATATCTAATCAGAAATAAATATCTAATAAAAAAATTAAAAATGCAAATCTACATGTGTTTCCTGGAAAAACATACAACTTGTACATTCATGCTGAATTGTTGTTTATGCTGAAAGCTGGTTGCAGTCTACACACCAAACCCCAAGGGGATTTCAACTAGTTTTCAAGACCTAAATCTTGAAATTTAGGTCACTTATTCTGTTGCCTAAATAGAAATCAAAAATACAAAAACACATGCTCCTTACTGACTTTCATTTTAAGACAGACAAAACTAAGAAAAGCATAGTTATTAGAAACTAGGAGTATTGACAAAAACAAAGTGCATATCTGCTGTGTCTGGGAGAAACTGGCTCTACCTGTGAGCATAAACATGACTCTGAAACAGCTATTCAGCCAGAGCATCTCCTGCTCTTCAGTGCTAGAGAAATGGCATTTTTATCCCATACAAAGGAACATATAAAAGGGCTTAGCACATTTCAAACCTGTTGTCAAATTCACAGGATGGGCTCTACATTGTAATTAAAGTGACTAATAAGTCAGTAAAACCAGAAAAATACAAAGGTGAAGGTGGGAATGGAGACCTCATTGCACTAAGACGACAATTCACGTTGCAAGTCAGGTAGTTTTGAGCTGGTATTGATATGTACATTTCAAGCGTATACAATAACTTTACTCAGAAAAGGCCAGGGTGTGACTGAAGCCCTTGCACAAGATCATCAGTAACACCCATCAGAGCAGCCAAGGAGAATCCTGACAGGCCACTTAAGCACAACCTGGAGCGGGACTATGACACACACTGGTGATGATCTAATAGGACCTCCTTTGCTACAACCAGACTGTAAGGTATAATAAAGTTTTGAAACATATTCACCAATTAAAAAAAAAAAAAAAAAAAAAAAAAAAAAATTAAAAAAAAAAAAAATCAGTCCCCATTCCAGAAAGGTGCACTGGCCGTGCTCCCAGCCACAGGGAGGCCCAGCTCTGTTGCCAGGGCCACTAACAGGAGCCCTGCATTCTGTGACAGCCAAGGCACTCCTCACTGCCAAAAAATGCTCTTTCTGCCCTCTTGGTGAAGCACCAAAAACACAACAAAGGGAGCAGGAGAAGAAATTGGAGAGGCTTAACTAAGTGCCAGAGAGGATGAGTCTGTGTATTGTCGTGGTATCTTTTCAGATCCCTGTTTCTGCAGCACAGAGGCACCTGCTGCAGGGTTCCTGTGGCAGAGTGCCTGGCTTGCAGAGTGATGGTGCTGTGCATGGGGACACAGGGGATCACCAGGACACAGCCGAGGAGGCAGAGCCATGGCCAGGGGGAAGTGGCAGCACATCTCAGGGGTGCAGTTGATGTCTGGCATTGATGACAGGAGATGGTAGAAAAGACAGCTTAAGGGACAGACAGGAAAAACAGGAAACATGAACTCTAAGGTCTGCCACAGTCCCTTGACTTCAGGACAGCTTCAAAAGGCTCAGTATGTTTTTCACAATGAGATACAGATAACTAATCACAGATAACTAGAATGATCTTTATTTTTTTATCTGATTTATTTCTAATTTTTTGCTAATCACTCTAAGACCAGAATTAGGCTCTTGGAATCTGAATGTTTGCACTGTTAGGATCTATGGCAGCCCTTACATAAAGATAAACACAGCAAAAGCACTGCACCTTTGAGGTCATAGAGCACACTTCATCCCAGATCCCTGGTATAAATGCAGGAGATGCATTATCTGTCAAAACAATATGGGAGTGTTCTGAAAGGAACAGGGTACAGCCTGGTACCGTACCATTAAATATTAACACAAGTGATAACTAATCTAACTCAAGGTGAGTCAACTCTGACCACAGTTTTAACCATTTACCAAAAAAAATTTATAAATCAAGATTAAGCACATAAATTGTTGTAAAACATATTACATTACAGGTCTGTGAGAAAACATATATGTGAAAAAGATCCAAATTCTAGTTTGCTGTTTGGAAAAAAATGAAAAGAAAAAAATTTATAACCAACCCTAAGCTTACAGTTCTAACAGTTTCACAAAACCCAGTGTTTTGCATTCAAACTGATTTACTTCCATGCCTCTAGAAGACAAAATAGACCACTAACCCATACATGATATATCTCCAAAAAAAATTGCATTCTGTTATATGTCTCTGGGTTTTCTAACTGCATGGTAGCCAACATCAAATTTGAAATAGAAACAGAAGCAAGAGGGGTTTTTTTCAGAATAGATTAACAATTTCTTGGCTCTATCACACTCCTAAACACAATAAAAATTCAAGAAAGAATAAAAGAATGAAAGAAAGAACAAAAGAAAGGAAAAAGAAGAAAGAAAGAATGAAGGAAAGTACAAACTAAAGGACGACCATTGCATTATATTTCCTGCAGCTGAGACCCTGTATGAGGTTTTAGCCTGGATGAACCTGCATTATCAACAGGCTCACTCTCAATTACCTGTTTATTTTTGCTGACATTTGGCTCTCAGCAACCTGCAATATTACACTCCCTACACAACGATCTGTTCATGATATGGAAATTTATTGTAGCTGCCCACTTATGACTGCACAGAAAGGCCTGTCTTCCACTCAGTTCAGCCTTACTGACACAAAGTTGTCTGTGAAGCAGAAAGAGTTGCCATGAAAACAAAACCAATTTACAGAGGCGGCTGAAAGACCTCCATTAATTAACCTATTATGGTAAAGCAATTTTTCCTCTCAATAAGTGTAGTTGGTATTATTTCAATGATGCAACAAGAAAAATAAACCTGCTCTTCCCTTCTGTAGATCTCCTGCTTTAGGGAGAAGGGCATCAGCAGAGAGTCTTGCACCACTTTTTTATAGTTTATGGTGGAGTTTAAACTGAAGTGGTGAAAAGGAATTCGTGATTTGTATCAACTTTGAGAACCCAAATGAAGGTTCAGCTATAAAACCAAATATAACTTGTTCCTGACAATAAAGGTTTTTTGCTTTTTTTTAAAAAAGATCTGATTTAAAATACGGGTTTAAAGTGTGTTCTCACTTCGGAAATCAAGACTGTAAAATTTTTTTGGAAACACATATCATGCCTGTCTTCACTATGTTGATAAAATGAAATGGTCCATGTAAGTCTCAGAAAATAAAAGAAACTTTAAACTATAGAGTGTAATAAAAGACACATCTGTGAAGTAGTTAACACATTCCAACTCCATGTATGACATATTACACCTAAAAACCATAAGGGCTTTCAATGAGGGAGTTAGAGCTAATTTGGATTCAAGCTGGGACAAACTTTGTCTGCAAAAAATAATAGGAAGGTGTAATTAAATTAAGGGAGAGATAGAATATCCTTTTGTTTAGTAATAACTCAGGAACAGCACCTTGTCTAAAAAGATGCTGCATAGTGACAAACACAAGAATTACATTGTAAGAAGCGACAGGGCGTGCCCAGGGGCAAGATTTCCATTGCTAAGGTTCATTTGAAGCTTAATGTGGATACTGTAACCAGCAGTATAATTCTACTCCTAGCCTAGCAAATGTAATAGCAACTAATCCATAATCACCAGGCACAAACAGTGTCTAATACAAAACAGTTGCCTGAGACCATCTGGATGTCAATTTAGAAAGAAACCACTTTGTTGCTGTACCTAACGTAGATTTCGTGATTGCAAAAGGGATGTAGCGGAGGGTGAGGGTGCATGGAAAATTCACCTCCTCTCCTGTGGATTCTCCAGACACAGGAACAGGGAAAGGTTCTCAAAATTCACAAAACCCCTAAGATTTCACACATTTCACACATTTTCAGCCAGTTTATAAAAAGAACACAAACCTTCACAAAATTTGTTGGAAAGTAGACTTAAAGTTGTGTGATCTGTCCCAGTTCTCTACTTTATTTGTTAACTGAGAAATCAATGAACTACTACAACAGTGCAAAAGCAAATGTTCAGCCTTGGATCTTCACTGCTGCAATGGCTAGTGAATAAATCCACTGCAAGCATGGCCACAAACACGTAGTCTCACATTGCTTTCCATGAGCCTGTGGATCTACTGCTGATAATGGGAATACAGGAACTCCAAGGTCAACCCACCTTGAGCATATTGGGCAAAAGAAGACTTTGGGTGAGACAACTCCTCATTTCTTCTACAGCAAGGCTTCCCACAGAAGTCTGCAGGGGCCATAGATACATCCAAGGTATGCAACTAGATTCTTAATGTATTAACTAAAAATTAAATGCTTTATTTATTTTGGAAAAATAAAGAAAAAGTCACAGCTGTGAGTTCTAGGCATTCCACGGCTAAAAATCCAACCAGCTCCTTCCTTTTGAATTTCTTGATTCTTGCCATCAGAGGAGATCAGCATAGAAAAAAAATACTATTCAGTCTTGAAAATCCCTTTCTGTAATAGAATTACAGCATGGGGATAATAAAGAAAACAACTGAAGAGGAAATAAATTGTAAACATGGACTATGACCACACTCTTAACAAATGTCCGGGTGAAATCAGCACAGGAGGTGGACTAGCCAGCTGGAGGCATGTTTGTAGTTATGAGCAAGATAACTATGAGTTTTGTATGCATCCCAGTGTCTCACCAGATGCATTAAAGAGAATTGTGTATATAACATTCTTACTATCAAAAGCTGTACAGAATTGCATCTAAATACATGAGACAGCTTAGAATGACCCACAGCAATCCTTAAACTTGACCACATTCAAAACTGTAATGGTCTTTCAGATCTGACCATTTCCATTTGAAAATGGAAGCAATTCTATTTCCACAGAAAAGACAGCCTTCCTTCCTTCTGTTCTTCATTCTGCCTCCCTACACAAGCCTTAAGGCAGACATGTCCCTCACAGGATTGCAAGAGAAGTAAAAGAGACAATGGCCACAATAATGTCATTTCCATGAACCATGTGAACAATTCAGCTGGACAACTCAAGTGGAGAATATGAAGCAAGGCAGCAGGGACCAGACTGGACAGAGACACTGAATCAGGATGAACATTGGGCTCTAAAGACATATAAGCCAGTGCCGAACAGTCACTGAGAAAGAAGTTACAGAAAACCAAGCCCAGTGATGGCATCCTGTGACACTTCCCTACAAAGCAGGGAAGAATAAATGCATCTGGAAAAAATAGGAGATAGATTACTCTGTTTCTAAAATTTGAAGAACCTGGCATGGTTTCCCAGGCACCTTCTGCTTGTTTGCCTGCTTTTTTGAAGTCAAGAGGAAGAAAAACTAAATTATATCAGCAAAAGGATGATTGTACCCAATGGACAATTGTGCACTTCAGAATGCATAGTGATTGGAAGAATATGTAACTGCAAATGCTGTATAACCACTGTAAATAATAATTTGGGTGACTTGGGAAAAACTCATTACATGACAATAAAGAGCATACACCTCCAAGGAGAAATAAATAACAGGTAACCCTAAAGGAAACAATTTCTTTGTTCTCTCATTTTCAAAAATATCTTAGGTGGAATTTTTGTCCTCATTATTAAAAGTACTTTAGTGATGTTTAGATGGCACACAGCAATTCTGGAGTTCCCTTGTTTTCTCCTACAGACATTGTGGATTACAAAAAAAAGCAATTTCATTAATAAATAACAAAACATGTTTCATATGAATGAACAAAAAAAAATATCACAAGACTTAAGGAATGTAGCAGTAGAAAAAAAAGGAGGTGTTACATACACATGGTTATGTGATTTTTGCTTACTTAAAAGTAATATAAATGAGAGAAGCATCAGAGATTGCTTAGAGCCCACATATCCATTTGCTAGTGGTTGACAGTTACTTTTGTAACTCATGTTCAGAGTATGCCTTGAGGAGAATGAAGGGATGGAATTTTATTAAAACCCTTACAGAAGATGTTCCATGTTGAAAAGGGAATCTGTGGGAGTTGGCAAACAGGCAGTGAGGGCATGTAAAGCAGAGACAGGTAAAATAGAACATGACTACAGAATAGAACAGCAAAGAAGTATAAAGGTAAGTTACAGTACAGTTAAATACAGTAGTTCTAATGTGCCTTCTAGCCCACTTCTCCTAGACACTCGTCATCAGCATACTTGGCTTTTCTGTATTCGTGGTGATGTGATGTTCATGTGTCACTGAGGACACCACCCAGTCCAAGCTACATTTGCCATAAGGTCTTATCTGAGTTTTGACAAAGGTCAAAAAGATATGAGGGAAATGCTGTGTACATTGACAGTCAGAGCTTGGGAGAGTCCTGTGGGTGGGGCTGGGACAGGAAAACCTGTGGTGAGGAAGCCTGTGACACCTGGCTTTTCCTTAGGCACCTTCCCCTCTCTGCTCTCAGGTGCCCCACACACAGCCAGCCCCCAGGTCTGACAGAGGAGTCTGGGATAGGAATGCAAATTACTTTGTCCCATGCCAACGTTGTGTATAGGGTGTAATGATGGCTTTTACTTTTTGTACATTTACAGCTCCCCTCTTTCAGCTCCTCACTGACATGCACTGCATATCCATGCATTTCACAGGCAGTGGCTGAATCTCTGGCAAGAGGAGCAGGGTCTGGCCCTCAGTACATCCCCCTGGATGTACCCCTTTACTACACACCTGTCAGAGCTGGAGGGCTTTTTGGAGTTCTCCAAAGAACAGCTTGTGCTAATGTGATCCTTGGCTGCAATGAAGATTTCAGTCACATGAAGGGAGATATTTTTCAGCTCATTCTCCTTTGCACTCTCTTCAAAGAGAGGAACTCGGTGCACAGTTTACCAGCCTCTCTCCAGCCCTCAATGGAACAGCAGAACCAAGTGACTACCACACCATGTTATGTGTGTTAAGAGCAACCTTATGCAGAAACATCCTTCAGTATTTCTTTCTTGACATCAATGTGTCACCATATATATTGTATAAATTTTATTTATATATATATGTATATATACATATGCATACACACAAGTTTACTAGCACCAGCAGAGGCTAGAACAGATCTGTTTCCCACTAGGCTACTGTAAATCCCATCTTATCTATAAATCTGTACCATCCCTGTCCCTCCTGGCTCAATTTAAGGGAGGGTCAGTACTTGTCACAAGCTTATCAAGCTCCAGATATCCAAATTATGTTTAGACTATGGAAGCAGCTACACAAATCACAAGAGCAAGGACTCATTACCTCAGATCATAACAGTCTAATGAGTTCAGTAATTGACACAAGAACCTGATCAAGACAAACCTATCAACAATTCCAAATTACTAGATACATCAAAATACAAAATTTGAAATGCACTGCTTACATCCTCCTGAAACTACCAAAACTGAGTGGCCTGCTATTCCTATAATTTTCCACAGTAAAATATGTAATTTCACCTTTCTGCAAGCATGGACTTTTAATGGCTCAGGAGATGAGGAGTGAAGGAAACACCTTCACACCAGACAGAAAGGAGTGCCCTCCGTTATGATACCACAGTTCCTCGAAACAAGCTGTTCAAGTGGACAGGATGACACAACACTCAAAGACTAGCTCCACCCCAGTTATCAGCCCTCAGAGTCTCCAAGATGAAGCATTCATTCCAGGAGAAGAATTATGACTAATGTTTGGCAATGGATCACTCCTCCCAGATAGATGGCCAGAGCTGGAGAACATGGGCAGGAATGGAAGGGGAGAGCCTTTTTCAGAGCAGCTGAGTGTGTGAGCCACTCAGTTTTTCCCTGGGGAAAATACTTGACTCAATCTCAGTACTGCTTTCCAGCTCTGGTTTGATGCCACTTCCCTGCTAAAAACAATGTGTAGCGTAAGCCCTTACATAAAACCTGGCAATAGTTTAAAAACTCCATGCATAAATTAGTATAGCTGGACAGAGGGATCTGGCCAGACTTCAGTGGCAGTGGCAATGTTAGTGAGTGGAGGAAGGGAAAGTGCAGGAGTGAACACCTGGCAACAACTGGTGGAAGCATCTGCCTCTGAACCACTTGCTGGGAATCAGGATGGCAGGGTGCTGGATGCAATACAACTTAAAACTTTTCCTCTTTACTGCAAGCCAGGATTCATAACTGCAAAAAAGCACATTTTAGTCAGATAAAGAAGGGGAAGAAAGTCAACCAAGACTTATATCCCAGCTGCAGCAAACATTTTCCCTGTGCCCGTTACTGAACCACTGTAAGTGGGAGCCAAATTACAGATGCTGTCTACCAAATGGAAATGTTGTGAAAGCCTAGGTGATGTATGGAGAGTTTTCAGATTCTGAATCTTTGTCACAGAATCAATAACTGGCTGTTGAAAGCCATGGAAATTTCTTACATTGGCCCAACTGATATCTCACTGAATACCACAGGTAGGCTGTGCTCTCAGGATGTTTTGTCTCTGCTACTCATCAATTGCATAATAGCTGTCCTTCTTGAGATGAAAAGCTAAATTTATGAGCACGTGCTTTTCAGAATGCTATCCTTAGGGGCCATATGCACGTTGCTGTTACACAGATGGGATCAGAGGCTCCTCTCTCCTTCAGGGACCAGCCAACAAACCAGTGGCAACCCCATGTGCAATGTCTCCTCTGTGCAGAGGAACAGCAGGTCCTGGGTCAGACACGGCAGTGCCAGGACATGGCTGGCAGCACGTTGGCAGCTCCCAGGGCCTGGCTGAGCAGTGTGGGGTGCAAGGGCCGTGCCTGCCAAACCACACCAAACAGCACCTGCTGTTCACAGCCCCCACTACTTCTAGCAAAAACACTAAGAGGGGAATCATGATGACGCATGAGAAGCAAAAATCTCACAACTTCCAGAAACTGGTAAATCATCAGCTGCAGTCTCCTGTGCCAACGGCATGGAATGCACTATGATTAACGGGGATCTTCCAGTCCACCAGGAACAACCACTGTCACTGTCCAGGTTGTTCTGCTAGATTTGTTATTCATACCAAGAACCCGTTGACTTAATTCGTGTTGCATTATATGCCAACTTGAGAAGCCACTCAAATATTTGTCTTAATAAATACCTGAATAAAAACTTTTACAAAGTAAACTAATATCATTTCCTCAGAAATCATGAATCTGCTCAGCACTACAGATCCTGGAATTCCTAGGACTGGCCCTCCTAAGAAACCCATCCTCTGGTCTTCCTAATATATTATAGAATCCATGCAATTGGCAGCAGTGACAATCATTTCTTGCCATCCTTTATTCAATATGTTTAGGTATATGTGATATGAAATATTCTTTTATGAAAAGGAAAAAATGTGTGAGTTATCCTAAAACATGGCATATTCCATAACTTAAAAATACAATCTATGGAAAATACTGTCAGCTTTTGATTCATCTTCATCATACAACTTAATGTTTGGTGAAGAGGGCTATTAAATATTAAAACATTTCTAATTCAGTCTTTCCTGCAAACAGTAGGCCATCATATAGAGCATGAAATCACAAAATAAATAAAAACCCAACCTTTTAATACCAAATTCAGAGAAGAAACATGTACTCTAAGGCACAGTCCAAATGCATAATATCAATAACTAAGTGTTTCTCTTCCTGCTGCAACCCAAGAACTTTCTCAGGTTTGTGGATGTGTATCTTTATTGGTGTTTAATGGCCCATCTTTGTATTATCTAGCTTCTCTACTATTTCAATTACAGAACTGTCTCATGACGTGTAAAAACTTGGACTATGAATATGTTATTCATATCAGCTGACTCATTATGCATTTTTTAAGACAGTCCTTGCAAAAGAAGTGTTTTCTAATATGAAGAAAGATCATGTGTTGTAAAAATGATGATCCAGAACTGAGACAGATATCTACCCATGACCTGAACCCAGATTATGAGATGTGTCAACCACCTTAGTAAAATATTAACAGAGTTTGTGGGTTGTCATAGTAAAATGAGAGGCTGCCCTGAACGTAATTTCATTTAGGGACGTACAGAAAATTGACATCACAGCTGCAGGACGTATAAAAAACCAGCACAGTGCATTTTGGATTGACTGCAGGAACACTGACAGGAGCATTCCACAGGCTCAGCTCCTCTAACGGCACAACAGAAACTGGATTTTGCAACATACACCGAGAAGCTTCTTTTTATAAATCAGTTCTGAGAACAACTGAGAGATTTTATTTTGTCTTCAATTGTGTTTGCAATTCCTTTAAAGAAGCATGTGCACGGGAGGCTGTGCCAAGTGCCTGGGAGGCACTCTTATCCCCCTGGCTGTGCTCTGCGCCCTTGCTAACATTTTGTTGTTTTTCCCTGGAGGAAAAGTGGCTGATGACTCTGCACACATTACAACTGAAGTTTGGTACTTCGGAGGGATCTTGGGATCCGGTGTATTGGTAAGTATCTAAATTCAGACATTCCTACCTTCCCCCTACCAGCAGCCATGACTTGCACTGTTGAATTTTCTCAGGACTGCAAATTCCTCTTTGATAAACAAATAAGCTTTAAGTCCTCCAAAGGCTTGTCAATAAGTAACTTAACCTAACGATAAGGAAAAAGCCCCATAGAATTATTACATTTAAAAGAAGATGTAACTTGAATTCATCCCAATTCATACTGTATTTCTATTATTTGTAGATGATCTTCCCTGCCTTGGTATTTTTGGGCCTTCAGAATAATGATTGCTGTGGATGCTGTGGGAACCGGGGCTGTGGAAAGAGGTTTGCGGTAAGTGAAAGGAAACATGGCAAAAAAAGTAAAAGCTAAATTGTTCCTGATACAGGAATCTTCCTCTCACAGTCATTGTGAGTCTAGACAGAGTTTGTCTTGAGTGTGGCACACATAACCCTGCCATTTGTTTGAATGCTGGGAAGTGGAAATAGCAGGCTGTAAAAATTGTATTGTATCTCTGATATTTTACCACAGGTACCACAATAGTGTGGCCTCATTGGGTTTTGCCAGCACAAGATACTTATCTTTACTATCACTTTTAAAATTTATCGGTGAAAGATCTACACTTTGTTTTGTGGAGTACAACAGTTCTCTCCTCAGCCATTTTTTGTTGGCAGCTTTTAAAATTAACCTGGCAGTCAGACACTACATTCCCAACTCACTGCAAGCCCAGAATGAGCTGTTATATCTAATCTCATTAGATTCACAGGAAATTTCAGGAAGGAATACACCTTGGTAGCTCACCTAATCCAACCTTCCTACTTTAGGCAGTGTGGATGAAGCTCCACTTTGAATTTATAGCTTCCTTTCACGCTAGAAAAGTTTCCAAAGGATACTTTCAGACACTAGTAAACATCTCAAGCATTTTAATTTAAAAATTAAATCAGAAAAACATTTTATTTCTACTAGGAAAATATGTCCTTTCCAAATAAATTCTTCGGATCAAGTAGATCATTACAGTTTTAAAATAAAGGAACAGATTTTCAACTAAAAAAAAAAAAAAAAAAAAAAAGAGAGAGAGAGAGGTTAAAACAGATAGGGAAAGTTTCAGTTTCATGTCTATGAGGTTAACCAAAGGGCTTTCCCTAAATTCTGTCTTTGATGCTGTCTTCATGCAGTACCAACAAAACAGGTTGAACTTTGAGAAGGAGGAAATGGAACCATCTGTTTCTCTTTACAACACTGCAGGATCAATTTTCTGCAAGTAGTGAAGAGAAACCAGCTGAGTTTCAGAGAGCTCATACCACCCTACAAGTACCCCGGTGTACCATACCCAGGCATTGTGGTTTTGCTGCTGCTCAGCCAGGTGGTGACCAGGGGTACGCTCACATTGCAGCCCCCATGGTCACCCTGCAGTGTCCCTGTGGTCACCCTGCAGTGCGGCCACGGTGACACGCAGTCCTCCACGGTCACACTGCAGTGTCCCTGTGGTCACACTGCAGTGTCCCCATGGTCACACTGCAATGTCCCTGTGGTCACACTGCAGTCCCCATGGTCACCCTGCAGTGCCCACAGCAAGTGCAGCCAAACCTGCACGTGTGTGGTGCTGCCCTGCAAAGCAACCTGCCTCCTTTGCTGACAGGTGAGTTGGAGTTCATTTGACTGGGAATATTAATAGACTCAAGAGCAGCAAGTACACTGCACTATGGGCCTTATCACTGTCAGCATGACTGAGAACTAAATTTGGTCTTGTATGTTAGCTGAAATCCATTATTATGATGTTTGCTGCAAAAGCATAATTTTTAAGTTTGCCCTGTGAAATATATCAACATTAAAATGCGTGCCAGGACTCAAGGCAAGAGACTTGTTTTGAGGACTGAACAAAACCTCACATTGGACTTGATGGTATTAGGGGTTGTTTCCAACCCAAATGATTCTATGACCTGAAAGTATGGGGTTTTTTTCCTTCACCTGTATCACTTTATTCCAATAAAGGACACTACCTCTACCTACAAACAGTTATGGCTACAAGTATTTCAGAATTCAAGCAGGGCATTAATTCTTGCATGATTTACTTACATATTAGTATATATTGAAAATTCTGTAATAAAAAGCCAGAAAAAGAAAGATATACTTTCCCATCCATTCAAATTGCACTACTAGAGCTTACACTGGTAAGTATCTTTGAGGAGATAAAGTAGACTAATATGAAACCTAAAGAGAGGTTTGGGAAGGAGAACAACAACTATTTGGTCCAAATGTGACTAAGATACCAAAGCTAACTTGTAAAGGACACTGTAGATTTTTAAAAAAAAATTTCTTGAGTGGTCTAAGACTTCAGTCTCGCTTGCAGTCTCCTGAGGAAAACACCTGTCTGCAGGGGGACAGGAACCCTGGAGCAGGAGCCCCAGAGGGGAGCAGTGCCATCTGCTGCCAGCCTTTGCCTTCTCCTCCTCATGCAAATGGGGCCAATGTTCGTAAAGCTTTAAAATACCAGTGCAGGTGTGCATTACACATTTACTGCGCAATGAAAACTACTTTAGACTTTAGCTGTTTAGGTGCTAATTATTTGACTATTAACAGCTGAATTTGAGGAATGTTAACTGACATTAAAGGTGCATTTAATTGTTCGAATCAGAATCAAAATATCCTTATTTTTCTCTTCATCAGATGTTTTCTTCTATAATATTTGCTGCCGTCGGAGTCGTGGGAGCTGGATACTGTTTCATTTTGTCAGCAGTAGCCATAAACAAAGGCCCCATATGTCAAACTGCAACAAACTGGACCTACCCTTTCGAGAATGGGTAAGACAAGGCAATCAGAAAAAAAAAAATTATATACATTTTAAGTCGGTGAGATGATTCAAATTCCAAATCCATTGTATAAAAATGGGAATGATACCATTTGTCTAAATTACAGAAGCTCCTAGAAGTTCCTGCAGCACACAGCAACACTTCATAAGGCTCAATAGCAGGGATGTAAAGAATAGCAAGAGCAATCAAAACTACTGAGTTTCAGAGGGGCCAATAAAGAGAAATGTACAGCCTTTTCCCAGGTTATTCTTGGGATGATAAGTAACATATATGGATAAATTCCACTTAGATGAATGGCAATGACACATTCTGACACCTCTCAGAGTCCTGAAGGAATTGACTGATGGAATTGCCAAGCCATTCTTCGTATTTGAAAAGTCCTGGCAGTCAGGTGGAGCCCCAGGTGGCTGGAAAAGAGGAAACAATACACCCGTCTTTAAAAAGGGGAGAAAGGAGGACTCTGGGGACCCTCAGCCTGCCAGCCTCACCTCTGTGCCTGAGATCATGGAACAGCTCCTCCTAGAAGGTCTGATGATGCACATGGAGGACAGGGGAGTGATTTGGCAATCCCTGCCTGACCAACCCATGGCCTTCTATGATGGGGTGGATAATGGAAGGGCTACAGAAGTCATTTATCCAGGCACAATCCCCCACAGTATCCTGCTCTCTAAATTGGAGAGAGATGATTTCAGGGGTGAACTGTTAGATGGAGAAGGAAGTGGTTGGATGGCCATCCAGAGGGTGGTGGTCAGTGGCTCAGGACAATGTCCTTATGGACAGCAGTGACAAGAGGTGTCCCTAAGGGATCCCTACTGGGACTGGTGTTATTTCGTGTCTTCATTAATGACACAGATGGAGGAAGCTACAAAGATGATCAGAGGGATGTAACACCTATTCTATGAGGAAAGGTTGCAAGAATTGGGATTGTTCAGCCTGGAGAAGAGAAGCTTCAGAGTGACCTGATTCTGGCTTTGCAGTACCTGATGGGAGCCTACAAGAAATATGGAGAGAGGGACTTTTTATAAGACCATGTAGCGACAGGACAAGATAATGGCTTTAAACTGAGAGTAGGTTTAGATCAAATATTAGGAAAGAATTCTTCCCTGTGAGGGTGGTGAGGCACTGGAAAGGGCTGCACAGAGAAGTTGTGGATGGCCCATCCTTGGAAGTGTCCAAGGTCAGGCTGGACAGGGCATGGAGCAACCTGGGACAGTGGAAGGGGTCCCTGACCAGGGCAGGGGCATTGGAATGAGATGATGGTTCAGGCTCCTTCTTACCCAAACCATTCTGTGATTCTACAATTATATTGAAATTTAATGGTATTCAAATAATTCAGTCTGCCTCAGTCAAGAGTGACCTGGCAGCATTTCTTACATAATTTACAAAAAATTATACTTCAGGTTGAAAAGAAAAAAAATAGAAAGAAAACAAGAAGTATACAGGTAGAGGATTATTTGTTCATGGGCCAGTGAGGGCTGAAAGCCAATTCCCTTGGTCTCATTCTGAGAATACTTGGAAATATGCTCTGTTTCAAACAGTTTTGGTTGCAGTCCAGAAATCACTTGACAAGAACACAAACAAGTCAGCACTAAGAATATGCAGATGAAATGTAGCCAGTGCTTAAGCAGTTTACAATTAAATCAAAATGTGAAGTTAAAAGTATAGAAGCTACTACCTTTACTTTAGATGAGGCATTTAAAACACAAGCTGTTATTTTCAGCACAGTGGGCAAGAAGTGACTTGCATGATTTCATGATTTGTTTTGATAATTCAGTTGTTTTGATAACAATGTACTTTCGTGTTCCCAACTGTACTTTGAGATATTGGATTACATGCCCTGATCACAGTCCAGCCCGCCCCCCCTTGCAAAAAAAAAAAAAAAAAAAAAAAAAAGGCAAAAAAGCTGTAATCAAGTAAAAGCAGCAAAAATGCTCCTGACAAAACACTGGAACAGATAAAACTTATTTGGCACATGCTTGGCTAAGATATTTTCCTCCTAAAACACTAAAAATGGCTCAATTGTATCAAACATACTTGTCTCCTACTGCTCCATTCTCATGTCTTGTTTTTTTTTTCAAGTCACTTGCTAAAACTTACCTAGAAACTGAACTGAAGTATATTTCTAGATAAGTAGCACCAGTGTGACAATGGAAATTCTTGCCGAGGTGAACAGAACCTCAGCCACATCACAGCAGGGACAACCTCCCAGCAGTGAGAGACCTCCTTTGTGAGTTGATACAGTTTTCCTCCTAACTATTTTTTTTTTCCTGTAGGAATTACCTTGGTGACCACGCATTGTGGGACCAGTGTAGGTCACCTGAAAACATTGTCCCATGGCACCTGACCCTCTTCTCCTTGCTGCTGATCATGAGCGGGATCCAGGCAGTGCTCTGTGGCATTCAGATGGTGAATGGGCTGTTTGGAACCCTCTGCGGGGACTGCAAATGCTGCTGTTGTGGGGTGAGCACTGATGATTCTCCTTTGTTACCCTGTGTACTGATGAGTTACACACACACCTCTGGCTGATGCTCAGAGAAACTGAACTGGCCTTCCTTCAGCCCCATGATCATGGTTTTCTAACATCCTGCCAAAACCCCACACTGTTGCCATTAGGAAATAATACAATCCTTTGAAGGTCACAGCAATAGCAGCCAGGAAATTACCTCCATGTTTTTATTCTTCCAGGGAGATGGAACTGTCTAAGGAACAGGAATGTCACAGACACCTCTCCTCGCCCTGGAGGACCCTCCTGCAGCCGCTCCACAAAGCAGCCCAAAGAGATGCACTGGCCCGGCTGAGGAAATGAGAATGAAGGGCTCTTCCTCTCACCAGTGTTATGAAGCCCTGACTCCCTTTCCAGCCTTCCTGAAATTCCTCATCACGGAATAAAACAACTTAAATAAAACTCTCACATTCATATTTATTTTTGTAAAATGGCTTCCATTTAAAAAGATGGTATTCTCAGGCAAAATACAAATTTGGGTTACAATTTTTATTTAGGTCAGTTAGGTAGCCTGTAACTCCTTAAAGCTTCCAAACTACATGAGTGCAAATGTTGTTTATTAATCTTTTTGCAGAAGTTTAATTCAGCTGTGTTTAGCACAGTGCTATGAAAGAGATAGGAAAGACAATAGAGAGCTCAAAGGCAAAAATACCTTTTAGAAAGAACTTTCAAAACTTTAAAAGAAAAAGCTACTTTCCAAAGGAATCAAGGAGAAAATAAGAGGGATTGGAGACATTTGAGGGATTTAAATCAATTAATACGCTGCTTTAAAAAATTCTGAAGCAAATTTTCACAAACCAGCTTGCCAGGCTGGATGCCTCAATGCTTCTTGATATTGGCCATAACTGTTCCCTAAAATTTTCTTCCTGAAACAATGTTTCTGTGGCCTGTGCTTTAAGAAAATTGTATTTCATGCGGTGTGTATTTACACTAAGAGATATCTGAAGCATCTGGAAGTACTTAAAAGCACTGAAAGCTCTTGAGCAATATGCAGAAATGCAAAACAGTTTGATATAGGTACTGAGAATTATGTTGTACAAGAGGATAAATCACAAAAAATGCCTCTTCAGAAACAGCTGTCTGTCCCACCTGTTCTACTCATTGCCCAGGAATTTGGGAGTACCCTTTATTTCAACACACACTATGCACCATCTCAAATCTGTTCTTTCATCTGTGGTGAGCAGCTGTCCTGCACCTCATCTCACATTTGTCTTGTTTGATTTACATGAAGCCTTTGGGAACAAGGAATGTTTCTCATCAGCATTCAACAAATGGATGGGTAGCTGCACAGTGTACAGCTTTGTTATATCAATAAACAGAGTACAGAAATCTTTCTGGGAGATGGGGTAAGAAATAACAGGGGGCAAACTATGATACCTAAACCAGAATCAATGAGCTACTGCTTCCAAGAGACCCCAGCTACATGATGGCTTTCTAACATGAGCTAATATATAGCAGATACTGACACAGGGTGCACACATTTCATCCTGTGATCCAGACTGCACTCACACCTTGGCCTTCAGGTGTATTGAAAAAGGGTAAATGAGCCAGAACAAGGAGCTGAACTCACACTTTGAAGTGCCAACAATGGTGTTCCCAAATCTACTCAGTTAAAGCTAAATTCTGAGGGTCTCCCCAGCACTTAATTTCAAGCGAATCACACATCTGCAGTTGTCAGTTCTGCAGTAACTGGAGATTGTTCTGTGTGTTTACTCAGCAAAGCATCCAGTAAAACCAAGGAGAGGGACTAATCATAGATCCTCATAACAGAGAATGATGTAAAAAGCCAGCGTTTATTCTGGAAAAGAAGGCACAGATAAAGAGAGTGCAGCTCTAGGAAGGGACAGAAAGATGATGGTAAGAAAGAAGGACAAACAGGGATAACTGAAAGTGTTAAACAGACCTCAGGAACCAACTTGAGGACCACACTGTTATAATGTGTAGAAATACCAACATACACAAATACAGAAGTAAAAATAATAGTAGCCAAAGGAAAGAATATTAGTAATATTATTTGTAAAATCTCAAAAATACTTATGCTGGCTGAAGCTTCCTTTTCAGCCATAAATACTGGCTGCTGGGTGACCAGGGTGCTGAGAACACAGCAACTTCCACATTGCATGGCACTGTTTTAGCTGAGAGCCATCATAAAATAATACACATCGATTATTTAACAACTCAGATTACAACACGTGGAGTGTGTGCATGTGATTTTGAGCCCATGAACTTCAGTGGGACAAAACTGGTTCAGCCCCTGCACAGCTGAACTATATACAGTTAGTTCTCTTTTTTGACTGTCTTCAATAAATAGAGTGCAGGAAAATGACACGTTAACCACAGGACAGTGTCACCCTTAGGGGAATGATGCATTAACTGGAGACTCTTTGCAAAAGGTTCATCTCTAAAGGAAGGAAGTAACAAACACAATGTTGAAAAAAAAATTGCTCAGAGCAGAACAAGGGATGTTTTCTAACGTCATTTCAGTCTTGAATGTTCATCACCTGTCTCCAGTTCAACTTTAGCTCCCTCTTCATGGATTGTACATCACTGACAGTGTAACCAGCATCAAACCCTGGAGCCATTCCAGCTGCCAGAGGGTGGGGAGGCTGACTTCTTCCATTACACTGATAGGGGTGGGGTCTTTGCCCCCATATTTTAATTCAAACATATATTGAATTGAATATACATATTGAATATGTAGATACATATATGAATAATTGAATATACAATATACAATATAAAACTGAGTATTTTAATTCAAGATGTATGCCTTTTTCATAGAATAGTATGTCCATACTTTTATTCTAAGCAGTGTTTTACAGTTCCCTGGGAAGTGTGTGCTAAAACCCTCAAACCCACTCCCTCCCCTAAAGAAATTATTTTAAAAAAACAATATGCATCCAAAATCTTTCAAGTTCATTTGTATTTTTTCATGTAAAAGATCAAAGAAATAATTAAAACCAAAACAGAATCAAACTTAGGATACAACAGTTTGATCTGATTGCCTCTAATACAATCTATTGCAAGGTAATAAAAATTAAAAACAAATGCTCACACAAGTCATATAAAAAATAAAAAAAGTAAATAAAATCATTAAAGAACTAACATATACATGGATGTATGTATTAGGAAACAAGTTTATTTGGACAACCACCCACATTTTTCTGTAATTAAAATATAGATTTAAATCCTTCCCTTCCCCCAAACAGCATTTGTTGACAAAAAGTCAAACCCAATCCCTCCCCAAGTTACATTCTAACAGTATTACCAGAATACAAACGGTAATTAACCATGTTCCATTACTTCTGTATCACCAAGACTTGCATATGCCCCCTCAGGGATGGTCACAGCAACATTGTCCAGCTGGCACATTGCTTGTATTTATACTACAAGTAGACAGTGTACAATTTAGTACATAGATGCTCAAAACCTGAAATAGTACAGTGAAATATTGCCAACAATAAATTTATTTTCATATTACATATGCTTTGAATACTGCAAAGTTCTGCCATAATGCTGTTTAAAGCCAGAAACTTTTTTAAAAAGATAACTTTGAAAAATAGATTTTATTGCCATTGCACTTCATCAGACATGTCATCTCTGTAACAAAAATTAAAAGTTGACAGTGTAAAGAATCACTTTTAATTCAACCAAGATTTGTTTCATGACTAAGTAAAGATCTAACCCAGGACTCTGGCAGCTGTTTCAACCTGAAGTATTGCTCCACACAGCACCCTCCTGTTTCAGATCTGCTGCTGGTTTACCATGGAAGTAGCACAGAAACACAGTTTATCATTGCTTTACCCTTTTAAGGTCTTTGCACCAAGACACTCAACCATCAGAAACACAAATAAAAAAGGAATCAAGCTTGCAGCTTCACAATTCTGATAAATATCTGATGTGATTTCACTAGGAAGTTGCATGCTGGAAGGTTTTCCCTGTAGGAAGAGCAGCCTTTGGCTGATACCAACGCACGTGGCCGGGCAGGAATCAGCACCAGCTGACTCCCAGCAGCTGCGGGCCCGACCTGCCTGGAATATCCTCTGTTGTGACAAACTTACATGTTCAATGGTGCAGAGTTACTAGCAAGGGAACAAACTGCATTCCCTAAACATAACCTGCTGATGGGCACTATCACCTGGATCACTCCAGCACTCAGGTCCACTGTGGGTCATTCCAGCACCAAGGGCTGTTGGCTCCATTTGCCAACTGAGCAGTGCTGGTGATGTGGCCTTCAAAGCTGGCCAGAAAATCTCCAATTCTTTACCAATATTGTCATGGTACTAAAGAACAAAGCCTTAGGACCATTTGTTTTTCATTTAGGCTGACAACCTGAAGAAACCCTTAAAAGAGAGAGATTAAAACTAATTACACTAATATTGGTCAGCCCTGCATGGTCCCCTCTTTATTGAAAAGAAATTTATGCTATCTCAACAGTTAGCAAAACTAGCAATAATAAAAAAAACCCACCCAAATAATAACCCCTCAAAAGAAGAAAAGAAACACAATGCCCATTCAGCAATTAAATTCTGTGCAGACACAACTCTGCTGTTACATCTCTTTTTCTATAAAAAAACAACAACAAAAAAATTTTAAAAAGCTACTTTTTACTATGTAATAAAACTTCACAACTGTAAGTCTTTGCCTGACATCTCTTTTGTCAAAATTTCAGTGTGTGTGCTTTTTATTTTCCATCCTGTGACACCATGTACACTTCAGTTCATCATGGACATGGTCATTTGCTGTAGTGAGTGCTCCTGTTATGTTTTTCACTGAACACTGGAGATTCATTTGCTACGTATCCCTGTCTGCAGCCATCCTTCCCAGCAAGGATCTACATTTATTACCTCATCATTTGTCTTTCAAACCTACTCTGTATTCCCACCACTTCAACACTGACCTTTTCACCTACCTTCACCCAACCAGACGGAAAAAAGTCTTTAGGGGTCAATATTCCATCGCATCAGTAAGACCTTGTTAAGTGTTATCAGACCTGGCAAACACACATTTACACTTAGTGCTACATCTCTTCTTCTCTTTACATAGCCCAGATTAAGCTTAGAGAAAAGTTATAATGCCTTTCATAAAATTACCTATTTTTCAATACAAAATGCTTAAATCCATTAATTATAAATAAGATAATTTCAAAACATTTAAGAATATTCAGGACTTCATTTGCATTTCAGGGGAACTGCAGGCTTAGTGTTCTTGATGTCTTCTCAGTCCCAAACCTCTGATAAGGAAGTTCTGTAGGATATGTGACAGGCAAAACCACACAGCACACGTCTTGTGTCCTGTGCACCAGTTATGGTAAGTGAAAGACATAAAAACCAAGCAGTTTTACCAGGTGAGTCCCAGTGCTGCTTTAGCAGTGCCCTGATAAAGTTCCTGGGTTTTTTTTTCATGTATACAACTACATGTATTTTGAGATTGTCAGTTAAAAACATCACTGAAAACAGTATGAGGAAGGTTTTTCTCCCCCAATGTATGACATTAACAAGTTGTGCCACGCTTTCCAGAACTGATTTTAAAATAATATTTTTGCACATAAGATACTTGCCACAGATTTTATATATATAAAAAAATGCTTGTTCATGTGTTAAGTTACAAAACTGTAGTGCTTAATATAATAAACTAAAAAACCTAAGCGTTTTTAAAAAATGCTTGTTTATAATACATTTCTTTGTTTTTAAAAGGCAGCAGTCAGTACCAGCCTGGTTTATTTTGTAACAATATTGTAGTGTAAAAACGTTGCTAAACAATTCTGGTACTTTGAGATTGGAAGTAATTATTTTCTGAAAACTATACAGTAATTTACTGAAAAAAAAGAAACTGCTACAGTATTGTTTGTGCCTTCACAAATATATAATGAGAACTACTATGCTTGATTTGAACTGTATTCCATACAGAACAGTTAGTTACTAAGAACTAAAAAAAAATTTTAAGGCTTAAGTAAGTTGATTTAAAAAAAGCTTTTGATACTATTGTCATAAACATAATACTAAAATAGCTCCCATGTCCAGATGCTTTGCACTTTTTCTGAACCAAGTGACCTAGGGGTTAGCTTTTCTGATTCACAAAGGGTCTGTGGTGTCAATCAGTACCCAGGACATGCACAAGCATCAGCCACTTTCTGTCCTAAAAGTGAAGCATTTCTGCCTGGTTTGAAAAGGCAAAAAAGTACACAGATGTGTAAAGTGGTGTGGGTTTTTTTGAAGAAATATATATCCATGTATGTATTATATATATATATATATATATATATAGGTAAAATATGCATTTTATACTTAAATTAGTATCAATAAAATCCAGGCAGATATTAAACTGACCATAAGGATGATGTAACAAAAGTCAATAAGGCAGTGTGCTGTGTCTCTTGAGGATATTCAGATATTCTATGCCTTCCTCAAGAGGAAAAGTAAATCTGAATTGCACTGTAGGCCCAATAAGCGTTGCTTGATCACAGCCAGGTAAGGAAGGGCTCATTTTTGTTAAGCACTGACTCCACATCGTTGAGAATAGGGATCAAATCTTCTGACTCTAGAGTCCCAAGATCAACGTTTGTCCCTGGAAGACAGTCGAGGAAATCAGGGAAACGTGTTTGTTGTGGATTTATGTTCATCGTTGTCTGTGCTATAGTTTCTCCTAGAAAAAGTAAAGAAGAACTTTTGAAGTACCAAACTCTTACTGTGGGTAATTTATAACAACAGAATGGACATAAAAATTAATTCTCCCTTTCCCACAACCACTTGTGAGCACTCCTATTCACCACAAATGTTATTTCAAAACTGTATTTAGGTGCAGAGTACATATTCTCCTAAGAATACATTTCACATCCTTGCTTTGATCTCAAAAGCACACAAGGTCCTTTCCAGCAGTGCTCAAAGCATCCAACTCTGGCCTTCCACTTGGGAAACAGGAGTTTAAAGTTTGTTCCCTGGTCTGCCAGGGGGACCTCATGTACACCTCCACCTGATCTCTGCTGTTCATAGAAAATAACTGAAGAAAGTGCTTTACAGCAAATTAGTTCTATCATATTACTATTTTTTTCATAAATTTATAAGAACAAGCATGAAAACCTTTAATACATAAACCTCTCATTCTCTGCTTAATACTGAATTTCTGATGACTTCAAAAGGAGGCTTAGGTGAGGAAGTGCTGAGAACTTCCCTCTCTGAAAAAACCCTTGAATTCCTAGTAAATTATTTCAGTATTTAAACACCATGAGGACACTAACATAAAATAAATACATATCAAAATGTAAACTAGATAAATACATTCTTTTTGAAGGCAAATCCAACTTTGCCAATATAAGAGACTTGCAAGCAAGACTGATTTCCCAGAGTTGGAAAATGTATTTATTTGTACATGTAACCCAAAACAAGCTTTTCACTCCCCCTACCATGGAAAATGGTATGAAAACAGAAATCAAGGCTTGCATTTTCCAGGTTTTATTTATTCTGTTTAATATTAGTCTGAGGTAAAAGGGCAGAATCTGTATCTAAGGGCACTAAGCACCTTTTAGGTATTTTCTCCCCCAGTCTCAGTCTGTTGTCTTGGATAGGAAACCCAGAGATTATCATTCACTTATGCAATTATAAAACATTACTAGTCATACTACAAAGTCATTAACTGGACCATACTTTAAATTAAATCCAAGTATTCTACCTGTATCCATCTCATCTACGTTGCTGAGGAAATCTTCGGGTGTCGTTGGTATACTGTAGCATCCTAACCCCAAGCCACTGTCTGTGCTCTGTTCCCGGGAGTGGTATGGCCCACTACAAATCAAAACATGGAAAAGAGTCAGTAAAGAGGCTCTGACAGACACAGTTCCTGAGCACAGTGTTGGAAGAGAACACAGCAGGTTTCATATTAGAAGCAGATACTGAGTCATTAAGGCTCATCCTCAGCTATTGGCCACTGATCAGCCAACATCATATTTGGGTCACATCAGCCCAAATAACAAAATAATTGAAGTGAAGCCACTCTTAAATTTTGAAATTTAAATACACACATGTGTATACATAATTCTCTAGCTGAAATCAGTTCTGACAGCCTAAAAGGTTGTGTGTATTTATACTTAGGTAATGTACCTATTCTACCTTGTCTTCTACATACACTAACAACAGAATTAAAACCGCCTGTTACAATTTATTGCTTTTTCTAAGATTTCTTCTTGAAGCATAAACTGAAAGATTTCAGATCAGCCACCCAGCCACACCCCACGTTTACAGTAAGTAAACAGAAAAAGACAATATAGAGACTATTTTAGAGAGACAGCTGTAACAGCCTAGAGAAGGCAACAGAAACAATTGCCTAATGAGGAAGAATGAACTTGCCTGTTCAAGAAAGGATCAGATCCATTATTTGTAATAGACCTCATGTCCTGTGTCATGGCAGGGGTGTTCACAGCTGTCTGAACTGGGACCATGTTTTCTGAGTCCATAGGAAGTTGTCTGCAAAGAGCAGCTTCCTGAAAAGACAAATAAATACATGGGAAGGGTTATTCCAACAGCTCAGAAATACTGGAGTCTTGTAACAAGTGAACACGTAACATAAACACTGAGGGAAAGTAATTCTGAGTGATGTCACTGATGAGTATTAGTTTACACTGATATGAAGAAAATCATGATGTAGACAGACAGTGTCTCTCATACCCACCTGTGCTGGCTTAAATTTATCTGTCAGTTCTACCCTGTCTGGAAGCCAGACCTGGAATTCAGCAACTATAAAGTATTTAACATGTTAAATGAAAACCACTGGCACCAGGACTGTGATCTTTAGAATGAACACTCTGCCTAATAGAAAGCATTTGCCTAATGAGCTGTCTCGTGTCTGCTATCTGCAGGATGACAAACAGGCAATCAGAGCCAAAGGAAACTTATTTCACAACCCTTCCTGAAAGATAAACTCTTTCAGCATTATCTCTGTGAAACACCCATGACACCTAGTGGCACAGAGTTCTATACAGAGGTTGTCTGACTCCATTGACCCAACAAAAATCCTAAGACCTTAAAATAATGAAGCTGTATCTGTTTTTACAATAATTTACACAACTTTTTTTTTTTAATGAAACAAGCAAAGAAAGTATTTAATTTAAATCCTAGTAGAAAACTTCTCTCCTCTGAATCAACCATTCAGTCTCCTCAGTACGGAAAGGATTAACAGGTTTTCAAGGCTAGAATATGATGTTTTACTACATTTTCAATTTTTTTTTTCATTGAGGAGGACCCTTCTGAGATTTCTGACTGACATGACCTCTATCGACTTCCATTTCCATGAAGCTCTTAAGCAGCAAGCACATTCTCTCTTTTCCTTTGGAAAGCTGGCAAAACCAAAATAGTATAAAAAGAACATTAACTTCTTATAGAATGACAAAACGGAGTAAGGAAACCTTTAAATAGATGCTATACTGGTTTTCTGAAATGCTGCCCTTCTTGCATGTGCTCAGTCTAGAGTTCTAGGGTTTTAGCAACTCCATGAAGAGAAGGACAAAGAAGGAAAGAAATTCCCTAAGCCAAGAGCTTCCAGAGCTATGACCTCCTCCCAGCTGGGCACGCTGCTCCACCCCAGCAGCTGCTGCCAGGAATGGCAGTGGGGAGCCAGCAGCTGCTACTGGGCTGGAAGGTTTGTGACTCTCCAAAGAATCCTTCCCCTCTCTCAAACACTCTGCGCCTTCTCACAGCTGCTAGCAGCAGCATACACACTTACTCAGCATTTTCCCCTCAGATAGGTGATGCTAGAAAAGCAAAAACAGCAAGGGAGGGTCAGGTCAGGAGTAACTGTACTTGAACACTGATGGCCAGGGGGGTTCATTGTGCCCTCAGCTGCCAGGGTTCAGCATACTGAGGTTACTGTAAGGAAGTTCATAACATTCTGTCAGGAAGAAAAGATTTTGCATCTTGCTTTCCTCCCTAAGAGTTACACCACTTGTAAAAACTTTAGTAATGCCAAGTGATGCTGTACTGCTTCATGCAATGTGGAGATCAGCAAACACCATCAGGGCAGAATTTGGCCCTTACATGACCATTAAGAAAGGCTGGTAAGAAAGACACCAGGTCTGTAACTTCTGACTGATGGCCATTCCATGTTCTGTTCAGTGCTAGTTTTGAGAGGAAAAAAAAAAATGCAATTACCTGTTAAAAATTTAGATGCATTGAACTAGAAACTCTTGAAGAAAGTAGGAGTATTCTTGGTGTTACCTGTCGCAGTAACTCCTCCTGACGCATCCGAATTCGCTCCCTCTCCATCTGGATTCTCTGGAGCCTCAGTTTCTGCTGCTGCTGCTGCTGCTGCTGCTGCTGCTGCTGCGTGGTGAGAGCCCCGGGCAGGGCCAGCAGCGCTGGGGCGCGGCTCTGCTGCACCAGGGCTGGGCTGGGGGGCAGCTGGGGCTGGGCATTCATCACTGCAGGGGAGACAGGGACTGATGGCACCTGGGCAGAACTGCATTTGCAGGTAGCACAGGGCACAGGACACATGCTGCTCACTCACAGGAATGCATTATCAGAATTTCTGCACTTCAAATGATTTGAGACCTACTCCATCTGGCAAGAGCTGCACTAGCAATTGCTTAATAAATGCTTTTTAATGTTCTGAGTGTATCAAACAAGAACACATAATAAAACAAGCATTTATGTTCATCCTGGTATGTTCAAATATTTACCTAATAAACTAGTAAATAACATGAAAGGTTTTTTAATTTGAAAATTCCTAAACATGTGTGCATATAATAGGCAGTAAGCTAGTAAAATATTTCAACTTAACATTTTCTTTATTAACAGATTTAAATCAATTATTATTATTACCAGAAGTAATTTTCAATTAACAACTGAAACCTTTTCTGTTAGGATATGACCCATCAATCCCTATCTTTGGTAGAAGATTCATAAGGGTGACGGGGAAGAACATCATAGATGGCAGGGTTAAAAACAGGACCTTTAGTAAGCAAAACTGAGTTATACCCAGGTAAACAAAGTAAACCCTTTCACTTGCTGACAGAAGGCAGTTGCTGAGCGAGTTAATGCCACTTAGATTGCTAACGTTTCTTAAATCAACATCATCTTTTCTGATCAAATTCAGAAAATATAAATCAGAGCAGAATTTTCTGAGATGGACATTTTTACTCACAGAACTGCTATGAAAGAAATTGTCTGTGTAGCTCTCTGTGTGACACACTGGTGCCAACATGTCACAAAGCTAATAGAATGCCCCTGTCACCTCAGACAGCAGGTAACACTCCTGACTTACCAAGACAAATTTTTTCCTGTTTATGCTGCTAAGAATAGCATTCAGCATTGATATCCTCCAGACAAGCCAGGAGTGAAACACATTCAACATTTCAACATTTTAATTTTATGGTTTGTTCAGGACCCAGGTTAGATTCATTACTCATGCAGACCTGGCCTACCTGCATGGACCAGGTGTGAATTAGCCCTGGGCCATCCCCAGGGCCAGTCTGGATCTAAGGGCAGCTCTATTACCTGTAGGTGGTGCAAAGCCCACACTAATAAATCCTTCTGGACCTTGTGGGAAGCATGCAGGCAGATCCAAACCATCTTGGCAACTTGCTTCCAGAACCAGGTGTTCTGGAGAGCACTGCACAGACTGATGCCAATGTGTCATCCCACAGGAGGTTCAGATTGGAGATTAGGAAAAATTTCTCTGCCAGAAGGTTTGTCCAGCTCTGGCACAGGTTGCTCAGGACAGTGGTAGGGTCCCCTTCCCTAGAGGGATTTAAAAGCCGTGTGGTTGTAGCAGCTGAGGACATGGCCAGTGGTGGCCTTGGCAGTGCTGGGTTAATGGTTAGACCCTGGAGAGCTTCTCCAACCCAAATGATTTGATGGTTCTGGTTCTATCAGACCTGGGCTAGATCCTCATACAATTTCATATGCAACAGGTAATGGTAGGTTTTGTTCAACCCCACCTAGTTGGGCAAACCCCAGCACCCAGGCAGAACACCAGTCTCTTCAAAAGAAGTGTGGCAAAGTGTGATGATACAGTTGTTACAGGGCTAAGACTTCTTACTGCTTTACCAATTTTCACTTTGTCGGTTTTTCAAACAACTAGAAAAAAAATGGACTAAACTAAGTTGCTTTTCTTAAGGATAAAGTTACAATGATATGCATAGGGAAAACAGAAAAACATTGTATCTGGAATACTTTTAAGCATGTTCGATAGGTCTGATATTGTCTAGACCTCAAATTAATAGTGAATCTTTAAATACACTGGTAGAACAAAAAGAATCCCAACAATGGACAAATTACCCTTGTGGAATATACTTGAGCTTAGTTTGTGAAAAACATTTTAACCTAAGTGCTTTTCCTGGAACTGCTCAAGTGAACCAGAACTGAACCCAGGCAGTAAAAGTGGGTTGGTATACAGCTGATAACTCCTTGTCACTAATGGCCTGAACAAGCCCAGAGAAAGGAAAGTCTTGTGTCAGCCCCAGTGAGCAACTTAACAAACAATGACATTCTACAAATCTCTGTTCCTTGTGATATAATCATATGGCACATCTGTTGTGGCATTTATGACATTTTAGTAATGCCTGCTTTAATTTACATTTGAGTTCTGAATTTGTATTTGAATGGTATGAGTAACATAATGGAGTTTGGATTAGAAAAAGAAAAACCTGCAGTTCACATTCCAGCTAGACTGCCCAACACAGCCCCTGCTCTGAGTGCACTGACACCATCAGACACACCAGGGACCCCTGACAGCTTCTCTCAGCCAGAGCTCAGCAGAGCCTTGGGACCACTGGCCTGGTTTTGAGAGGTCAAAAAGTTACTAAAGAAAAACAAATGGTCTTCAGTAAGCTTCAATTCACTAGGCAGGCTCTGGGACTCCAGTGAAACATTTCTAAAGTTCTGCAAAGAAAAAAAAAATTCAAAAGCTCAAATCTACCACTCTATGCTAAAGGACACGGGTCTAACATAGGAGAAGAAAAGTATTCATCATTTCAGCAGAAAGACTCAGGGTGGCCTTGAATTCAGTTCTCTTGGGGAAAACCAAATTTATTTTGCAAAATGAAATAAGTCTTTTAATAAACAGCCATTACACAATTATCCAGCCCAAATGAAAGCAAGTAAAAATATGGAGCTAAGTTCCAAACCTGAACTATGCAACCACAGTTTCATTGCAGTCCATGAAATTGCAACTATTCCGTTCACATCAAGTTAGACCTACGTAGTTGGTTTTTTTCCAGTTAGATGAAAAATAAAATAATTCATTTATTGCTCTTGTTTGCTTTTAAATTAATATTGATATCCTTGTGAATTAGGTTTCCTGACACTGTAGGAGACCTTTCTATTGATGACTTTGCTGGATATATACTAGACAAGGATTATTTTGTGGCCAAGAGACACTGCAGGTTGCAGAAGCCAAAACATGCATGTGTCAATCATTTTTGACATCTGCATTGAACTGATTGCACCAACTATTATTATTTAGGTGTCAGAAGTGTCTGGATGCAGCTGTGGATCTTTCTGCTCTGTTTATAGGCAGCCCAGACACAAATTCAGATAACTGGCCAGCGCCAGGTCTCATACAACACAGTCTGATGAAAAACAAATGTCTACACAGGTTTTAAAAAAAAAAAAAAAAATTTAACCCAGCCATACTACAGTTCTGACTTAGTCATGACACTGTAAAGAAAAAAAGACTGGGCTCCCCTCCTTTTCTCACTCCACTTCAGCCAACAAAGAACTGCTTGTTTCATTTATTTCCCAGAAAGAAGCATTAGCCTTCTAACAAGGTCAGCAAAAAATGCTGCTTTTCAGTTCTGGTGCATTTTGTTCCAAAAATCTGTAAAGTATTAAAGCAAAAAGTTGCACTATTCCAGTGCACAGAGACTCCTTTATTCAGATTTCTGAGCTGAAAATAGCTATATAGAGATTTCTCAACAGTTTCAACTGTTAAGGTCTGTGATATTCACATTTAGTAATCTTTCCTGTCTTCAATGATTTAAGATTAAAATAAACAATACAAACAACCTGCAGGTGCAACATCAAAGCTATGATTTATCAGGAAGTTATTTAAAAGATTAGAGATTTACTCTGCAAGCACTTTTAACAATAAATCAGTAACAAAAAACGATGATGGGGGCTGCTTGAGTGGAGAGAGCTTTAATGCTAATGATTAATTACTGATGACCCTAAGGTTTAAAATATTTAATGAATTATTTTTACTTTTATTTTGCTTCATGCAATCTTCAGGTTTTGCATTTCATTCACTTTGAAACCATGGTAATGACCCTCCACTCTTGCTCTGGCACATGTTTGGATTACTACCCTTGAGGGGAAATGCTTACACCAACAGGAACTTCTTTGTGTCAAAATTAAAAATGACTAGAATTTGAAAAAATGCCAACATCTCTCTTGAACACACCAACCTTTAACATGTCAGACATTAGATGGCCAGTTGTTGGTTTAAAGGTGTGTCTCCTTTAATTTACCTGATACTGAAATTAATTCCAATTACATTCTGGACTATTAACCACTGTCCTTAAACACAAATAAATTACTCCATTTGAAATCTGCCTGGTAAATCACTTGTTAGAGGTTTTTATTGCAAACAACCAAAACTCCCTCATTCTTTTGAGAGCTGCATCACAAAACTCTCATTCCCACAGAATCCTCTATAATGCTTTCAGCTCTCCTGTAAGCAATCACCACAAGCAGGTGCCAAGATTATTCCCACTGACCACAAATGAATTGTGTTTGCTTCTCTCAGGATATCCAGTAATTAAAAATGACCTGGAACAGGAAGCCTGTCCACCATGCAGGTGGTATGAGGGCATGGACTACAGAGAAGGAAAAACATGTTCCTCTCAGTGTCACACATTTCCAGCCAAATTTCCAGCCAGTGCAAACCAAGGCTTGAAAAGTCTTATATGAAAGAAATCATATCGAAAAAATCCTGGACATTAGTGAACACTAAAACACGTATCATCTGGTTTTGAACACTTTGGGAGTTTCTGTGCTCTCCAGAGACTGGCTTTGACATAGTTACCAAAACTGGTTTTTATCATCCCTAAACAATAGTAGCTACACCTCTTTTATCGTGGCAGGATATGGAAACTTCAGTTCATGTGTTTATTGTTCCTAGATAGGATTTTGGCATTGTTTTATTGATTGGATTTCCTGGCTGGTAAAAAAAAAAAATGAAAGCAGAGGTAAAGTACTATAACCCCCAGTTGTCCAGACTCATTTGACAAAACATCAGCAATACAGCTGAAAGCTAAACTTCTTAGATTCATGGATGATTTTCCATTAAAGAACAAGTGTCAGAGGCTCTTTACAATAAAAAATTCCAATCTGTAATACCCAATGTCCTTCATCTTAGAGAACCAGTGAATTAATAGTGAAAGCCATCCTGCTTGTATCACTTGGGACATGCCTGCCTGTGGGCCTTAGAAGAATAACAATGGTAAAATGTTAAGAAAAAAACTAATTAAACAAGTCTGAATATAGGCTAACCTGCAAGAACGTGCCTTCAAACTATGTGACAAATTTTCCTTTTCATTCATGAAATGTCACTGAATTTAGTGGTGATGTGTAAATGAGCACAGAAACTTGCCTAGCATATATTACTTTTCTGTAAATTTAACAGGATGCACCAAAGGGAAAAACACCTGATGCCTTTGTTCTATAACATTTAAAAAACAGTGCTTTAAATGTTAGTGTGAAAACTAACACTAATGAACTGTTCATTTATAGCTCATAAATAGGCAACATAAAACCATAGTAAGAGAAAAGGTAGAAAAATACAGCAGATTTTTTTAAAGTATGACTACTAACTTCAACCAACTTTCACCATATGCTTTTGTTTGCCTCCAACACAGGCATACTGTGATTTGGTATCACTTTGTTACACTCTGTGCTTTGATAAAATGTTTGTAACTGCCTTTGTACAATTCCCAGCAAATATTGCTGAAAGGAGTTTATAAACCAAAGCCTCAAGCTGTGCAAAACAAACCATATTTTCCTCATTTTCATAAGAAGTTCAAGGAGAACTCATGTGTTAGTAATTGAAAGGGCAGACTAGTGCGCAGACCTGAAATACTTAAATCCTTTTAAGTGGCACATCTTCAAAAGAAAAACTTATTTTAGTTCCTACAGTACAAAAAAACCCAGCAAAAACCAAGCAAACAAAAACCCAAAACAATAAACCCAAAACAAAAAAACACAAAAAAACTCCAAATCTAAAAAACCAACCAAAAAAAACAACCAAAAAACCCACAAAAAACCAAAAAACCAAAAAAACCCCCCCAAAACAAAAAAAAAAAACCCCAAAAAAACGAAACAAAAAACACAACAAAACAAAACAAAAAAACCCACAAAAAACAAAACAAAAAACAAAACAAAACAAAAAAAACCACAAACAAAAAACAAAACAAAACAAAACAAAACAAAACAAAACAAAACAAAAAAACACCACCACAACGCTAAGGCAAAAGACAGATGCACAGACTTCATTTGCTGCAAAATCACAAAATTAGGGCCAGGAGAGTGGCATTGCTGGGTATGCAGTTCCCAGTGCTCCTCTCGTGTTTGTGAGGTGTTGGCACAGCCACTCCTGCCCTGGTCTGGCTGCCAGGCCAGCACTGCTCACTGCAGAGGGGAGCTGACCCAGGAATGCTGAGCAGTCACACTGCTGCCAGCACAGAGGAGGAGAAAGGCCCTTCCTTTTGGCTGCAGCAATTTAAAAATAGAGACATTCTCCTTTAGTACTGGAAACGACAGCCACATGTATTTTAAACTGCCACGTGAAGTATTCAGAGGCTGCAGATTACTGCAATCTTTCTATGCAATTTCTCTATGTGTATACACATGCATATACACGCAGTTTCTAGATTAAATCTTATAATATACATTTTTAAATGAAATAGTGTCACATTTAGTGTGCCTCTGAAAAAAGCCATCAAAATGAGAAAAAGTTCACCAAGACATATTGATGGAATGTTTTCTGGATTAAATAAATAGGGACACTGTGTAGATTTTTACACTATTGCTAGTGGGAAATTCAATCACACATCTGAATCACTATACCAAGAACTGCATATACACCTACACAAAAAGTAGAAGCTCATCTCATATATATATATATATGAAGGGCACTGAATGAAATACAAACTGTATTTAATGGGACAGATTTTGAAGTCTGTGAAAATACCCTTATTGGGCACATGAAATACTTTCAAGAACAGACTTTTCCTTTGGTGTAGGCTTTTATTTCTAATCCTTTGAATCTCAAGGAAGACCCTCCCCTAAAATTCAATATACACGTGTTTTAGCCCAGAATTCGGCTTTCATTCACTTCCACTAATAAACTGAGGGGGAAAATGTTCTGTACACTGCCCTGATTTATGGCACTGCTGATTTTTAACTAGGGACAATGTAACAGATGTCAACATAAGCGGAGGAGTTGGTATGAACAAAACCCCTGCTGTCCTATTCTTACCTCTCGGCCATTCCAGCCCTGCTATAAACAGCCTGACCCACACGCAGCTGTGGTTTGAAGCCACAGCAGAGCAATTGTTACTTTAACCATGTGCTGTGACACTCCACAGACACTCTAACCTTTCAGATTTTATTCAGGTTTCTTCTGCAGATATCCACTCTCACATTATGGTTTGCTACTGCCCACTGTATCTTGTAGCACAACCAACACTTTCTGCCTGTAGACAAGCAAGGCAGTTGATGAGACAAAGGTAGAAAAAAAGAACTGAAGGTTATTACGTCAGAGGTCAGGCTAGGTATTTCTTATAAACTTAAGACAAAAGTAAATATTGCACTACTTCTATTGGTGATCGTTAGCAGACAAATGTTCAGCATTTTCTCGGCATGTGAAGAGGCAGCAATCATGGACCACACTGCAAGTGGACAATCAAGAAATCATGAGATCAACTTACCAAAAATGAACCAGAACAAGAATCTGCTATATGTTTTTAAATCTGCTTTTTGACATAGTTTTGTGATCTTGAGCCTGTAAGCTCACCTGTTCTCATCTTCTTGAGTAACAGAAATGTTTAAGCTTCAGAAGTGAAAGGTTAGGGACTATTTGTAATTCTCAATTATATGTGAAAACATTTTCTTCCATTTATAAATTTTCTTTAAAATTTTAGAGCCTTCATGGCTTTATTTTCACTAAGGCTTAAATCTGGCAACATCAGACTGATGTAAGTTGATAATTAAATTTACACTTGAAGTGCTAAACAGGAACAGCAAGGGAAACCACACTAGTTATAAGAATTTTGCGGCTAATTCACACTGCAAAGCCAACTTTTTTAGTTGTTTCCAAGTTGCTTCCAGTGCAGAACCTCAATATGCAAAAGCCCCACAAACATAAACAAACTAACAAGCACATCAGCTATACCTTCTGACCTGAAGAAACACAGAGCTAACTGTGGACAGGTTATCCAACAGCTTGGACATGATTTAGGGAGCTTGTGGGGGGTTTGTACCACCTCAGAACAAAAAAAGCACAGACAGAACTTATTTTTCTATGTCTAACACTACACCAAAAAGCCAGGGAGGCTCTAAAATAGAACATGAGCTGTTAGAACTTCACCTCAAACAGTGCAAATTCACTTGCTGCCAGATCTACAGAGGGGAAAATTAAGTAAACAAAGGGGAGAACATACTGTTAGACCTGATGGCAGAATCAGAGCTACCTTCTTGAACCAAAAATTACTTTGACAAACAAATCAGGAGGTGTCTCTCCTATCTCTTGTGTTTCCAGCAGAGAGATGCCATCCAGTACTCACTGAGATTTGGCTGGGACATTGCCATGGACCTCTGTGGCGCCGGTGTGGACGTGGCTGCAGCGTGGTGACTAAGGTGATTCAGTGGCTGGTTCATGGGTTTTCGAGGATCTTGCCATGTTGTAATTTTTTCTATGTGACTGAGAAAGAAAAGATACAAGCTTAACATAAAATACCTGGTATATTATACAAACAATTAGGATTAATGTCATCACCTATTTGTTTTTCTTATTCCACGACTGCCCTTGTCATCTCACTGTCACCCACTTGAAATTATCTATCATCTGCTTGTTTACTTTTTTCTTCTGATCTTCTGCCCCTGCAGTTCTAACTTCTTTTGCTCTACTTTTGAATAATTGCAATTACTTGAACAATTGGTAAACTCTGTTGTCATAGTGAAAATCTGTAATACACATTCCACCCCTTAAAGTCCTGCAGTGCTCCAATTCAGCAAGTGGCAAATTAAATCCCAACAGTGGACCCTCATTAAAGAAAAATTAAACCAAAGCTCCGATCTAAACAGTTGAGTATTTCACTTGGACTTTGGGATTCTGTTCCACCAGTTGCATCTTAGGCTTTTGTTAAAGGGCTCCTGTCTGGGTGTCAGCCTCTTGCTTTGAGATGTCAGTGTTCCTCTAAATTTGTGCTGCTGCTTTGTCCTGCACTTTGTAACTGCAATGCTCTAATCCCTGACTTGCACTGCAGCCGTGCCCAGACAGCTCAGTGAGCTTAAATCAGCATGAGGGACACCAATTCTCTTTCTGCTTGTACTCATTCCAACAACCAGTGGGTTCTATTTTCAGACCTTTTTTTTTTTTTTTTTTTTTTTTTTTTTTTTTTTTTTTTTTTTTTTTGGTATTAGGAAATTCAGAGCAACTCATCTAAAAAAAAAGATTGTTGGGGAACTGAGAAAGACAAAGTGATTATTCTGTAAGTGCACTATCACCTGAAATAACAGACATGGGGTTTGACTAACAGTGTCAGGCTTTTTGGGGTACTTTATCCAGGCTTGAACAAAGGGACTGAGTGTGGGTTTTATGACTGAGCCACATCAAAGGGAAGCTGCTGCTGAGTGGGAAGCTGGTGACTCAGCACAGCACAGCCCTCACCTCTGACTCACAAGCCCCTCCGAGGGAGCCACACTCACACTGCCTTGGAGCACCTCCAGCCTCCAAAGCCAAACATTGGGAAATCTGTTTACATCTCCTGGAGCAGAGCCAAAGCATTGCCCAACATTCTCTCTGTCCCTCTACTCCCTGTAAACAAAAACAGCACAGAAAGAAAGTGTACTGGAAGTCAGAGGCCATTCACACTGCTCTGACACCGTGAGATGCGGCAGATATGCCTTTATACAGATGGGAAGGCTTTTAAATTCAAGAAAATTACCTCAGGGACACAAGAGTTGAGTCTATTGTCTGAGCTTGCCTGAGCACTGAGGGTACTGCAGTGCAATTTCTGGTAACACTACAGCCAGAGCCAAGCCCCACACTATTCCAGTAACCACCACCATGCAGGATGCAGCAGCAAAAGGCTAACTGTGAACAAACTCACAGAATATTGGTCATCTGTAAAAGTCTAGTATCATCTACTTTTTAAAAACCTTAGCTCTAGTATTCTTTTTTATGTGATCTTTATGTCTTGCAGTCACAGCTGAGGACAAGGCAATGAATGGGAATGATTTTTAGCTTTAGAAACAATTACCCTATTGCACATGTCCCATTCTCACAGAAACTAATGGAATTTGTGTGTATATATGACGCTGCACTATCAAACTGGGCTAAATGCTTACCAGCAGTAGTTACATTTATGGGGACATTTACAGTCCTCCAAACCCACTGCTCACCACAGAAACACCACCTCCTCCCCAAGGATGGCAGCAGCACTGGTGCCACTGTCCTACCTCCACGAGAGCCTTGCCTTTAGGTGATGAGTTTGGCCAAGGGCAGGGCCAGGAATCTCTGAGGAGGATCAAGAGGATCAAGAAAATGCTATAATTAGGTGGTACTTCACAGCAGCTTGTGGCAGCTGTTGGAAATGGTGGGAGGACTGGCTGGGGGTGCCACAAAAATGAGCAACTGCTGCCACACCAAACACAGCCTGTCACCCTCAGCACTGTCCCCATGCCTGTCCCACCAAGGTCACCCTGTGCCAGCACCTGCTGGCTCTGCACACCTGGGGATGCACTTCTGTTACTGTCATCCTTCTAACCCAAAAGGAGGAGGAATTTATTATTCACTAGAAAACAGTAGGTGAGAAACATTTTAGATCACCTCTTATAAAAAAACTTGTACATATGCTGTGTGTTTTCCTGGGTATTGAAAGGGAACTTGTGAATGTTCTTGCTGGGAAAGGCAGGACATGGTCCAACAACTGCATGAGAATACAGTGCTCTGTCCTTGGATCAGCTGGATGTCTCCCTTTGCCATGCTGCTTTTCCCCTTCTCTCACCATAGACTGGAAAACTTCAAGAGCCAAGTTCTGCTCTCATCACAACATGAAAAGACTTTACAGCATCATGTCCTAATGCCAGGCATTCACCTGTGCATTTGATAACTGTAACTCTAAGTAGACTGCAGCAGTCCTCGTGATGTAGGAGCTACCTTCAAACATGATAGAGACAGTCACTTCTCTTACAAGCACTTGAAAATCCTGCAATTTCAGTAGGACAGCCCAATTTTTATGGCCTGTCACTTGTTTACAGCTCTGTTAAATTCAAACTTAAGTAGAAATGGGACTGAATTAAATTATGATCTGAATCACATTCTGCTAAAGACAATGAGCTTCACACTGGCATGAACCCACACAGAAAACGTTTGGAAAAAATTCTTGATTGGCATCAACAGTTTACTTGCCAGACTGTGCAGACAGCAAAGCATCAATGTCATTAGGCTGGCAGTTGTCTCAGATTTTTTTTCCAGTTTATATTCACATTGCTCAAAGAAAAAAGGAATGTGGAAAGTTTAACACAATGAACACAGCTAACTCAGTGCTAGCTTCTCTTCATTCCCTTGCAGTCATGCATTGTGGTAGCACAGTTAATTATCTAATCACACACTTTTTCCAGAAAGTACCTGTCCTACTCACTAAGTGCATTTCACTATCCAAAGGCACTGCTTCTGGTGTGCTATGAAGTATTTTCTTTAACTAACATGCAGCTTCATCCCATACCTACTGCAAAATTTTCCAAGTCCATTGTAGTGACAAGTGCAATAAACTATCTTTAAAAGATAATGAGAAAATCATCACAGTGCAACTTCAGACATCTCCATTCAGTTTTGCAAGGCTATTCTCCAGATCTGGGGGACAAGATATATTGAGTATATATCAGCAGTATTCAGTTTCCAGGGAGTACTTTGAAACATCTAGCCCCTGCATCTACAAAATATGTATTGCTTTTGTGTTCAAAACAGCTTCCTGTGACTTCAGCTACCACTCTGAGTATGTGCATATAACTAATCACAGGGAGGCATGAGGGGGTGTTAGTGCAGATTGGAGGGGGTTTCTTACTTTCAAATACATACACCCTGTCATGCAATTACATGGAGATGAAAATCTACTTTTTTTTCCAGGAAGCACTAAAACAGAGGAAAAGAAGGTGAAGGACTAGGGCCTTTCTTTGAGCTACCTTGTGAAGATACAACTTGACAAATGGGTAAGATGCTCCTTTCATGGGACAATACTTTGAGATGGGAAAATCAGATAACTGCAGCATATCTTCTGCTATTTGGCACAGGTGCCTCAACATGCTGAAGTTTCTTGAGGTTTCCAAATGTCTGGGGCAGACCAAAGGGCCCTTGGGCTGTTACAGATAAAACCAGGTTAAAAGTCTCTTCCATTTTTCTGCATTCTAAATCACAAATGATGCATGAGGCAGTTGAAGGTCCCAGCTGAATCCTGGAGGATGGTGTTCCAGCCCACAGGCAAAGGCAGCTCCACGGGCACTGCAGTGCCAACTCCTGTGGTGCCAGGGTGATAAAGATGCACACCTTGGTCAACTTGCTGAACTTGCAGAAACAAATATTGCAGGTTGTTTCGGCCACATTAACAGATCAATCTGCCTGAGCCTGCAGCCCAATGTGAAGAAAATGGAGAAAAAGATTTGGAAAGAGGAGGACAGAGCCAGGCCACTGCTCTCAACAGTGCCCTGCAGCCAGGACAGCATCAGCTGTGAAATGGCTGGGACAGTGTTAAACCGTTGGAAAGAATGAGAATATATCATTCCTTACATCACTAAGAGCACACAAATATAAAATCCAGTATGTCTCAATCACTTTGCTTTCGAGTGCAGAAATTAATAACATTCAATGGTTCAGCCACTTGTTGCTTGTTGTGGGAGTTCAAGGGACGCTCTGCAGCACTCCAGCTCACAAGTCTTAGCTAATCAAATTCATGGCACTTGCTTTCTCAGACACTGATAATGTTTCATGAAAATTACATGAAGCTTTAACAAGTGGCCACAATGTAATTATTAAACTGATTGAACCATGGACTTTGTTCTCCTGCTGCATGTTCATCATCATCTCTGATCTTGAAGCTGGAACATTACATCTGTATTTGAATATTTATTACTCTATGCTAAGTAACTCCTTCAGTGAAGAGAATTGCTCTTTTCCTGAATTAGTTTCAGCATAATTTGCTGTGAAGAGAACTTTGAGAATGTCCTGCTAAACTCCCCTGTAACTGAGTGATTCCATTGTTGGCATACACGGAGGCCTTAAAAAACATTAAACTAGTTATACAAATGGATACAAAACACCCTTTGAGTTCTATTGACAATTTAACCTTTAGAATTTGGATGAAATCCCATTTCTTGAGAGAAAGAAAAAAAAAGGTACTGAACGAAGCTATTATATAGAACATTCTTAAGGTTTTTTAACATATACAGTATATAATAGCATTAATGCATTTGTTTACTTGATGAGTGGCTGCAGCACTCATATTTAAAGCAACATTAATGATTTTATTAAAACCATGTTTATTTTATTTAGGGGGAAATGTACCAATTCGAAGACAAAGCATTCTTTTGTGAGAGATACACGACATTTTCAGATGCATGCACTTTCTGAAATTGCTGAGCAGGTAATGGAATGAAAGGTAACTACCTGTCCTCTACATGAGCTGGAGGGCTGTCACTGGGTCTTGTGAATGCCTCACTTTACCAATATAAAAGTCATGTCAAAAGGGACCATATTATGAACAATCATGGCTTGCACACATAAAATACAAACTGGTGCTGCCTTGTAACAAGAATGGAAGAAGTGGCCCAACCTAATGAACACTCTTTGACTACCCAAGGGGCATTTCTAGACAAGCTGTTATTACTTTAACACATTCTGCATTCTGGTAGAAATTAATACAGAAACAAGAACTCTCCCTTAACTATACAGAGTTCCCTTATAAGGACAGATTGAAAATCTTCCCCAGGCAAGAACAAATGCTAGGATAGAAAACAACCCAGAGCAAAACAGGACACAAAATACCTTTGAAGTTGTTGAAAAAATACCTAACGTTATATTTTACTGCACTGGCCGGAAGCAGAGAAATGTATAACTCCATGGAATTTAGTCCCAAAATTCTCCTCTGTAATCTAGATTTTTATTTCATGTTTAGCTTTCTGAGTCTGTCAGAAAATCACCATTAATCTTTCCGGGGCATTGTGCATTTTGGCATGTTCATTAAGAATAAAAAAAAAAAAGAGGGGGATTTTTTTCCTACTACTGGTGCCTTTTTAATCAGAGAATTCAGAGGGTTGAATTAATTACCATAATACCAAGAAAACACTATTTTACTATTAAACTAACAATTACACACTGTTTTTGCTTAGTAATTTGAAGAATAACTTGTCAAGAGCTTCAGATCATTGCAATACATTCAAGCACACTTCTGTAAAAGGTTTTTGTTGCAGAAATAAAACTATTTTCTACTCTGTAAATAGGCCCATCTGCAATCCTGCCTACCTTCTGATTTTGAAATCATACGAGAGCAGCATTTCTTCAAAAGACAACAAAATATTGTTACCACAGTCTCTAGAATTTCTTTCCACAAATGCACAGCAGTTGTTCTGACTTTTTCCTATGACAAGCTTTTGAACTGCTTGGTCAGGATTTCCAAACAATAACACGGATTGGTTTGAGGAACAGCTTTCCCAAACAGACAATCCTCCTCCACTGGAAACTGAACACTGGCTCAAAACACACACATTTGTGCAAAGCAGTTCCTGGTACTGCAGCTCTCAGAGTCAGAGACCATTCTCACAACCTCAGCTTTCAGGTCAGTACATTTATTAAGCTCTAAAAAGGTCAAAATAACTTCTGTTCTCTGAACTTCACAGACAGCAATATTTATATTTTAATATGCATGCCAGTAGCTCCAGCACAACAGACACGCAGAGTCAAACTAGATAATAATTTTTTTCCCCTCCATGACCCAAATCCCTAACCAAGATTTACATCTTGTAAATAAGAATTTATTCTGCCAAAGAGCAAATTCAAAAGCATTTTCTCCTAAGATTTAGTTACAGCATAACCAAATAAAAATAATGTTTAGGCAACTAATTTCATTCAATCTATCACAGACATAACTATTTAGATGAATAAAATTACTTTGGATCTGTATTTATCTACCTCAATAGTGGTTATGAGGTAGATAGAATTATTTTAAATATCAAGCCACTCAAATCTCTCAGTATTTTAGAAAATAATTTGTTATTGAAATATCATCAGGAGCAACTTTGTGACTGGTACCTGTAAACACTGAAGTTTTATTCACTTGCCCATGATTCAGTGCATCACACTTCTATTTTTATCCAACCACAAATTCTGGTTTTTGGTTCTGCTCCCCTTTCAAGTGTTATTGGTGCAGATTAATTACAGAATTGTAAGAACCACTGTTTGAGACTTATGTGTTTAAAGTTAAATAAACACTACAAATTTCTTTTATCATGTGCAGTTATGTACGTAAGGACAGGAACACATGGTTATTACCTGATGGAGCTGTACTGCCCAAGCATTTCTGCAAGGCCCAAAACCCCTCCCTACAGGTGTCTGCTGACCCACCTGCAAGTGGCATTGGTGACATTCCTGCAGACACCAGAGACAGTAAAGATCCACACCCATCTAAAAAACAACCAACAAAGCTGCTTGTTGTGCCCCTCCAGCCCCAACCCCACAAATCCAAAACCTGCATATCTCATTCATATAGCAGAAAAAAGGCTCCAGACACCAGGGGTGGAGAAAGCAGCTTTCAGGATGCCTTTGGCATTTCCTCTGTAAAATAAATTCAATAGGAGAAAATCTGCTTCACTTAAATGAATGCTGAGACAACCATGACCTTGAATGCATCAGGACTTATCTTACTTCCTCCATTTGGACCATTTAATTACTACTGAGAATACAGTAAGGAAAACAGACAATTCAGGAGATACATAATTCTTAAACAGACAAAAGTAGAACAGAATGTTGCCCTCTTTCTAAGTCCTCAGAAGGTGAGGAAAAGGAAAGCAATAACCAAACTCAGCTGCTGGAGCTAAGGGATGTGGAGGATGGCTCTTTCCTCTTCTATAAGATTAAGAAATCCATTAGGACTTCTGGTTCTCACACACCCCTCACTTTTGGGGCCTGAAGAAATATCTGATGGATTCTATGCAAATAATGACAAAACCCTGTCTTTTATCAACATCAGCATCTTCTCTACCATTCCCTACGACCGATTTAGAGGGTTGTAAACATGGAAAAATGTCCATGGCTTCAATCTCTTACATGGCCTATGCACATGAGAAAAACCCCTTCACTTCTTCTGGTGGAGTCACAAAAAACAAATTATAATTGGCCAAATTTCTATAAACATCTGTTGGTTTACCTATTTTTATTACCCTCTTACTTTTGATTTTGAAGGTCAGCTTCAAATATACATAAAAAAAAGGTCTAAAAAATTGGTTCTTTTCACAGTCAGCACTAGTTACCCACTGCCCTCTGTTCACACAACTCCAATTTATGAGTTATGTGCTGCAAGGGCCTCAGTACCTCACTCCAATAGACAAGAATGGGATCAGGTTATGAATAACTTTTTCAGAAGCTTCTTACAAAACTGGCTCCAAATATATTGGTTCCAGCTGTTCAGAAATTTTAGTACACAAAGGTCAGGAGATGTCCTACTTGGATTATTTTTTTCTTTATGATTCATGGTGGAGGTGATTAGCTAGCAGATGAATTTTTCTTGGACACTATTTCTACCTTCCATATGAGCTGATCAGTTCCCATGGAAGAAAAGGCAGGACAAATAACCACACTAATCACCAGAGTTCAGAAAGTTGACCTTTTACAATCTCAAAACTAATGTGTATCCAGGAAATCCTGCCAGACAGTCCCTGTTTGCAAATGGTTGGGAAATGTGATCATTTGCCATGAAAAACAGATGAAAAGCAGGAGCTGGTTAAAAGACCAAGCCTTTTCTCAAACAAAACATTTCCAAAATTAAGAAACCATGTCTCAAAGCTGACAGTTGACCTGGGCTTACAGTAACAGTCCAGCATTGGTGCTCTCTGCACATGAGAATTTCAAAATGAGACCAGAAATTCAAGTAAGATCTGGCTGAACATAAGGAATTTCTGTAATTTCTGACACTGCAGTAATATTCCAATCAAACACAGTCTATTTGAAAATAAATAATTTTAAGATTAAAGTACAAACATGGACAAGCAAGGCTTCCCTTAAGCTCAGAATAATGTACAGAAATACCAGATGTTTAGCAGTGTAGGTGCATCTTACTGATTTCCACTGGGGTGCAAGGAACACGTGTCTGAGGATTTCTGGTATGAGAAGATGGGCACATGTCACAGGAATACACTGTGCCATTCAAAAGGAATAATGCCATCAAACGGAGGCAGCACAAATTAAATTAATTATTAGCAAGTCAGATGCACTCCCTAAATCTCTGTATTTAGGAATGCAGGAGAGTGACTGATCAGGCAATGTTTAGCCTGGACATTCAACCTGGCTAACAAATGCAATTTTGACTGTGGAGTAGTGTGTGATGTGTGTACATACATGGAGGGGTTGGAGAAAAACATTAGCTGCCCTCAAAAAAGGTGTGACTTTTTTAAAGACTAAAATGCTGTATCATTGCTAAAAAAATGCTGACACTCACTGAAAAATATAATTTAAAAGCCAGTGTCCTAAGTACTGTAAAATTTCCTAATACACCATTTAAAATCTGGTACCTAAAATCTGGTTTTTAAAATCTAGTAGGAATGAAATATTTCAGACCAGCTTCATACCTGAAAAACAGTCCCCCATATTTCAACTGGACTTCCTATTAAATAAATGCAGAATTATTTAATTAAAACATATAATAATATCCTGATCTGGAAGGGAACCATGAGGATTATCCAGTCCAACTCCTGACTCCACAAAGGGCAACCTAAAAGTTAAACCAGCTATCTGAGAGTCACCCAAGCACTTTTTGACCAACAATGGGCTTGGGGTCACTTCCTGGGGGGCTTTTTTCAGTGTCTGACTGACTGACCTCTCAGTGAAGAGCTGATGTCCAGTTTGAGTTTCCCCAGCAGAGCCAGGGGATGGGAGGAGCAGCTCTGCCTGTTCCCCCCATGAAGAACTCACAGACAGCACAGGGTCACCCCTCAGTCTCCATCCCCCCCAAGCTGCACAAATCCAGCACGTCTGCCCTCCTTTAACAATTTCACATCATAAGTATTTTGCTGGACTGTATTTTGTTATTATTCAAAGCCTTAAAATCATTTAGGGTTTTTCAAGAGAGGCCAAAGACTTTGTAATATCCAAAGTCAAACAGTAAATGAAAATGAACCTCTGACCAAAAATAAACCACGAGGAGACAAAAGAAACTCAGTGAGAATGCAAATTAAGATATGACCTGCGAGGTGTTCTCTTATCTTTATGAGTATCTGTGATGTTTTGGTGGTATACTGAGTTCAGGGGAGAGTAATAAAGCAGTCCTATTAAAAAATTTAGCTTGTAAAATTTAATGATATGTTGACGGTTCCATAATTCACAATAATGAAAGCAATTGGATTATTACCTGAGTAGTAAGAGCAATCACCCTTTATTTTCATTTTCAGTTCAGCTTACATCAGCCAGAGCAAAATCACAGTCTTTATTTTTGAATACAACTGAATTGGGACCCAAGCTACACATCAGACTGGTGCCCTGATTATGACTATGCAGGGCTTTTCAGTCTATTAAAATTAATTGGATTCATTTTATCCATTAATCATGTCATTCCATTTTAAAAAAATCTCAACCTCATACATGCCAGGAAGAACTCCCAACTTCAATCTCCCCATTTGGTCTTTTCTTTTGCTTTGAAAAGTACTTAGTTGTGGTCAAAATCTGTATCAGACCCAGTGCAGCAACACTGAACATGGGCACAGAAAACATCACTCAGAGAAGTGCTGCACGCTTTCAAAATACCTGCTGCTCTGCTGAAGCTGCTTTCACCTGAAGTTTTCATAGGATTAAGTGTTTTTTGGGTTTGGGGAGTTTTTTTAGCAAGATTGTCTTAAATTGTTCTTTACATGAGGTTCAGATAACAGGAGAAAAACAGTAAAATTGTAATATCCCCTAAGAATCTAACGAAGAGTTACTGCCAGTTTGCTTTATACCTTTAGAAATTACATTTTAAGTAACAGTATGCATTTCTTTTCCAGTCTTTCTACTTCACAGCTTCCTGTTTTTCTAGAAAAATGAATCACACATTTGTTTCTCTAAGATAAAAAAAGACCACTGAAAATATTGTTCTAGTAGAAGCCATCCTGACAGAAAAAGGAAATGTTCATGAGACAATATCCTCAGTAGAAGGCACGCTTTTAGTAAAGCAAACCAGGCAGTACCACAAAAGGACTCAAATAAATGCAAACATATGTCTGTATCTACAGGAAAAGCAGCACAAAATGGAAACTGACAGAGCTCCTGTGTCTCAACTGCATCTCAGTTTGTTTTATCTGCAAACTTATGCTTCTCTTTCACCCTTCATTGTCCAACTCTTTGTTACAAGAAAGATCAGTCATAATTGCTAAAAAAGACCATGTGAAAACCTCAACATTTAATCAATATTTTGAGAAGTATTTGACCATAAATATACAGCATGAACACCAGGATCATTCCAATGCCAAGTTTTGGCAATTATTTGACAAGAGAATCAACACAGGAGCTGCTTTCTGGAAAATACAGCACCTGAAACCACTTCTGTTGCTACAGATTGCTCACTTATTTCCAGGCTGCAATAGAAAACAGGGACCTGCCACAGCAGCACGACACTTCATCCAGAGGTTTGGCAATGGAACATCATGGCAAATTTGTCAAATAATTCACAGGATATAGAACTACACAGAGTTTAGGGAATCAAAGCTAGATCTTCCCTTTGTCCTCAAAGAAAGGCTACCACCTAAAGAAAATAAACATAATAACATGAATTATCCAGTCAGTGCAGATGACTGCTTAAAATAATATTTCTTCATATATTTGGGTGAGCATTAGCATGGTTAATACTGAGAACTGTTTTTTCATTTATGACTTAGGGACTAAAATTGCTAAGGTTTTTATAAAGTTACAAATCTCAAACCAGGATCTCTCCTAGCTTTGAAGCCCTCCACCACATCTAATAAAATTAAGCTTTATCTAATATTATACCCTACTCCTGGTAATGTCAGGACTAAGAGACAGCGATGGCAGCACCTGTGAAAATCCCATCCCACGACTGGAAAAGTCTCCATCAAAGGAATGGCTGTGAAAGCATTTTACCAGGCACACTCTCTGCAGTGTGAAGGGATGGCAAGAATCACTGCACCCCTCCTGCTGCCTAGGCTGCCATGTCACTTAGAGAGACACATTTATCCAAAATGAAAATGTGCTCCACAATTTTCACATTAACTTCACTCACATCAAACCCTCAGTTTTGACATGTGCCAATACAACCCAGCTTGTTTTATACTTTTAGAAATTACATTTTGAGAAACAGTAGGCATTTCTTTTCATCACCTTTTCTTCATCATTCATTTTGCTTCATTTACAAAAACTATTTTTCCCAATCTCTGAAGCAAAAGCACTTACAGTTCTGTTTAAATACACACCACAGAATGAGAAAAACATGAAACTGGAAATGCAGTATCAAAACCAAATGTGAAATAAAAAAAAACTTTTGTGAAGAATTCCCACACTGAATTCTGCTCGCCAGCTCCAAAAAGATGACCTTTTCTACATCCCCACAGAGCTGAAGGATGATGCCCACAGAGCACAGGCTGCACTGAGTTACTGGTGCAAAGCCTGCTGTGTTTGAGTCCAGGGACCCCTAATGCAGGTGAGGGCAGGATGGGCAAAGAGGGGCACCCACACCACAGAACTGCCTGTGTGCTCTGAGATAAACCATACGGGGCACGTGGCAAAATTAGAAAAGCTGCTTCTGTCCAAGTAGTTTGACTAAGCAGACAATCTAAAGCCTTTTTTTAATAGCAATCACTTTTATTCCTGAAGTATTTGAAAATACAGGATTTTAAGAAACTTCTGAAAACAACTTTGGTGTTTCTACCTTAAGATTACAAAAGGCAAACAAACAACACCCAACAGTTCAGTTTTGTTCTTTTTTTCTTTCATTCTTTTTCTAAAAAAGGCGACTTACAACTCACATAGGCCAGATGATTTTGTCAGGTGAAGAGACCTTTGGAAATATGGTCTGAAAATCCCACAGACTCCAGCTGGGTAAGGTGTCTTGCTTGTATATTCCTCTGTGTGTTCTATATCCAAAAGTGTTTGGAGAGTTGCTGTAGTTTGTACAAATTATAGCTAGCTTTTGTAAACAAGCCACAGCAGATGTATATTTAAAGAGCAATCTATATTCTTTTCAGGGATTTTGAGCTCCTGTTGCTGGCAGCAATAAATCAGGAATCACCAGCAACTGCCTGTGATATTTTGGTGATTAAAATCTGAGCTGATCCGTGGGAACACAAAAGGGTGTAAGCTTGCATTGTCACAAACTTCCACAAAGCAATATTTAAGGTTCATTACTGTGTGCTGCCTGTTTAAATACACAGAAGATTTTTCATGGACAGGAGCAGATGCTGAAATGAAGCCCAGAAAAGGAGGCTCAGAGAAATTACGTGATTTCCGACAAGACTCACTCGGCAGCACAACAGGAACTGCTGTTCCCCTCAGCCTGGGTCAGCCTCCCAATGATTCCTGCTCCCTTCTGCTGGGATGCTGCTGGACTCAGGGGCTTCACAGGGCCAGTGAAGACTAAGAAAATACATCAATCAAGAAGTTTGGAGAACTTTTCTTTAAAATCCCCCACAAAATTTAAGGCTCACAGTTCAAACACTAATTTTGGTTTTGGAAACAAGATGCTTTAACACAACTTCGAGAACTGCATGACTGAGGACTGTTACTGAATTCTGTAATGCTTACACCTTTGCTCACCAATCCATCACTGAAAACCAGGAACATAGAACATGTAATTAAAAAGACAGTAGACAGACTAGGAAAATTGATGATAGGTAGGAAAAAAATGATTACTTGTGGTACAAGAAAAAACTCACATGTACCACAGAAGCATCCTGTATTCTCAAACCTGTAAGACTGTCAGAATAATGCATCCAAAAATTATCAGGGACAGATCAATACATAATAAACAAAGAAGAACATTTTGACCATGCAGACAGTGAGGGGTCAGCAGACACAATCAGAGAAACAAGTCACTGCAGGAAAAGCTGTGTCTGAACCTGCAGCTCTGTTAATGCTGTGCCTGTGCTGTGACTGCTGATGCACACACTGTGAACCATGAAAACATGGAGCAGCCAACTCCTCCTTCACATCTCCCTTCACACTGCATTATTTTCTGTTGACACTCTAGGCAATTATTTCAGTGTTAACGGAATACATTCTGCTCAATTCTCTTAGCACAGCTGTATCTGTCTCTGCAGTGCAGGTTCCATCACATCTGCCTTTAAAATAGCCATAGCCAGGGAAAACTGCAGGCCAGTGCAGTGTTCCCAAGTTTTCTGTTCTTGAGGAGTTCTCTAGGTCTGGACTTTCAGTCAATCAAAGAAAAGAAAAAGATCCACAAACAAACAAACAAACAAACAAACAAACCCCAAATGCCTCCACCTTACACCATGCTGACCTCTCTCTCTCCCTAAATGAAGAGGGAACACTCCACAAGTGTGTATGTTGAAAGGCAGCCCACATGACATTTCCTTTGGATTTAATTGCTCTGGTACAATTTGTATCTGCCAGTCAAGCAGAGCCCCTGAGCACCAAACTCTGTCACAAAGAAGCTCTTGTCCTGTAATAGGCCCCAGCATCAAAAAGACAGAATTTTCAACTTCAGCCAAAGCATCCGAAAGGAAACAAGCCAAAGCCCAACCACTGACTCTTCCAACATTATTTGAAGGAGTGAACAGCAAAAAGCTGGACAGTGAGACTTTACAGATTCTGTATTGTCAGACCAGTTCAAAATTGAACAGATCCACAACCTCCAGGAACAGACAGCTCTCCACACTGTCATTTATTAATTGTGGAGTAAAGATGGTCAAGCAGACCAGCTTTTAGATGTTGGCTATAGCAGCTCACACACATGATAAAAATAAACCTATTATTCATTTTCTTTCTTTGTGCAACCCAAACCATTAGTAAAGACAAACCCATTTCAGATGGTTTCAGGAAAAACATCTGGTTTTCATGGCAGCATTCTTAATTAACACCTGTATCAATTCTGTAGATGTCTTTCTAAGAATATGCTAATTGGCACTATTTCCTAATCATTAAAGCATAAAGCAATTGCATTTTCAGCTCATCTTATGAGGTGAATGACAGTTATCATCCATTAATGCCCAAGTACTCCAGGACTTTGGGTTTAACACTATGACTGAAGGACTAACTTAAGATAAATTTAATTAAACCAATAATTCTATATGCACATTATTAATTTATTATCTTCGAACTGTCTAGCACGTTATCATTTATTTTTAATACAGGGATGCTGGCAAGGGGAACAGGTCAGGCTCCAAGTCCCACAGGAATAACCACTGGAAACAAGGAACAAAAAAAGTCCCTTAAGGTGTGGACTAAATGCTCCAAAAGCCACGTGAGTCTGTGAAATGTCTCTCTCTACTGCCTGACACCAAAGCCAGCAGGGATGCACGATCTCTTGCCTTGCACCACTCTTCTACAAGCCAAGGAAGGCCAAAGCCACACGAGCCCCCCTGCAGGACACCCCTCACAGCCACGGGGGACACCCACACCTGTGGGACAGCACTGCAGGCAGGAGGACAAAGGGGTCAGTGCCTCCACATCCTTACCAGAACTGAACTGAGTTACCTCCTCAATCCATCTCCTCCCCCACTGCCAGCTGTGCAACCACATTCCCAAGATGGAAAAGTTTCTCTATGATGAATGCAAGCACAACACCAATGTAAAATAACAACAGTCTCTGCAGAATTAACACAAATTCTTTTCAAGGAAAGACCGTATTAGAAAATCACTTCAACAGTTCAGCTATTTTGGTATTATTTCTTTTGTCATTCTCAGAAAAAAAAGTTTTTCATTGTATTCGTATTACTTTTTTATAGTATTTATATTATTTATATTACTTATCTGCTGTCCTGCTGAACACAGTTACATAAAACTGATCATGTGTTAAATCAAGCTCTATTCCAACAGAAACCAGTAAGACAAAATCTGAACATTTTGAGTAAATGAAATATTATAAGTAATTAGGCTCCTTATCCCCAACCAGAACTAACTGGCAAATATGTCCTGGTATGGCAAATGTTTACTGTAACGTTTTAAAAATAACAGTGATAAAGATAACAGTGGCAAAAGTTTCACAAATCTGTTTATAAGAGTCTGACCAAGAAGCTCTCTACACATCCTGAGAAAATATGAAACCCTCAGTATTCATTTGAAATACGAGGCTGGACCACCTAAACCCAAACTGGTATAAAGCAATACTTGAAACATTCCTTTTACAGAATATGTATACACAGCCCAGCGTGGAGATCAATATGCAACTGACATTCCCCACTCGCAGGCACAAAAGCAGGCAGTCGGCCTGTCTCTACAGAAATGCTTTTTATCAGGAATAAATCACACTTACATTTTTTTCCACACATGCTCACACAGAAAAATGCTTTAGATAACATTGCTGCAAGTGTGTGTCCATTAGCCTGTTTTCCAGCCCCCACTTGTGCAGTTTGGTATTTAATTACAGGGTGGAGTGGTCCCCAGGCTACTTATGTTTCTTCCAGTCACAGCCAGAAAATTTCTGCAGGAACTGACATGCAGGAGTGCAACTGCTCCAAGTTCTAGCTGGCTCCCTGTCAACAAGGTCAGCTCACTGTTCATTGAAACTCACACTAGTACTTCTGTTAAATAATTATTGAAAATGTGCTTTAATACAGCAAATTGCATTCTAAACTTCAACAGATAATAAAAGGTTTAATAGGACCTAATTTGGCTATTTATTTTTTGTTGGTTTCTCTTTTTTTTTTTTTTTTTTTTTTTTTGCTAATGACAAGAAACAAATCTTTATTGTTATGCTGGAAAGAACTGGCTGTTTGGGGTTTTTTTTCCTTGAATATAGGGAAATGTAACCTTGTATGCCTAGTTTGATCCAATATGATTTTTAGCACATCCTCTATTATTTTATTGCACGAGCTTTAAATGCTGCTTTCCATAATCAAGTCTAAATTGTATTTTCACCTGAAGACTATTTTTACATTTGTAAAATACTGTAATTCATATGTGAACATTTTATAGCTAAATATTACTCCCCAAAGCATTGGGGTATAACCAAATACATTAAAGGCATAAAGAAATGCATTATTCCAATTAATTTTTATATAAGTGAGAGAAGTTCTATTGGGCAGATAAAACTGGGGAAACCAAACAAGTATTAATTTAGGTAACAAATTACATGCACAATGAATATTGTATTTTATATTAAAAAGGATGCTGTTAATCAGAGTATTACTGCTGACAGGATTTGGGAAAAAAAACTTAAACCACTTTGAGTTTTTACCTATGCTTTTAATTTACTAAAGGCCTTGTATTTTTGGCCTAAGCAACAAGAATCCATCGACTTGGAAAACTCTGTCTCTAGGTCAGAAATGGTGACAGGAGGGTGAAACCACACGAGTTCATTTTGGTATTAGTCAAAAAACACAGAGCAGACAAAGATTATATTATGCAATTTTTAGCCAGAGGTATCCGAAAACACTCCCTGACCAAACCCTAGGAAGAATTTATATTGAATAATTATTAATCCATGGTCTGTCACAGTGCTCCTGTCAGTCAGCTGCAGCTTGTTCTATTGAGGAAAACACGAGCCAAGGGTAGAGACACGAGATCTCCTCATTTAGGTGATAAACCAGATTAATAACAAACTTCTAAGTTGGACCCCGGGACACATGCACACAGCACCACCAGCAATACACAGTGACATACAAAAAGGTATTTATGTGCTCTGCTGGCAGCTCAGAGTGTGACAAAAGGCAAAAAAACTAAACTCTGCAGAGCCATTTGGAGTCTGGGCTCTTGAGAAATCCATCAGAGATTCCAAACCCACGAGGCAAAGAAATCATTATACAAACAAGTGAATTATTACTTTTTTTCACTTTTCTAAACAGTTCTGTCCCCTTTTTCCCTCACACATTGTCTACATGACATTTATGATGGCTGGATACCCACACACGCCTTAATGTGAGCTCGGGATTTCACTCCTCTGACCAAGAGGATTGCAGTGAGCAAGTAAATGATGCCCTGGAGCCCCGGCAGTTTAACTCCCTCAGTACCCTCAGACAGATGCTCCATCAGTTTCATGTTCTATTTCACTGGCAAACACTTTATCTCATTCACCAAAACAATGCAGTGTGAGTTACTTTGCAGTGACTCTGTATCCGACTGACAGAATCTCCCAAAGCAAGGCAGCGCTGCCCCAGCACTGACCGCAGCTACTGTGTATCCCCGGGCCTGTTAAATGTGGATTGCCGTAAATAAAACACCCAGGCTGAAATCCCTGCCGGAGGAGGCACCGGCAGCTGTGTCAGCGCACAAACTCCCCAGACCCTGTCCCGGGACGAGGCGACCCCGGCCGGGGGATGCTCCGGACACCCCGCGGTGGGGCCGGGCCGGGGCAGTTCTCACCCATCCGCATCCCCTTCTGCCCCCGCAGGTCACGGACAGGCAGATCTCTGCTCCCACGATCCAGAAACTCCCTGCAATAACTGCTATAGAACTTATTTTAAAAAACATTAACTTTCAGAACCCTGGACGTGCGGTCAAGGGGGAAAGAAACGCCTTATGACAAGTACAGGACTTTACCGGCTCCGGGAGGCCCCGGGCTCTCCCCCGTCTCTCTGCTCCCCCGGGAAGGGATTTCCCCCGGGATGTGGCACACGGCTCGGACAGAGGCCGCCCCGCCCGGGGCCGGTCCCCCCGCACTCACTTGAGGAAATATCGCTGCCCGGTCTGTGTCAGCGCCATCTCCCAGCCCGGCGGCAGCGGCCGCTCGTCGGAGCCGTCGCAGGAGCGCTGCCGGGGGTGTCCGGGCCGCGGGGCCGCGCCCGCGCCGGGCAGGGAGGCGGGCGAGGAGTGCGAGCGGCCGTGCACGGGCGGCGGGGGCGCGCCCGAGTCCGCGCTGGACTGCCGCGAGTGCGCGCCCGAGTCCGGCTCCCTGAAGAACGACTCGGGCAGGATCTTCTTCCGCCAGGAGCTGGGCCGGGGGTTCATCACCGCGTTGAAAAGCGCCTCCAGCTCCGTGTCCAGGTCCTGCGTGACGTGGATGACCTGCTGCCCCGGCGGCGGGGCCGCGCCCGCGGGGTTCATTGTCCCGTCCGCGGCCCCGGGCGGGCTCAGCGTCCCGGGCGGGCGGAACCGGGCCGGGCCCGCGGCGGGGCCACCTCCGGGGCCGGGGCCGGGTCCGGGTCCGGGTCCGAGCCCTCCGGGGCGAGCGGGCCCTGTGGGAACGGCCCGGGCGGGCGGACGGTGCCTCTGACCCCGCCGGAGTCCCGGGCGGGCGGGGCGGCCCCGGCGGCGGCGGGACGGGATGGGACGGGACGGGGCAGGGGCAGGGCCGGGACTGGGGCAGGGCCGGGACAGGGACAGGGGCAGGGCCGGGACAGGGGCAGGGCCGGGACAGGGGCAGGGCCGGGACAGGGGCAGGGCCGGGACTGGGACAGGGGCAGGGCCGGGACAGGGACAGGGCCGGGACTGGGGCAGGGCCGGGACAGGGACAGGGGCAGGGCCGGGACAGGGGCAGGGCCGGGACAGGGACAGAGGCAGGGCCGGCGGCTCCAGCCCGGCCCCCGCCCCGCCCGCGGTTATGCAACTGCCGCGGAAACTTTGGGCACGGGACGGCCCCGGAGGCCGGGATGGGAGGCCAGCGGAGCCCGCCCCGCCCGCGCCCCCGCTCGCGTCCCCCGGGCCGGGCTGTGCCATCCCCGTTGGCGGACCCCGGGCGGTCCCCGGGCTGTGCCATCCCCGTTCGGGTACACCGCCCGGTCCCCGAGCCCCCGCACCCCGCACGGAGCCGCTGCCCCCGCCCCGCCCGGGGAACCTTCGGAGCGCTTTGTCTGTGCCAAGACAATGAGCCGCGCTCCAAAACCCGTGTTCGGAAAGTTAATGGGCGATACTGATTTCTGGAAGTGAAATGATGCTTAAATTAGTTCAGGTTCAAGTTTAATCGCAGGATTTAGTGATGCTGTGGCCATGGGCAGGAATGAACCATCCGCAGTGCCATGGATGGCAAACACTCCGCTGGGTTCGGGTCAGGTTGGGCCCTTTGCTGACAAGCACCGGGTCCTGGGCAGGGCTGGATCATGAGTCCTTAGGGGTTGTTTCAAATGCGGGCGTGGTGCTTTGTGAATCTCTGCCGATTCCCCATTCAGCCACTTGTCTGTGGTTTAGCCTATACTAGAAACCAGAGCTGCCATCGAAATGCATACCTGAGGTTTTCTACAGTTAATACAATCTTGTCTCATTTTTTGGTGCACTTGGAATAACTTTTGAATGGTGACGTGACCAAAAATTGTTTAAATTCAGTAGCTGTGTCTATAAAGAATAATACTGTTCGCTTTCCAACATAGATGTTGAGTTTTACAGAGAGAAGCATCCGGTGTTTTTATGACTACACACACAGAGGTATCACACATTGGCTAAACAAATACAACTTTATTTTAGAAACGCATTTTGTTATTTTCTGTGTTTTGGACAGACGCCAGGCTATTGGTAAGAACACCCTCTCTTCAGTAATCAAACTACACTAGAAAAGTCTTCAGTAATTATTTTCAGAACTCTATTCCTTGTTTCTTTAAAAGCAGCATGAATTTCTCTGAACTGCATTTGGTTTTTCTAGTGGAGGACGTGGCCTGACTGAACCATCTTTGTCCCTCAAATCAGTGTCACATAGAATGTTGGTTATGCAGATTCTCAGAGCTGCCGTTTAAGCCTGTACACGAATACAGCTAGCTCTGTGAAACACATCCTGTGCATTTCCTGATAGCTTTGCTTTGACAAATATTCCTTGTCAGTTATGTTTCATCACATTTCCTGTTCATAGTTCCACTGGCTTGGCAGATCTCCTCCCTGAGGTTTGTTTTGTTCTTTGTGAGAGTCTGGGGGGGTTGTTGTTCTTGTTTTAAGGGCTTTTGGTTTTGGTTTTTTTGTTTGTTATTTTTCCCGACATCTGCTGTATTTCTGGTCAGGAAATCCAGTACTCCTGAAACTTGTTTACGTTTCCCTTCCCAAAGAATTTTTATCCCATTCTTCTACTGCTTTGTACTGGGCTCCTTGCTGCAAGAACTCAAAGAGCAGTGCTAACCAGAGCAGGGCTAATCACAGCATTTGCAGTAGGGCTATGCAGATATTACAGATCTTTTTTTCTTTCCTGCAATATCCTTATTTAAATCCTTTGCATATGAGATTCTGGGGGTGTGTGCGTGTGGTTATTGCACAGAGAATGATCTGAACATGAGTGATTTTTCATACACCCTTTAAAAGGGATTCTTTTGCTCCCAGGGCTCTGTGTCATTGAGTAAAGACAAACCACAGACTCTCTACCTGTTCCTTTCCAGGTGACACGTCCATTCAAGGGAAGGCTCTGGCAGTTTCATGCATGGGGCCATCTCATCTATGTTAATTAAACCACTTCCATAAGCATGGCATCTTATGGGTGAGTACACACACATCTGTCCTAAACCTAAGCCACATTTATTACAATTAGAACTGCCTTCTTCAATGAGATCACTGCCAGAGTGCGAGTTTCTCTCAGTTTCACCCAGCTTCAAAGTTTACCTTTGACCATCCTTAGCTGAGGTATTTTTTTGTAAGAGGAAACAAAACCATTCAGTGTTTCAGCTTTTCCTTCTTCAGTATTGCAACACTCTCCCCAGAGGAACATGCAGGCTCTCCAGTGACATTCTGCAATCTCAACATCTGCTTTCAACTGACCATTTTACTCAGAATCCCCAAGGAAAACCCTCCCCCTTCTCAGTGAGCACGTGCTTCAGGATATGACCCATGTGTAGACTGCCAGCACTTACCATGATGCCAATCAGCTCTATAGCAGCTGGATTTTTAAAAACAATACAGAGAGAAAAAGGTAAATATGTTCAGATTCATCAGGCAGTAGTGAGACGACACAAAAATTTCTAGGATTTGTATCTAAAACTCCTGTTTTGCTGCCCTGAGTTCCAAACTATGTCTGTAGTGAGGAGAGATGGAATGAGGGAAACCACTCACCTACATATCGGCTAATCTTGTGTTTCACCTGAAAACAGAGATCAATTACATAAAAAATACTAATCAAAAATCCCAAGTAGTTATATTTGATCACATTTAATTACCACGTACTATATTATGAAGATGATTCTTTGAGAAAGGTCACCAAATATAGATGTGCAAAGCTGGCAGCCAAGGACATTTGGCCAGTAAATACTGGCTCAAGATCCTGGCACAGGAAAGCAGTTCATCTGATCCAGATGTTTATTTTTCCTCAAAATCTATTTGTGAGCAGTATTTTGAGTTGTTTACAAACTGCTTAGCAAGAGAGCAGAGAGGAATGAAGGTTATTTCATGTTGCGCACTATTCTTCTGCAGTGGTTCATCTTCATCTCCCCCAGCGCCTGCTCCAGCTGCTGGATGAGGTGGAGAAGGGTAGCAGGGTCAGTTTGCAACACCTGGGCAGTTTGGTCTTCATTTTGGTTAAGATGTAGCTTCATAGTCACAGCAGGCTTGATCTGTTGTCTCAAACTTCTGCTTGCAAGCTGTAGGAGGGGTTCAGGGAACAGGAAAATGAGTGATGGTTATCAATGTTTGTTCTTAACAGTTCTCAGCAGGTTTGTAAAACCTGCCTGGACCACTGTTCAAAACCCTTTTCATCCACTTTAAAGATACACACAAGCTACTATTGTGCTTTATAATTATGGAATACTAACCCACTTTAATCAACGCTTTCATAATATTTCTGAAAAGAAGGTGATAATATGTTTAGTATATGTTAATATTTTAAAAACACCAATAGAGCCATTAATTCAAATTTCATCAGGCAACAAGCACTTTGGATCACTGCATATCCTGTTCATCTCACAACTGGCTGTCTGTGGGACACTAACAATATCATGTCAGTTTTAAATACATGAAGTACTGCTGCCTCAATTATTTTTACATTGTTTACCAGGTTTTTATAATGTAAAAAAAAAAAGTGAAGGAATGGATGGAATACTAAAAACATCAGGGAAGTCACCTGCACATCCAGTCTCCACTCCAGGCTGTGGTAGCTGGGGAGCTTTGGTGCCAGCTCTCCAAGAATGGTCCTGATCTCTTTCCTGTTGTCAAGGTACAGCTGGAGCAAGGACTTGTTCAATTCATCTGAGAATCCCAAAACATTAATGGAATCTTGGAAGTCAACCTCAGAAATCTAGAAATAACAATTTAGGCCAGGAAATCATCATTATTTCTTGAAAACCAAGTAAAACTGTAACTAAACATCACATATGCTATGGTGCAGTTATTTTCCTGCAGGAATGTCCAAGTACAATTCTACACCTCAGACAAAACAAACATCCAGGATATTTGTTTTAAAGGATCTACAGATGTTGATGTGCTACTGCAGATTTGTGTGACATTCAGGAACAGTTTTTTAAAAGAACATTTGAACTCCTCACACGTAAGCCTTCACATCAAAGACCAAAACACAGCATGAGGGAGCACCTCAGTTGTGTCACAAGGTACAGCCTGTGTGAATCCATTTGCCAGGGTGCTACTGTGTCACTGATAACCAGACTACAAACACCCAGCAGCAATCTGCACAGGAGCAGCACAAGGCACGATGCTCAGGCTCCTGTCCCAAGGGCAGGAGAGGCCTCACAGGCCTTTGTTGTTACTGCAGCAGCCCAGCAGTGGGGAGGCTGTTACTGACTCCACAGAAAATGCCATGGTACCTCTCCAGTGCAGGACCCCTCAAACAGTCTGTAACCAATCACATTCTACTGCAGTACACTGTAACCTGTCAGTCAGGACCCCTTGCTTCAAGGAAAGGCTCTGCACCATTTCCAGCCCCTCCCCACCTACTTTTGGCAGCAACACTTGCCTGAGTTTAATTGGGCATTCCTTGTCTCTGTATCCCTTCTCCAGGTAGTCACGGCTCAAATGTTCTACTATTTCAATAATTACCAATCTTTCCAATGTAAACAGTAATTGTCCAACCACTAATCTTTCGGTATCTGCTTATACCCACTCACACTTTTGATGCCAAGAGCTGAAAAAGCTCTCAAACCCACCACACTGGACAAAGACAAGGAATGCTGAACAGGGGGCTGGTTCCAGCCCACATCCTGTGCAGTAGCTGAACAACAAACTCCTCACTTAAGTTTTATTATTTAGAGCTTAATCCTGAAGTAAGCTTCTCTATATGTAATAAATTACACTATTAAAACATTGTCAAGTTTTGGCTTCAGACACCAAATACAAATTCCAGAGTCATACATGCAGATGCAGTGTTTCAATAAGACAAGAGCATGAGACTCCTCTTTCTGAAATTAAAACAGTAGGTCATTAAGATTTTGAGCTCTATTTTCCCCATTCACAAATATTTTTAGAGGTCTGAGTGTCCAGAAGCCATCCTGGAGTGCATCCCCAAATATATGAGAAGGTATACTTGCCATGAGCTTGGAACTCTCGGTGAGGAGATACACCAGTCCTTCCACCCCGTGCTGAATGGTGTCAACGCCAACGTTCAGCTTTCCTTTAAAGAAAGCACAAAGTGCTTTTTACTTCCCAACCGCCGCAGCAGTGAGACCTAAAGCTGCATATTTAAGCCATGCTTAACACGCAAAATATGCTTAGAAAAAAAAAAAGAAAAAGGGTTTCACACGCTTCAAATAATAACGTACAGCATGTTAGCGACCCCCTTAAACCAAACCATCAAAAGCAAAAAAAAAAAAAGCAAAAAAAAGAAAAACACACACCCATTTCTTATGGCACGGTACAGAGAAGGCAAAGGCCTGTCCGTGGCCCTCCCCACACTGAACACGAAGCACCGAGCCCTGCAGTGCTGGAGCTCCGTGCGCCGGCCCGTTCCCTCTGCCCGCCCCGCCGTGCCCGGGACTCGGGGGGCCTTCGGGGCCGGCGGGGACATCATCGCGTTCCCGCGCTCCTGCCGCCAAACCGCCACGGCCCGGCCCGGCCCGGCCCGGTCCTCCCTTCCCGCTCCCCGCGGCCCGGTCCTGTCCTGTCCGATCCCCCGCTCCCCGGCCCGGCCCGGCCCGGCCCGGTCCTGTCCGATCCCCCGCTCCCCGGCCCGGTCCTGTCCTGTCCGATCCCCCGCTCCCCGGCCCGGCCCGGCCCGGCCCGGTCCTGTCCGATCCCCCGCTCCCCGGCCCGGTCCTCCCACTCCACACGGCCCGGCCCGGTGTCCCCGCTCCCCACGGCCCGGCCCTGTCCGGCCTTATCCGGTCTCCCCGCTCCCCAGCCCGGTCCCCCCGTTCCGCTCCTCTCGCTCCCCGCGGCCTTGTCCGGTCCCCCCGCTCCCTGGCCCGGTCCCCCCGTTTCCCCGCGGCCGGCCCTCACTGGCGGCGGTCTCGCAGGCCCGCGAGGCGGCTCCTCGCCGCAGCTGCTCCAGCGCCAGGCGCCCCAGCTCGCCGAAGGCTGCGAGGACAGAGAGAAAGAGGAGATCCCGTTGCAGCCCCCGCCCGGCCCGGTTCGGCCCGGTTCCCCCTCCGCGGAGCCGTCCCGGGCCCGACCTGCATGGCCGGCGTGCGGCAAACAGCCCAGGTGTGCGCGGTGCTCCGCCGACAGCACCAGCAGCATCGCCACGGCCCCGCCGGCACCGGCGGGGAGGGACCGCGCCACAGAGCGCCCCAGAGCGCCCCAGAGCGCCCCAGAGCGCCTGCGCGGACCGGAGAGAACGGGGGGGGCCGGGGGGGACCGGGAGAGTCGGAGACAGCCCGGGATAGACCGGGACAACACGGGAAGGGGCGGGACAGACTGGGACAGACCGGGACAGACCCAGTCTACCTGTGCCCCAGATGTGCCCAGATATGCCCAGCCGAGCCCATCCGTGTCACAGATGTGCCTCAGCCGTGCCCCAGATGTGCCCATAAGTGCCCATATGTGTCCCATATGTGCCCAGCCGTGTCCAGATGTGCCCCAGCCATGCCCCAGCTGTGCCCAGCCGTATCCTAGCCATGTCCCAGCCATGCCCAGCCGTGCCCCGGATGTGCCCAGATGTGCCCCATCCATGCCCCATCTGTCCCCAGCTGTGCCCAGCTGTGCCCGGCGCGCCCCCGGCCGCCCTTTGTCCCCTGGGCGCCGCGCGCCCCCTGGCGGCGGGGCGGGAGCCACTGCGGAGCCACGCCCCCGGGGAGCCGGCCCCGCCCCGCCGCGGCTGAGTGACAGCCCGTGCGGCCATTGAGCTGTCCCGGGCCACCGCCCGCGGCCGCGAGGCGGCAGGCGGGACTTCCGGCGCGGGCGCCGATCGCAGGGAACGCGCCATGGCGTGGGCCTAGGCCGCCCGGGACCGCGGGGCCGCGGGCCGCAGGTGAGCGCGGGGCCGGTCCCCCGGGCCGCAGGTGAGCATCGGGGCGCGCCCGCCGGGCTCCCTGGGCGCTCCGGCCGGGCGGCGGCCGAGCACTTGCGGGCCCGGCGCTCCATTGCGCAGCGCTTATTCGCCTCCACCCCGGGAGCGGCGAGGCGGGGCCGGTTCCGCGGGCGCTTTAGGCCCAGCCGGGCCCAGCCCCGCCGGAGCGGCCGCGGTCCGGGACTGCCCTGCACTGCGGAGGGGAGATAGATCGGCAAAGCGGAGCGGGGGCCGCTGGGGCGCTCCTGAGCGTCGCTCCTGCCCCGGCCAAAGCTCTGCCCGGTCGGACTTTCCGTGTGTGGCTTTCCCGAGGTGCTGGCCGAGCTCGCAGGGTAGTGAGGAGCCTGGAGTCCCGCTGGCTGAAAGCCAGGTGCTTAGTAAAAACGTTGAAATTAACCGAGAGGAATTGTTCCTTCGTCTTATTAGGTGTGAATGCTGATCTTACTTCCCGTGCGTCAGTTTTGTGACAGGTCTGAGGTGGAGATTTGTGTCAGAAATGATACGACGGCATCAAAGTGCAAGAATTCACATAGGACGGGATTAGAGGATGTGCATGAGAATTATTGTTATTAGCTGTCTAGTTTTTGTTCATCCTCTGTTTATGACGTTTTGGAAGGTGCAGCCCAATCTACCAAAATATTTGGAATTTGCACAGTTTCTGTATGTTCATATGTCCTTTCTTGTGATCGCTGTAAGATTTATAATCTCATTTGGCTTCGAAATAATAGAATTCAAGTTTGTTTCATATAGATGTACGAGTTTGGGGTTTTTCCCAGAAGTGGGAGGGAAAAGCTGTTTTATTGAGCGAGTTAAAATGTAAACATAACCACGCATGGAATTGCTTTGTGTTGTGTTATGCTCTGAAACACGTTTTGAGTTGACTGAGGTACAAATATTTGAAAATTTCATATTTAGGTGTAGTTTGTGAGGTCTGATCTGTGAATATTTGCTAAAATGTGTGAAAGTTCTTGTCTGTCTGGAGCTGTGTAACACCTTTGTGACCCGTATCCTGAATGTGCTCAGGGTGTGTTCACTCCGGGGGTGTTTTGCTGCCCAAACTGTGCTGGCCCAGCTCACCCCAAGGTTTCCCCTCCCCACTTCTGTCCCCTGCAGTCCCAGACAGAGGGAAGGAGCACCTCGGGCACAGGGCACAGGTCACCTGTGGGTTCCAGCATGGAGAGGGGGAAGGAGAAATTCTCAGAGTTATTTACAGACAACTTTGTCTGCACTCGCTGGTAAATCAGGTGTGAGGTGTGGAAGGTTAGTGCAGAGTCGTTTAACTTGTTGGGTTTACAGTATATTCCTTTCCACACGCTGCATTTCTGTGTGCTCTGAGCTGCCTCCCTCAGCTGAGAGGGGCATCTTTCCAGAGAGCCAAGGAATTTCGGGAATTGTGAGGCTTTTTGGCTTTTTGGCCTGCATTTGAGGCATCAGATCCTGAGCACAGAAGATTTTGTGTGTGTGTAGTTTTGACAGGGAAGAGTGCACTGTGTATGCATTTTGTTTGCAAGGACCACTTTAATTTTGTGTTGTCTGACTTTGCCTGATGCTCTTTTAGTGCTTTTCTCTGTGCTGAATTAATGTGTTGGTTAAAGTGCTGTGATGGCTTCAGGTGTTGTTGTTTCTGTCAGAGTAAAAATGGCTGTCCTTTTGAAACTGGTTCTTTTATCCTTCCAGTTTCACTGATGTCCTCTTTTTTAGGGCAAGCTGATAAGAGAAGGTGATAAATCTTAATGTAGTAATGAAAGTTCATTAGTCTTTTGACTCACTACCATTTCTTTCCTGTGAGTGTAACTATTTCTGTGAACCAGTTGAAAGTTTCACAAAGCATTATATGTCTGATTCTGACCAAGTTAGAATCATGAGAACTGGTTTTGAAAGTATCAGCTGTTTCCTCCAAATAGTAATAATAAATTCTGATTATCTTCATGTTAGCTTAAATCAAGTCTACCTCTCTGGTATTTGCTTTAAGGAACATTGAGACCCTCACATCATGGAACAATGCTTTTTGCTTGAGAAACTTATAAAGGATAGGTCAGAAGGATGGGAATTCTTAGGTGTTTCTTGATTTTGAAAAAGAAAATAGTATTGGCTGTGATTTCTCATTAAAGTCAACAGACAGTTTCCAGGAGAAATATCTACAGTCAAATGAAAACAGTTTCACACAAAACCATTTATATAAGAAGACACAGTTTGGAGGTTTTCAACAAAAAAATTATTTCAAGAAATATTTTGGGTGACCTAATTCAGTTTTTTATGAAGTACTTTTAATTACTCCAGTAAAAGAAGTTAAAGGAGATCCAGATGTTCAGATAATTATATTATTAAGTGCATACTGTCCACTTTTAAAACTTGTCTTTAATTATTTTAATTCTTATAGCTATGTTGGACCCAGAATGGACCCATTTCTGTTGTTTGTGTTGTGACTCTTTTATGTAATTTCTTACTTTGAGACTGGAAGAATCTCTAGAGAGGCTTGGACATCTGTGGACCACAAACTCTCGTACATTCAGAGGTGAAAGTGGTTGGATTTCCTGCTGGATGTCGCACTTCACTGGGGCTTGTTTTGTACTCATGAGGAGCCCTTGGTCACGTATATGTAAATTCTGAATGTTGGGTTTTCTAACTTGATCATGTTTAGGTGTGAGCTTTTATAAAGGGAATAAGATACTTTGTGCTTTCTGTGCTCTTAAGAGGTTTCATGCCCACAGTCGTGTTGTGGCTCAGCCTGAGGGAGATCTGAAATTCCTCCGAGTTGGTATCTCATTGCTTTTGCAAGTGTATTTTTGGAATATGTACTTTTAGTGGAACTATTCGAGGTAGGTCAGGAATTTTGCTGATTTGGGTTTATGATAGAAGAAGGGAAGTTTAAAATGAGGTGTCTAAGGATGATTAATATAATGTGAATGATCATACCTGTGTACCCCTCGCATCCTTGCCTTGCTTTGTGGTGCCCAAAGCTTTTTGGGGTCTTGCTCTTAAAATTTTTGTAATTTGTGTGAGCTGTTCCCCCTATGGAAGGGCACAAGGACCTTCTAAAATAACCATATAGCTTTAGGATTACTTATTTCTCAAAAGTAAACATTCAATAACATTTTGTATACTTCCTTAGCAGAAAAGTTTTAAGTGACTAAAGTCCTGTAAAATGACACGGGAAAGTATTTGCTACGTGCCTTGACTCTGATTCTTTTCTTGCAGGTAGTGAATGAAATATGCTGTTGTCAATAGGAATGCTGATGTTGTCTGCCACTCAGATATACACTATTGTGACTGTGCAGTTATTTGCCTTCCTGAATCTTTTACCTGTGGAGGCAGACATTTTAGCAGTAAGTATAATAATGTTTTTGTACGTGGATGAAATATTTATAAAATTGAATAATCTCTTCAACTATTCTATTAATGAATCAGCTAATACAATAAATGCTATGGCAGATTTCTTGGAATGGAACTGCCTTAACAGTTTACTTCAATAAATAATAAATTGTACATTTTCAAATGAGTTTACAGGGGGTATGTGCTCATGTACCATGGCAGTGAAAGCACCTAATTCCCTGAGTCATTTACAAAGTTCACTCTGACCAGGTGTCCTGTAGCATGTTAAACCCCTGTTAATTCCATTCTTTGGTTTAGACACAGCTGAAGTTTTGGTGGTGGGTGCCATTTGTAGGTTTACTGGATTTAAATAATCTTCTGTGGCTGGTATAATTTATTTGTGTGGGCTGGAGGCCTTGTCAGTACGGGGTTTGTGTATTTACACCTTGATACAATTTTTAAATAGCTGAAAATATCTGCTATCAAGAAGGAAAATAATAAACAGAGTAATGAATATAGATGAGTGGTAAAAGCTGATGCTGTGCTGTTTATTACCAGTTTCATATATTGTGGCAGTTTAAGGAGGAAGTTATAAACCTAATTACTGTAGTCTCCTGCTTGTTCCAGTGACATGGAAGATAATTGTTAATGTCTTATCAGTTTTGGAGAATTGAGTGACAAACTTGGAGACCAATTTTAGAATAAGAATACTTAAAAGTTCGTGGTGAAGTGGGGTTGATGAGTACTAAAATAATGTATTTGGATTTTCAAGTTGTTGCTATTCTATAAATACCTTTTGTAGAAAAAATGTAAGGAAACAATGACGATGCATAATTGCTTTATTATGGCTCTGACATCACCATTTTATTGTGAAATTTTGAACTTTTTACTGTAAACATGATTTCCCTCTTCCTGCTTTTCTCTGTCACCAAGCCTGTGCTTCCTCTTTTCATAAAAAATGTAACTCATTCTTGGTTCTTCCTCTCTTAGAAAAGTTACTTAAAACTAAAAAAGCAACCCACCCCAACCTCAAAAAAGAAAAGTAGAGCACTTTGGAAGTTTAGTTGGATTTTTTTTTTCTATTTAAGCTTTGTGTGTAGTACTCTAAAGTAATTCCATATAAAAATGAAGCATCTTTCATTCTTGGATATTTGGAAGTTGCAGATTTATTCTGAGAATATCTTATTAATATTGGAAGACTTGCTCGGTCTGTTTGTAGTTTCTGTTCTGCACATATGATGGTGTTCAAATTTTAGACAGTAGAAAAAAAGATTTACCATATAAATAGTTAAAAAAAAAATCTATTGCTTATTTTCTTGTTTTGACAGCTCGATAAGAAAAGTGGAGAGTAGAAGACAGGTGGAATAAGCAATTTTGTGATTTCATTGACATGGTCACATGATATCCTATGTCTGATAAATAGTTTCCTCTAAAAAAATACACAGTGAAGTTTGATTTTGTTTATATTTGTTAACTACTTCTGTCTTGTTGCAAACCTAATTTTTTAAAAAATGTATTTCTCTTAGTATAACCTTGAAAATGGAACCCGGACTTTTGATGATCTACCTGCTAGATTTGGCTACAGACTGCCAGCAGAAGGCTTGAAGGTAAAAAATAATATATATATATGTAGGGCTGGTTTAAGCTGGAGTAGAGTTTATTTTCTTCCCAGGCTCTGGTGTGGAGCTGTGTTTTCAATCTGTGCTGAGCACAGGGCAGATTATACCGAGGGGATTTTGTTATTGCCGGGCAGTGCCAGCAGAGCCAAGGCCTTTTCTGCTGCTCCTGCTGCCCCCCTGGTGAGGAGGGGGATCACGGCAGGCTGGGAGGAGACACACCAGAACAGACCCACAGGGGTCCAGGGGATGCTCCAGACAATCTGACATCACGGCCAGGGTGTAAAGTGGGGGGAAGGAGGAGAAAGGGAGGGGGAATTTTGAGTGTGGTGTTTGTGTTCCCAGGTCGGGGCTGTGTGTGATGGGGCCCTGCTCTCCTGGAGGTGCCTGTGGAGGAAGTGAATTAATTCTCTGTTTTCCTTGGCCTGTGTGTGTGGCTTTTGCTTTTCTTAATAACCTTTCTTTATCTCAACCCACGAGAGATTATTTCCTTGCCTGTGGCCCACATAAAGTGTGCTGTGTAAAGCAACTGTAGCTCATTTTTGGGGAAGTTACAACTGTTGTCTGTTTGCTACTCTTGTTGCATTGCTCGAGCCTGTATGGCCCCAAAAACTGGCTCTGCAGCCTTGTAAATGTTGCAGTGTTGAGAGTAACCACTACAGGAAAAAAAAAAAAAAAAAAAGGTGATAAGGTAAAAGGGTGGATTACTCTTTAATTCCATGTTGCCCTTTTAATCCCAAAGGGTAGTAAAGTACTGCAAGAATTCCTGTAACTCAGGAATTTCTCTGCAATTCCCCTCAAGCAGGCTTCATTTCCATGCCCAGTGGGTGTTACCATGGGGAGAAGGTGTGTTAAAGCTGTGTAGTTGTTCATTGACTATATTGAGAATCAGAGGGTGCTTAAGTGATTTACCCACGTAGTGAGCCAATTTAATACACCAGAAATAGCCATAAAGAGCTTTGCTTCTGACCTTTTTAACTGTTAGACAGCTCTGTGTCTTAATTAAGGTAGATGTCATCACGTATAGAAATAATGGAGTTTTAGAACTGAATTTTATACTAAAGCTTTTTCTTTGCATTAAGATTTAAATTATTTTTAAAAATGCTATGGTGTTTGTTACAGCAGGATGAAAATGGTGTACTCTTTCAGTGCTTGTGATTAAGATTTATTGGTATGCAAGTTGTACAACACAGTCTGTCAGGTTCTACAGTCAGTGGCTACAGACTGCCAGCAGAAGGCCACCATCTCAGCCACCTGAAAACAACTCAAAGATTGCTTCAAAGTTAATATTGCCACAGTTTCCTACTTCTTGAAGCTTTCAGCTCTGCCTTATTGAGTGATCTTTGCTTACCATAGAAAACCAACTGTTTTGTGTGCTGGGTCAGTGCTGGGGTCATACATGGAGCTTTGCTTGTGTTCTGTTGTGCCTTGGCCAGTGCTGAGTTTAGGCCATTGTATTTCTGGTTTCTTGGTTAGTCTCCACATGTCTTAGAATAATAGTCACACTATATTATTGTAGTGTATGCTGTCTTCTTTTTCCTGAATTACACTGCAGGGTCTGAGTGTGATGGGATTAGAAAAACTGTAATTTTTTAAACATTCTAATTCTTTACAGACATAAAAATTCTGATGAATCAAAATATGTAGTCAGGGAAGTAGCAGGAATCTTACTATAATATAGGACTGAGGTAATAATAAGAATTTGTTTAGTCATTGTATGAAAATGTGCAGTTTTCTTTCCATATACTTGACTACCGAACCTTTTGTTAAAGAGAAATTAAGCTTCTTTTTCTGGTCCTGTTTTCTAGGGATTTCTGATAAATTCCAAGCCAGAGAATGCATGTGAGCCTATAGCTCCACCTCCTCTGAGGGACAACTCCTCTGGTGCTTTTATTGTGTTAATCCGAAGGCTGGAGTGCAACTTCGATGTCAAGGTGAGATTTGATTTCCCCCCACCCTCTGTTTCAAAAAGTTAATGGTGCATCAGGAAAATTTCTATAGCTAACAGTGGAATAGATACTGATAGGAAGGAGAGGAAGAATTTTATTGTCTCCAGACAGATAAGGCAGAGCTCACAAAGTCCAACCAATGACCTACCTGTGACCAAACACCATTTTGTCACCTACACCAGAGCACTGAGTGCATGTCCAGTTTTTTGTTAAACGCCTCCAGGGATGGAGACTCTACCACCTCTAACGTTTTATCACCCTTTCTGTGAAGAAATTCTTCCTGATGTCCAGCCTGAATTTCCTTGGCACAGCTTAAGGCCATGTCCCCTTGTCTCACTGATGGTTGCCTGGGACAGGGGTTCTACCCCCAGCTGGCTGCACCCTCCTGTTGGAGTTGTGGAGAGTGAGTAGGTCACCCCTGAACCTCCTTTTGTCCAGGCTGAGCCCCCAAGCTCCCTCAGCCACTCCTTGTGCTTCAGACCCTTCCCCAGCTCCATTCCCTTCTCTGGACATGCTCCAGCCACTTGATTTTTAAGGTCCCTTCCAACCCTTAGTGTTCTGTGATTTTAAAAATGCAAAATTAGAATGACTATGGTTTTCTTGAGAATTAATCTGATACATGGGGCAGCTAAGGGTGCCTTAGGGAAAACATGGCTCTTTGGTTTGTTGTTGAGTTTCATGAACTCAAAGGAGATTCAACTGTATTTGCATTTGCTGCTGTGTGGTAGGTTCAGTTATGTGGTGATTGAGACATGTAAATTCTACCTGGACTGTAGAGTGCAGGTTCACTGTGTGTAATCTGCCTTCACATCAGGCTGGGGAGCAGCACACAGGCTGTCCTGGGAATCCTGACACTGTGTGCATATGGCTCAGTGGGAAAAGAAAGGGGGACGAATGGGCTGACCTTTTGTCCACTTTGCCTGTTTAATTGCTGTCCATACACTGTCGGGGCAGTATTGCTTCTGGAGACGTGGTTAAAGGAAAAGGTCTGAATTTGAGAGATTTCTAAGTGCCATTGAGGGATTCCCATATCAGTCCTTTAAGGATTATGTCATGTTAGCTCTGTATGTAAGGATTTTTGGTTATGTTTTATATTTCATATAATATTGATAGAAAAAGGGTTCCGACTCATTTCTTGTTAGGCAAAGAGCAAAGTAGCAAGTGGATCAGCATTTCCAAGGTGAGCAGGGGTATCTGCATACTCTGCACTCAGTGAATCCATGTCTTTAGTCTGTTGTTAATACTCTTGCAATATTGTGTTGTATAATTGCATGCATAGTACATAGTACATGCATTTTGCCTTAAAGTTTATGCCAGAAAGTGTCATGTGTGCTGAGATGTGAGCTAAATTACCCATCAGCTGCTTGACTGACTGAATTCATATTTTAACAAAAATTGAAAATCCTCTCTCCTTCTGTTTTGTATTGAAAAGTACAAATGCAGGTACACAGCTATGGCTTTATAAAAAAATAACTACTTGACTATAAGAATAATGATACGATTTTGCTTTGAAATGTGACAAAAGTGCAAATTGTGTCCATGTTAATCACTTTGTGAAAGTGCACCTTATCTCAGAAAGCACAGACAGGCTGCTGTATTTGGAAGCAATAGTCTTTCCAGTAAGTATTTTGTGTGGCTTACAGGTCTTAAATGCCCAGAGAGCTGGATACAAGGCAGCTATAGTTCACAATGTTGATTCTGATGACCTCATAAGCATGGGATCCAACGACAGTAAGTACAGGTATCACTTCTCTCCTGTTTGAATATCATTTCACCCACTGGAAACAGCAGCACCACCAAAACCCCCTCATTACCTAAACAACAAAGCCACCACCACAAATGAACAAAAAATCAAAACCAAACTAAATAAAAAACCCAGATAAATCCTCCTGCTTTTAAGATTAAATAACAGGAGATACTTGCATAAGAACAAATACATTGATTTGTGCCTTCTCTGAATGTTTGTTTTGGTTTTCCTTCAAATTTTAGTTGGAGTGTTCTGGGCTAGATTTGTATTACTGATGTGTAAAATAGCTGATGTGTTGTTAGTTATGTAGAAATATACAAAAAGTAGAAAATGTGCATTTGGAAATGAAACTTTACAATATGACACTTTAGTATTTAGAATCCTAGAACCATTTACTTTGGAAAAGACTTTAGATCATGAAGTTCATACACGATAGTCATTCCAATTTGTTATTGCACTTTTGGGTGCATCTTCTGTTCCTCTGGACAAATGGATTCCAGCATATCACTTATTTTCAGTTGGAAAAGGAGTATTTAGAGACCAGTGCACCATTTACAATTTGGTTCTTGTGTTAGCTGTTCCAATTTTAACCTTCATGGAGTGAATATGTTCAGAACATCTTGAAATCTAGTCAGAATGTTGGATTCGTTCTGTGGTATGTGCTTTGTGTTTCTAGTGCTGTTACTGCTCTCTTTGTGGCATTTCTTTATTTTGTCCAGTTTTCAACCTGTTCAGTATGGAACAAGAAAATAAATAAGAGGAAGATGAATTCTTTTGCAGGGAAATGCCGTTGAGTAAACTAGGAATGAACTTTGACAAACTAAATGGGAGCTGAGTAGCCCAGGCAGTTGTGAAAGTGAGTTCAATGAATTCTCAACCCATGTGAATCTTATTTTCAGGTTTCACTGAGTAACCAAAACATAGAACAAGTCCACAACAAACACAGACCTCGTAGTGTGAGCTGAAGTTCAGGGACATGTGCTTTTCCCTGGGGAGACTGACTGCTTTGAGGTGGACTAAACTCAGGTTACTTTGAACCTTAAATGTGAAGTATTAGGGAGAAAATCAATATAAAGCGAAGCTGATAAGAAGGTTTTCTAGAATATGGGATTTATTTTTCAATCAGTTTTCATTTGTTACTACCTTCACTGGTAAACAGAGAAGACCACAGTTCATCCAGTTTCTTGGGACTGAAATAGAGCTGTAGGACTTGGTAATCTTCTTTGTTCTTCTTTTTGACCTGATCTAGCCACAGTTGTTTCCAGTATGTTTATTTATGTTTGGGGTGAAAAGGAGGGAAGACAGGTTAATTAAAACTTGCAGAACCAGATCACAAAATCATGTAAGTTGCCAGAAATTCTGGAAATCAATGGAAGTATGTGACTTGCTTGAATCTCTGAGTGAAGAATGGTGTTCTGATTAAAGTTATGATCCTCTTTTGTCAATACATTTTGGTTTTAAGCTCCCTTTATTTCATTAGGAATTTTGATTTTTCTACCTGCAATAAATTATCTAGAAATTGTGTAGGAAAAATAAAAGTATTTATATGAAGTAAAGCTGTACCATGCATGTGTGTTGGTCTGGATGTCACTGTGTTAAAATGTCTTCCTGCTGTGATAGTCTCACAATGTTCAGGTCTTGTATCTTGAGTACCCATAGTTTGTCCACGTAATAATAGTTTTATTTTTTCCTCCTTTTTTTTAATACAGTTGAAGTTTTAAAGAAGATTGACATTCCTTCTGTCTTTATTGGTGAGACATCAGCTAATTCTCTTAAGGAGGAGTTTACTTATGAAAAAGGGTAGGTGAACTCACATGCAGCTGTTACTCCTTGCATTAGATCATTGTCTCTTTTGAATATTTGTGGCTTTAAAATAGAATGTTGTGATGACAGAGGTTTTAGGTGTTTTAGGTGAAATCTTGTGCCTGAGAGCAACCTGTAATGCTTTAGTAAATAATAATTTCACTGTATCTTTTGATAGTCATGCTAGATTTTTTTCATTCTGCTGTCAAAGCAGCTATGGTTTAACAGGTGGTTTTCCTGGTTTCTCTAGGTTTGATTGAGATCAGTAAATAGTTTTAATTCAAAAAAATGTTCTAAGAAATAGTGGTTTATCCTTTTATTTAATTAGCTTTACATTGTGTGAGTATGGGCTGAATTTTCTATGTTGTTGTGCACAGGTAGGATTCCTGTATTGTGTCTTGTGTGACAATCTTTTGTTTTATTTTTTTTTTTTTTGTTGTTCTTCAACTTGTTCATTAAGTTCTCATTAATTTAGAAAGTGTTACCTCTTCCTCCCCACAGTGGCCATGTTGTGTTAATCCCAGAGTTCAGTCTTCCTTTGGAGTACTACTTAATCCCTTTCCTAATAATAGTAGGGATCTGTCTTATTCTCATCGTGATATTTATGGTAAGTTTCTTGTTTCGATAATATTTTTATCTTTCATATAATCAGGGGAACTGTCACACACTGAAGTTAAAGGAAGGTTTACAGTAAAGGAAGAGTGAAGCTGTGTGTAGTGCACATACCTGTGCCATGCTTACCTGTAATCATTTCGTTTCACAATAAAACAAACAGGTGCAGGATTTTGTCACAGGGATATCAGAAACCTTTTGGATCTCCTCCCTGGCATGTCACTGCTTACAGGAATTGTCCTCCCTGCCACTCTAATGCTCCACAAGTCCTTCCCTTTGGCCCCATACAGGGTGACCTGTCCTTGTGCTCTTGTACACTGGGAGCGTATCCTGCCTTACCAAACTTAATAATCACTTCTCCCCCTGCTCCAGGGTGCAGCGCTCACTGTTTTGTTCTGCACTTGGGTGTAGTTCTGAGTGTGTGAGCACAGAGCATTGATCTCAGCACACACACTGCCTGTAGGGGTTCTCAGCTGGGACATCTTTCCTTGAAGTGATAAGGTATCATAGCTGCATATTTCAGGGTACTTAGCATCCCATTTTTTGTTATCTGTGTCCAATTTATTATTTTACCTTTTAATGAAAAGAAAGTAATGCATCAACTGTTGTATAAACACTTACTTAAATTATTTTTCTCCATTAGTATTTTTTGCACTGCAAGTTACATATTTCATCCTGGGCATGTTTGGTGCAATTGCAGCAGCTCTCTGAAAACAAAGCAGAATGATCACCTAAAGGTGAATTTCTTTTAGCAGAGTTTTTGCTGCTGTTTTTTACAGTGTCCTTCTGGACAAAACCACCCTGTTAAAGCTAATTGTGTGCAGAGGACAGAGGGTGAGCTGTTGGAAAGGTCAGGCTCAGGGAGTTGCAGGGAAGGGGAAACACCTGGCTGGGGCTGGGCATCAGTGGTGCTCCTCAGGGTTCAGTTTATCATCAGTTCTCTGGTGCTGCTGCTGTCAGCCACCTGGACAGAGGACTTGAGTACTCACTGAGTAAATTTGCCAAGGATACTAAACTAGGAGATGCTGGTTGCATATAGAGAGACAGCACAACAGACTAGAGCACTGGACAATTAATTGGTGCAGTGAAAATTATCCCAGGGAGGTTCCAGGTTGGATTTGGTTCTCATTCTTTTCTGATCCTGTCCCTGCTTCTTTGAGACAATCTTGTTTTTAACTAGGAGGTTCATGTGAGACTGTGATTGTCACTAAGGATCTGGATTACAGCAGAAAAACTGCAGGTTGTGCATAGAGCTTATTGTTTAGCTGTGGTGAAAGAGCCTGAATGAACAGTTTAGACTCAAATATCCTTTGTTCATTTCTTTGCTTGTCATCATACTTGAAAAAGAATGTCATATCACAGGTGCTAGATTTAGAAATTGAACAGAAATAGCATTAGGGACTACTAAGAAAATGGAAATAGAATCTTTGTTATAGTTATTCACAGAGCTTTCTATCACTAGTTATTTAGGTGGTTTTTTTTACTGAGTTATCTTAGTATGGCATAGTATAACATGTAACAATGACTCAAAGTAAACCCTTTAGTTTACTCCCCAAACTACTATTTTAGATAATATGGAAACAGTTCTGATGGATGTGGGAATAATCCTCTAAAACAGCTGTAATAATCTAAATCTGTAAGGAAAACTTCAAACTTACTGAACTGTGTTTTGCTCTGCAGTATGCTTCCTGCTTTTCACAGGCCTCAGTAGAGGATTGCAGCAATTGCCATTATTTTATGTAGTATACATACCTTTTTGTTTCTCTATCCTCTCAAAAAACCCCTTGTATATTCTCAGTTCCAAATGCCATGTTCATGGAGAATATCCTTTGGGCTTGTTTGGCTTCATCTTGTGTTCAGGCAGGGGAAGAGGCTATTCTGTTAGCTGGGGTTCCCTTTTGACCAACCTACTGCAAAGCTTCATAAATCAAAACTTTTATTCTTCTTTTATTGGTGTAACTTACTGTTCACATTATCTTGTCTGTTTCCAGATAACAAAATTTGTTCAGGACAGACACAGAGCGAGAAGGAATCGGCTTAGGAAGGATCAGCTTAAGAAACTTCCCGTACATAAGTTTAAGAAAGGCAAGTGGATCATTCTTTGTCTAACTCATTGGACCTCATTGTTTTTAACACCAAGAACCTTGCAAATCAAAGGAGTATTAAGTTTAAGAAGTAATTTTGAGTACACGTGAAATAGAAGAGTTTTGAGTGAAAGCATACAAAAGGATTGGCTTTACTCTGTTCTCACTGAAATAGAACTCTAACACTTCTTTAATGGGAGCAGAGCAGACTGTGGCTGAGCATTAAAACATTGCTTTAAAAAAAAGCAGTGCAGAAATTGCATGAATGTTCCCAAGCCCATGTGTGTGTCAGGAGAGTCTGCTGCAAGTCCTTTAAAGTCAAACTAATTCTCAATTGTGTGCTGCAGGAGATGAATATGATGTGTGTGCCATCTGTCTGGATGAATATGAGGATGGAGACAAGCTCAGGATCCTTCCATGCTCTCACGGTAAGCAGCTGTATTTTAGGTTCAATTTAGATTAAAACAGCTTTCCAAAACACTGTCCAAAACCTATTGTGCATATGTTTAGTAAGTGATTTATAAAATTCCTTTTTGCTAATATGCAAGAATGAATGTACAAAGTGGGAAAAGTGAAAGTTTGCTTTCTCTTTTTAAAAGCTAAAAAGCTTGCATTCCCACTTTGCATTCTTCCTTGGATGTACACGTGAAAGAAAATTTGGGCTTGATGCTATCCCCCGTTTTTAAACACGGCCAGTCTAGTTGCAGTGCCAATTGCAGACATAATTTAAGATCCACAAAATCATGTGGTAATGCAATGTGATAATGAGGTGCTTTGATACATGTTGGTGTGGAGGCAAGAGGCACAATGAAGATGGTGATGGTGGGCATGCCAAGGGGATGGAATTGCTCAAAAAGCTTTATAGTTTGTCATCAGATGTGGCCTGTTGTATTACTGCTCTCATTCACTCAGTAGAGAACACAGGTATTCATTGCATAGACCTACGTGACTGAGATCCATCAGGTGTTTTTTACAGGCTATGTGCCAGCAAATTTAGGACTAAAATTCTCTGTGTGAGTTACATTCTGAAATTCTCCTGTGTCACTGGGCAGAAACACAGTTAGCAGGTTTCCCTGTCCTTTTCACTATTATAACTATGTCCTTGTATTTTGTTTTCTGACAGCCTATCACTGCAAGTGTGTGGACCCGTGGCTAACAAAAACAAAAAAAACCTGTCCTGTGTGCAAGCAGAAAGTGGTCCCTTCCCAGGGGGACTCTGACTCGGAGACAGACAGCAGCCAGGAGGAGAACGAGGTGTCTGAGAACACTCCTCTGCTCAGGCCCCTGGCCTCGGTCAGCACACAGTCCTTCGGGGCCCTGTCGGAGTCCCACTCCCACCAGAACACGACCGAGTCCTCCGAGTACGAGGAGGACGACAACGACAACGGCGACAGCAGTGACGCGGAAAATGGGATGAATGAAGAAAGTGTAGTGGTTCAGCTGCTGCCCAGTGAGGACAGGGAGTACAGAGTGGCAAACACTGTCTGAGACTACTAATGACCCATAGGTGTATGAACAAAAGGGTTCTTAAGGCTATTTACAAACCTTTGCATAGGGAATCTCTTTTAATCTGTAATCCATTTGGTTTCTTTGATAGGAGCAGCAGTTCACGTAGTAGTACTCTGGTTAAATCATTACAGGTAGATTTCTTTTTGATTCAGGTATTCAGTCACACATTCTGTCTTCTCAAAACCAACAGTTAAACTGGACTTCACAATGCTAATGAATAATGTTAATAGTTTATATCAATAGAAATATCGCAGAGACTCTAAATGTCTCTTGTTGAAGCGGGATTTCTCTGGAAGTACTTTTATTTCCATTTTGTAGCTACAACTGGGTCATCCTGAGAGCAATATTTATTACATGTAGATATGTGTTACCCCTTAGGCCCAACAAAAACTGTATTTGCATGTTTGTATAGTTTTCCTAAAAACTGTCACCACTGCTGAAAGGAAAATGTAGAACAGATCAATATTCTATGTGCTGGTATGTCAAAACAAAGCAGAAGAAATTCCACTTTTATCTCAAAGCAGTGATTACAAATAATCCTTGGAGTTTGCCATGGTAGCAGAGTTTAAGCAGTTCCATTGAGCAATTCCCAGGATGAGGAAACCTAGAATATATGTTTAGTTTTGAGCAATTCACAAGGTCAGGTCCAACATAAGCACATTAATAATCCCTCCTTGCTACTACTTCATCATCTGGTTTCCAGTGAGGAAGTGGGAGTTGGGAGACAACTGAGACAGAGGTTTTGTTCCACATAGAAAAAGAAGTTTAGGGTAAGTATTATATTGATCCTTGGCTCATATACCTCTAACTAAGAGCATTTTATGCTGCATTAGTCTGCTAAACTGTATATAAAAAATGGTTCTTTTCAAATATCTGATTTGAAAAAAAAGTGCTTACACCTGTCTCACAAAACTCAGTACTTACCAGTGTATCACAAAAAAGGTAGATTCTATATAATACCTCTGTAACAATGTAGAAAGTAAAACCATGCATATACTCAAATGGAGATTTTTTTATATGGCCTTGACTAAGGAAAGCTTGAAAGAATGTTAATAAACATGTTTTCCACTTTAAATATCAAAAGGAGTTTATTGAACTTTTGCCTTGAGACCTTGAGAACTTGCCTCCCTTACTGAGGGTGAAGTGCTGCTGAAGATGCAGAAGATGGAACTGTTGGGATCCCGAGCAGATGATTCCTGTGTCGTACTGTGAGTCACAGTACACGGAGTTGCAGTGACCAGTGCTCTGTGCAGGGGTCTGGGTTATGCAGGAAAACCTTCATTTCTGTTCACTTCTAGAGTCTGTAACTTGCCTGGAGGAGTGTGAAGGAGGACCAGGGTGCTCTGGACAATTCCTACCCAGCTGGCAGCGCCTGCAGAGCCCCAGCCCAGTGCTGGAACCCTGGACAGGCAATGGCAGCTGAGGTGGTCCCAGATGTGATTCCTGACCTAACGCTCCATGCAGCCACACACCCTGCAGGGCAGATCTGTTTTCTGGGCCTGGCTGAGAGCAGGGAAAGTTTATTTTGCACAATGAGGCACAGTAAAAGGATAATAATGAAAGGATGATTCATCTCCAAACCACTGCTGCCAGCAGCCATGGCGTAATGACAGTATAGTGGTATATTTTCACCAGGCAAAATTCCCCTTCAGCGTGCATATGTTTAGGTGAGTCCAAATGGGAAAACGGTTTCTGAAAATGTAATTACTAGGCTGAAAGATGTTGTTTAAAATAGATCACTGCTGTTGCGGTGAGTGCATGTGTTTATTCATTATTGTATTCTGGGCTCCCCAAAATCTGAAGAGTTCCTGAACCATGAGCTGACCTAAACTTTGTAATATGCTCTTATGGAATTCTAGTGCCTAAAATCAGTTGCAGACACAGTTAATGCTAGGAAAAGTCACCAACAAATGCATTTGAAAAAGTAATCTGAACACCTAATTCGTAACCAAGCAGAAGTATACAGATAGCATACACCTCAAGAGAGGGGAGTTGGTCAGAAAGGAACAATGTCACACTAGGGATTGTGATGACAAGTACCTGGTGTGTGCTGCCAGCAGCTGCTCTGCCTCTGAGCTGCTGCTACAGTCAATTCCATCCACTCTGGCCGTACCAGAGAAGCCTCTTTCATCATCCCAACCGCGGAGAAACAAAGTTCTGCCATCAGAAGGTGAGTGCAACTTAGTGTTCAGACACCGTCACATGTGTTTTATGGGGGAAGCAGATTTGCATCTTCTGTACCAGTTACTATTGAACAGGAATTTGCTCTGTGCTCTGGGCCTGTTCTAACTTTGGCACTGGGAGATCCAGTTCAGACACAGCACCTTGGCAGTGGGAGAATGTGAACACTATATATAGGAAGGTTTTAGTTAGAGCAGGTCTAGTGCCAAGCAGAGGAGCAGGTGCAGCTGACACCAGTGATGAAGGCATGGGGGAAGGAGGGGAGAACAAAGTGTTTTCAGGTCCTGTCCAGAAGCACCTGACTAGTCTGAGGGCCCAGGAAGGCAGAGCCTTTCTACAGATTCACCTCCCATGATCTGGGCTGTCCTCCCACCCCACGAGCTCCAGAGTTCACCAGCACAGCCCCTCAGGCCTGTTTTCAGGAGTTCTCAGCAGAGGTAACAAATACAGGTACAAATCCTTTAAGGTAACAGAGACCTTCAATCTGCCCCTTCTCTGGGTGAGGAGAGCACATTCCCAGCCCTGGTGTACTGACCTGGGCAGGCACCACAGACTCCTCTGGCTGGTGCAGTGCCAAGCTGCCTTCAGCTTGTCTCAGGAATGGTCTGTGGAGCACTCAGAGGGCACGGGAACGCCACAGCAGAGAGCTGGATAAAGGTGGAATTAAGAGATGAGAAATCATCTAATTTAAGATCTACCCCAAAGACTGCCTGGCTTTTGACTGAAGTCATATCATCACACTACTTTTATTACCCTGTCATACTACTTACGTTATCATACCACTGCTGTCCTGTAAAACTTAAAACTGCACTTCGACCTCCCGTTAGTGTGGCCAGCCACGCACTGAAGAGCCTCAGAGGAGTTCCTGGGTGTGAGGTGGAAAAATTACCAACAGTCTGGTTTTGTTTGGTTGGAATAAATTTATTTCATCTGTCTGTAAACAAGGTGTTTTTAATAGTTATGGCATTTTTTGAAATGCATATTAAATCAGATGAGTTAGACTGTATCCCAGATGTAACAAAGTGCAGGGAAAGAAATGGACAAATCAGCAACAAGAATTTGTTTAAATCTGTACATTATCCACAAGGCCCAACAATAGAAGCAAATACTAGAATGTCCCTAAGGTAGTGCCAGTCAAAAGAAACCCTCGGAGTCAGTTAAAATCCATCTCACAATAGCAACAGTTCATTTTTTTTTTTAACAATAGTATGGCACAGAATACATATTAAAAAATTCATCACAAGACAGCCAAGTCAGTTATTCCAACCACTACCATCTCCCATTTATTCTTTAGTATACAGAGTTCTGCAGTTCTTGCAATGGACATACAGGTCAGAACCGTGCCTGAACTGAGTTTGGTTACAGACATTTCAGATGACTCGTGCACAAGGCAGCTCACTCCATCATTTCTGCAGCAAGGGTGTGACAGGCCAGATGAAGATTTTTAAATTTGAAATGGTATTTTGACAGTTTAGCTTAGAAACTACCGACCTTCATCCAAACAGTGGCTTCAGAGCAGCCAAACTCTGCACCACTGAGGGATCTGGCAGAAAGGCTGAAGCCAGTCAGAGCTCCCAGGGTAGCTGAAGGTGGCAGTTCTCCACAATGACATTGCAGTTTCATATTAAAAAAAACAACACCCCCCACCCCCCGACCCCCAAGCTGCAAATTAAAATTGGTCCTATGAGAAACTGAAACCAGACACACTCCAGCTGGTTATACCAGGCTAGCTAAGGGCCACAGTGGCAGCCTTGCACAAGTCAACTACAGAACAGGAGCTGGCAAAAAAAAAAAAAAAAAAAAAAAGTGCCTGAGCTATTGTAATGATGGAATGTCTGGGGAGTCCCTAGGATGGTGGTTTAAGGTCATGGGAGGAAGTACATCTGTACCCTTTCATAGTTTTGTGATTGCACTTGTTAAGCAGTACAACCTTCAGACAACATCAAGAAAAAGTAAGAGACTTAAGCCTACAGTGAAGTGCAATGACAAAACTAATGTGACATTAATAGCTTTTGAGTGGCAAATTGGTTAAACAAACCAGGCACTATAAAAATGGGTGTAAGCAAACACATGGGTTTAAAAAACAGAAACAAAGAGAGGGACAGAAGTGAAGATATGCACGCACTTTTTTCCTCCCAACCGTGCTCTGTGAAAGGAAGACTAGTGAGCTGTGACTTGCTCAAAGTGCTGAAGAGGCATTGATCAAATTAGATTGTACAATCGGCACCTTGTTTAGTATCTCGGTTTAGTTGTCAATATCACACTAATTGCTAAGATGAAGCAGAGCCTACTCTTGGCATGTTCCCCTCCCAAGTTTCAAGTTATCATGCATATCATGGTCATGGTGGTGCCAGACGGGCTCGGTTACCTACAGTGGTTACGGAGATGAACAGGGGGGAACTGGAGTTACGACAGTAGGAAATGGGTAAATAAAAAACCACAAACTACCATCTACGGTCTGGTAGCACTGAGCACAAGCGGGTGGTGGTGCAGACAGCTGCTAGGTGGATGGGGAGAGGCTGCTCAGACATCAGACCTCCTCAGGTATAAAGCCAGTTCATATGCTTTCTTGTTGAGTGTCCCTCCATGGACACCTTCCTTTCCCATGACTATAACCAATGCTGGAGTACACAAGGAAACAAAACAGAAATAAAAAGAATTAAAGGGAAAAAAAAAAAAAATAACACCTTTCCCCACCAACAAAGGGATACAAAGGAGACACAGGTTCATACCCCATCACCCTGCATTGCTAGTAAAGTTTCCAGAATGTAAGGTTTAAAGCTCACCGCCAGGAAAGTTTAATAGCAATCTTCCCCTAATACTTAACAGTCTGCCTAACAACTAGAACCCAGAGTCTCTCAAGTATTTTGCCATTGAGTATGCCTTCTTATTCAATCCGCCTCCATGGACCCCTTCTTTGCCCATTACAAAGACCAAGACTGAAAGAGAAAAGAAAAAAAGTTTTAAAAAGAGTGTGTTAGACATGGAAATAATGCAAGTTTTAGGCAGTGCAATAACCACCCTTCAAGATTTAGTATTTGGGCATTAAGCTAGTTTAACAATTTTGTTAAAACGCAGATGTAGATGGGGCTGGGAGAAGGCACAAGCTATTCTCAGGGGTTTTATTAAACTGTGGAAGTTGTAAGCATTCATTGCTAAGAAAAATGCCACCAGTTATCAAAAAAGCATAACAGTGCCTCTCACCATCATCCACCATCAGCCAGGAAGGAAATCCTGGTGGCAGTTTAAACACCTGTGGGGACAGGGGGGCAGTGTGTGCCCAAGTGTGACGGGAGAGTGGCAAAATAGAATTCCCATGATCTGTGCTGCAGCAGTCACTGCTGGCACAGGAACCAGAGCAACTGCCCTGATGCTGGTAAAAACCCCAAAAGGTGAGTGGGGCTGAGGCTTTCCATGCAATAATACAACTATAAACCACACTTTTACATAAGACAAAACACAGGGACAATTGTCAAGCTGCTGCTCTCCCCAGTCCCCCAGTTCCAGCAAGGTGCCCCAGACTCTGGTGAAAGGAACACTGGAGGGTCACCAGGAACAGCCACTGTGAGGTGCCATCAGATGTCCCCCAGCAGGGAGGGGACACCGTGAGCACTGGGCTGCCACAGGCCAAGCTGGGAATGCTGCAGGCAGCTCTATCTACACACGATCTTACATCGGGGCCTCAAGCTGCACCACGGCAGGTTTAGGTTGGATATTAGAAAAGCTTCTTCACCAAAAGGGCTGTCCAGCCCTGGCACAGCTGCCCTGGGCAGTGGCTGAGTCCCCATCCCTGGAGGGATGTAAAAGCCACGTGTGGTGGCACCTGAGGGTGTGGGTCAGTGGTGGCCCTGGCAGTGCTGGGAGAAAGGGCTGGACTCTGATCCTGGAGGGCTTTTCCAACCTTAATGACATTACGATTCCAGCTCCACAGCAATTTGCTCATAAAAGCTTAAGACAATTCTCACTGGCATTTCACAAGTCAGAACTCTGCTTGTCTCTCTCAGTGCTGCCAACCCTCTCCCTGCATGCCTGCCCTGGGCTTTAGCCCACAGACACCTGCTCTGCCTTTGGTTTTACACCTGTAGCAAAAGTCTTGTCCCTCATGAACCTGCTCCACAGCCAGCCCAAGAATGCCAGCCCAGGTGTTCCCAACATACACTCCCAGACGAGTGGCTGCCCCATAACAGATTCTACTGGAAGTTAACTGAGAGCACAAGGAGCAGGGGTGTGAGCATGAAGCCCATTTCTCTGTGGTAACAAACTGGGCGGGCTTTTTCTGCCTGGAAGACTTCAGCAGGCTCAATAGGAAGTGCAAGAAGAGTTAGTGTAGAACTTTTTAAGTAGGAGCAGCTCGTACATGAGATTCACATTTTTGCAGAATAAACTTTCCATCAAACAATTCACAACAAGAAAACTGCAGTCACTGCCTGTCATTAAAAGACCCTCCTGAGGTATCAAGTGATGGAACAGCAGCTAAGCCTGCCTGGAGCTGCAGCCTGCTTTTTCCTGCTTGTCAGAGACCTGTTAACTGCTGCACAGGCTGGTGCTGGGCTGGGATGCAGGTGGGAACGGGGGAAGGACTCAGCCAGAGCACTGCCATCCACCCCTTGCATCACTTCCCAAAATTAGCCACTAAATACGGGAGTTTGGTTTTCTTAATAGCTGGAGTCTATGCTCAGGGACACATTCCTAATTCAGTGATCTGGAGGCAGACAAAAGGGTGCTTACCTCGTCCAGCTCTGCCTACAGCAACATTATATGTGGGCTCACCACCTTGACTCTTTGTCCTGATGTCCATTGTGCAGTCGCCATCGACATACAGGCTATCTCTGATCACAGAGCACTTCTTCGCACCAAGGGTCAGACCGTTGGTGAAGAAACCCTCTCGGTCTTTTCCCACAATCAGATCTATTTCCCCTGGCTGTCAAAGGAAAGAATTCAGAGTTAGCACGGCGGGGAATATCGCCGTGATCTCGGTTTAGAGCCGGCGCTGTCTCGGCGGAGAGGCCGAGGCCGTGATTTCTCCCCCGGGTGCCGCAGGCAGTGCTCCGGAGCCCAGGGCTTTGTTCGGGCGGCCGGCGCCGCTCGGCGGGGGAGCCTGGGCCGCGCTGGGCCCGGCGCGTGTAACGGCGCGGGGCGATTGTCACCGACCGGCCCGATTGTCACCGACCGCCCCGGGCTGAGCCCGCACCTGTCCCGGGGGATCAGCGCGGGGCCTGCCCTGCCCGTGCCCGCGGCCCCAGCCCTGCCCTGCCCGTGCCCCCGGCCCGGCCGCCCCCGCCGCCCCTCTGTCAGGGCCCGGCCCGGGGGCTGCGGCGCGGGCTCGGCCTCACCGCGGCGGCCGCAAAGTGCAGCGTCACGGCGGGCCCGGCCCCCCGACCGCGGCCCTGCCGGCCCTGCTCCGCCTCGGCCGGGACCGGGCCCGCCTGGGGCCGGGCGGGGCCGCGGGGCCGGGGAGCCGCTCTGGGCCGGGCGCCTCTCCCGGGGCGGCGGGGCCGGGCGGGCCGGGGGCGCGGGCGGGAGGGCGGGGGAGCATCAATGGCAGAGCGCCATCTTGGCGGAGAAAACATGGAGCCGGCGGCGTCCGAGCCGCCTTCCCTCTTCCTTCCTTCTGTCCTTCCCTCTGCACCGCACCGCCCGGCACCGCCCGGCACCGGGCCCGCCGCCGCCCGCGCCCCCCGCCCCGGCCCGGCCCGGCCGCCCCCGCCCCGGCCCCGGCCCCGCACCGCTCCCGACCCGCACAAAAAGGCGGCGAGGGCGGCCGGGCCCGCGCCCCCCGCCCGCCCGTCCGCCCGTTCTCCCGCCCGCCCGCAAGGTGCCCCCGGCCCGGCCCCGGCCCGCCGCCCCCGCTCCCCGGGCCGCTCACCGTGATGCTCTGGAAGATGCCGCCGGCCGTGGCTGCCCAGACGTACTTGGCGTCGCAGTAGCCCACAATGGCGGCCTCCTGGCAGCAGCCATCGCACATCAGGTTGTCCACGTAGCTCTGCCAGCCGGCCATGGTGGCGGGGCGGCGGGCGCGGGCGAGCGGGCGGCGGGCGGGCGGGCCGGGGCGCGGGGCGGGCGGCGGTCCCGGCGGTGCGGCGGCGGAGCGGACCGAGCGCTGCGGCGGCGGCGGCGCGGCCCAGCCCAGCCCAGCCCAGCCCTGCGCTGCCGCGCCGGGGGCGGGGAGAGGAGGGGCGCGGCCGGCCCGCCCCCTGCCCGGGATGAGGGCCGGGATGAGGGCCGGGCCGGGGCGGGATGAGGGCCGGGGCGAGGGCCGGGGCTCGGTGCTCGGGGCCCGGTGATCGGTGCCCGGCGATCAGTGCTCAATGCCCGGTGCCCGGAGCTCGGTGCCCGGAGCTCGGTGCTCGGTACCCGGTGTTCGGGCCCGGGGCCGCTCTGCCGTCGGCGGTCGGTGCGGGCAGTCCCGGCGCTCTGTGAGGGCCCGGCCCGGCGCGGCGGGATGGCGGAGCGGACTCTCCCTCAGGGCCCGAGGCCGGCGGGCCGGAGATCCGCCCCGGGGCCCCGCCGCAGGCCGGGAGCGGCCGGGATCGGTGAGTACCGGCGCTGGCGCCTCCCGCACGGCCCGGGCCGGCCGGCCGCGGCTCCCGGGGCTCAGGGGAGGGCCCGCAGAGCCCAGAGCGGTCCCGGGGCTCCGGGCAGGGCGATCCCCTCCCGTGCACACGGGACCGGTGTCCCATCCCTGCCGAGCCCCGCTGTGCCCCCCCGGCCCCTGTGCGGTCCTGTATTTGTGCTGTTCCTGTAATCCACCCCTGCCCTCGCCCCTCGGACTGTGCTTCACCTCCCGCCTGCCCCGCCCGGGCCCCTCATCCTCCCGGACCTCACCGGTGTGTCCCCGTCAGACACCGGCATCTGATACGGTTTATTTCTGCAGGGGGTCGTAACTCGCGATTTCGGGGTTTATCGTTCCAGGTTCCACCAAGTCTCTGCTGCAGTAATTTAGTTCCACATCCCTTTACCCCCGGGGCTGGTTGCAGTGGTTTGGTGCACTGCCACCGGGCCCGGGGGATGGCTGGGCTGCTCCCAGCCTGTCCCGGGTCACAGAGCTGCTCTCCGGCACCTTGAGGGCGTTTCGGGGCAATTGCTCTGTTTTCTGCAACACTGAAATTGTGGGAGGGTTATCTTCCTTTCGAGCAGGGGGGGTTTGCCCGGCTGGATGACTGTTGTGGTTCTTGGGGCGGAGGAGCCCCGTGGGATGTGGTGGGGCTGTCAAAGGTTTGTGGCTGTAATTCAACAAGTCAGATCTCATGGCTGAATATGCCAAGGTATAGTATACAACAAATGAATCTGCCTTTTCCTGACCTTTCCTTTACCCTTCTCTTTACCTTTCTTTTCCTTTTTACTTTTAAGTAAAAGAGGAGGAAGGACAGTCCTTTGGGGATGTGATTTACAGACTGACCAAAGCACTAAAAAAGGTGTCTAAAGTCATGGAACTTTGCTCAGCTTTAGGATTTTTAAGGTGAATTTTTTTTATCTCACTGATGGCCAACAGAAAATAAACCTTATTCCTAGAAATAAAAGTACATTGTATATAAATTCTTACTTGAGGAGGTAGTCTCTGGTTCATAATGGTGTCTTTGATGGGTCCCTGCAGGAGTAACAAGTGGAGAATTAGGCCCATATGACACACCTTTCTGTGCCTCAGTTACCCAGCAGTTGGACTCCTCGGTGTGCTTAAATCCTGCAGTATTTTGTTTTGCTTAAAGTCAAGCAAACAGAACCCAAATAGGTAACTGTGAACTTTTCAGTTATGAAATCAGGGTTTCAGACTGTGAAATTCATTGTTTGTAGATAGCTTGACACAGTGTTGGGAAGGTGGGAACATTCTCATGCTTTATTTTGCCCAAACTCGTGGTGACTCATCACATGTGTCTGGTAACTGGCTGTTGCAGTGGGTGAAAGGTTGTGGGGAAGTTAATCTTAAAAGCCAAAATAAGACTAAGAAATGCAATAAGAGGGTTGGAGAAGCACAAAGATAGAGCGAGAGAAAGCAGAAAAGTGGAAAATGAAGCACAGCAGGCACAGGCTCTTGACACAGTCATTTTTTAAATGGATATTTGTGCAGTGTGGTTTAACAGGGGCAGTTAACAACCTTACTGTGGTGTAAAGTGTGAACCTGTGACCCCTGTGCACACTTCACTGACCACAGCGAGAAGTGATAGCAGATGAAAGAGAACATTTAACTTCTCACAGGCTTCATCTGCTTGGTTTTTTCTCTGTCACATTTGACTGGTAGAACAAATTTACCTTTTAATAGCTGTTCTATTTAGAATATTTTGGTATGAATTTTTGGTAGTTTGAGTACTACCTAGTTTCATCATGGAGAGAATTATTTCTGCCACAGGTGTAGTGCTTTTCTCTCAGTTGCATCCACTCAAATATCACATTTTTGAGGAATAAAATATATGAAAATTGTTCTGCTCAAAGCTGTCTATGTAATCCTAGAAGAGGTGTATTCAGTCTGAAAGTCCTAATAGTGTGCAACTGTAAAGCAGCCACTGGTACAAGTGAAAGGAAACATTAAGAATATAAAAATGGGAGGAATGAGGAAAAGTAGAAATTAATAAAGGGGAAAGTAGCCTAAGAATGACATGGTTTCATTTAGAACGTTTTCTCTTCTTTCAAAGTACCTCCCAAAAGACAATAAATCATTCTGTCTCAACCAAACTGCTCATTGTGGGAGGTGTGGCAGGCCTGACGAGCAGAGTCCCTGCCCAGTGGAGCTGGGGCAGCTCCTTCAGCCCTGGGCCTGCCTGGTGTCCCCAGAGAGCCCGTGGTGCTTGAGGAGCTCTTGTTGTGTCCCCATGGCACGGCTGGGCTGTCCCCCAGCACTGCTGCTGTCACCCCACAGCGAGTGTCCCTGGGGGAGTGCTGGATCTCAGGCAGGCTCTGTTTGGGAGCAGACACTGAGGTTTTGCTATCAGCCTTTACATCAGCAGAGTCGTGGTGGTGGTGCCATGGAGGAGTCCAGTCACCTGCTGTGTAATTCTCCATCCTCCCCTGTCTGTACTGCTGACACCCTCATGCACCAGTGGTGCTTCATCAGGTGGTGCTGGGGTGCCTAAAGCTGCTCACACACAGGGTTTGTTTGGGATGGTGCAGTTCCCACTATGTGCTCAGCTCATGTGAAGGCAAATGTGGACAGATGCATCTAATACAGTTTGTCTGTACTCTGTGTCCAAGCTGGCACAGTGCTTTTTAAAGCTTTATGACTTGGGTGGGTTGCATTTAACTAGGACACTGAAAGGATTCCTCCCATTGCCGTTTTCTTTGAAACTCAAATGTAAAATGCACAATGAAGACCAAATTTCTTAGATGAAGAAACATGACTTAGGCATGTAAAAAAAGCTTCCAACGTTACTGCTTTGACTGAACTATCTGAACAGCTGCCCTCTGCTACACAAACCTCCTCATTTTGGGCTAGAATAGCGTGTGCTTACAGGAGCTGGGGCATGCAGCATGGCCTTGTTACAGAGCTACAAACAGGTGCAGTTCTAGCACTCGCCATTGGAAGAAAAAACACAGAAAAAGAGAGGGAGGGAACATTAGCACCAGCTAGACTATTTTGTGTGCTGGTAATAGACACCCATTTTCTGTGCTGCCATTAGTAGGGGTTTGTGGAGGAAACAGTGGTAACTTGCTCAAGCCATGTATTAAACAGCCAGGGCATTTCAGAGCCACTGATGGCCTGGTTTTGGATGGAGGTTAGCAGGTGAACTGGGGGGCACCAGCAGCATCCTGGTTCCCTGGATCAAAGAGAGGAGCTGTGCAGAACGTGTTGTGATGGAACACAGTGGGCAGTGAGGTGCTGGCTGAGTGCAGGGACCCCTCTCATGGTGCAGGGCTCATGTTTTAGGTGCTGTGCCCTGGCCTCTGCCTGGCCTGAGGTTCTGCAGCTTTTAAATGAAGCCTTTTTACACTGTAAGAGCAAATCCAGTGTTCTCACCAGCGTGCCACAGCTCTGGGTGCCAGGCTGGCTACTGCTCCTCTGCAGTTCTCTGAGAACATTCACTGGTTTTGGAGTGAAAATCTCCCAGTAACTTCCCAGCCCCTGGCACTAGATGGAGCTTCAATCTACTTGCACTTGGAAGTTTGTTAAATTCAACTACAAGACAAAAATAGAGAAGAATACATGAAGATGTGCATGCCTGCTGCTGCACTTACAGCACCTCTTCCCTTGTTTTTTAGCAGAGTGGTGTAGATCATAATTTAAATTTAATCTAAATGAAAATTAAAATATTTCTGCAGAATCTGCTTGGTCTAGTACGTGCATTGTAATCATTAGCATCCTTTAATGTACTCTCAGCTTCACCGTGGAAGTCGCTGTAAGTTAAGTATACTGGAAATGTGCTGCAGATTTAAGCTGATGCTGAATAAAGGTAATGCCATTTCTGAACAAAGTGGCTGGTTATATTTCAGGATGTGGTGGGGATTACCACCCTTTCTGTTTGCTGTGCTCATGCAAGAATACATTTGTATTTTCACTTTGTGCTACCAAAGCTAACATTTCAAAATCATCTGTTATATGTCACTTCATTTTTCCTCCATGTGCTACCCTTGAAAATACTGAACAAATAGAAACAAATAAAAATGAGCTTTGAAGATGTAATGTTCATACTTTTCATTTAGCAAGCACCATGTCTCACAGGCCACACACACATATCAGAAATTTAAGACCATCTTTTCCTTCCACAGAAGTAACTGGAAGGAGATTTAGTTTTGTTCTTGGGTGCCTGTGATCTTATCAGCAAGAGACTGGTTTAGTCAAACTCTTGTCCAAGCACTGCAGTAGTCATAAAAGAAACTGGAGTTGGGAGCCAAAATGGTGACACTCATAACAGATTTTGTCATTAAAGCACTGAATATTGTTTTGTTGCTTCACTACAAAATCTGACTTTGAATTTCAATCTTCTTCAGAGGCTTTGTGCTGACCAGCAGGAGGAAGGGACAAGTGGGATGCCCAGAAGGCCTCAGCAGGCCAGGGAGCATTTGTGGGATGCCCTTAGACATGTCCTGCAGAGATTGCACAGAAATTGTCATTGTGTTCTCTTAAAGAAAGCTTTGCTTGGTTTTTTTTTAATAAATCTCTTATTTGCCTCAGGAATGCCTGTTATGCTCTGTCTGGGGCATTAGAGGAAGGTCTTTTGAAATCTCACAACCAAACTATAGAGAGCTAATCTATCATTTGCCTTTGCACCACATCTGTCACTCTGCAGCCTTCCAGAGAAGTGGGATTTACAAAATGCTCAACCACTTTGGTTCATTTTGATTTCTCTTCAGTGAACAAATGAGAGTGTGAGCCAAAATCTTACATCTCTATCACAGCTAAACATTAATAGGTGAGCAGGCAGTCATTTTGTCATGTTGCACCCCTCTGGCAGGGACAACCACTGTTGTGGTTTAAATGTGAGAGACAGGACATGGGCACTGGACTGCCCTGCAGCAACAGGACAAATGTGCTTCCCAGGGTGTTCAGAAGATCTTCTTCTGGATCTCTGGAGGCTGCAATTACAGAAACACAGGCACTTGGGAGTTCAGGCAGCTGGTGAACAGGAGTGCTGGAGCTCCAAGTCCTTGCAGTGACCAGACCCTTCCAAAGGTGATTGTGAGGAAAAGGACATTTGCCAGAGCAGGAATTGGACTCTAGTGGGTCTGGTCCTGCACCCTCTGATGGCTGTTCTCTTTGTCTTCCCAGGTCATAAAACACTTGTGCTTGAGCTAGTTCTGGAATGACTGGCATGAGAAAACCTTCCAGGAGCATGGAAAGCCTGTGCTGTGGGTAACTTCCAACCCAGTGTTTTGCAGGGAGCTGCCATAGGAGCTGCCTGTTGGGACCATGGCATCACTATTAGACACAGGTGATTAGTGAGGGAGCACAGCTGGTCTGCTCCAGGGCCCAGGAGCTTGTGTTCCCTTGGGAAGTGAGCTGTGCTGGGCCTGGTGTGAGCCGTGCTTTGGGCAGAGGCTGCAGCCAGAAGTCTGGCTCTGGGCACTGCTGCTTCCTGTTCCTAGCCCGGGCAGAGTGTGGGTTAGTGACCAGGGCAGGAGCCTGAGGAGCCACCATGCAGACAGCAGGGAGCAGGACAGGACACTGTGTGTGCTGTGTCCTGCAGCCAGTCCTTTCCCTCCTCTTGGAGAGGCTGTACCTGGTAAGCACACGGGACACAGCCATGGCAGCAGCAGCAGCTGTGAAGTGCTGTGACAGTGTCCTTGGAGTGCAGCAGCTCTCTCAGAATGGCAGGGACAGCCACTGTTCCATGAATAGCAAACCAAGTGACCTAATTCAGCTCTCATGGGCGGCCCTCAGCTGCTCCATGGCCGCCACGCTGGAGCTGACTCATCACTTCCAGAGGGGCAGAGATTGGAGCTTTCAGGCCCTAAGGATTTTGCTGCTTTGTTATTAATTTTAAATTGATTAAAATGAGGTTTTAAAATACCAGGAGACACTTGCCTAAAGAAATGGTTATTAAAAAAGAAGAAGGAAATAGTTGGTCTGTGGGAGTTAACTGTGTGCTTAACAACCACTGGCTCCTGCAGCTGAGGACACCCGTTCAGTTTGGAGGAGTCTTATGTCAGCTGTTCTGTCCTGGCAGATTAGCAAGAACAGGATTAATCCATCATTATTATAAAAAACTGAGAACTAGAAGCTGTCCTTGCTTACACCCAGCACAACCCTCTGGTGTCCTTGTCCACAGCAGAGTGGTATTACAATCTCAGCTACACAGCTTTGTCCAGAGCTCAAGATCTCCTGGGGAAGTGAATCCCTGCAGGAGCATCCCGTTCTCTCCAGCATCTCCCAGTACTTACAAAGCTCCTCATATGGTCCCAAGACTCCCTGGGGTGGCCCGTGGGCCATCTGTGCCAGGAACAGGCTGTGTGTCCCCTGCTCAGCCTCCCGGGGAGGGCAGGACAGATGGGTGCAGGATCCTTTTACCACTCTCAGAGGGCAGTTCTAAATAAGCTTCTCCCCTGGGATGTTCTCAGTGCTGTGCCCGCCCCCGCCGTGCCAGGGGGAACTGCCTTACCCTGAGAGCAGGGAGATTGTTGTCCCCAAAGGTTTCCATCTGCTGCAGTCACTGCACAAGTCAGGCTTATGCAGAGAGATGAAGCTTTTTCCCTTCTGCCTCTCCCCTTTCCCACTGCTGGGGCAATGGGTGCAGCCAGCCAGCAGCCCAGGGCTGCCCATGGCCCTGCCCCAGACACTGCCACTGAGGACCATTCTGTGCTGGGTGGGCTCCAGAGATGGAGGAACCCCTTCCTGGAGGCTGCAGAAACAAGGTCAGGGCTCAAACTCCATAGAGGTTTCTCCCTGAGAGTTCATCCTGGGGCCAGCACCTCTCAGCATTCTTCCCTCTGCTCTGGAGGGGTAGGGGGCTGCATGGTCAGGATGCCGCACAAGGTCTGGCCCTGCTGTGTTGGTAGGGATGGGGGTCTGTTCCAGTGAAAGTCAGGGTGAGCTCAGGCAGCATAAAAAGATTAATTGATGTAGTTTTTCATCCAGTAAATAAACACCAAAAAATTAAAAATTAAAAAAAAAAGGGTACATGGAAAGGTCCATGGTATTTCAGAGAAAACAGGAAGGTGAGAGGAGTAAAGGAGCAGAATGTGGAATCCACTTGGAAACAATGAAGCAGCAGACATTGTCTGTCAGCCTCTTTACGTCTGTCTAAAAAACCAGACCTGTTATTTCAGTGAAATAAATAATGAAAATTAAAAAGCAAAACAATACAGAACAATAGAAGACTTCTGCAAAAACAGTTTGACACTTCCTATTGATTGAAATAATGGAGCAGCATGTTCTACCAACTTGCACAAAAGCACCTTTGGTCTGCTTTAAAAATCCCTGTGAAAGATACAGTAATGTCACTCCTGTGCTGCTCACCTGTCTGTTCTCACCTCTAGCTGTCAAAGGCTGAAGAGCTCTAAGTTCCTGTGCCACAGCAGAAGGTATTTCTCCTGACTCTGCCCTGCACTCAGTGGTCCTTGCCCCGGTGCTGTACAGAGCTGTGGCTGTGGGGGAGCCTGGAGCACAGGGAGCTCCTGCTCCCTCCCCTTGTGTCAGCTGGGGTCCCTGCAGATGCCAAACTCTGTCCTGCATCCTCTGAGACAGGTGGGATGGGCTCCTCTTTAGGGCTGGGTGTGCCACCATTGGCAGCAGAGGTTTGTCCTGGGTGGTTCTCCCCTGCTGTGATTCCTTTGGCTTCACCTCAGGACCTGGGAATGACGACACAAGAGCAGTTTATGTTGTGTGCCATGTAGACAGATATTCTATCATGGAATGGCTTATGTGGAGGTTTTAACATGTGTCAATTTCTTTCCAACCAAGCTACTTTCCAAATTAGTAAATTATATGAACAAATTCCTTTTTGTGCTCAGACAGAATCAGATTTAGCGTTTTACTCAAATTAGAAAATTATGAAGTCGAGTAGGAAGAACACTGGGTTACAAAATGTTCTTGCTTCATTCATTTTGCCAGTTATAATTTTAGTTTTAATTATTTATGACACTCCATAATGTACTAGTTAATTTACAATAGCATATTTTGGTACAGTATTAAAATTAGTGACAGGAGAGTTACTGCAACACTTGCTGTTTACCGTGTGCTGAGTAATATACACATTAATTATGCATCTATTAGAATGGCTTTAAAGAATGTGTAGCCTCAGCTGGAGGGTTAAGGTGTTTTAGTTTGTTCTTCATGTAGTTAAAAATAGTGTCCTCTAAGATCTGATCCTAAAGTAGTACATGAAATCAGTGCCTATTCATGGAAGGTTCTGGCAATGTGAAAATTCAGTCTTTGTAGGGCCAGGCCTCATCAAGCAGACTTTAATGAGCATTTCAGTGTTTTAAGGGCTATATTCTTATATAAAGTTATTTTATTCCTATTTTTTTTTAGATGAAAGTGTCCACCAAGCCTGCCTTCTCAGGCCTGTACAAGCTGCTGCAGAATCTGTTTAACCACTGCTGCTGTTTATGAGAACGCAGGTGTAGGGAGTGGGAAAGTGCAGTCCTTGGGCACATGAAACATGACTGGGAAAACAAAATGCTGTCAGGTTCACGAGGAAAACAGAATTGAAAATAAAGCAAATATTTTTTCTCACTTGTTTAAGTTTTATCACTCAGCTGTGCTATTTCTAGTAGCTGTAGACATAACATTTTGCAGGAAGAAATTTGACATATCTATTCAGCTGGCAGTACTAAGTTTCCCTGTACTGATATCACATCTTGCCAGCAATCCTGTCCTGTGGTGGGAATTGTGTTCAAGACAAGATAACTGGCTGCCTTCATTATGCATTTCCATGTTTTTGAGCCAGAGATAAGACATGCCCAGCTAGACCAGGAATTAAAACAACCCAACGTGTCCATTCTTGTTTGGTGAGAATGCAGCTCGTGTTCTTAGAGCAAAGCAATTAAATTCTCTGAATTGTCACAGGTTCTGCTATTTAGTGGTAAAAGCTGTTGAGCATCAAAAAACCCACAACAAACAAACCAAACCAAACCCAATGAGGATACTCTGCCTAGCAAGTGTCCTGCCTTAGTGCATATTTTATTTCTTTTAGCCCCAGGCTAAGGGTACTGCATCTGAAACAAGAGTGATTCACCCCCACAGCTCTACCCACAGCCAAACTGAGGTTTAGTTTTCCTGTTCACCCATGATTTCTGCCTCCTTTCTGCCCCTGGAACAGAAGCTGAGCCCTCTGCCCTCAGGATCAAACCCCTCACCCCTGCCAGCCCAGTGCCCACCACGGGCATGGTGTTTCCCCAAGAAAACTTGAGAGAGACACAATATGCATTTGCTTAACTTTCCGTGGAATCCATGTCCAGAGTAACATTTGGCCCATGGTTTCATATGACACCAACTTGCAAATAATTTTGCTTCTAAGCAGAAGGGCTTGGGGAAATAAAAACTTTTCCTCTTAAGAAGAAATCTGCAACACTTATTTGAGCAAACCCTTTAGCATAAACTTAGGCAGGACTTTGTCAATTCAATTTGGGAGATGCAGGGTCCTTCAATGGCTGTTGTTTTCTACATTTCCTTTAAGAATTTTATATGTGTGCATATTTTTTTTTTTCATTTTCTCACAAGGAAATTAAAAGTAAGGCGGTCTCACCAGGAGGAACACCCACATGCAGGTACCAAATGCCTGCATGTACCTACATTCAGTTGATACAAAGAAGCTGAATTTAGAATGTGCTACAGAGAACAAAATAGGGCCAGCTGGAGGATTTCCTGCTGGAGAAAGGAAAAGCCTGCGGAGGCAGTGGGTCGGAATGCTGAGCAGTGACACATTCCTGATGGCTGTAAATAGTGTATCTGGGAGGAGGGGAATGGAAATATCTTGATTTGGTTATTTGGATTAGTGAACTCTTCCAGTGAATGATTTTTTTTTTCATTTAGCATTCAAAGTGTTTGTGAGATTTATATTTCTGTATGTCAATTAAAAGTATATACATATACATATACATATACATATACATATACATATACATATACATATACATATTTGGGGTGAGGTTCAGTAATTATTCATTATAAGAGGCTCTAGAACTACTGTGTGTCTGTCTCTTGAGCACAGGGAAGCAACAGAAGACACAGACAGCAGTGTCAGGGTGGCCCTGGGCCAGGTGCCCCATGGCTGTGCCACCAGTGTCAGTGTTTGACCTGAGCAAGGCTTTGGTTGCTGAGCACCGAGGCTGCTGCTGCAGGGCTGGGAGATGGGGCTGGGGCTGCCCACAGCCTCTCCCCACTCAGCTGGAAGTGGGTGCTGGGGGGACAAGGGGCTCTGAGGATCCACCCTGAGCATTCCAGTGAATGAGCTGCACAGGCTTTGGACAGGAGCCCCGTGTGTGGACAGTGCTGCCACTTCTCCTTTTATCCCAGCCTTGCCTTGTCCTGCCATGCCAGCCCTGGGGGCAGGGGATGAGTTACTGGAGGGTCACGGGGAGCCAGACCCACGGCTCTGCCCCATGGGCTCCCTTCTCTGTCACCACTGGCCTTCCTGGAGTGGTGACAATGGCAGGGGGCATTTGCTCCATGAAACACCTCGTGGATCTGACTGGTTCATGGGCTTTTAAAGTTGCTAGTATTTCATTTATCATGGGCTAATAAAAAAAGCTTGTTGGAGTCAAGTAAAACGCATTTAATTCAATACTTCTCTTGCAGTCTCAATCTCACAGTACCTCTAATTTTAACTGTAGGCTGAATCATTTTCGTCCTACTGCTTTAAAAACAGGCTTGTTCTGCTATGTTTGGGAAGTACAATGCTTTTTCTTTCTCTTAGTCAGATCTGTCCTGCCAAGCTTCTATCATTCAGTGCTTTTGGATGTAAAAATAACATACAGCCAAGGATGATTTGCAGAGTTAGTTTTATTACTGTAAGCAAAACTGAAACATAAAGGATGCCAGCATACATTATGCAGATTGATTTATAAAAATAAATTAAATGGGAAGTATTAGTCCCAGTGAAATATTTAACCTTGCTCTGACATAATTCCTCAGGGCAGAGTTTGCATTGTGTGTGCAGTACAGTCATTCCACAGTACTTCTCTCTGGGTTTTTTTCCTCTGTGGCTTGCTGGTTTCCTCATCTGCCAAACCTTCTGCTGAGGCTGCAGTGGTTAATGTTTGCCTAATTAAAGCACTATCCTATTCCTTGTTCTTAAAACTACCTGATTTGCTTTTCACAAATCCAAATGCTTCCATTTAAGATGGACTCCTGGGATGACAAATACAGGTGGAATAGTTGTAGCCTGGCAGTGCTATGAACCATGGAGACAGCTCTGAGGTGAAGGCCTGAAGCAGGTGGGGCTGCTCCAAACCCTGCAACACCCTTGTACACGTGGGGAGAGAGAGAGCAGAAACCAAGGGAAACACCACAGTGTGTGATTGTAGCACATCAGAAACATTGCTCCCCTGGGTCCAGGGCTTGGGATGAGCATGGCAAGACTAGAAAAACACTGAAAGTGGCACCAATCCAAGACTGAGCAAACTTGGTCTGTTTATGTACAAGATCTGGTTGTGAATCTGGGTTGATCTATTTTTGCATTTAGAGTTTGGCTTCTTCACATGAATTTGAATTGTAAAGCAGTGACTGATACGTATTTATTTTTACTTTGAATTAATTTGAATCTGCATCTCAGCAACAACCTGGGTCTTTGGACAGCACAAGAGACTTGTACTGTAACACAAGTGTATAGAAATGCATTGCACCAACTGATGTAGAGCTGTTTCACTTCTCAGTGTGGAGAAAGTCCCAGTGTTGCCATTCCACCTGGAAGCAGAGCCATCCTGCCCTCCACAGAGCCCATGCTGCCCTGCCTGGGGCCAGGCTGACACAGAGAGGGTGTGAGAGGATCCCTGGGTCTGTGCTGTGCACTGGGATGTTCCTCCCAGACTGGCGCATGTTCCACTTCCTAATGTTACATGTGGCCCATAACACCTTTCCTTGTGAAGCTTTGATTTATTTCCACGATCAAAAAGGCAGAACAGGTGTCTGTTCATTCCCAAGTGTGAGTCAGTTTGCACAATCCCAAACTTCCAGTTTGCCAGGCTAGTTCTGGAGAGCCTCAGCCTGTCCCTGCTTATGGAGACAGGCCAGCTGTTGTCAGCCGTGTGACTGGGAACAACTGGTGTTCTACATAAGAAAGGATAACTTGGTTTTAGTTGGCTTTGTCTATTTCTACCTTTGAGTAGTTTCAATCCCAGTTCACAGGTCTGCTAGGTCAAAGTAAAGCACCTTTCAGTCATCTGTTCGCCCTGATCAGCCTGACATCAGCAGGACCAAGGCAGTGACCTGTGTGATTATTGTGCTTCCAGAGGCTGAGGGATCTCCCCAAAGATCAGCCCTGTGGGACAGAGCACTGGACAAAGGCAAAGCAGGCCTGTGGGCCACAGGAGGTGTCCGTGCAGGGGTGGTTTGTTCACTGACCGAGTGAGTGCAAGGCTGCACTGATCAGACTTGTCCTGCAGCAGCTGCATCATCTGGTTGTGCCTTTCTGTCATCAACAAGCAGGTGTTGGCCACAGGAACAGGCTGTGCCTCATTGCCAGCTCCCTGAACGCTGCCACCTGAAAAGCTGGTTTTGTATTTGTAGCCATAGACTTCTCTGCTGTTTAACAGAAAAGAGTGTACAAGTGTACCCCCTCCAGCCAGGCAGACACAAGTGTCCCTGTTCATTTGTCTGCTGCCCCAGTGACTGCTGCCCCGTTGTATCCCATATTGTCCACGGAGCATTTCCAGCTCCTGCAAGTGGATGATGATTGAGCATGGAGCAGCATTGACTAATGTCACTTGTCAGGTGCATCCAAAGGACAAGGTGGGGCTCAGTGTCTGGAATACACTTAAAAGGATATCTCTGCCTGAATTCCTCCATGGCTTCAGCACAACAGTAGAAACGGTCTTAGTAGAAGCACCTCTTCTTATATTGAAGATAAATTTGTTAAGAAAAATGTAGACTAAAATGAAGGAACACTTAAAAATATTAAAAAGCGAACAAAGGTGGATTCGGTGAATAGTGTATGTCAGAGCGAGGCTTCAAATGGGTGGTCCCTTTGTGCACCACCTCAGTCTGGTGAGCTACGCGGTTTATTCAAATTGAGTTAATCCTGTAACTGATTTGTCAGAGAGGTTGCCCAAGAACAAGGTGTTTGGTGACTGATCAAGGGGTGAGATGAGAAGATCTGTGACTTTCAGGGGCAGAGGGGACAGTGAGTCACTGACACGTGCTGGAGTGGGATTAAGGTGGTAAATGGAGAGCAAACGCAAGTGATTATTGGCATTCAAAAGCAGCTAATCTGTTCTCTTGGAAGGTGCCAGTTTGCATTCTTGCCCTCTGAAGGAGTTTATTCTCCTGTCTGCAGAATGGCAATGACAGTCCCTGCTCGGCAGCCTTGCCGTGCCATGTGTTACCAGTCCTGGCTACTGTCACTGTTTGAAGTCACTTGTCACTGTCGCTTCCCTTGGAATTGCAGTATTTCTGCTCAGCAAAGGTACAGCTAACCCAGAAGCGAAGGAGTGAAAACAGCATGTGGTGCAGAGGAAAAGGAGGCAGCTCATTCCAGTAAAGCATGCAGTGGCATGTTGAGGTGGAGCTGTGAATCCAGGCTGCAGGATGCAATCTAGGATCTGCCTGGGCTTTGAACTGGATGTGGCAATCAGACAGCAGTCGTGTTCTCTGCTGCTGTGGCTGGCAGTATTTGGAGAAAACAGCCTTGACACAGACATACGTAACTGATGACACTGGGCTTGTGAATGTGGATACAAAGAACACAGCAGGTGGGGACTGGTTTCTCCTCCGTGGAAACTCCCCTTTATTGCACGGGAGGCTGAGGCCTGTGTTCCAGGCAGGGCAATCTTACAGACCTGTAGAATTGTTCAGGTTGGAGAAAATCTCTAGGATTAAACAGGCGGTTTCCAGGTGTGATCTGTGGTGTGTTCTGATCCTGAAGTATGGACGGGGGGGTGAGATGTGCAAAATGGAGTCTTCAGTTACAGAGGGATGAAATCCTCCTGCGGTGCAGCAGCAGCAGAGTTGGTGACTTCCCGAAGTCACCCAGGGCTGGACCTTGGCTTTGGGCAGCAGCTGGAGGAATCCTGTGCAGCTGGACACAAACTGAGAGGAGTGTGACTGTGGGTGCCTGTTGTCAGGCTGGGAAGGAGCAGGACCGGCCCTTGTCACAGCCCCTGTGCTCTGCTCTGTCAGCACAGCCAAGGCTCCCGTGGCCACGGTGACCACTGAACGGGGACCGAGGATGTGTTGTCTGCTGCCACATCCCCTGCCACATCCCCTGCCACATCCCCTGCCACATCCCCTGCCACATCCCCTGCCACATCCCCTGCCATCATCCCCTGCCATCATCCCCTGCCACATCCCCTGCCACATCCCCTGTCACCATCCCCTGCCACATCCCCTGCCACATCCCCTGCCACACCCCCTGCCACATCCCCTGCCACATCCCCTGCCACCATCCCCTGCCACATCCCCTGCCACCATCCCCTGTATCCCCTGCCACATCCCCTGCCACATCCCCTGCCACATCCCCTGCCACATCCCCTGCCACATCCCCTGCCACATCCGCTGCCACCATCCCCTGCCACCATCCCCTGCCACATCCCCTGTATCCCCTGTCACCATCCCCTGCCACCATCCCCTGCCACCATCCCCTGCCACCATCCCCTGTATCCCCTGCCACATCCCCTGCCACATCCCCGGGGCGCCTCCCGGCCGGGGCAGAGCCTCCCGGGCTGCGGGCGGTGCGGGCTGTGCCGGGGGGTGCCCGCCTGGTTTCGGTGACACTCCGGTGGCCCGGCAGCCCTGCCCGGCCCTCGCCCCGCCGTGCCCGGGGTGGCTGCGGGGATGCCGGTGCCCTTGGCTCCCCAGCGCTGCCCGGAGTGCGGGTTTTCCGCGTCCCGCGCTGTCCCCGGGCGGAGCCGCAGCGGAGCATCCCCGGGGCTCATCACACGTTCTGCGACAGGGGCTGTGTCAGCACTGACTGGGAGTGTTCTTTGTACAGCAGCTCCAGACCCAACAGGGCTCAGCCGCCTCCTCCCCTCATGCGGGGATGTCGGGAGGATGAATCTCGCCAGGTACAGCAGCAGCCAGACATCTCACGGGCGTCCGATTGCAGCAATACCTGCCTCGTTCAATGCCCAGAGGGATGAAATAACTGAGGGGATGCTGCTCCTTCTCTTAACATTTTATTTCTTTTTTATTACACGGGTTACAGCCTTTGTTCCGAACACAGTCCAAGCTGCCTTTGGAATCGGCAGTGTGATGCATCCTCACGCAATCCCTCATTTCCTTTCTCTTCCAGACAGCCCTGTGGTTCCCCCGCCCGAGGGGAGCGCCCCGGGGCGGCTCCGGGCGGGGACTGAATCCCTGCACAAGGTCACGCTGCTGCCGCTGCCGCTGCCGAGAATAGCGCCCCGAGCCCCCGAGTGCCTGGAGCCCACCCTCGCCGCCCCAGCCCCCTTCCTCGGCTGAGCATGAGCTGATTCATAATGCAGCAGCTCTGCTGTGAGCGCGGCTACCGCCGCGGTCCTGCTGCGGCTGCAGGGGAAGGCAGCGGCAGAGATTGCACTTGCACACAGCAAAAAATCTAAACCCCAGAAATGGTATTTAGCAGCTTATCTTATCTACAGATAAGCTCATAAAATGTACTGACTGGTTAAAAATAGGTTTTAAAGTTCTTGGCAAACATCTCGGTTTTTTATTCTCTCTCTCTCTTTTTTTTTTTTTTTTTTTTTTTTTTTTTTTTTTTTTTCTGCAGTACAAAAATACCGTTTTCAATTATTCTTATTCTTATTGGCTTTTTCTGGTTTTTTTGGAAAAGGACCAAATTATTGATGGGTGTTTTCAGCTTTTAATTGCGCCTCAAGTGCTAAACTTACTCCTGCTATTTGTTTGCAATATGTTTAGGCTATGTTTAGGCAAATGCAAGTGGTTATTCAGTGCCTTTGGCACTCGAACAGAATGTACTGAACTCCTGGGGCTTGGTACAAAGCCTCGGCCTCCAGCACTAACAAAGCCTGTGCAGCAGCAGCTGAAAGAGGAGAACCACCTAGGCCTGAACAGAGGGGGTTCAGAAGATCTGGGAAGACCATGAATCATGCTCCTAGCTTTTGTCCTGTGGGCTGGATAAACGAAATCAGGGCATTTTTGCCCATGTCCCGTTAGCTGAGGGTGCTCTGGAGGCCTGGGCGTGTTCAGCCGGTGGTGCTGGGCCTGTGGAGCCTTTGCAATGTGCAGTTCCCCAGCAGGGCTCCTCGGGGGTACTGACTGTGCTCCTGAGGCATAATGGAGGCTTTCCTTGGCCAGGGGCCACAGGGCTGGAAGGGAAGCAGCACGGGGCCGCTCCCGCTGCGCGGCCATTGGCAGCAGCTCGGGATTTTTACAGTTGTTTGCCTGTTACCCAATCTATTTCAAGCTGTGATGGAATAAGGATGGCATTTGATCACAGTACTGCACACAACTGCTTGGCTTTTGTAACCCCTGTTTTAAATGGGAGGTTTTTCTATGTGTGCTTTTGTCTTCAAATAACTCGAGGCTGGTAGGTTTAGGCTTGGTGCTCTCTGCTGGCCTGTGCTGTGGCATCAGGAGAGAGCTCACAGCTCTCCAGAGGGGTACTGAGGTGAGAAACCCTCACAGGACAAAAGGGTGGTGATGACAGTGGGCACAAAGAGCCTCCACCCTGGGTCTAGGTCTATGGTGGAAATTAAGGATGCCTTTGTAACTCTGTCTTTTTATTGGGCTTTATTTATCATCTCTACAGGTGTGTCTGTGTCTGCTGGTCTTGGGTTTATTGAGCAGGTGGCACACTCTGTGAAGACTTTAATATCTGGTGCTACAGGATAAATGTCTGCCATCATGGCAATGATCAGTTACTAATGCTGGGTCTAACGCTGCTTTTCTGTGTTCATGTGCCTCTAACAGTGGGATGAGTGGCCTCCATCTACCCCAATATACACACCTAAAATTGGTGCTCTGTTTTACCCCGAGTTTGAGACTTCTGCAAGCAGTGTATCCTGCAAGCTTGGCCCCACGCTTTTCAGTGGATGAGGTCCCTTTGTGGTTATAGTGAAGTTCAGTCTCATGTCACTTGTTTCAGTGCTGCTCCCTGCAAGTGAGTGCAGCCAGGAGATGGATCTTTGCCATCTGGGAGGAAAACCAGGACTGGCATAGCAGGTAGTCAGTCATGAGAAAAGGTAAAAAAAGCACTTGGTGGAGGGAGGGATGAAGTACAGAGAGGCAAAGAGGCAGGGATCAGTCATAGATGTCTTTTGTCTCCTTACATCAAAACCTGAGAAACTCTGGAAAGCAAATGACCAAAGCTGCCACTTTAGGCTGTCTTTGGGTGAAAAGGAAAACCATGGAACATCCCTCATTTATTCTGAGTGTTTTTCAAGGCCTATGTAGATAACTGATAGCCATAAACAAAACATGCATTGGTTGTCATTTGAAATTAGATTTCTGCACATATATTCTTTTGCTTTCATGTTTTGATGGCAAAGTTTTTATAAAAAACTTTCGATTTTATATTTCCAAGGTGCAGATACAAATACCAGATTTGGGACAACTGTATATCTCATTCATGCACACAAATACCTGATAGCTGTGACACCCCAGGACTGGAGCCCTCTCTCGGCCCAGGGGCTGCTGAGCCTTTGTGCAGGCTGGTGCTGCATGCCTGAGAGACAATCACCTTCTGCATGAAGTGAAATTACAGCTGATGAAACCTCCACCTGTATAATGTAGGTTAGAAGGAAATCTGGAATGGCTGGTATGTTAGAGTGAACTAGAGTTTGTGTGTTTGTGTACCGTTTGGGGCCCCAGGGATGGCTCGTTGCTGCTACTGCTATTTCCCAGAACACCTTCACTTGAATAAAGAGGTGAGTTGTAGCAATTTGGCCCCATCCAAGTACACAATGCCTCAAAATCTAACTGTGCAGTCACTGAAGAGAAGACTGTTTGTGTCAGCTTTTAGTGAGAAGTATACAAAGAATTTGATCCTTAAAACATCTAGCTAATTCATTGTCTAATTTTAGAGTACAGCTCTTCTACTACAAATACTATCTGAGGGACAGCTCAGAACCATGGAAGCCAAGGCTAACATCCTACCTTATCCTGGTTTTACTAAATCAAATTTAGGGCAAATAAGACCCATTATGTCGTATTCTTACATGTACTTTATTGCTGTGTCCTTTCTGTTGATTTCAGGGCTGTGAACCTTTCTGCAGCAAGATTTGAGTAGCCTGATTCCAGCTTAGATCAAAGTCCCTAGGATTCACTTGTGATTTCTGGTAAGGCTTCTTTATGGTATTCCTGATAAACATTTTGAAGTAATAAGTTTTTATTGTGTCTAAAATGCCATAGGAATTTTCTGCTGACCTTTCAAAAACTTGTTACACTTCAGTGCCTTTTGCTTGTGGTTTCCAAAACAACCTGTGTCCTGTAAAAGCAATTCTTCATAAAGCTTTGGATGTGTTTTCCAGCACTTCCTGATCCAAGCTCTGCTTTGGTGTGAATGCATGAAAAGCTGGGAGATTGATTGCTTTCTGCAGCTCTTCTCTATTTTTCCTCTTGTGTTAAGGGCCATAAAGCAGAAAAGTAATTGAAAAATGGGAGCTGAAGACAGTGCTGGTTGCCCTTCTTCTTCCTTGCATCTTTATTCAGTTGTTATGTATTTGGATTGAAAATGGAAGATTTTTGTCTGGCTGAGGCAGGGTGGCTGGCAGCTGGTGGCCACCACTGGCCCAAGGGCTCCTGGCCCTGGACTTGTCCTGTGGTCCCTACAGCAGCTGGGTTTGGGTGACCAGCTTGATTTACTTAGAAGGCTGATACATCCATGGGCTGTGACACGATAAACTGGGAAGCTGAATGCTTTGGAGCCTGCAAAGCACAACAGAGGGTTGGGTTTTGTTGCATTTTGAGCCTGTGGAAGGCAAAAGTAACACTCTGCCATTCTTTATTTATTTATTATTATTTTATGTGGTCCCAACATGGAGTAGGGCGAGTGGCACAGCGTGATGGGAGCAGAAAATGCTTGTGCTGACAACAGAGGCTGAAATGTTTCCTCTCATGGAAAAGATGAACAAGCCAGTTCCACATCAGCTTTCTTTTCTGAGACTGGTGAGTACTGTCAGTGTTGCTGCTATTTCAATTCATGAGCTGCTGCCCTGTGTGGTATTAACACCATTGCTGTGCACGGTCCAGTGTCACCTTCCCAGAAATGGATGAAGGGAGTAAGAGTGCAGGAGCCTCCCAGTGCTCCTTCCTCCTGTCTCTGCCCTTCACAGTTTGCTGTGTGGTCAACTGCTTGAGACATGGCAGGGGACCAGGCTGGCAGCAGAAGAGGAGAACATAGAGGGACCAAAGAGAGAAGAAATGCACGAGCCACTGGTAGAGAAGGCCAGGATGCCATTGTTGCTGCCAAAATCTTTATTTTGGCCATGATCAGCACCCTGTTCTGAGGAAAGAACATGTCCAGAGGTGTTCCCTGTTATTCCTGGCCACAGTAATCCATAGCCTGAGCAAGGAAAAAGCCATCCCTTCCTCCTGATGGGTGGAAGAACCTGGCCAGTCCTGAAGATGTCCATCCCAGGTGTGTCCCCTTTAGTCCATGCTCCAGGAGTCAAACTCCTGCTCTGGCAAGCTCCAAGGAACATTATCAAAAGGCCAACAACAAGCTCACCTGAGGCAGCTCTGGGCTTTTGGAAACTCATGTTCCAATGAGCCATGATGTGAAAGCCTTACTCTGCAGGCAGATGATGCAGTCCCAATAATGAAGTCTCTGAAGGGATGAAATTGTTAGCTGAATTCTGCTGCTGGAGGCCTTGCACACAGGCAAGACAGCAGCTATATTTGCTGGGAAAACCAATAGGTGCAGCACCATCCCTCTGAGCAGGAAAAAATCTGCTTTGGTGAATCTGAGATTCTTGGGTCTCTTTTATTGTCCAAGAGGGAAGATGGCCTAATTAACCATGCTGTAGTCATTGTCAACACTGAGGGTACATCTCTTGAGCCAACAAATACCCCGTGCAGTGGATGTCATGGGTACAGAACCACACTGCCAAGAAACTTCTTGGAATTTCCTTTCCTTTGGCTTCCTTGGGAGCAGGATCTTCTCCCAGATGCCCTTAGCCAGCATGAACTGCTCTTGTACAGAATGGTGGATCCTTAAGAGGCATGGTTGCTCTGTTTCCACTTGGTTTGCCCTGTGCTATCCAGCTCAGCAGTGATACAGCTTTCTACAGCTTGGTGCCTTGAAAGTCTTTTCAAGTATGAGGCAGGTACTTCAGGAAGAGAAGCAGTGATTCAGTGCTAAAGCTCCCCATTCTTTGCACTCAAGCTTGTTCCTGTGTTTGGACACTCGTGCATATCTCCTCTCCAGCATTTTATGTCCCTCTTCTCTTTAGTGCCTTATCTCCCCTCTGCTCTTTAGCACTTGCTATCTCTTGTCAGCTCTCTGTGCTACAGAGGGGAGGACACTGAGGGGAGTGCTGAGAATCAGCCTCATCTGGCACATCCAGGAGCGCTGTGCATGTGGTGAGGGATGTTTCCTGTGAGTGTGCTCCTCCTCCCAGCTGTGTCATACATCTCTGTTCTTGCTGCTGGCTCCTGTGGCACATTCCATGCCTTGGTCTTCCCCTCCCTGCCTGGGCTCTCCTCTGCAGGCAGCTGCTGGTGAGGAGCCTGTTTGCTGTCTGGCTGCATCCACTGTCCTGATTTTGTTTTCTCTGTCATTCATTAATGGGTGAATGCCTTGTGCAAGTTCCATACCCACCTGTCTGGAAATTGTTCTCTGTCTTTGTTTGTGAGTGATATCTGCATGTTTGGTTCATCGTCCAGTTCCTGGCTCTGATTGTCCTCCCATTCCTAAGCAGGGTGGCTCTGCTGCACACAGGAAAATGGTACCAGGGCCAGGCTGGAGTGAGCAGGAATGGTCACCCCCAGTGCTTTACACTCCTCACAGACACCTGAAGGAACCAGTGGAAGTGGCTGCTGTCCTGAGTGTAAAAATGCAGGTGTGTGACAAAGGAACCAGCTGCCCATAATTTGTGAAGTGAATAAAGCAGGTGTACACAGATGGGCAGGGTTCTGCTCAGGGACCCTCCTTTGTGCTTGTAGCTGCTCCAGTTTGTCCCCAGTGCCATATTACTGCTTGTCGGCCTCTGCCCTTGGTCTGTGGTGGGAGGAGATGAGCAGCTGGCAGGAAAGTAGCAAGAATGTGCTACTTAAACATAGGTTGGTGATGGCTGTGTTCCCAGTCTCCAGATGTGTGGCTGCTCTGGGATGCTGGGACCTCCCTCTCTGCTGTGGTAGACAATTCCATTATTAGCTTAGTGGCAGCTTTTCATATGCCAACACTTGTGACTGCAGGACTGTTTAATTTTCACTGCTCTGGAGTATTTTATTTGTCAGCTGTTAGCTTCTGCTTTGTAAAGATCAAAGGCCAAAGTCCTTACCCAGATTCTTAGTCAGTTAGGGCTGGGGCTTGATCCTGTGTGAACTGAACATTATATACAGCCAGGATCAGGGGCAGGATCAGAGGCAGTGTAAGGCCTTGAATTCAGAAAGTTGGTCACTTCTAGGCTAATCAGTAGAAACTCCCTGTTGTCAGGGATGGGGCTCTAATCTCCCTTCTTCTGTTAATTTCTGTTTGGAGAAATGAAAAATCAATACTGCTAAAACCACTGCCCACCCACATTCTGAAGCTGGACTGTGCAGATGAGGTGTGTGGTTGTGAGTGCCCCACTGAAAGTTCTGGCCCCTCTCTAGTGTGGAGAGCTGCTGCTGCGAGCAAATCATCCTGCAATTCACTGCTGGGGGCCTGTCTTTAATTATTGAGTGCCAGAATAGATGTATATTGAGTTACCTTGCTGGCAAATATAATCTGCAGCATCTCATGTAACTCTGCAATATTCTCAGTTTTCCTACCTGCATAACATGGTCTTCTTCAAAGAATCTAAAACAAGACAAATTGTGGGTTTATGTATTGCTTGTCTAGCAGTACATGTTTCCAGAGAACAACAGGTTGTACACCAGCTTTGAGGATAGCCTTCCCTGGCAGCATGGATTGCTCTTATTTACAGTCAAGTCTGCACTTGGATGTGCAGCAGAATGAAGCAGGATGTGCATGGTGCATTTTTAAACCAACCTCAAAAAAATTCAGAAAAAAGAGAGAGCAGTCTAAGCCAGCACAGCTTTATGAGAGGAAAGTCCTGCTTATCAAACCTGATTTCCTTTTATGACAAAGTAACCCACCTAGCTGATCAAGGGGAGCCACTTGATGTAATCTTTTGAGATTTCAGTAAAGCTTTCAATACTGTCTCTCATAATATCCCTCTGGACAAACGTGCATCTCACAGCTGGATAAACACAATGCCTCAATGGAAGAAAAGGCAATACTGAGATTAGTCGAATACTTTTGTTAGTCACAAGTTTCAGCAAATTTCATGAGTCGGGCAGGAGCTGTGGGCCCGCGGTCCCTCCTGTGTGACCCCCCAGGTTTGTCCCCCGCAGCGGCGCCGGCAGGTCCTGGCAGGGAAATGCAGCTGCTCCCTGGTCCTGCGGCATCCCCGCGCTGCCCGGAGCAGGGAGGGAGGGCTCCATCTACCGCTGTGCGGGGAGAAGGCAGAAACCGCCGGGATGGCATTTCTCTGCACGGGAAACACACTGCAAACGGTGAGCTACACGCTCTTTTCTTCTTTGTATTATTTGTCTTTTTTTTTTTTTTTTTTTTTTTTTTTTTTTTTTTTGTCTTCTTTGTATTTTTTGTCTTTTTTTTTTTTTTTTTTTTTTTTTTTTTTTTTTTTTTGTCTTTTTTGTATTTTTTTTTTTTGTCTTTCTTGCTTCTTTTTGTCTTTTTTGTCTTTTTTCTTTTTTCTTTTTTTTCCTTTCCCCTGTGGCCTCCAGAGCCCCTCACTCCCAATCCAGTGCCCTGACTGGGACAGGTCTGTAGCTGGGGACAGTCCCCACTTGTACCTCATGTCGTGTGGGGCTGGGGAAAACAGCAGGGAAACAAAGTGACTTGTACACACACAGAGAATTGGAATCAGAGTCTGAAACAAACCTTGATTTCCAGTCTGTTTCTCTGACAGGATGAGGTTCCTGCTCCAAAACATGTTGAATACAGAGAGTTCTTGGAGGGCTGCAGGGGCAGGAGCAGGGTCAGGATAGTGCACAGTTCTGTAGTGTGATCTGCCAGTGCTCTGTTTCTGACACCTATACACTTTTATACACTTTTATACACTTTACTATAAATGCCTTTTTAAAAGGCATTTAGATCAGAATGGAGCTCTGAACGAGCCGTGGGTCCTCTTCTGCCAAACTTGGGGATGCAGTGAGGGATGTGAGCCCTGAACCCAGGCCTGTGTGCAAGTTCTGCAAGCAAATTCTTAATACTTTCAGCTAAAATCCTGCTCTTTGCCTTGCAGACTGTAGCTGAATAGTGGACCAGGTTATCCAGGGTGGCTGTGGCTGCCCATCCCTGGAAATGCTCAAGGCCAGGTTGGACAGGGCTTGGGGTCTAGTGGAAGGTGACCCTGCTGATGGTGGGGTTGGTGGACAAGATGGTTTTTTGTCTCTTCCAACACAAACCAGTCTGTGATTCTATATTGAAAAATGAATATTTTCCTCTGTCCTTGATCATTGCAATCACCTGAGTTAATCCTGCTGTGCTGGGGGAGATACTGGTTTATACAGCTGGAACTGCCTAGTTTGAGTAACTCCTGAAGGATAATGTGTACAGTGTCGTTCTAGAAAAAAACAGATTTTAGGATTTCGAATATAGGAAAAGGTGCTAATTTTTCTTTTCAAGTGATTTGCTGATAGTGAGAACCCATGGTTATTCAGTGCTTGCAGGGAACATGAAAAGTGTCTGGGTTCTTAAGCTTCCACAAAAAGCTTAACTGATAATTCTGCACTGATGGCAGGAAGAGTCTGAGCTTACATTATGTGACTTGGAGAGCTTGTCTCAAGTTATGTGAACAGATGTTTCAGATTTGAGTTCAGCCTGGCAGAAAAGGAAGATCAATCTAGTCCCCTGCATTTCCCATCTTTTGCTTGGGAAAAAAAAAATCAGAATTGAGTTTCTTTTTTCCCTTTTAACTGGATTTTTCTTTACTGTGAAATCAAAATGCAAACTCTAGGAATGGAAGGGAGATTCACTTTTATCCAACCCAGTACTCCAAGCTTTTCAGCTGTTTGCTCAGCTGCCTTGTATTTGTCAGCATTTTCATGTGAGGAGCTGAAATTAGCTCTGGAAAACATCACCAACAGTTAAACCCCCCAAACCTCTCCCTCAGAAGACACGACCTGCTTTCTACATTTTGGTGCATCACACAGCCAGGCAGCCCTTTGTGTAGTAGCTCGTGTGCTGCAGCAAGAGCAATGTAAAAAAATAAATACTTCTCCTGGCGCAGCTGTCAACAATTAAACTGTGTGAGGCTTTGCTCACAGATTAGGGAGAAGCCCAGGGAAATCTGAAAAAGCTTTCAAGAGAAAGCACTGAAAATACATGCCAGAAGTCAAGGAATAGATTGCAGATGACAAATACACATCTCCACAGACTATCAGGGAAGAATTTGGTGTGACAGTGGCTGTGGAGCCGTGGAGCTGTGCTGGATCAGGCTGAACGTGGCAGTGAATGGAAATAATCAAGCCAGATAAGCATGCCCAGTACTGACTTTTATGGGAGAATTCACCCATGTATTCCACAGGCAGATCCCACAGACAGCTGGAAGGTGCAGGACCCTCCACTCCTGCTGGTACTGCTGTGCAGTTTTGATACCATGCCTGCTGTCTGTAAACCCTGAGGACCTGCTTTAAGGCAGAAGATGTCCCCCAGTTGAGCACAGGACAGCAAAGTGACCTGTTGGGGTTGGAGAGCAGCAGGTGGTGACAGTGGGATGCCATGTCCTTAGCATATCCCTGTAGGCCTGGAGGAGGTCAGGAGTGTCACGAGCAGCAGATAAAGAGGTTAAAATGTGAGAGGAGCACACATCCCCCTGGGAGCCACACAGAGAGCCCTTGCTGCCAGGTACTGTGCCACGGGCTGTCCCACTTCATGCCTTGGGCAGCATGAACTCCCATGGTTGGATTTGGCCATTTAGTGACCCTGGTGGTTGAGCTGCTGGCTCAACGTGGCCTCAGCAGCATCTCAGAGGCCATGAAACCTTTGGGACTGGAGGAAGTGGAGCTGAACACATGTATGCTCCCCTTGGAGCTACCACAGCCAGTGCAGCAGAGCTGTCCCCACACTCAGGACAGGCAGCCTGGCCTCGAGTGGGAGCTCTCATGGCAGCACAGGGCACAGGAGTTGGTTGATTATCATCCCTTGTTTCTGTGCTGGCAGAGTCAGGCTGTAGGCACAGTGCAGACCCTGGAATTTTGCTGCTGCAGTGTTTGTAGCTTGGGTCCTCAGCTTCTCAGGGATTTCAGTGATGTGGGAAACAGCTCACCCTTTCCTTGGTCATCCCTTTTTCCCACAAAGTGTTGGCTGAATTCTGCCAAATCAATAATTTATTCAACTCTCTCGCATGGCAGCCCGTGGTGATGCATCCCATTAGCAGCAGCAGGTTTGAGTAAGGCTGGGGGTTCCCCAGGTCCAAGAGAAGACTGGAATTGTCCTGGTTGCCTGGGGAGAGCGTGAGGGTGGTGGGAGCTGGGGATCTGCAGGGCGCAGTGAGCGGTCTGAAGTCGCATCTAAAATAGATGAACCGTGACATTTTCTCCTGACAGAAGTGGGGAAAGGCCACAGACGCTTCCTTTCTGTGACTCAGAAACTTGCAGATCTTCTTTGATTCACACCTTATAAGTAAAATTAGCCTGTGCCTCACTGCTGCCAAAGTCTTTCAAAGCAAAGATACTTGTACAAAGGAATTCAGCAACAGAAATGCAGTTCTCTTGTGGATCAGATTACGGTTATTTCTGACTGGGAGCAGCACCAGAAATGCTTGCAGGGATTTCCGCTTTGCCTTTGAAAAGATGTGCATATTCTTGGTAGAAAAATAGGTATTTGGGAGGATAATTCAGATACATTAGGGGACAGGGAGGGGAATGAGCCCCATGAGGCTGCTGCAGTGATGAGTACAAGGGTTCAGCTTTGGCTATAATTCATCCATTCAGTCATTTTGAAACAGGGATCTTCAGCTGCTGTTATCAGGAATGTTGTGACATGAGCTGCAATTACTGCTGCTCAGGAGGACATTCCCAGCCCCAGGTCTGAGCTGTCACCCACACATGGGTCTTGATGCTGCTTGTACCTTGGCATCCCCGAGAGCTGTCAGACATTATTCCTGCATGTGGGGATTCTTCAGGGGAGACTTAATGAAGGGGTTTTGTTGATTCTTAAGGCAGCAATTGTTTCTGACACTGATGAATGTGATGTTACCTTGAAATATGAACTTACCATCAGCTGGGAGCATCAGTCAAGAAAAGATCTGGCACTGAAAATCCGTGCTGTTCACAGTCTATATTTTGCAGGCAGCTGTAAGTGAAGCCCCAGTTCCTGTGACGATGCTCGTGGGGACAGAGCCCTGCACTCTGCACCTGCAGAGTGGGGCATGGGGCTGATGGCCCAGAGCCACAGAGAGGGACTGCAGCCCCTGAGCCCACAGACAGTGACCATGGAACATCAGGGTCCCTCAAATGCCAGCACGGAGCAGCATCTCCAGCAGGGTCCACTGCCTGGGACAGCCGAGGACAGCCATCAGCTGTGGACTCCTAATGCAGAAACGCCTTTGCTCATAATCTGTGGGGGTGAGTTTTAAAATAAAGCCAAGAGTGCTCTGATTGTAGCCTGCAATACTGATATAAATGGTGGAAGGAATGGATGTCTGTAGTATAATGAAGAGGTATATAATATCTGTAGTATAATATATATAATACACATGCAGACATTTTTTCTTCCTAGCACACCAAGACCTTTAAACTAAATGAGAACAAAAATGATTTACTTAAGAAGAGGTTAGGCACAATGCACTGAAAATAAAACTGCTTATATTACTTTACCTGAAAATAATACATTTGATATCTTTGTGTGTCAAGTGAAGCCTTTCTAAACAATGACATGGTTTTGTGGCCATCTTGGCCAGGTTTGTTTTTTCTGCTTGATGAACTATGCCCAGAGAAGTGAATCTCCAAGAAGGGAATTTTTTTTCCCTTTGGAAATGTGTGTGAAAGGGACAGCAGCATATGGACTTGGCATGCCCCAGGCATGGCTGTGGGAGCCCGGGAACATTTTGTGCCTGCAGCAAGAGTAGGAAGAAGGGAAGAGGAGAGTGGAGCGACTGCAGTGAGCTGTGATGGCAGAGTCTGCAGGCAGGAGCAGCAGGGCCCAGCCATGGCCTGGTCTTTCTTCATCAGCTCAGGTGAGGAACAGGCCTTGCACCATGCCTCCTCCTTGCCTCATGGGTTCACAGCAGAACTGGGAGATTCTCATCAAGAGCCACAGCAACATCTGGGCTAGAGAGTGCAGATAAAATTGCCAGCCACAGCAAAATCAAGCCAGGTGCTGAAGAAAGGGACAGAAAGGGGCTGGCTTTGGAAGCTCAGGTGTGTCAGCAGTCAGAGACTTCAGCTGTGAGTGGAGGTAGAAGCATGCCATGGCTTTTCCAAATGTACCACCATAAGATGCTTTTATGGATCAATAACTCCAAATGTTGTACAGAACAATGAACTAAAAATGAGACCGTAGAACTCTTGTACAAATTGCAGGTGAGCACAGGGCAGGTGAGCATTCCACAGCCAGATGGGCACACACAGCACACGAAGCCTGAAGGAGGCTGCACGTGGCCATAGCCTGCACAGCAAACCTGCAGCAGATTGTCTGAGCAGAGGCAGAGCAATTGCTGCTTGCAGCTGTAATGGCAGTGCATTTGGTCTCTCATTATGGATCTTGGAGGACAACCCCCTCAACTTGAAAATAACATGTACAGTCAAATAAAATGTGTTTTTCTCTGCCCCAAATGTGTGATGCAGCCCAGGGAGGCCCAGGGAAAGGTTCATGTGCCTTTTGGTGGGTGTTATTGCCCACTTTAACAGCAGATGTTCTGATTCACTTACAAGAAGTCCTGATAGAGGCTGTGCCTGTGTCCCACTCTGACACCCTGAGCAGGTGCTTTTAGCCCCTCACTTTTTTAATGTTGGTATCTCCCTGTTTTGCTAGCAGCAGCAGCAGCAGCAGCACTGCTCTGGCATCAGTGCCAGACATCCTGCAGGAGGGACCATTGCCTCTCTGCTTTCTGCTGGATGCTGTCCTGTGTGCGTTCACATTCCCATGCCCTGGCACAGAGTATCACATCCCATTTCTGTGAAATGATGCTGATTTGCAGATTCACAATCTCTTCCCACACCTATTCCTGCCCCAGTAACTGCTGGGAGCCCCACAAGCCCTGGCAGAGGTGCCAGAACTCACTCCCCTGTGTGCAGAGCGTGCCGGGCTACCACAGTGTGTGCTTGTGGAGCAGGGAGAGGCATGAATGGGAGCACATTTTAGCTTTATTTTAGTCAGGAAAATTCAGGGATGTTAATTGCTGAGCTGTCACCAATTTCAGTGACTACAGAACCCAATTAGCCTCTAATTTTAGTTTCATGCTAATGCCATTGTCAGCTCTTTCTGTAGCACAGGTGAGGCAGTTTTAGATGTGGCTCTACAGCTGCTTTGTGTGGGTGGTGGCTTCCCAGAACCTGACACCCTGCAGGGAAACTGGGGCAGCCTTTGGAAATGCTTTGATAGGCCCCGGCTTTCTATACATTTTTTTTATTGCTGTCCCACTGTTGCCACAATACACATGGCTCACATGGGCACCAGCCCTCATGAGGCACAATTTTCTCTTGGCTGACACCCCACCCAGCAAAAGATAATGCTCAACACAGCCACGGCATGGGAAAAAATATCCATAGGATGTAGAAGCTTATTTAAACATGTATTTAATGTTAATGAGTGGACCCACAGCACAGGCTTTCTGATTTTCTTGCCAGTTGCTGACATAGAGCAGCTGAATTTTATTTGCAGAGAATTGTTGTTCTCCAGTGGATTTGCAGGTGCAACACAGTGACATGTTAACTGTTTGGGCTTCCCTGTTGTGCTCTCAGCTATCCTGGAGGAATGCTGTAACAAATTTTCCACAAAGAAACTCAGTGAAGCTTCAGAAATCTCCACTGGCTCATGCTGCTTCTGAGACATGTCCAAGCTGATGGTCACATATGAGTCCTTACAGCTCCTTTTGAGGGTTTGAAGGCTTTATTTTCCAGAAGAAGAGCTTTCTCTGGGAGTTATTTGTTCTGGACTGGCCTTCAAATGAAAGTGTTACCAAGAACTGACAACAGAGTAGGTATGACAGGGAGTGGATAATCTCCCGTCTTCAAATACACTTTCTGTTTATGTTGGCAGTGTACAGACTTCTCAGGATTTTACCTGCTATCCCAGACTAACCCTTCAAAAGTGCCACCAAGGAAACTTCTCTGCATATCTCTTTCTATTTCAGAACTTCTTAACTGAATAATGTGCGTTGGCAGATACATCAGTGCCTGTTGAAGCTCACAGCTGAAGAATGTTCAAAAGGAAAAGAAAATATTTGGAAAGTATTTTTTTACTATCAAACAGAACCTGGAAATTGTATCAACTGAGGGGATATACCAATTGTTCCTTGCAGCTTAGTTTTCCATGGTTAGTTTATTTTTCCCGTTTATCAGAATGTTTCAGTTCTTACCTCAGACACCTCAATCTCTGCAAGTGTCAGGGTCCCCTGGAGGGGCCAGCAGCTCTCTGTGCCCCCAGATCAGCTGGGAGACATCTGCCTTGTGTTAGGAGAAACATGATCTTCCTGCTGGCTTGGACCTGTGGAAGGGGGTGGGGACACTATGAAACTGCTGCTTAAACCAACACATAACCCAGCATTTCAGAACAAATAAGCAACATATACAGTGAAATAAGTTGCCTGTGTTTTCTCAGAAAAAAAAAAAAAAAGAGCATTTTCAGGAAAAAATTATGCTGTTCCACATCCTTTTGTAGAAGCTGCTGTGGATGCCAGGGCAGTTCTTACCTGTGGCTGCAGGGGACTGGGCCACAGAGGGATGGTGGAGGCTGCCTTGGTTTTACCATCTGACTTCAGATCTGGCTTCTGGCTTTCCCTGACACTGCCAGTGCAATCAACAGGGTTTGGCTGGAGTTAATTGAATTAAATGGGACACTTGCCAGGGACACCAGTTATCTCCTGCAGTCATTAGCACAAGAAGGGTGTAAGGATTAGCTCTTGTTTGCTGTCTCAGGTGTTAGTGGTGATACCAGCCGACATGTTCAGGTCTTGTCAGCAGCAGCATGTTCTGGAAGGGACAGCAGATAATAATAATATTATCTTTAGCTGATAATACCTTTTAATTTCTTTAAAAAGCAAGTATTCCTCACTGGAGTAATTTTATTTTAGTCCTTGCTTTGAATAGTTTAATGAGTTTCATTTTATCTCTCATTTCAGGAGGTCAGCAAATGTTTAAGACAGGTACAGTCACCCTTCTGACTGACAACACTCCCCACACTCACTGTCCAGCCCTGGAGCCTGCTCTGCCAGCCCTGGGCCATGGCTGTGCTGGGGGGTGAGTGCTGCACAGGAGTCACTGGTTCTGGGGGCTGCTGGTATCACAGGGACTCTGCAGAGGAGGAGGAGAGCCTGGGCTTTGGATTTCTGAAGGGTATTGATCTGATAAATAAAGAAAAGATTTAACTACTGCAGGAAAGTGTGGGGATTTGCTCTTTGGCATTCTGGATGAGAACTTCTGGTCCTGCAGGTCAGTACAATTACTGGGGAGCAATGGGCACATGCCCATGACTCACCTGCAGTGGCCCCACATCCCATGTGCCCACAGCTGGAGCACTGCCTGTGTCCCACCCTTGGCAGTGCCCACATCCCACGTGTCCGTGTCCCCTCTGCAGCAGTGCCCGTGTCCAACGTGCCCCTGTCCCACCCACGGGGCTGTCTGCTCTTGGTGCCTCACCTGGAAGTGAAGTGCTGCTGCTCCCTGGGCTTGGGGAGCAACCCAAATTAACAATAACAATAATTAACAAGCAAAACTGGCGATAAAGTGTTTTAAGACCTGCTGAGCTCAGACACCTCTCCCATGCACAGTGTATTGGGGCAGGGGCTCTGGGGGTGCCTGGGCAGCAGAGCCCATCCCTGCAGCCACACAGGCTCCAGTCCTGCTGGATGTTGCCACAGGAAGCCTTTGGGTAAGTCTTGCCCTGTCTGTGGCTGGCAGGGAAGTTCTGCCAGAGCCACAGGAGCTGTGGCTGATCCACGCTGGGCTGGGCCCTCAGTAGGTGAGAACAGCCAGCACATCAAACCTCCACCTTGGCTAATTCATGGATTCATCCTTCCACAGCCCCCTTGCCACAGGCAGGCTCTGTGATGACACAGCCAGTCCATGCTCCACACAGCCCCTCTGCACACTCTGGCTGCTGGGAAAGGCCCCTTGCTTTGGGGAGTCCTTTTAAACTCTCTTTGAGGAGTCTTAAAAATTGCTGAACTTTCAAAGTAAGTTCTTGTGATGGAATATTTATTGTTGAACTCAGCATGAAATGTAAAATAAAGCCTAAGACCAGGGATGCTTTTGATTTTAGTCTAAATGCTGACAGGGTTTTAAATCTATAAAGTATTTTAGTAGTGAATGCTTAAAATTATTCTGGTGTTTTGTGTCCTCAGCTGTTTTTCTCTCTACTGTGGTTAGCCCTAGAGCCTGTGTTGGAATGAGTAACATGCAGAGATCTGACACGACAAGCTCAGCCCAGAGTGGTTTAAGATGTTGGTGTAGGGATTTTGTGGCAGTGCCAGGGGGTCAGAGCCACGTTATGGCCCCGTTACACGTCACAAGAATGGCTGATGCCCTCCTTTGTGCTCACCAGACTGTGACAGGGTCAACTTTCACCTGGTTGGAGCCTGCCAAGATCACCAATTTGAGTCCATTCTGCCATTGGAAAATCGTTCATTTTCCTGGATAAGTCAGGATTAATGTTGTGTGGCGGGGAGGGCGGTTCAGTGCAGGGTCAGGGAGGTGCTGAGGGGCACTGGGGCCACGGGCCCTGACCTTGGCACAGACTGCCTGGGGCCAGGGCACAGCTCCTCATCTCTCCTGTACTCTGCAGCAGTATCCAGAAATACAAAGATACAGGACTTGGGCAAATCCAGAAATCTACAAAATGCCTTTTGTTCTCTTTAACAGAATCACATTAATGTTTCTTTCATGTAAAATGTCCATGGGGCTCTGCTGCTTCCCCAGTGAAGTGCATTCCAAGCAGAAATTGCAATAACTAGTAAATAGAATTATAAGGCGTGGAGGCAGAGCTGGGCTCCTGCTCTCCTGCAGCAAAGGCACTGCACTGCTGGCTGCAGCTCCGGAGGTTGGCACCGATGCACTTGCACTGCACAACCATCACTTTCTCAAACAAATATGTCACTTATGTTTTCCTTAATTAAAATTTCAGCTATTCCTGCCTCTTCGCATGTCTCTCTGCACATATGGCTGTGACCACTGCCGTGTTTGGAGCTGTGTGGTGGCTTTTGTCAGAACCCAGGAATGCAGCCCCGGGAACAGAACCCTGCACAGGAAAACTTGGCAGAACCTGGGCAGTGTCTGGAGCAGCAGTCAGGAATCTGGGACTGGGAGCTGACCGCACTGTTATTGACTGGTCTTGCATTCCCAGGAGGACAAATCAGGGCCTTGATTGCCAGGTTTGCAGTTTAAAAAAAGCCTTTGCTTTAATGAATGTACAGCCTAAGTGTAATTGTTCTCTTCTCCATTCTGGGTTGTTTTTCAGAAAACAAGACCAGTTTAAGAAATTTAAATCTCTCCTAAAATAGAAATTTTATCTAGAGAAGTCCCTCTGTGCTTCATTCTTAGTATAAACCAAATTTATTTACTTCTGTAGTTGAAATTGCATAACTAAAGAACATAAATTTTCTTTAATGTTGTTTGATGGGTTTTTTTCTGGTTTTGAATGGAAGTTGGGATTATGTGACCATCTTGTGGCTGTAACACTTGTCAGTTCATTTAAATTAATATTTTAGTTTCTTATTTATTATCGCAAAGTTTTTTGGTTTGTTAGGAATTTGTGATGCTGAGAAGGTAAAGCTGCAGTTCTCCACTCGGTGCCAGTGAGCTTCAGTTCACCAAGAAAGTAGCTGGAAAAATTACCCAGAAATAGATGACCTTTCAAAAGGCCTGGAATATACAATTACCTGAGTGGTTCACGTGCTTCCTACTCTAAATGATTTTCTAGGTTCACCCATGTGTGAAAAGGGGTCTGACTTTATGGAGGAGGGCAATGGAGGAAAGCAGCTTCAGAAAGGAGAGAAATACGCCAGGAAATTTTACTGGTTGTTTGCTTCAAGGGAAAAAAAGGGCAAATGGATGCAGCCACCTCAAAGTCACCTTTTGACTTTGAACTTTAAAAGAAAGGAACATGGGAGAACTCTGAGGTATTGACAGGACTTGACAGAAGCTGTTCTATGGAGATAGGTAGGAAATTTAGGGTCCTGTGGAATTTGCTTTCTTAGGCAGGTGACAAGTTCTTTTTTCTTTTTCCCAGTACAACAGAATTATTACAACCCCTGCTTTCCTTCCTTCCTTTTCTTTACTTCTGCCCTGGTCACCTGGTACAAGAGACCCTTTGCCTGTGTGGCCACCAGTGCTCACACCAGGGGCTGGCCGTGCCCTCTCTGCAGAGTTCCAGCTCTGACCCTGGACCAAAGCAGGTGAGTTATTGGGGGCTGCAATCTCTAATGGGCTTTAGGCAAAATACTTTTTTCTAAGGAAACGATTTCTATGGCTGGCACAAAAGTGTCTCTCCTGTGCACCTTTCCAGGTGCACACAGCAGGCTTCATTAGTTCAGCATTCCCTTCAAAAAGCCATTTATTTTCCTGTATAAGACATCCAAAGAGACATCCTGTGTAAGAGATCCAAAAGGGAATGGTGAGTCAGGAGTGCACACGGTTCCAGCAGCAGCTTCAAGGCTCTCCTGACTGTGGCTCTGCTGGAAGGCAGGTCAGCTTGAGCTCACAGCAGCAGAAATGTGGGATGATGAGGAGCTCCTCAGGCTTCTGCCTCCTACTTTTGGAGGCCACACAATGTGCACATGTTGTGTTCCTGAATTCATGTCTCTTCTGGCAATTTGTTTGCCTGATCCTTAAGTTTCTGTGTTCATTTCCAGGGCCCAGAACCCTGCCAAGCTGCAGCAGCTTGCTGAGAGCACGGGCAGGTGCCCCAGCTTCCCACAGGGACTGTGCCCATGTCTCTGCTGGCTGATCCCAAAGGAGCTGAGGAGCTGCCACGAGGGTGCCACACACAGCTGCACTCCCCATGTTCTAAGGGCAGTGTGCTGACGAGCTCACCATGGTAGTGAGACTGAAAGATGTGAGAGTTTCTCCTGGAGCCTGCTTTTAGCTCTGCATGGCCCTGTTTGGGAACGGGCTGTAGTCACTACATGCCTTTAGCTTGAACTTGCACTTCATCAGTCTGGGAGGAAGAATGGAAGAAATGTTCCGAGAGAAAATTCCATTTATGTCTTCTGCCACCTGCTAATGGCATATGTGAGCTGCTGCGTGCCAGTAGCCGATGGCAAAGATAACATCAGTGTGGAGAAAATTGTGCAGTGCTGAAAATGAGACTCGTGTTTCAGATAACCCGATAGTTCAGCGCCTGCTGGGGCCGGCTGTGGGGCCAGGCTCTGCTCACCAACACTCACAGACACACTCAGTGTGACGGCCTCGGTGGAATCCCAGAAATCAAATATTTTAGGGCAGGCAAAAGGACAAAAGCTGAAAAGCTTCTATTCACATCCAGCCCCAAATCAGGCTTTGCGGTGTACACCCCCAGCATAATTACTATGGTCCAGGGCAAGGCAGGCTGACAGGTAAAGCTGCTGGCCTGAAAACTGACATAATGGCACGGTAGACATAGTGGGCAGCTCTTCAGAAGTAAACATCCATTTACAGTAGGATCATAAAAATATCTGAGGCACTCAACAGCAAAATCCTTGTTGCTTTTCACCCTCGTGTCACCTGGAGTTTTTTTGCTCAGTGAGGGAGTTCATGGTGTTTTGTGTGAACCGAGAGGTAATTGTGAGCAACTACTTAAATAGCCCTAATTATGTTTAGAGAAGGCTGGTCCCTGAAAGCAGCTAGGATCTGTGAATAAACATATTGACACAAGTGACCACCTGATCTATTCATATGGATCCAAAAAAAAGCCACTTTGCCAAGCTTAAATACCTCAAAATAAAGCTGAGCAGACACCAGACGCCAGCAGGGCCTGCCCAAAGCAGCAGGGCACGGGGCTCAGTGGGGAGTGTGGCCACAGCACGTCCTGCCAGCCCGAGCTGTCCTCCTGAGGGACCAGGGCCTTTAAATACCAGCCTGTACATACCCCGGGGACAGGGAAAGGTAAAGGGACTGGGCCCCCTCAGTGGGGGATGGACAAGCCCAGAGCCTCACCTTGCTTAATCCTTGGGCAAACAGACTCAGTGTCTGCCGAGTGCAGCAGCTGATCCCACCTGCAGCAGCACCGAGCCCACCTGTGCCAGCACTGCCCTGCAGAGCCCGGGGCTCCCAGGGGACACAGGGCACCTGCTGTTCCCCGGGAATGGAGAGAGCCTGCTCCCACCTGGAGTTCCCAGGGGACACTGGGCTCCCAGCTTGGCCGTGGCCCTTAGCAGTCGGAATTTTTGGAAGAGAAAGTCAGTGTAAGAGAGGACAAATGTGAAGCTGTTGAACATGTTCAGCCCTTCAGCACAGGGGTTGAAGAGTTCACAGTGACAGCTGAGATAAAGCCAAGCCTGGTGATGGGCCCCAAGCTGCCCTGCCCCACCAGCCTCCTCCTCCTCCTGCAGTGAGCACCCAGCTGCCTCACACTGCCCTGAACCATGTCTGGCTTCAGCACAACTTAACTGCACAGAATTATAATATCCTGTGGCATGGAAATGGGTCAGAAACAAACTCTGTATCGTTCTGTATTAACACAGGAGCCACTCCTGGCTCGGAGGGTTTCACAGCCCTCAGATCTCACTGCTTATGACTTGAAGTAACAGCATCACCTCAGACTATGGGGAGAAAAATTTCATTGAACCACATTGCCTCTCTGCTAGACAGACCACAGAAAGATAAGTCACTCCCAGAATGTCAGGGTTTTCTGGACACCTTCCAAACAATCGCTGCATTTCATGCTTGAATGCCTATCAGTGAATTTCCAGTACAAAATGTAAACAGAGACAACTAGAAATCAACGTCTGGTGCTTCCTTTGCACCTCCCCAGAGGGGAGGGCTATTGGCATCATGTATTCAGTCCCTCAGCACCAGCAGACACAGGATGGTGACAAGACAGGTGAAAGAATAAGGCCTGAGGTCAGTAGAGCCACTGAAGCTGCCTGCTTCCAGGAGCTGAGGCTGCTGCTCTAAAGGAAACAAGACCCCTGCCTCGTAGTAAATATCCTCAGTTACCACACAGAAAAATCTAAAAGACCAAATAAAAATTACCTAGCCAAGTGTTTAGGGTAGAAAAATACCAATAATCAAGATGAGATGTGTCCTGCCTGGAATTCCTGGGGATGTTTGTTGGTGGCATGCCTGGCCATGTTGTGCTGGTTGGACACAGGGCCAGGACCTGCTGTTGACCAGCAGCCTGATCCCCATCCCTCCTTTGGCTGAAGGAGATGCATGTGGAGCCTGGTGGGACAACTGTCAGGTGTTAGGAGAGATCACTTACGCCCACAGGTCACTACCCCAGCAAGGCAGACTTTGTTCCAGCTTTTTGCATTTCAGCTTTACAAATGCTAGTCAGTGGTTTTGCCACTATTCATCTATTAAACTTCTAGGGTTTATCCATGCTCCATCCAGAGTTCCATCCATTAAACTCTAATTTTTCTGCCTTTCTTCACTTGTAAGTGGAGGAGGTCACCCTCAGAGAGGCTGGTTCAGAGGACAGTGGTAGTAGCCATGAGTGCCCTATCCAGTGAAGTCTCAAATGAAAGATAGGATGACTCTGAAAAGCAGGATAAAGTCTTTGAAAATTAAGATAACACCAGTGCAGGCCCATACCTGCTGCTAGCGTGGGAGATTCAGAAGTGCTGCTGCTGAACAGCATTTCCATGCCAGGAACCTGCCTCAGCTGCTATGGATGCAGATCCATCCTTCAGCTGATCCTACAGCACGGCTTCTGGACACCTCCAGTTCTTGGACTCCTTCACCTCTGCATCACCAGGATTTCTTCAGCATGGTCATTAACAGCTCACACATACCTGCCACACCTTCCAGCACACGCCTCTGCATTCCTCACCCTGCTCCAAGACATGCTTTGTTCATGGACTCAGCTCTCGGGGCTCCCACTCACTGTGTGATTCACATGGGATCAACCTATATGAGGTGCTGGCAAGTTGTGGTCATGATGGATTTAGCCCTGTCCTTGAAAGAACAGATCCTGTCACCTAACCAGTACTTTTGGGAGGTATTTTACAATTTGTATGAAGAAAAAATGTACTGGAAATACTTTATCCATAGCGACAATGTCTGGACCTCAGTACACACAGAAATCCTGCAATGTCATTGTTTGACATGCTTTTGTCTGTTCTATAACCTGTGACGAGGGTTGACGAGGTTTCTCCCAGCCTGTGCTCACTTTTGAAGGTTTCCCTGCCATCTATCACATTTGCCAGGTATTTACAGCTCTCAGAGCTGCTGGGACAGACAGCTCTGTGTGCAGGGGTGCAGCACCTGGGAGCTCTGGTGGAACCAGCTGAGGGCCCCAGCACCTGACCCTGGAGGGTGCCTGGACTCTGAAGCTGGCACAGGCCAGATGGAAAATTATCCCCTCTCCACCTTTCTCATTGTTGTTCTTACACAGCAAATAAAAACCTCAGACCAGCACAACTATTGTTGCTTGCTCTGCAGTCTAGGAAAAAAAAAAAAAAAAAAGAAAAGCCAGCTCCTCATTTCCACATGAGTGGGAACCAGTAGTGGTTGGCAAATTTCTAGACTTGGCCAAGTGAAAGATCTGAGTCCTTGCTTAACATTAAAAACCTCAGCTTAGGCTGATTTCATTGTCCATTTTTTTATTCTACTCTCAAATTTCATGTCCTTATTTTTTGTTTAATCCTTTATTTTTAAGGTCTACATAGCATCAACTGCTTCTGAAATAGTTCTATCCTTTAACCAGACTTAAGAGCTACATTTTTAAAGTGGACACTTTGTGATCATCATAAAAATCCCTCCTTGTATTTTTGCTAGCATCAGTCCCCAGAAGATGGGCCTTAATGAAGGGAACGTATTCTCTACTGGTGTGCCAGACAAAAGTTCATGGCTTTGTCTTGCTGAAAATTAAGTCCTGATTATTCATGCAGTTCCCAATTAGTCATTCCACACCCTTGAATTATTTCTGACAGATGTGAAATGCCTTCTGCTGAATTCCTACTCCAAGGAACCTTTTGCATGACTGGTTTATCAGTGAATGCAAGCAGACTCATGATTTGCAGTGCTTCATCATCATGGCATGTGTAACACTGAACAGGATGACTTGGGAAACCAGACCCACCTATTTTTGGTCATAGGTTCAGAGCCTCCAAAATCTGCCAGCAGCTGCACCAGTGCTCACACAGGGCCAGTGTGAGCACAGGGAAACCCAGTTCACCCTGAGGATCTCAGGAATGAATCGACTGGGGGAATATGAATTCACTCTCAGGGGTGATATGGAGACAAGTGTTAACCTGAAGGCCTGTTTCTGTCACTTTTCACTTTCTTGCTTTCTCTCTTTGCTGCCAGGAGTGCTTTTCCCACTGGCTATGTACTCAGCTGTGGTGCAAGTCAGGCGTGGTTCCTGTCCCTGAGCAAGCCATGGAGACCTCCCCAGCAGGGAGGGAATGCCCAGCGTGGTGCCCTCAGCCCGCTGCTGGGAGTGCTCTAAAATGAGGGGTCCCCAGGCTGGCCTGAGTACATTTATTTTCTCCTACAAAGAAAAGATCTTTCAGGGAACCTTCTCTGAACAAGAAGCTCCTCCAAAGCAGGAAGGCAGCTGCAGTGAGGATGCCGCGGGGGTACAGACAGCTCAGAGCTGCTGCTCTCAGGTGCCCCCACTGTGCCCCAAGGACAGGAGCACACCCAGGGCAGCTCAGCTGCTCCCTCTGGGTCAGCCCAGCACGGCGGGGCTTGGTCTGCTCAGCCGGAATCGTTGCCCTGTAGGTGCCATGTGTGTATCTCACAGGAAACAGAGGGTCCTCACCAAAGGGAGCTCCTCCTTGGGAAGCCCCAGCAGGGATCCCTGTTGGCACACCTGCAGTGAAAGGTGCTGCATTTCAGCACCTGGCTCCATATGAGATTAAAGACATTACCTCTGCTATGGGACATCTTAGGCTGGGATTCCATATTTTCCTCCTGCAGAGGTCTCTGTCACTGCAAAACAAAACAACAGCACCCAAAGCCATGTTAAGTCATTGTAGTGATTCCAAAATCCATTATTCCTCTGGCTAATTAAAAAAGCTCCAAGCTCACTCCAGGTCTTAATTTGTGGTGGTGAAACTCCCCTCTTCTTTTTATCCACAGATGGTCATGATGATACGTTTTTGTTCAATAATTAATCATTTTTGTGTCATGTTTGATTTGATTTAGGGATTTAAATTGCATGCCTCGCTGAAGGGAATTTGTAATTGAGACACAAATCTGAGCACCTGTGAAAGACTTCAAGTTTTGTGCACATGCCTAAGTGTAAGTTTTTAAATGTATGTTTTACTACTTTAAAGGCATCTACACAGGATGTCAGTGCAGGTTGATCTGTCATCACTCTGTCTTGTCAGCAGACCCACTGGATTCTGACAGTTGAATAGAGGCCATTAATTAAATCTGCCAGGTTTTGTCAGACCCTTGTCATGCTCTGTAGATAATTGTCTTATGCATTTCAAGCATTTGCAGCAGGAACAAGACTAAATGCTTCCATTTCCCTGCTCCATTCCATGCCTCTCTTTCTAAGAAGGAGGATTTATTCTTCAGCAATATCCCATTGCATTTTGAAGTGGGGGTGTAGGTGTAACTTGGTTATGCATTGAGAAATGCCAGGGTTTGTGACGCTCCTCAGAGGTGCAAAGGTTTTGGCAGTGACTCCCCACCCTCAGGAAGGTTACAGGGGATAATGCCACAGGTTTTGCATGAAAAAAAGAGTTTTTTCTTACTTTTCTAAGAAGGTTCTTTGCTAGAATAAGCAAACAAAAATTGGGCCTGACTTCAGGTCCCTCTGCTCCCACAGCTATCCTCCCTGGAGCTGGTAACTGCTCCTGGGGAGGTTTGGCTCTCGGCCAGTCATCCTTAAAGGAGAAGTGTTAGTTTTACATGTAATTATGACCTATATTTAAAAGTTTGCTACATATGCAAATTTACTCTTTACAGCACATGTATGGGCCCTTTGGAATGCATATGATGCAGAGCCAATGGTCAACCCTTAGACTCATGTTTAGAAAACACCACCTCTGTTTGTTTTACATGTTTATAATTGTCCCTGGCTATATTACCGTTTGTGAATTTCCACAGTAGCTTTCAAAGTAATGTTGGTTTGTCTGGATAGTAACAATGCTAAAAAGCACTTGAAATGTCAAATACAAGAACAGCTGTTGGCTTCTTCTTGCTACTACAACCTACCACAGATGTGAATCATGAGCCATATTGTTACAGCCTCTGAAATCAAAGTAAAGCCAAACAATGTATCGCCCAGCACAGACATGTCCCCTAATGACACAGAAGTGTGGGGCTCCAGCTCCCATTTTACAGGAGAAAAGGAGGATACATGGTAAGATGTTAGTGCCAACTTCTCACTTCCTCGAAGGTGACTGCAGTTTTTAATGGGACAGTCTGTTCCTTCCATGCATTGCTCAGAGGTGGATCCTATTCAGAAACCCCTTTTCTGCCCCAATGGAACAGAGGGTTATGTCACCTTCATGTGGAACCATGTTCAACTGGAATGTCACAGATTTGCCTCTGGGGCCAACCCAGGCTGCAACAGAGCATGGAGAAGACAGGTTTCAGGTAAGACAGCACATGCAGTTTGCACACTTGTGAGGTTTGCTGAGAGCAGACTTCCGTGTGGAAATCACACCAGTAATGAATATGTTCTGAAGGGAATTAATGAGGCACTTTCCATGTGGGCTCCACCCTGCAGGGAGGCAGCTGTGGAGGTGTCTCAGACATTCAAGAGGATTTCCCCACAGCTCACCTGGACTCGGGTGTTGGGCTTGGAGACTGTTGCCCATCACACTGTAGCCTCTGAGGCACTGTCTACAGAAACTAACACAGCAGCCAGGTCCCTTGTCATGGGCCTGCCCAGGGAATGAGGGGCTCTGGGCCACCTCGAGGCCATCTCTCCCCTCAGTCAGCCTGCTGAGGGGTTTGCTCTTCTGCTCAAAGGAGTGCTGGCACCCCCTGAGACCAGCGTAGTTGGCTTGTGCACAGCACGGTGCAGTGTGAGGGATAAGCAAAATGCTGAATTACAAGGTGGTGTAAGAGCATCTGCCAACGTCAGCAGATATATGAGGTCAGCAAGTTTACATTCCTGCAGGTCAGAGAACAGAACAAGCGTGATCTTATCCCCATGCCAGTTCCTCCACATTGCAGAGTCACTGCCAGGCATGACGACACCGCTCCTGCTCGGGAGGGAGCACCCAGGGTTTGCTGCACCACCTGTGAGAACAGGCTGCAAGGAACAGCTGGCACAGGCGATCTCCAGGTAAGAATGCAGAGGGGAACAAGCACACTGGTTTTCCCACAGCATAAAACAGCCAGGCTCACAGTATGTACTGCCAAAACCATATAAATGTTCCCTGGTGAAACCAGACTTTATTTATGAGTGACTGCAAGATCTCAGTGCCCATCCTCACTCGGTGTCTGCTCACCTGGGGCACAGAGGAGGAATTCTGTTGACAGTAATGGATCCAGTCTGGTGCCCAACCCTGCCAGGCCATGAGGGAGAGGAGAGCATAACAGAGGAATTGCATTTTCCTTCTCCTCACTTGTTACTCTGTGTGGTCATGTATTAATTCCTAAACTCAACTATTTTTATTATTTTTATAACCCTTACTGATGTCACTCTGAATATTACTGTTATCCTTATAAATACACAACCCCCTTTCTCTAGAAATTTTAGCCATCCAGCTAGCATGCTCTATGACTTTGAAATCAGTACAGAAAAATTATCAACAGAATTGAAAATAAAACGAAATTTAGGATGAAACCCATATCTTAAAGCCTCAAGGCTTATAAATTTAGTCTTGTCCAAAGTATAAGTGCATGTCCCCAAAATTAATATAATTCTGAAAATTTCTTACGTTTGTCAGACAGAACCAGGCAATTTTCGAGGCATACATATGTGTGCAATACAAAGTTATGGTTGCAAAGGCACATCCTGGATTACAGAAAACAAATGTCATATCATACAGAGATTTCCATAAGCCTGGAAATTGCTCAGGATTGGCATGGGTCAAGCACAATTTTAAATGGTATTCCTTGGCAATATCCAAAGGATCAGACTCCATCTTGAACACCTTTGCTCACTGTAAACTACATAGTACCTGGGTAAGTGCTGAACACATAATAGCCAGATTTTTATATTGATGGCCAGACCCAAACACCTACAAGTGACTGCAGCTATTGGGTATCAAACAAAGAAGTCAATTTCTAAAGACCTACTTGGATAACACAATTATCCTTTTTGATGCATAAAACTTGAACAGGGCTCTGGGAATTAGCAACATAAAAATAATGTCGGTGATGAATTTAAAATGTTCCCCAAACAAGGAACTATAAGGAAGTCTTGGGAGAGGTCTTGCGGTGAACTTGGATCTTTCCACAGTTTTTAATTCTGAATATTAGATTTTTCATAATCTCTGGTGGTTACCTGGCAGCTGCTGTGGGCTATTGGATAACCCATCTGGGCACACACAGCTCCTGCCACAGGCCAGGATCCCAAAACTGCATGTGGGGCATCTGTCATCCTGACTCTGCTCCTATTTTATAACTGCAGATCTCAAACAATGAGCAATGCTTGATAGTCATCAACCTGATTTCAAAAATGGAGTAACTGATGTAATGAGATGAAGAAACTCACTCGATACCATTGAGTCAATTGATGTCCATGCAAGGGTTAGACACATTTCCTCATTCCTGGTGCCATTTGCAGAGAGCACCACAAAAGAACACTAAACCCACTTCTTATGGCCATTCTCTGTGCTTCAGCAGACCTTGGCATCAAAGGACTGGGCAATAAATCTTCACTTTTCACAGTTTCCGTGTAGAGACAGAGAATCCATCAATCCACTACCTGCTACAAACCCCTCATTTGTGCTTTTGTAGAAAAGTTAGAACTAATCCAGACTGTGAGTTTTCTGAAGCATGTTTATGCAGAAAAGGCCAGGGAAGCGGTTTGGCTGATTGCTGTCTCATGCCCTACATGATGTGGTAGCAATAGATCTGGCAAATATTGCTCAGAAGTTAAATATGTGCAAGTTTCCCCACACCTTTATTTATCTAGTTCTGATCTCTGCTGTTGAATTCCTGCTCCGCAGTAAAAGGGGAAGAAAGGGCACTGCCCTTCTGGAAGTGAAATGTGAGGGGTGCAGGTTCACACTCCCCTTTGAGCCTGAGGATCCCACACACCTGAACCAAGAGGATGTTTTGTCTCAGCTCCTTAGCACGGACACCACTGCTCCAAACAATCAGGACTCTCTGGGAAGTCCATTTAAAGAGGCCATCTAAACATTATTATTATTATTATTATTATTATTATTATCATTATTATGTTGCAATGGCTTTAATGTCTACTCTGTAACTGCTCTCTCATCACAAAAGCAGACCATCTTTCCTCTCCACAATTCCTCTTAGTCTTCTACCCCAAGTATTACAGAAGTCCTTTAGGAACTCAGTCCTGAAAATGGATCTGTAACTACAGATCAAATTGTGCCACATAGTACTTATTTAAAGTACCCAATAAGCTCTCTGAAGTCTGTGTATGTTCCCTTTTTTCTTAGAAAACATATTAAAAACAAATGTTCTGCTATTATTCATGCTTTTAACACTGAGGGGTAATTGACAAAGCTGGTGAAATGTCTGAAGAATGGTTTATACACAAAGAAAAGTGATTTCTTACTCTTCAAAGAAGAGGTTTTCAAGGAAATGAGCATTCTAGATTCTAGGAAATCCAGCAATGCATTATTGAAATATCCATTAAAATAAAACCACTTCAAACAGAAAGATTTCAGACACACCAAGTCTATCAAAGAGATGTGGATTTTCTCCAATATTGATATCACACTTTACTCAATATGAGTTTGAAATATATGAGAGAATATGCTGCTGAATGCCACACGAGCTATCTGAAACCGTTCACATTTCTCTCTTTACTAGGTTAAATGAAACCTGATCTGGATTCCACTTGATCATAAGACTGGAATGCTGAAAATGCCATAATCTATTTATACATCAAATTGAAGAAACATTGCATGTCTTTAAATTTCACTGCATTCCTGTGTATTAGCTAAACAGCAACAGTTTACAAACTGTTTCACGTTCAAACTGAGAAAGAAAAGACAGACCAACTGTCTCATTTATCCTAAAGCCAGGATTGATTTCCTGGCTTTAAAACTATGGCCCAAACCCAGGTCTGCTCTGTGCCTTCCCTAAAAGCCTTGTTCTTGCAGCAGCAATTCATCACTAGTGACAAAACATGGTAGTTGCCTTATGATGAATTCCAAATCCACAGTTCTTTTTCAGCATCAAGAACATACTACGAACCCAAATTAGATTTGCAGCTCAGATTTGGTTCATACTTCTCCTCCCTCTGCCTCTAAACCACAAATGGTTCAAAATACAGCAGACAGCAAGGCTGAGAACAACTGTGTCAATAGGAACAGCCAAATCACACAGATGAAAACCATGCAGGGGCTTATACAACCCAGAAGGCACTGGCAGTAACTCATCTGCCAACAGACCACCTCAGACTCCCCCAGTGAAACAGGGGTCTATAGTTCCACGGAATGCTGGAATCTCATTTTCCTCAGGTATTTACAGGGTCCTGCAGGTGTGCACAGTGGTGTTTGACTCATTATTCTGACTAGAGGAGCTGCTCCTGTCCCAACACCAAACCAGGGGCAGCACAAGAGCTACAGAGAAAGTGAAGGTGCCCATCATGAAGAGGAGCCCAGTGTGCTAAAGGCCTGTCTGTTGATCTGTACAAAGGTACATCCTAGATTTTAACATCCCTCAGTAAAGTAAAACACAGCTGCCATTGACTTTTGATGGGGTTTGCCATTGACATTTGATGGGGTTTGCCATTGACTTGAAAGGGGTCAGGATCAGCCTAACAACAGCTGATGGTATTTCATAACATTTATTCATTTCTGCTTGCACTTTCAGTGTATTTCAATGTGTGAAACAGTGTCCATTTTTCTCACTTGTCATTCCTGTGATTTTTTTCATGACTTGTTGGATTTAGTGCCTATTATTTCCCATGTAGAAGACTACAAACATTACAATGACAAAAAGAGCAATTTTTTTTAGAGTCGGGGGGAGGAAAATTCTGTGCTCTTTGTCACATGAAACTTTAAGAAGAGCCTGAAGCTAAATACTGCAGCTACTATTCATGGTTCTCTGGATAGTTAGTGGCCTTTATAAATGCAAAAATCCCACTTAGACATTCACATAACTAATTTGCCATTTTCTGTGCCCTTCTTCCCTCGAGCAGTCTGTAACCTGGTATTTGTCTTCCAGGTCTTGTGTCTTACAGCTTGAAATTCAAATTACAATTGCATCTCAGTCGGGTTTGAGACCATTTGGGGTAATTTAGAGGAGTTTTAAAAACAAGAATAATTTGAGTCTTGCTGTCTAGAACCATGAGTTTCATCAAAAGGAAAATGTACAGTTTACAGTAAAAGAAAGGAATTTCTGATGCTGCTGTTTAGTTTAAAATTTATAACATTAATGCAGGATTTCATATAAGAGTCATCAGAAACGGAGTGCACTCTTAGAATACCCAGTTTTTAGTAACTCCTAAATTTCCCTTCAAATGTGAAAAGACCCTAGGGATAAATAAACTGCTTATCACTTGTCCATTACTGTGCCAGTATGTTACTATTGCTAAGACAGTATCACATGGCCTGACCAAAATGTAGGTCTCAGTACTCAACACACAAAAGAGTGGAAAGCAGAGCCCTCAACAGTTCTCTGTATCTGCAGATAAGGCAGATGATAGATGGGAGAGAAAAAAATGAAGATCAAAGAATGAAAAACAACTTGTACGAGGCAGAACTGCAGATCAATACCAACTGAGGGGTGAGACTGAAGTGAAGGTAAAAAAACAATCCCCTGAACTTTTCCTACTGCCTTCCCCTCAATCAGTCTCAGCCTGGACTCCTGACACTTGGGTAGATGCCCTAACTTGTCAGATCAATGCCATCCCCAGGCAAGATTTTAGTCTTCAACAGTAATCACCTAATGTTATTAAAGGCTGAGATATCTGAACCCAGGCACTCTAGACACTAATAAATGGACTCCCTTTAATATTACTAATAATAATATTATTAATAATGTAAATATTATTAATATAAATAGTAATGATAATACAAATATTAATTAATTTTAATATGTAATATTCCTACATTTAAAAAAAATTGTAATTTTAAAGTTTACATCAGGGCTTTTCAAAAGCTTAAATGCACACATACACCTATTAATACAGATCTTTATCCAGCCATGCATCCATTTCTGGGTGTGAGCACACGTGTGACTGTGTGCACTCCACAAGCATTTAGGGGTTTGGTGCATGCACAGATTTCAGCCACCATCAGTGGGAAGCACCACCTTTTGACCATTTAAAATTATAGGAACAAACAAACTGAACATTGTAGTGCTATTTTCACTGGATACCTACAACTGCCACACTCCAGAAGAGCTGCGTTTTCAGTCCTCTATTACTTGCGGGTGCATTTCTGCCCTCAGTCTGGAGGCTGAGGGATTGTGTGAGAGATACTTCTGCCACATGAGCAGTGAACGATCTTTAAATGGCAAAATATGTAAAATATGTCAAATCACCTGCAATGAGAACAGGAGAACCACGAGGAAAGCCACTAAGGGTCTCACTGAAATCTCTGTGGGGATCCCCCTAGTGAAATGTGTAATGGTGAGAGTGGGGGAGAGTTACCCAAACCTCTGCCAGGTGACACAGCAGCACTGAGAAGGAACCCACTGCCCTCCCACTGCCCGCTCCATCTGTCCTGCCCAGCCCTTAAAACCAGACACACGGACACAGGAGGGTCCCACAGCCCTGGTGCTCGCACACACAAACAGAAGGCACATGGGAATTCCTTTAACTAACTGTGGTAGATGTTCTTCTTGAAGGAAAAAAGGGAATATGTACATGCTTGACACTTAATAAAAATACCAGTGTGTTTGTGCGCAACATACTGCAATACTGTTCAGCACTAATTCAACACTGCAAACATATTATCAGTGTAAGGCTGACAAGGCCATGGTGTGGTTTTCTGTGTGGATCTTGGCTCACCTGGCCGTGGACTGGAGCAATTCTCATACCTGACTTTTCAGAAACCTTTCTGGCTTGTTAGTGAATCAGTTCACCTTATTCATTCCTGTTCCTTATCCTTTAAATATTTTACCTTCTATTAATTTCCCTTTCTTCGTTGCTAGCCCACACTAACTGTCACAATGGCCCATTGCTGATTACCCGCACTGCAGTGTCCTCCTGGCTGGGGTCAGGATTTCCCCTGGGCTGGCACTGCTGAGGCACCTCCAGGGCTGTGTCCAGTCTGGGCCCTCAGCTCAGGAAGGACCTCGAGGAGCTGCTGGAGAGAGTCCAGGGAAGGGAATGGAGCTGGGGAAGGGTCCGGAGCCCCGGGAGGGCCTGAGGGAGCTGGGGAAGGGTCTGGAGCCCCAGGAGGGGCTGAGGGAGCTGGGGAAGGGTCCGGAGCCCCAGGAGGGGCTGAGGGAGCTGGGAAGGGGCTCAGCCTGGAGAAAAGGAGGCTCAGGGGGGACCTTGTGGCTCTGCACAAGTCCCTGCCAGGAGGGGACAGCCAGGGGGCCTCGGGCTCTGCTCCCAGGGAACAGGGACAGGAGGAGAGGGAACGGCCTCAGGCTGGGCCAGGGGAGGCTCAGGGTGGACAGGAGCAGGAATTTCCCCATGGAAAGGGGGCTCAGGCCTTGGCAGGGGCTGCCCGGGGAGGTTTGGCGTGCCCATCCCTGGCAGGAGGTGTCACCTGGAGGCGGCACTCGGTGCTCTGGGCTGGGGACAGGGCGGGACGGGCAGTTCGGTGACGGTAGCGGGTCCCGGCCGCGGTTCGGGCCCTGGCGGCGGCAGTGCCGGGCCCCGCCCGAGGAGGGCGCTCTCTCGCGCCCGCCCGCGCCCCGGCGGGGCCGCGCACTCTCCGCCGGCCGGGGCTGCGCGCGGCCGGGCGCGACCAACCTACGGCGGGGAGGGGGGGACGGGGCGTGCGCCGCCACATCCCAACCGTCCCCCGCAGGCCGCGCTCCCCCGCCACCCCCGCGCCGCGCAGCTTTGCGCCGCGCCGTGACGTCACCCGTCGGGGGCGTGGGCACGTCGCTCCCAGGGTGCAGCGCACAAGTTGAGCCCCATCTTGGGCGAGAGAGAGGAGCCGCGGCCCTACCGCGCTCCGGGAGCTCCGGGGCCGGCGCAGCGCAGCGGGGCCGCCCGCCCGCGCCCGCTGAGCGCCGCTGCCCGGGCCGCCGCGCCGCCGGCACCCCGCCCGCGGCGGGGCTTTGCCCGTGGGGCGAGCCCGCGGGCCGGTTGCGAGCAGGATGCGCCTGGCGCTGGTCTCCAGGTAGAGCGCGGAGACAGCGGGGGGGGACACGGGGCCTCGCCCGGCCAGCGCGGGGCCCCTCGCGCGGGGCGGGCCGCGGGCCCGCTGCTGCTGCTGCTGCTGGTGCGGCCCGCAGGAAGCCGCGGGGCGCTCGGAGCGGCGGCTGGGAGGAGGAGGAGGAGGCCCGGCCGCGGGAAGAGCGCTGCGGATAGGGAGGAAGGGGAGGAAGAGGAGGAGCCCCGCCGCCCCCCGCCCGCCGCAGGAAGCCGCCGGAGGATGTGCGGTAGCGCCGGGGGCCCGGCCGGCACGCCGTGACAGCCCGCCCCGGCGCCCCGCTCGCCTGGCCGCGGCCGGCCGAGCCCCTGCCCGCGGAGGCACCATGTCCAAGATGCCGGCCAAGAAGAAGAGCTGCTTCCAGATCACCAGCGTGACCACGGCGCAGGTGGCCAGCAGCATCACCGAGGACACCGAGAGCCTGGATGACCCGGATGAGTCGCGCACCGAGGACGTGTCCTCTGAAATATTCGATGTTTCCCGAGCCACCGACTACGGCCCCGAGGACGTCTGCGAGCGGAGCTCCTCCGAAGAGACTCTCAACAACGTGGGCGAGGCCGAAACTCCCAGCAGCGTCTCTCCCAACCTCCTTTTGGACGGGCAGCTGGCCGTGGCTGCCGCCGGGGCGGCCGCGGGCCCCAACGGGGGGGCCGTGCCCAAGAGCTCGGCCGTGCCCCTGCCCGGGGGCACTGCCCTGGGGGGAGCAGGCGGCGGGGCTCAGGCCGCCCTGCCCTCCGCGGGGCCCCCCGCACCCGCCGGGCCCGGGGCCATGTCTCAGACGGCGGCGGCCGCCTGCAGCTCCCGCTTCAGGGTGATCAAGCTGGACCACGGTACTGGGGAGCCCTACAGGCGAGGCCGATGGACGTGTATGGAGTACTATGACCGGGACTCGGATGGCGGTGGTGTTCTGGGCAGGACTGGAGATTGCATTAGGCACAGCAGCACCTTCGAGCAGGCTGCTCAAGATAGGGACAGTGGCCTCGGTGCCACGGGAGGTTCTGTTGTCATCTCGGCCGTGCCGGCGTCAGCCCATGGCCCCGATTCTATAGCTGACAGCTCCCTGGCTGCTGTGTCACAGCTGCTTCAGACAGAGAAAATGAACCAGTCCTCTCTACAGCAACCTAGTTTTGTCATTGGGCAACAGCAGCAGCCGCAACAGCCCGTAGGTGGGGCCGTGCCTCAGAGTAGTGCTCAGCCCGTGTTTTCTGGGGCTTCGGGAGCAAGTCAGCAAATGATAGTGCCACAGCAGCCACAGGTAAATCCACAGGGTGTTTCACAGGCTGGCCCCAACGGGAAAGGCATGGCACCTCCAAATGTGACAGTAGGGCAGTCGAGCATTCCTGTGGCCCAGCAGCAGGTGCAGCAGGCAAACATACCAGTGACTCAGCCTCAACAATTTGCTTATTCTCAGTCCCAGATTCCACCGGTGCATCTACTGCCGACGCAGCCTCCTGGGCAGGCAGAATACATGCAGCACATGACAATTATGCAGTCTCAAGGAGCTATTCAGCAGGCTACTACCAGCTCTGCTCCAAGTACTGTGGCCTCCAGCCTGGCCGTGGGGCAGGTGACGGGCCAGAGCCCCTCGCCCGTGGGAGCGCCGGTGATGGGGGTGTCAGCGCAGCCCAGCGACGCGCTGGGACAGGGCTCGGGGCTGCTGCAGGGTGCCCAGGCACAGGCCAGCCAGCCTGCCGTGGTGCAGCCAGGCCTCGGACACACGGGGGTTGTGCAACAGAAATCTGTGACTCAGCATCCCATGGGGGCCAGCAGTCAAGTGTCAGGAGTGCCCGGCGCCCCCCACGCTGTGGTCCCCGGAGTTCAGAGCGTGCCTGCGGTCGTGCCCGGTACAAGTGTGCCTAGTGTGTCCACCACAGCTTCTGTTACTATGCCAAACGTCCCTGCCACGCTGGTGCAGTCCCAGCTGAGCAGCCACCCTGCTGTCAGCAGAAGCGCCGGCGCGGTGCAGCCCCAGCACGTCGGGCACTCGATGATGCCAGGAGCGCCCAGCGCCCCCGCCAGTCTGCCTCAGGCCAGCCTCGGACAGTTCCAGACCCAGGCCCAGTCCTTAGCAGGCCAGATCGATGATACTAGAAGAAAATCGGAACCCCTACCTCAGCCACCACTTTCTCTTATAGCTGAAAATAAACCTCTTGTGAAGCCTCCCATTCCAGACACTCTAGCAAATCCTCTTCAGTTACCTGCAAGTACTCCAATGAACAGTCTTGCTAGCTCTGTTTTTGGCATACCCATTCCTGTTGATGGTGATGAAGACAGGTATGAATTATTTTATAATGCCGTAAAAAAGATCTGTATTTTTAGGGGGAAAAAAGTTCAAGCTATTGCCAAGTGTTTTTTGTAAATTCGTATTTTCAGAAAGTCATGCTGAGGTTCATCTGGACTGTATTTTAAGAGTGCAAACCATAGCAAAGTATTTAGGTCAGTAGTGAATTGTACTGGTTTATTGCAGGGTGTGAGTGCCATTACTTTTCTCACAAAATGGGGTACAAAGTATCCTGAAAGCTGCTTAATGCCCAAATGATATGACCTCTTCAAAGTGAAAGGCTGAAAGCTGTCTTTTTGTAGCCAGTGCATCAGGATGTGAGAAGGGCTGTTCTCCTTTTTCCTGAATTGCATTATAAAACACTTCAATGACAGCTGGGTTAAAATGACACTGTATTGCAGTGTTAAATCTGTGTGGTGCTATCTCAGGGCCTTTAACACAGATTCTCGATTTCTATCCTCCTTTGGAGTTAACACTTTGTAGTGTCAGTTAGTAAGGAAAGTACCTGCCCCGGATGTGGATTTGTGTGCAAATCCGTGTACAGGGAAAGCTCTGCAGAGAATGATCCTTTGTATTGAGAAAACAGACACTGCTTGGGCAAAGATGTGGACACTTCACCTTACAGTGAGTTTTTTTAAATTGGAAAGTGATTTGGAGCTCTGAATTGTAGCAGAGGGGTGTGGTGTGAGCAGACTCCTGAGAGGGCCCGGGAGAGGGGTGGGTGTGTGGCTGCAGTTCCCATAGACACGTCAGACTGCTCTGGAGGCCAGAACCACTTGATTCACTTCTTTGAGGGAAAGAAGAATCCAACGGTGTTTGAGCGCTGAATTTAAGTCCCAACAATTGCTGTCAGTACTGCTGGGAATACATTTGTTTTTAAAAACAGGCATTAGGCCATTATGAGATCTTGTGGTGAATTTCTCTGTAAGTCTTCCCTCCCTTTGGGATAGCACCAGACATGAAGATAATACAGTCAGTGTTGCTTTGAGCGTGTTTTAGTGAAGCAGCTGTGTCTGTGGGGTTGGGTGCAGGGGATGGAGAAACACCTCGAAGTGGTGCTTGGAGAGTTCAGGAGCAGGTTTAATGCAGGCCCGTGTTCTCTGCAGCTGGCTGACACTGTGTCTGAGAAAGTAACTGCTGGGCTTTTCTGCAAGGAAAAGCCGTGGTTTGGAAACCTGTGCTGGTTCTGATTAAAGTGGTAAAGGATTGACAAGAAAAAAAGTTTAAAACTTTAAAATTTATTCACGGTTTGCCTACCTTAAGAGGATTGCTAACCTGGCTGACAAACTGCCTTGTGGAAGGAAGTAAGGTTAGATTTCAAGTTGCGGGGTTCTTTTTATAGCTCAGTGTTTCTTGAGAAGGTGATTTGTCTGGTGTTTGATCATTCTGTTGATTCAGGAATCAGAAAGAAAGGAATGCGTTTTTTATTTGATGACACGTGAATCACTTCTGTGTAAAGACAGAGAAAAACTTGTCCTGCTTATTCAAATTAGGGGCATCGAACTTTGTGTGGCATTCCAGTGAGTCAATTCTTGATGCTCTTACCAGAACAGTGATTTCTAAAGTTAGTTTTCTAGTTTAGTCCTTGAACTTGCCACCTTGCAGTGGTGCTTCATGTGGTGTGAGACTCTTTCAGACACTTTGCCATGAGAACTGGGTAAGAAATGGAAATGGGATCTGGGATCTGAATGTGTTCTGTTTGACAGGCCACACTGGGGTGTTCAGTGGAGGAACTAATGTCTGGTTATCAGTGAAGGAGTGCCTGTGTGTCATTTGTCAGCTTCTGCACCGGGTGATAAAACTGTGCCGTGTGCTGGGCTGTCAGAAAGCCAGGGGCACACAAATGGTGTCAGAGTCTCTCCCAGCTGGGAAGGTGATCCTGGTGAGCCGTGAAAGCTCACCTTAAATGGACCTAGACTTCATACATAGCCTAGGAGGTAGATACAGAGACAGTAGATCAAAGTTTATTCTTTGCTCCCCTCAAGCAGTAGCCTGGCTTCCACTGGCTGCAGACAGAGAAAGGTGAGAGTGAAAACCTGGCAGCTTGTTAAGGCTGTTCTACCTCTTGGTTTTTATTTGCTTTACTCTCTGAGCAGGCTTTGTTGTAAAACTGTCTCCTCCTTGTCTGCTGTTCTATTCTTGCTCCTGCTTTTTTCCTCTTTCCAGCCATTGAAATTGTGCCTTTGGGCTTTGCCCAGCTGCCCTATCTACTGGAATCAGTGGTGAAATAGTTAATGAAGACCTTCAAGTGTCATTAATAGGATGGGGGTTGACACTGATAAAGCTATTAAGGCCCAAAGGGAGCTGATACATCATGAGTCATGGTTTGTGCTGGCTGGTCCAGGAAGTTAGCACACAGCTCAGTTCACAGGGGTTACTTGGTGGTCATTGAAGCTGATCAATCTGTGGAAAGCATTTTTCTCTTTGTCTTTCTTACTATTAATGTGTAACATTCCCAGAAAGGGGGCTCAGTGTGTAGGCAGGTATCTATCTGTGTTTCTTCTGGCACCTTCAGTTATTCTTCAATATTTGCATGTACTTGAAGCTTCACAGACTTGTGTAGATCATTCTCCTGTAGTTATGTTCTAAAGCAGTGACTCATCAAGCAGTAGTGTACAGCTCTGGATTTATCTGGAAAGTCACTCACCATTCTGAATAGGAAGAGGAACTGTTTTAAAGGTGAAATAGTTAAGATGGAAATTCTTTGAGAGCAGCATGTCAGCAATACAGTGAACATGATGTAAAAAGTTGGTCAGTTAATGTATTTCTGAAAAAAAGGTGTTTTATATTACTCCTATCTTATAGTCTGCTGTTTTAAACCAATCAACATCTAAGGTTACTGGAGTGGAGGTGATCTAGCCTGATACATAAAGAGAACTGTTCATAGATTACTTTATTCCAAGCCATTGCCCAAAGACTTTTAATTTCCTGTTCCCATAGCCCAGTACATTTTGACAATAGTCTATTAAAAACTGTGTTTTCTTGCATTGACCTGATGAATACTGAAGAATCAATTAATTGGAAAATCTTGTCTGTGGGGGAGAGAAAGGGTGGATAGGTAGTCCAGAAGAATGAAAAAGAAAAACGCCTTTTGTGTGTCACACCTTCCTTGAAAAGCAAAGCCAACATTTCAGTTGATGTGTCCAAATTGCTAAGCTCTTAAAAAGGAAAAATAGTTGTGTGAAAGTTAGGAAATATTTACATCATAACACAGTGTTATTTTCTTTTTCTCTTTAAATGTGGCTGCAAATAAAATAAACTGCAGCAGTATTAAAGGATGGAGGAACTAATACTGATACTGAGGCAGATGAGTATTGCTGCCTCAAACAGTGAGCCTGAGAAATACTGATTGTGTAAAAACACAATTAGAACTAGATTTCAAAGTTGCTCTGACTCTTCTTTTGTTGGACTTCAGCACTAGTACTGATTATTTTGGAGGGAGGGCAGTTAGAGCACCTGAGAGGATTTTGGTATTGGTGTGTGTCAGGTTCTCTGCTCTACCCTTGTGCCCATGTATACACAAATTTGTAATTGACAAGCAGAATATTTCATCTGGTTTAATAACTTTATTTTGGCTCTTGGAGGAAAAGAAATATGTTGCTTCTGTTAAAAGAATGTTACTGAGAAAGCTTGTTCAAACCTCCTACATGTTTGGCAGACTTTTGGGGCAAAATATTACTGGGGCTGTTGGAAAAGGAGCAGAGTATAGATCATTTTCCAGAGATAACTGCCCGGCCTGAACTGTTCCGGCTGTATTCCAGGAACACGAATGAATGGCTGCAATTGTGAACTGTCAGCTCTGGCAGCTGAGCTGTTGAGAACCCGATTGTGCAGGGCCCTCTGCAGCGTGTCTCCCAGCTCAGCTAAATCACATATTTGTGTGGAGCACTAACTGCTGGGAGAGCTGTGCTCTCGAGACCGTGTTCATCATATAAGGACAAAACTGGGCATGGGATTGCTTAAGTATTGCCCTAGATATATATTTTATTGTGCTCCTAAAGTAAATGGTAAATATTCTGCAAATATATACCAGTACATGATTGAATTGCATTAGTACTCAGTGTTATCCCTTTCTTCACCTTGCTCATAAACTTTGTAGGGGTTTGAGCTCTCCTACAGCTGCAGACTTGTTCTCAGCTCCCCTCCTGAAGGCCTGGGTTTGCAGGTGTGTGTGGAGGCAGGTGAGAATGAAACCTGGACAGACACACTCCAGAGCCTGGAGAGCCTTTGGTGTGACAGGTTAAAAACTGAGCTGGGACTTCTGGAGTGATCTCTGCAGCTCTTGGCAGCAAATGATGTTAATGCAAAGAAACTCCAGTTGGTTGTGTTCGCTGCTTGCTGTATCTTCTATAACAAAAATTACCGAAAGTAACTGCAGCACTGCATGAGTTTCTGACTGGTAGAAAGCCTGTTGTGCTGTGCAGTTTTGGAGTGGTGCAGGATAGCTAAACAAAACTGTGGTAACTTGCTTGACAGTCCTGTTTCCCAGTTTAAACATTCAAATGCCTTTGTTAAGGAGGACTCGGTACATTGTTAAAATTAATGAGGTACAAATGTTTCAGGTGAGAGAGTTATTAAAAGGAGGAAAAGGGGAAAAAAGTCGAAAGAAATTCACAGTGATACTGTTCAGTTGTTTTAAAGGCTGTAGTGACCAGCCCTGACAGGAGAGGTTCCCTGTGTCTCAGACTCTTGAGTTGCTGGGGGTTGGTTTTTTCCTTGTCTCATATAGAGGAGTGCGAATGTTCCGTGGCTGATTCTGAGTGCTGTCTGTAAGGCAGAAATAACAGCATATGTTTTATGGGAGCTATTTTAAACTTCTTGTTAAAAGCTGAATACTGAAGTATTTGGAAGTTTTGAGAAGGCAGGACTACCAAACTGCTCTCAGACTCCAGAAGGGCTGAAAGTTCTCTTAGGCTGCATTTTTATGGGAGGTGCTGATGATTTTTATGACTTCAGGTGACACTACAGTAAAGAGGAGTTCCTCCCAGTTACTGTACTGGATATTTGAGTTACCAGCCTGTTGCATGTTGAGGCTGTATATTAATTTTCCTGGTTTAAAGCTGGCAATTAGCTGTTTCTGTTGCTCAGGAGAAATGCAAGCCTTGTTTGTGTTCTATGTGCCAGCAATGATTCCTTAAGAAACTTCTGTGAGATTCCTCCTGCTAAAGTACATCTGGATGGTTCTGCTCAATAAATCTAGATTGTCAGGCACAGGTGTCTGCTTTTATTCCTATATTTGACAAAGTATAAAGATAGAAGTATTTATAGTAACTGCTAAAGCCACTGTCTTCTGAGAAGATTCTGCAGACGTAAGAGGTCACTTGAAGTGCAGAGTAAGATTGTACTTTCATTCCTCTTGAAAATTATTCTCTATCTTTAAACTTCACACTTCATAAATACAAATGTGTATTAAGTGCCAGGAAATCTTTGCCTTATGGGATATTCTATTTTTACTCGGGCAGGGCAGGTGAATTACTTGGCTACATGAAGGACAGCTGGATGCTTGTCTTAATTTTCTTTGTCAAGCAAAGCAAAATTAGTCCAAGAATGTGTGTATCTGTTCTCCCTTTGAAGCGATGAAGGATGCATTTGGATTGTGACAGCTTGCCTGAGTGCTTTTGTCAGTGCAGGGAGAAGGTAGAAATGTTAATTAGTGCCCTGGAGAGGTGTCAGGGGCCTGTGGCACTGACAGCTGGTGGCTTTGTCTGGTGCAGCTAAAGGTTACAGACTGGAACGGGATGTGGGCACAGCCCTGCAGGTGTGGCCCCAGCAGTGCTGAGGGGAGGGATCCCCTCCCTCCACCTGCTGGACTTTGCCTTGTGCAGCCCAGGATACCGTTCACCCCTCTGCAGAGAGGGCAGAGTCCTGACCTGTTTGTCTGGGAGGGGAGCGGGGTGGCAGGTGTGTGAGCCTGCAGATGAGGTGCTGCTTTCACTGAGGTGTCTGAAGCTTTTGCATCCATCTCAAGCAGATTTAATATCCAGTAGAGGATGGGGTGGTCTGAAATGAGGGTTAAAAACCCCTGCTTGCTTCTCCATCAATTTATTTGGCTATTTTTGTAGGAGTGTGGATGGGAACTCTTGGGAATGTCTCCTATGTAGAACACTCTCTGGTGGGTGCAAGGCCTGTAAATACCTTGACCAACCCTATGAATGCATTTTTAAAAATACTTTTTCTGTAAACTAAGTGGTGAGCACCCTCCAACAGTATAGGCTGGCCTGAAACTTGAGTGGTAGAGACTTTCCAAATGGTGTGGGAAGGCAGACAGATTTATAATATACTGTGTAAATATCCATGCCATACATGGCCTAGGGTCTAATATCTTTTTTTAAAGCGAAGGGTGTAATTTGAAACGTTTGCTCCTAGATGCATTCCTGACCATTATCACATGAGCAGGACAGGTGGGATTTGTCTGACTCTGCATGAAGCTGCTTTATCCACTCTTTTTTTTTTCCTCCACAGATACTGAAATATTTTGTTGTCAAAAAAAAGGAGCCTTTTGTATTTATAGATGACTGAAATAGCTGAAAGTGTTGTCACTGCAACTTAGTGGGAGAAAAAGAAATCTCATTTTAGTGCAGCTTTATTTGAGGATGAGTTTTCAAATCCTGTTCCACTATGCAGGGCCACTTTACCCAGAAATCACAGGCAGCTTTCTCTTCATCAGTGTGTTTGAGAAAATCAGGTTTTGTGGGCATCACAGTCAGCAGGAGCCTGTTCATCTGCAATAACATGTTCATACATAACAGCCATGTTGTATCAAAGTCAATAATTTTGAGGGGTTTTGCAGATTTTTGGATCTGTAATGCAACACTAGCAAATGTGGATCTTTTTTATTTCAGAAATGCTGAATTTATTATTTTGCTCTGCCCTTTATACCAGGGTTTGCTGGGTAGGAGTGCTCAGAGCTTGCTCTCTGGAATGGGATTGTGTGCAGGAGTTTCATGTCATAGTGATATTCTTTGGCAGAGATCAGTAGATGCTGAAGGGCTCCAGCCCATGTGAAGTGCAGTTCAAGGTGTTTGTTGTGACCATGGGCATTATTTTCAATAAGACTTTGTTTGCTTTTGGTTTTGGTGGCTTTTTTTTTTTACTTCTCTTGGTTCTTTCAAACATGGATAATATTGGTGAGTTTTTCTGTGGCTTCTCCTGAAAGCTGCTTGATTGAGGCAAGAATCCCTGACTAGATCAGGCAGTTTCTGCATTGCTGTTATCAGCTTGTAATCACTAAATTTCTCTCTGAAAATGTGATATGCTGCAGGTTTGGTTTTTTTTGCCTGGAAGCCAAGCTGTGTGTCATTGTGAACTACTTTGTTCTGTATCCTCCCTCTGAGAACTGAAGGTTGGCCACATCCAGTCAGAAGACAAATCATTAGTACAAGAAACCTTACACTTGTTACATGTTTTGATTTAAGAACAGAAGCTCTCAGATCAGTCCTCAGACAGTTTGTAAATGATGTAATTAAAGTTCAGCCTGACTGACAGCCCTGGCAGCCTTCACAGAGCAGCCGTGCTTCATTAGCAGGTGGTGTGTTAATTAACGTGTCTGTGGCAGCGCTGTCTGGGACAGGAGGAGTGAGAGCCGTGGGTACCTGGCTGGGACAGGAGTGCCCCAAACTGCCTTTGGAAAGGGGGAATGCAGCATGTTGAGGATGGAAAGGGTCATCACTGATCCTGGAAACCATAAAGCTGTTATCATTGCAGTTTGTGCAGCATTCCTGAGGCTTGGGACCAATCTGTGGGACCCAAGAGAACTGGACTCCAGAGATTTGAGCTGCAGCTGTTGAAATCAGGAATGAGAAGATACTTAGAAGATTGTTGTATTATCTCTATGATTAGTATTAAATAATCATACTGGAATTCACTATTTGAACTTTTCAGCAAAGCTCCTTCAGAAATAGTGTATGGTTATTACCCAGCACAGGTAATAATGAAGCTTTTTTTTTTTTAATTATTTATTAAAACCTCATAATTACATAAAACAAGTAATAGCATTGATAGGGGTTGAAAAATATCCCTGGTGTTGTTTTTAAATACTCAAGCCCACCCAGAGCAGGGGAAGGATGATTCCAGTGTTTCAACAGAGCAGGCAAGTGATCAGTGAAGTGCCTCTGCCAGGCTTCATACTCTGTATATTTGAGACAGTTTGTCTGCATTTCCTTCTTCTTGGAGACTTCTACTCACTGCTGGAAATTATTTTTCAAAATCTTATTTTGAGAGCAAGGTAAAGAAGTATGGGCTACTGCTTTTGGGTTTTCCAGTGAAGATCAGCTCCCTGCAGTGTGCTTTCTTTATGCTGTTACAATATTTTTATTTTGTAATAGCCTGTGAAAGCCCTTTAAATCCATTGTGGTGTTTGAGAGCCACTGTCCCTAAAACTGTCATGTGGGTTGGTCATTGAGTCAGCCTTTCCTGTTATCTGTAGCTGGAATGCACCTAAAACTGAGTGTTAGAGCTTGGAATTCTTGCTGGCCTTTTAGGGTATGTATAGCAAATATAATGGTCTTAAGGAACTGCATGAACAGAATATGCAATTAAACACATCACTTCAGAACTTGAGATATTATTTTCCTTAATTTTGTATTGACTCCCCCACATTTAGTCCGTCAGTTTTCTCCTGCAAAGGTTTGTGCTGCAGTTACTGTTCCGTAGATTGAGCCTTATGAAAGAAAGCTCATTCAAAGCTGCAGCTGCTTTAAATAGTAGGTGCTAAAAATAAAGTGAAACGTCTTTTAAAAGGAGAAGGATGGAGAAGGAATTCTGTTACAAGTGTAAACATCTCAAAATACCATAAACTGTGCTGTGAGTTCCCTGGTAAACTGTGATCAAGTGACCATCGAGTCCCCAGTCCAGATGAACCTGCCAAGGGCTGTAATTTTGGGACCAGCTGTAATCAGTCCCTGCTGCAGGTCATAGTCAGTACCCCAGTAAACAGCCCTTTCTGGGGGAACACTGAGACGCAGAGTTGAAAACCACCTCGGGTTTGAAATATTTCTGCCTGAAAGTACGTCCAATCTTTTATAAACTTCAGATACTAAGGAGGGATTAATTTGTTGTCCTTTAGTGCACAAACATATCCATGTATGGTGACAGTTCTCTTGAGCTCAGAATGTGTACTTACCTTACTACTGAGTCTCTTACCTATCCAGTAGTTCTGATGTTAAAAAGGGTGAATATGTTAGTTTGCTGATTCCCTCTTCAAAATGTCTTTCCATCACTTATTTCTCCAGGTGCTTGTTCAGTTCTGGCTCTGTAACAAAAACACAGATGCACAAAGTTCCACCAGTGTGCTTCCTTTGATAAATGTGACCAAAGAACACTTTTTTTGGGCAAAATGCCCAGTTCCTGTATCTCTGTGCATGGGATGGGAACTGGAAGACTGGTATTGACTTCCCCATCCTACTGATGCATTACTGCATGATTAATGCCCTTACTTCTAGGATCAGGGTTATGAGAATTGATAGGCATTTATCCTTCTGGAGAGCTGCTATCCAAACCTGCCCATGAAATTGAAGCTAAGGACTCAGGCTGAATAAAGCAAGATTTCAGTTACTCTTTGTACATCCTGTGTAGAGGTTTGGCACCCTTGCAAGGCTTTTATTTTTTAAATTCTGTTTAGATTATTTTCTGTGGAATTGCAGTCAGCTACTCATGTTTCGTACTTGTGCAGCTGATTATTGCTACCAGAGCTGACTGCTTCCCCCTTATCCTTATTGAATTACACCCTTTTTATTTCAGACCATTGCTCCAATTGGGCAAGATCTTCCTGAGTTCTATTCCTGCTGTCCAGAGTGCCTGCAGATCATCTGCAGGTATAGAGATAGTTGTACTGCAGTGCCCAAATAATGGATTAAAGTGTCCCATAGCACACTTGGAGGAGACACTGGCAGGGCAGTGATGAATTATCCTTCCACTGCACCCCTGGAGAGCCCCGTGCACAGAGCAGTGCCCGTGGTGGGCTCGCTTTGTGTGAGCCCAGCTCTCACCAGCAAAAATGTCATGCAAGGTGGTTAAAAGCTCAACTCATTTCATGACATGGTCACATCTCCTGTGGCTTTCTGTATGAGATCTCTTCATTGTTCTCAGAAAGAATTTTGGCTGAAGTGAGCTTCTGTAAAGGTTACTCATGTGAGCTTGCTGCTGTCTGGGCAATAAATATGTGCTTCTGTTCTTCTTTGGTTTTCCTTAGAGATATTGAGCATGGATTGTCTGACCTCTTGTTTCCATGTTCTTCAAAGACAGGTGCTTAGGCCTTTTGAATGTTTTGCATCATTCCTGTTCTCAAACCTAAGGAAAATAACTCGGTGAGGTTAAGAGAGAACTGTCTGAGGTGGTATGAATTTTTTATTTGGGTAAAAAAAAGTCCTATTTTTCATGTGTTCTTGTTGTTGCCCTCAATTGCTGAGGTTGGTAAGTAGTTTGAGGATTGAAAGTTGTTCATGAACAATGGTGTTACTATTTCTTTCAAAGGAAGTAGCTGGTGAAAAGGCATCTGTGCAGCAGCCTCTGTATGTCAGGCTGGTGTCCAGTCCAAAGCCAGTGTTATTACTTGAACCCACAGGCATTAGTCTTTATACTTGATGGTTTAGCTGTTGTGTTGCTCTTCTGTAATTACTTGTTGAGTTGTGTGCAGTGCTTGGTAGGAAAATGTGGATGTTATTGGAGTGTGCTGTTTATCAGTTTCCATCAAGCAACTTCTCTAACAGGCTTTAAGCTAAATTCCAGACTCACATGGATTTTTTTTTTTCTTAAGAGTACAGTGCTGAAGGTGGGAAGCAGAGTGACAGACACTTTAAACTCAGGCACTTCCTGATCTTTGATAATACACAAATACCACTATCCTTTGCAAGATTTTTGGTATACACCTGCCCTGAGAATCTAGTTACTTCATAATTTTATTATGGCACTACTTCTGTGATGTTTTTTGGGTTTTTTTATGTGAGTTCTACTGCATAGTAATTGTACTTCAATTGAAATAATTAAGTAACTTGAAGACAGTTGTTTTTAGAAATACTCATGCCATAAACTTAGAAAAGGGATTGATACCTGTACTTCCAGTGTTGATATTTTTGATATTCTCATTTTCAAACTGGTTCTAAAAGGAATTTGAGCTCATGCTTGCATTTCGGAAGATTTTTCAGCAGGGTTGTTGCATTTGTCTCCAGGGCTGATATAGCTCTGCCCACGTGAGGATGGGCAGCCTGAGGAAGGGAATTTCTGAGCTCCACTGTAACTCTGCTGCAGCCACTGGCAGCAGAGACCTGTGTGCGTCATCCAGGGTCTGGTTCACAACAAACCTTCGGATGAGACTTTGGAGAAGTGAGATTTTCTAATTACACTGTCAGTTTAGTTGCCATTGTGGGGCTGCCTCAGGGCCTTGGCACTGGTGTTGGAATGTGGCCACAGTGTAGGGATTTCAGCAGGGTTTCTGTGCTCTGCTGTGAGAGCCTCCTGGTGAGGGATGGCCAGGGCCTCCATCAGCTCTTGCACCTCGGGAAGGGGAAGTGGGAAGGTGACTGAGAGGTGCTTACAAAGGTAGCTGACTTTCCATTTTTTATTTCTAGCTGGATCTTTTTTCAGTTGTAACTTGATCTGTCGTAGTTTGAATGTGGCATATTGAGCTCCGACTTCCAGGTCCCCTTGGAGGAATCATCTGTTTTGAGTGTAAAGTGGGGGTTAAGGAGGATGGAAACACTGGGTACTGTGTGCAGAGGTAGTTTGGGACATACCAAAAACGGCAAAAGTGTCTCTTGGGTTCAGGTATGTTTGGCATTAGGGTGGTGGTCAGCTCAGCCTCTGCAGCGTTTCCAGCAGGATGGGAGATGCTCATTGTTGGCCTTACAGTCTCATCTTTGTGCCCGAGCAGCCTGACATAGCCTGGAAATCCATAGGGCTGGAGAATTACTGTTTTGTTTTGGATCCCCGTGTCCTCAGTGCAAAACCATAGAAACAGTAGGGCCTTACAGGCAATATTTTAACCTGTCTGGGCAGCTAATTCACTTTGTAACGCAGGTTGAATTAAGAGAGTTGGTATTTTTATTACGTGCCCATTTTCAATATGTCTGTCTGATTCTTGGATCTCATAGGAATCCGTCAACTGCATTCTACCAAGCGTTCAATTTCAACAAGTTACACGAGTCAAAGGCCTCCTGGGATAGGTATGGATGCTTGAGTATGGAATGCATACATGCTGAGGTATGCATGAACTGCTTTGCTCTGTGCGAGTTTCTCATTGTTTGTGTTTGCACACAACTGCTGCCTGTGAACTCCACATTGGGCTTCTGCAGTTTGAACAGGTGAAAATGGTCGTGGAAATGAAATATTTGTGCTGAAACATGGAACTAAACTCTAAAATATGACGTGACTTTTTTTTCCTTCCTCCTTCCATTATGCATGTGTCATACGTGTTGTGTAAGCTCAGAGTTTAATGCTAGTCAGCTCCTAGCTGACCTTTGCCAAAATATTGATAGTTTCCCTTTCCAAAAGAGGAAACGTTTTGGCATTGAGTCCTGTGTCAGAAAACACATCATGAAAATAATACATTTAAACACAATTTTGGCAAAGTTAAGATATTTCTATCTTTAAACCAGGAAAAGAAGCTTCCTGGCTTACTTTGATTCTTCTCAAGTAAAGCTGGATGGGGAACACAGGTGAACTGGACAAATAAATCAAGGACAAAGTAAATCTCCAACGTTAGCATTGAACTCGTGGTGAGAAACTGCAGTGAAGTGCCACAGTCTTACATGGCATGGATAGGACTTGAGAGAAGTGCATTACTAATTCATCAGTAGCTGCAAACTGTTTCTTTCCTGTGCTTTAATGATTTTGAGGGATTTTTTTTTTTTGTCAGCATTAAGTCAAAGTCCCAGTGATGTGATTTAATGCTTTGTGCTGCTCTGGCTTGTCAAAACTTTTGCTTAACAAGCTGTGTAGAATGTAAATTTTGTTTGGCTGTTGAAGTATTGATAACCATTTCATCACTGTCCTGGCTGTATTTGACTTGAAAGGCTTCTTAACTTGCACAGCTCAACTGAACATTTTAAAGTTTGCTTGGCAACAGTTTGTATACTGCACAATGATGAAGGTTATAAGTAATGCTAAGTGGTTTTTTAAAAAAAATTTGTGTTGCTGGGGTGCTGGCATTAAGCTCAGTTTCAAAGCACATCTTCCTTTTTCAGCAGAAAGTTGGGAAAATTTATGTTTTTGCTTTAAGCTCTGGATGATGCTGCTTCCCTGTATTTATGGAACAGAGTCGGTATTTAGGTTTCAAGGACTTTGTTATTTCACTGGAACAAACTTCAGGGCTTAGAGTACACATTTGGTTTGTAGACCAAAAGGTCACTTTGTGTCTAGCCGTTAGCTGCTTCTCTACTTTCATGCCTCAAAATAAATCTTAAAATGAGGAAGCTAATTCAAAAAACCCTAAAATCAAATAATGAATTATTAAGATGGAGGCTTAACAAGTCTGAGGTTTATGTACAATGCCTGAAGCAAATGCTGGAAATGTGGGATATAGAAGGACATTAAATTCGGGTAGAAGAATGTAAATGGTCGCCTTTAAAATAACCTTGCATCTTTGCTGGTAAAGTCTTTCTGGCAAAAACAAGTGTTTGTGAGAACACAGAATGAAATTCATCAGGATTTGATACATGTTTTCAGCTTAAAATCCATTCAAATTGTAAAGTCTTTGACAGGGTTTTTCAGGTTTTGCGTTTATACTGCAGTTACTGGATTTTAAGATCACATTAGGCAGCTTTCCTTCACTGGATGACTTGAGGCTGAGCAGCTTTCAGCTCTAAACTTCCAGTGAAAGGTGGTGGAGGGAATGCCAGGGGCATCAGTGAGCAGTGCAGCTGGTTTGGGAGCCCTGGCAGGACACGGCAGGGGCTGCAACACCACCATGGTGTGGGGCTTCTTTTTGTCATCTCTGGTTTGGGAAAGAAAAATCACTGCTCTGGAAACAATAAACTCGTGTGACTTCCTCAGAATCCTTTGTTTGCCCATCACAGAATGTGGGCCATGGCACACTGCAGAGCAACAGGGCTGAGTCTGCTGGCAGGGAACTCTCAGCTGGGTTTTGCAGCTCTTTCAGAGGTACTTTGTCAACCTGAGGGGCTTGACTTAGGAGACCTTGGTGTAAACAGAAAATCTTTCTTTGCAATTCTAGTATTTTTTCTAACAAATATGGATTATTCCCCTATGAGTAGCTGTGTCTGGGGACTTGCTGAAATCAGCAGAGCTACTTCAGTAGAGAACAAGAGATTGCTGAATTGGTCCAGTGAATAGAAACTATTTTATTTTTCACCAACACAGTGTGGCAGGAAGAGTGCTGGTTGACACTCAGACCAGTAAGTGTTAATACTGGTTGTTACTGACACATTAGCAGGGTTGTTTTCTTGCACAGTGCTCACACAGGTATTGCTGAAGGCGCAAGTCTCATGTGTTGGTCTTTTCAACTTACATGGTTTAAGAAAAGGATCAGTGGCTTCTTGGCATATTCCTGTGAGTCTGGGTGATTGCTCTTCTGGCCTGGGTTGTCTTTGCGCAGGAAAGGTGCCATACCAGCTTCAGGTGGGTCTGCCTAAAGCACAGACGTTATTGGTAAATTTGAATTTAAAGTGGTGGGACTTATGTTTCCACTGAGTTTATGTGTGAAACATTAAACCTTCACAGTATAAATTAACTCATAAAATGTGTGTGGGAACTCCTGAGGTGGTGAATTCACTGCCTCAGGTTATCACACATTCTCAAATGGCTTTGACATAGAAAAATAATGGAAGTCTGCAATACTCACACAGGTCCTCTTTCCAGGCTGGATTGCATTGGGATGTTATCATTATCAAATCTCTTTATGTTGGAGGTTAATTAAATAGGCCTTACCTCTTCCAAGAATAGAAAAGATTTCTCTGGGTGGACTGAATAGCTCAGCCAGTGGTAAGACAGTAGCTCATAAATGAGTAAACAGTGAGGGGAAAGAATAAATGACCACAGGGCCTTAGCTCACTTGTAAGCAAAACAAGTGGGAACACTCCAGTGTACTGTACTCTACTGGTGCTTACAGAAAGGTTGGTTGATAGTTTGATTCAAAGAAACAACAGCAAAAGGGAGAGAAGAGCTGAGGGTGATCACTTTACTTGGGGATCTCTGTCAGACCCACTCCTTTCCCACTTAAAGTGACTTAAAGTGAAGCACAGGTGGTGCTTTCCAGGAGGATTTGCCTTGTAGAGGCTGTTGGACAGAGCTTTGGTGTCCCATATCATGTTTGCCTCATGCTCAGGTCACACAGTATCCAATACAGCCTCTTTAACCACCACCACCCTTCCATCCTGTGCTCTGACACAAGGTGTCATTCCTGCAGTCTGTGCACCTGGCCTGCAGATTGCCCACAGATGTCCACTGAGATGGTTCACTCTGTGACTTTGGGCTCCCTCTCTCATGGTGGTCACTCAGGACAGGAGGGTGTGTGTGGAGCTATTGAAGACCAAAGTCAGGTTGGGTCCTGCAGCCTCCCTCGCTGTGCTCTTCACCACAGCCTGCAGGGAGTCTGACACTGCTCGTGCTCCAGCACAGCACCCACAGAGACAGTCACTCCTTCCTGAACTTCTCCAGGCTGGGCCCTTCCCACAAGGTCAGTCTTTGAAGAACAGGCTGCTTCAGATCCTTCCAGCACATCTGCTCCAGGGTGCACTTCTCTTTGCACTGGGGGGCCCCGGGTTCTGCCAGGAGCCTGTTCAGTGCAGACATCCCAGGACAGCTCAGCCCCCTTCAGGCACCTCCTGCCCCAGTGCTGGGGCTCTCTGGGGCTGTGGCTCTGTCTCTGCTGCCCCTTGGCTCACCCATGGTCACAGTCCTGCCTGGAGCTCCAGCCTGCCCAGTGTGGCAGCGCTGCCCTGGGCACCTGCCAGTCCAGGGACACGCTGGTGGGTGTTATCAAGTGTTCCAGGCACGGAGTGAGGTGATAAGAGCAATGGGGCAGCAGTGGGAGCAGAGTGTGGCCACTAACCAGCAATGGGCTCTAACAGACTCGGGCAGGTAAGCCCATGGCAAGCACAGGAGTGTCCAGGCAACAGCTGCTCAGCAGGAGCAGCTATCCATCCAATCCAGAACATCCCAGTCAAAGCTGTCCTTATCTCAAACCCTTCCAGCCCCACACTGGGTACCAAAAAGGGCTCTCTTGGTTCCATCCTGCCAGCTCTAAGCCCCATGCAGCCACTTGCTCAGCTCCCCCTCCTCCCAGAAAAGTGAGAGAACTTGTCAGTTGAGATAAAGACAATTGAATAGGTAAAGCAAAAGCCACTGAGATTTTTTTTAAACTACTGAAAGATGATTTCTCTGACAAAATGGGGTTTTGTCTACCTGGTGTTTACGATAGGAAAACACTGGGTTTACCATCCATCTCTGGGAATGGCAAACTGTGCCTGGGGGCTCTTTGATGTTTTTGCTGACAGTAAATCTTGTCATGTACCTTGTGGGCTTCAGTGTGAACTTGGTGTACCAGTGTAATATCTTTTGGGGTAGGGCCTTCATTGACATGACCTTAACTGGGAGGTCCAAGTCAGAATGGAGTGTGCCCTGTTCAGTGTATCTGATGGATACTTGGGCTGCAGAAGCTCAGTGTGAGGTGAGGGTTTTACTGTTGAAAACAGGTATTACATGCCTAATGCACCCCTTCATCTGCCCTGTGGTACTTGAAGTGGATTGTTTTGCAGTTTTGACAATAATTGTCAGACTTCTGTAGCTCTTGGAACAATCAGTAATTGGTCTTTTTTTACAAGAGCTACATGGTGTCTTTCCTCTTCTAATTCCAGGATTTGCAGTTTGGGGCATTGGCTCTACAGTGGATGGTGCACTCACAGAATGTGTCAGACTTTCTCCGTTCAGTCATCCAAAAAGGCTTATTTAAGAGATTTTTTGGGTTTCTTCCTGGCCTTTTCATAAGGACTGGATTGTATTCATAAATGTCATTCTGCAGCCACGGGATAAAATATTTTTATGCAAACTGGAATTTCATGTCAAGAATTTAGGATTTGAGAGAAGTACAAAATTTTAAGTTTTGGCAGCACATTTGGAGTTTCCCATGAGAGCTGTCACTGGAGGGCTCTGCTCATGAACATCTCACAGGAGCTGCTTGGTGTTGGGAGCACTGTCAGATGAATAAAAACAAAATCATGTAGGAATTGTGCTACCATAACAGCTAATTCTCATCTGCTTTTATAAAGTGAGTGAAGTGTAGTCAGCTTTTAGGTTTTATCCTGGCGGCAAACCGAGGCACCCTCTGTCAGTGTGGAGCTTCCCCTGGATGGAGAGTGGGGTCTGTGTGGTCCCAGTCCCTGCCTGCTGGAGGTGGGAGAGATGCTGGGATGTGTGCAGGGAGCAGGGCTGGAATCCAGACTCAGCATTTCAGTCTTGGCACAGCTGTTGTGGGATGAGGGCAGCAAGAACATGACAAAATAGTGTATGAGCTCCTTAGAGCTTCCAGCACTAGTGGTGTTGTGTCGCATGTGGGCTCTGTGTGGTGGAGCAGTGGTTTCTCTGGCTCATCCCAGCCGCACTGCAGGGAGGGACAATTCCTGCAGCCACCAGCAGGCAGAGGGGAGCTCAGAGCACGAGGGACACGGGGGAAAGGGTCTCTGCAGTGCCCCACACAGATACAGCCTGTCTTCCTCATGGAACTGCTTGAATGCCTTTACCTGGAGTGATGTAATAGTGTTTACTTTTTAATTAATCACACTACAAAATAGCTGAAACAGGGATAGAAGAACCAAGTTCCAATCCTGAGTTTGACTAGATGGGTATTGACAAAAGTTGTGTGATTGTGCTGCAAAGATGGGGAAATAGATCCCACTGCCAAATGTGCTTTAATTGCCCTCCTCCTGTTGTAACCTCTTAGAGCTGCCTCATGTAGAGTGGTGTCCATGCAGGACTGTGAGGGGACATGGAGTCTTGGGGTTTTGGGGTTCATGGACATGGCTACTCCTGACTGTGCCAGATGAGTCCAATGCAAGTTAATTCAACATGGAAAGGAATATTTCCCTTGGCATGAGTTATAAATAGCTTTTATTCTGAGCAGGTTTAGGGTTTGAAAGAGGCTTAGAAGACAGTAAGAGACTGGAACAATTTTCTCCTGAAATGGGTGTTCAGTGCTTTTGGTTTGGGTTTCAAGATTGACTCTGTAGAAAAGGAGGCTGTTACTCCCTCAGTCTACAAAATTGATGCCCAGTGCTGGTAGTGATGGTTCTGTGGGAGCCCTCAAAATTAACTTCTCTGGCCAGTATCACTCTGCAGGAGCTGAGCTGTGTTTCACATCTGTGACTAGCACTGCTCAGCACATTGCCATACTCTTTGTAAAAAGCCTTGAGTGGTTTTTTTTTTTTTCCTTAACACTTGATTTTGGTGAGTTGCACAATTCCAGTGAGGCAAGTTTTCCGGCATGACTGCAACCCTTGCATTTTCTCCATGTTAACTCTATTAAAAGTGGCTGCACATTGCTGATAGCCCTGTCCACGGCTGGGAGTGTTATCAGCAGCTCTCACTGGTGGGGCTGTCACTGCCCAGGAACTGCTGCCTGTGTCAGACCAGAGCTGGGTGGGAAATGGGACCCTGAGAGCCAGGCTGGGATGGGGGAGATGGCTGCTGTGGGTGCAGCCCTGTGTGCCCTGGGGAGAGCTGCAGCCCTGTGTACCCTGGGTCTGGGGGAGAACAGGGCCTGGGGAGAGCTGCAGCCCCTCTTTGAACAGACACCTGAGCCTGTGTGAGAACAGGGACACCCCAGCCTGCTGAAATCCTGGCTCCAGAGCTCTGAGTGAGGGGCTGCCTTGTGTGCCTGTGGCACAACATGGAAACAGTCCCTTGCTATTATTTCTGTCCTGCAGGATTCAGAGCTGCAGTTTGGGATCTTGGCAGAGTAAATACACAGCTCACTCACAGTGTACTGAGGGGTGCTGGTGGACATTGTGCACCAGTGTGGAACAAGCCTGGCCCTGGCCCTGACCCAGGGCCCTGTGTTTGTCAGCTGTCAGGATCCAGGGGGGATTCTCTGGGAGCCAGGGAGTGACACAGGGCTCAGGGCTCTGGTCCTGCCTCGCCCTCCTGCTGGTTGCTGCCACGGGCTGCAGGGGCAGTGCTGAGCCAGGAGCAGCACCTTACCTGGAAGGTGGACTCAAGTGAATCCAGAGAAAAAATATTATAACAGGATTTTTTCTTCATTGCTTTATAAAAACAGTTTGGTAGAAATAATGCTAGTGGTAAGAATCCATTAATATCCCATGAATTCTTATTTTCCTTAGTGAAGAAAGCTGGAAAATGAGGCCAGGAATCAAAGCAGTTGATTTAGTGTTTATTGTAATGCATTTTTATGGTTCTGGGTGTCATAAGCCCAGAATGAGAAGGTATAAACTGAAGGAGCAGTGTTTCCTGTGAGTCACAGCTGTACTGGGCAGCTGGGTGGGGTGAGGGTGGGAGGGACACGGGACACCCCCTAAGAATGTGTACTGAATTCTTGACTCTAAGCTTCAGCCTTCCCATGACAGCATGATCCAGGAGTCCTGAAGGTGCACGGTTTTACCTGAGTGATAAAATAACACTCACAGACTTTTCTCATTGTATTTACAGTGCGTCTGGTGCAAGTGTTGTTGCCATTGACAACAAAATAGAACAGGCAATGGTAAGTAAAATATAATTTTTTATTTCTAATAGGATTAATGTGTTTCATAACTGAGCATAAGTTTCCTGCTGTATTGTGTTTCTCTGAGGCTATGATATCCCTCCAGGTGGGTCAGACTGACAACATCAATTGAAAAAAGGGTTTTCTGAATGAACTATGAATGACCACAAACCATTATTGCTTTTACTGTTGGCCCAGAAATGTTTTTCAGTTAATTTTCTTACAAATTGCTGTGAACACGGTGATTGAACTTGAAGGAGTGCTGAAAATATAGTGCATATCTCAGTCTGTCACTCTAGCCGAGTTAATTTCTGGTTTTTCTGAAGGGTCAGGTGTGCCATCCTTAACGTGCTGCTCAGCTCCAGTAAGAGCTGTTGGAGTTTTGCTTCTGGTGATGTAAAAACTTTATTTCTGATTTGGTTGTCATACACCTCAGTGACTGGGCCTGTGTACCACAGGTGATACCCCAGGTCACAGCACCAGAGCTGGTGCTTTCCTTCTGAGGAGCTGGGGTGTCATCCTCATCCTTGGCTTCCTCATAACTGGAGTGCTGGAGACAAAGCTTTTCATATCAGGCCCACCTCACAAAAGGGCTGGGTTGTTTGTGCTCAAAGCCTAATCTATTGATAAATTTTTGGTGATGAGTGCTTTGTTTTTCCAGGCTTACTGCAGTGAGAGCAGTGACAGTAAGTCCTGGGGCTGGGGTGAGGGATTCCTTCCCGTGGTGTAACCGTCCCCTTGTTCTTTGCAGGATCTAGTGAAAAGCCATTTGATGTATGCAGTGAGAGAAGAAGTGGAAGTCCTGAAGGAACAAATAAAAGAATTAGTAGAAAGAAACTCTTTACTTGAACGAGAAAATGCACTGTTGAAATCCCTGTCCAACAACGACCAGTTGTCGCAGCTGTCCAGCCAGCAGGCCGCCCCCAGCAGCGCGTCGCCGGCGCAGCCCGCGCAGCCCAACGTCTCCTCGGCGTGAGCCCGTCCCGTCCCTGTGCCAGCAGCCTGCTCTGCTTCTCTGTGTGTTTGGCCTTCTCAGTATTAGACAATCACCCTCCCAGAGCTGCCCCCGCTGTGGCTGCAGGCTGGGGCTGTCCCCACCTCCCCGGGCTCCAGGAGGGAGGGCTGGTGGAGCTCGGGTGGCTCTCTGAGGTTCCCTTTGCTCCCGGGTTGCTTTGAGCCTTGCTGTCTGGTAAGGAGCAACAATTCCTCTTCAGAGCCACTGTTCTTTTCATATAAGTAACATTTGCCTATGTTAGTTTCATTTATTTGTTTTATTTATTACAGGGCTGCTATTTTCATAATGTACATGAACAATGTCACAGAACTTTTGAATTTTTTTTTTTTTTTAAATAAATGTCTGTATGGGTAAAATGATAGATGGGATTGCGTTAATAGATACAATGTCTAGGCAATAATTGAACAAAGAATCCTGGCATATTTCTAACACTAATGGCAATTGACCTTTGGTATTTATTTACGGTAGTAAAGATCCAGCTTGAATGTAAATTTTGTATAGAGTGTAAGTATGAAGACCATAGTGCATCTGTACAGGTAGTCACCAGTCCTTGTGATATAATAAATAAGTGATGGGCTATTTTGATGAAGAAAACTTTGCTCATTTCTGTTTCTACTTTCTAATAGAGAGAAAGGGGCCATGATTCCTCTGCTTTTTGACATTTCGTTTTTGGTTTGGTTTTTTGGGTGGGAATAAAAAGCTGTGAAATTGTTCAACCTACTTTGTAACCAAAGAAGCAAAGCTGTGTAATTGAGTTGGTTGTTGGTTTTTTTTGTTTTGGTTTGGTTTTTCTTTTCTTTTTTTCTTTTTTTTTTTTTTTTTTTATTTTATAATGCACATTCTTTATGTATTTTTTATTTAGTGTTTTCTCATTCACAACTTTCTTTGCTGTCTCGCATGATCTGCATGACCTGTAATCTTTGAACCACTTCCGTACCTCATGTTTTTATCCAGCACTCTTAGTGTAATATGTACTAGTCTGTGAACAATGTCAATAAAGAGAAAGAACAGCTGGTGTTGGTGGAGCTAAGCTAGTGTGCTAGGCACTAGTTGTTAAAACAAATAAATGAAGTGAGCCATCTTTTGTTCATTTAAAATGGTGTTTTGAATTTCGTATGCAGAAAACGTTTTGTTACATTGCAGATTTAATGTATTTAATAAATGCAACATGCAGATTAAATGCAGTGTATACTGAGTATTTAAATTAAAAATGTACATTTCATAAATACAGTTTCAAGAAAGACCATCATTTGTGTAAACTAATGCAGTGTGTCAAATTGATGTACAAATATATATATATATTTTAACACATTTTCTGAAATTAAACCAGTTTTGTTGACTTTTTTGGCTGTAGATGTTGTTGCAGTATAATTAAATTCAGTAGCTCTTTCCTGAGCAAATGCAGAAATGCAGTGTCAGTGAGGCAGTAACAGAGCAGTGCCAGGGTCACCACTTCTCATGCAACAGACTGGTTTCTTCTCTTCCAGGAGAAGCAGCTTCTGATGCTGCCAGTGGCTGCTTCAGGGGTTTGGGTTTGCACTGATGGCTCTAAATACACATTGGGCCTGCTGAGTCCCTGCTGTGAATGTCTGCCTCAGCACCTTGGCAGCTCTGACTCTGCTCAGGTTCATGTCCAAGGTAAAACAGAACTGCAAGTTTTGGTGTGTTCACATCTCAAAGAAGTGTCAATGGCCTGGAAACTGAGAAGAGGATCTCCTCCTTCCTGGTAAGCATCAGTTCAGCACAGTTCAAACAAACCATCTGTTGTGCTTATTAAAAGGTTCTTGCTGAAATAACACCCAAAATAATCTTTCCATGAGGTGTGGATTGGTGTTTTCTGCCTGCTGCACCCCTGTGCTGTGAGCACGGCTGGGAGCCCTTAGTGCACACAGATTAGAAAGCAAAATGTTCCAGTAGCTGTGTGTGTTTCCTCTCCAGTGCCATCAGGGGTTTGCTCCAGCTGTGCAGTGAGGATGATGCTGGTAGAGGAAGAAAAAAGGGACAAACCAGGTCTGGGAACAAGAGTCCCTCAGGTGAGTGATTGATTAAAACTTCTGTGGAGGATACACTCTGCCATTTCAGTTTGCAGTGAAACAGAACAGGCATCTGCACCTGACTCGGGTGTTTTTCTGCTGGGCGCAGAGGAGCCCTGAGCCCCTGGGGAGGGACAGTCCGGGGCAGCTCTGGTGCCCCTGGAGTGACTGATCCCCTGTGAGGCAGTGACAGGCACATCCCTCACTCCGGGCTGCTGCAGAGACAGCCTCCAAAAGCAAAAAGCATTTAGTAAATCTGAAACAGGGGATGAAATAAAGATTGAACTGATGCTGTTAGAAAGCCTTTGCTCTGCTCCTGTCAGGTTTGTGTTCAGTTTTCTCCTAGAGATCAGTGTTCGCCCCTGCAGGGGCCGTGGCGGCCACGGGGCGGCGCTGTGGGGCGGGGCGGGGCTGTCCCTGCGCCGCCGCCCCCGGTCCCGCTCTCTGTCCGGGTCCCGCTCTGTGTCCCGGTCTCTGTCCCGGTCCCGCTCTCTGTCCGGGTCCCGGTCTCTGTCCCGGTCCCGCTCTCTGTCCCGGTCCCGGTCTCTGTCCCGGTCCCGGGCCATCCCCGCAGCCCCGGATCCGCCGCCGCCCCCTCGGATCGCTTCCCCGTCGCTCGGGGCCCTCCCTGCCAGCGGCGCTGCCGCCACCTGTCCCGGCCTCCCGCCTCGGCCCGGGGCTGTTCCGGGGCTGTTCCGGGGCCGTTCCGGGGCCGTTCCCGGGCTGTTCCCGGGGCCGTTCACCCCGTGCCGGTTCCCGGGGAACGCGAGGCTCGTGCGGGGCGGGATGAGCTCAGCCCAGCCCGGGAGGGGCGGGCACGGGCACGGGCACGGACACGGCCCTTTGTGCGGCTCCGGGGCGGGAAAGGCGGGCGGGAGGGGAGGCGAACCGTGTGTGTGTCTGTCCCTCCCGATGCGTCACCGGAGAGCGGCCTCGGGGAGGCTCCGCGGCAGAAAAGATAAAAAGAGACGGGAATGTGTTGCAGGTGGCCAATGACGTCACCCCGCACTGGGGGGGCAGCACAGCAGAACGTGTCACATCCCTGTGCCGGGAAAAGGAGAACCGCAGCTCACCGGGGAAATAAACCGGGTACTGCTGTGGTGGGCCTGGGAAGGGAACGAGTGCGGGGTCCCGCAGCTTTGGTAGTCGGGTGTGTGGGGCCAGAAGGGCCCTCCAGGGTGCCCCCACCGGCCCCAGCCCCGGCCCCTCACAGGGACACAGCACTGACACCCCCGGGCCCGGCCTGGCCAAACCAACAGTTTACTGAACTCGAGAACCTGCTTGTACAAACACCCGAAGGTTCCCAGAGCCCTGGAGCAGCTGCTGTGCTGGCACAGCCAGTGAGTGACTCCTGGGGCTGCTCGGAGCCCTGGGGCAGCTGTGGCTTTCCCAGGAGGGAGAGACCAGGGGTGAGGAGGAGGCACCTGCTGACCCCTGTGGGGGTGCCTGGTGCCCGGAGGGAAGGGGAGCAGGGGCTGGGCCCCAGAGGGAAGGGGAGCAGGGGCTGGGCCCGGAGGGAAGGGGAGCAGGGGCTGGGCCCAAGGGAAGGGGAGCAGGGGCTGGGCCCGGAGGGAAGGGGAGCAGGGGCTGGGCCCAAGGGAAGGGGAGCAGGGGCTGGGCCCATGCAGAGCCCTGGCAGCCCCGGCCCAGCCCCGGGCACAGCCCCCAGAGCCCGGGGTGCCCCATGGCACAGCAGCTCCTCCTCTCAGGGAAAAGCCAATTAATCCGAGTGGTGTTAACATCAAGTTCCAACACCCAGCAGAGCCCTGCTTTGCCCACGTCAGAGTGACCACGACTTGCGTTTGGAAAGACCTTTATTTAAAATCAGCGATTATACAGATTTCCCCCACTTGCCACAGCACAAGTGTCCCAGCACCAGGTCCCCGTGCCCTGGGGCGGCCCCGGCTCACACCAGTCCCAACCATTCCATTGCAAATACAAGGCTTACAAAAGATCTGCTCCTTCACAGCTAACAGGCATTGCATTAACCTCAACCCATTTAGTTTGCTATTATTTCTAGTGTAACCAGACTTAAAATTCGTCTTCTACTAAGAAACCTGGGAAAAGAAACCTTCCTTTAGCAACTGCGTGCAGCAGCAGAGCAATTCCCACCACCTTTGTCACCAGCAGACAGCAGGGCCAGCAGGAGTCAGGGCCTCAGCAGGGAAATATGATCAATAGCAGCATTTTCCACCTGATCTCGAGTTACAGTCGTCTACAGAAGAAGGAACTGTGATCACCAGTAGGGAAGCAGGTAAGTACTGGATCCATTGTTAAAAGAAATCGAGTAGAAGGCAGGATTTACCTTAAATAGGATTAAATACATATTGCAAGACACACCACACTCTGCAGGGGCTGCACATACAGAAGCAGAACCGCGGGTAAGGGGGGGCAGCACATCCCCCCCTCCCCACACCCAATATTCCCACACAACATGGTCAAATTTAAGACTATCAGCACTTGTCTCAAGCTGTCCAGGGATTATTTACAGCGCGGGCAGGGCCGGGAGGGGCTGGGGGCGGTGTGGCTGCAGTCCAGGAGCCCCAGCCCGGCAGGGAGCGGCGTTCCGGGGTCGGGGCACGGCGGGAGCGGGGCTGTGGCGGGGCAGGGCGGAGCTCTCATGCTGCGGGCCCGGCCCGGGCTCACGGGGGGCTCGGCGGGGGCAGGATCCCGGCTCCCGGCGGCGCAGACCGTTGCAGACACGGCAGCGAGGGCGGCGCCGCGGGGTCATCGCTGCTGTCGCCTCCCACGGGTCACACAGACCCCGCTGCGTCTTCAGCCAATAAGCAGGTCCACGATTGTAGATCAACAACAGAACTTTTATTGCTTTATACATGTGGTGCTGTTCAAGGCACTGTGGCACGGGCTTTTAGAAAACTCGGAATGACTGGTGAAGGGACCTGGAATGCGGCAGCGCCGGGGCCGCTCGGGGGCAGCCGCGGCTGGGCCATGCCCGGGGCCTCACATCCCCATCCGGATGCTCTGGATGATCTGGAAGATGGCTGCAAGAGACCGAGAGGGGAGAGAGCTCGCCGGGAGCGCAGACAGCGAGATCAGGGCCCGGGGGACCGTGCCGGGGCCGGGACAGGCAGTGCCGGGCACGGAGAAACAATACCGGGGCCCAGAGGGGCAGTACCGGGCCCAGAGGGGCAGTACCGGGCCCTCACGGGCAGTACCGGGCCCGCAGGGGCAGTACCGGGGCCCACACGGGCAGTACCGGGCCCAGAGGGGCAGTACCGGGTCCACACGGGCAGTGCCGGGCCCTCACGGGCAGTGCCGGGGCCCACACGGGCGGTACCGGGCCCGGAGACGCAAACCCTGGGCCCGTAGCGGCACTACCGGGCCCCGCAGTCACTACCGGGCCCACACGGGAAATACCGGCCCCGCCGCCCGCTCACCTGATCCGCAGACCACGAAGATGAACAGCGCCAACAGCCAAGGCCCGACGGACGCCTTCTCCTCCGGGGCCGTTCTCTGCGGGCACAGACGGCAGCGCTGTCAGCCCGCGCGGCCCCGCCGCCCCCTCCCAGCCCTGCCCGCCCGGCCCGGCCCGGCCCCGCGCACCGAGGTCTTGGCGACGTTCCCGCGCTGTGTGATGTTCTTGCTGTGTTTCTCGTTGGCCATGCGGATGCGCTGCTTGGCCACCATGTCGTCGGCGCTGGGGCTGGGCTGGCCCCGCTCGGGCTCGGGCCCCGCTCCGCTCCGGCCGCCGCTGCCGCGTCAGCACCGCGCGCGCGCCGCCCGCCGGGAGCGCGCCTGGCGGAAAGGGGCCCGACCCGCGCACGCGCCCACCCGGGCCGCGCCCCCTCGCCCCGCCCGCGGGAACGTGGCGCGCGCTGCGCGGCCGCTGAGCCGCCGCCGACCCGGAAACGGAAGCGGAAACGCCGCGCCGTTCCGCCCCCGCGCGGCCCAAGATGGCGCCGCCCACGCCGCTCCTCGCAGGTGAGGCGGGTCCCGGGCGGCGCCGGGGGTCGGGGTTGGTGCGCGGGAGGGGAGGGCGAGGCTGCGCTGGGGTGGCCCGGTGCCCCTCCGGTGCTCCCCCACTGCCCCTCCGGTGCCCGCCGCGCGTCCCTTCCCCAGCGCGCCCCGCCGCGGCGTGGCTGAGTCTGGCCCCGGTTGTGGAGTTCTTGCCAGTGCCGCTCCCGGCCCCGGTCAGGGATCGCCGGGCCCCGTGCTCGCTCAGCCTGGGTGCGGCCGGGCCCTCCCGTGGGTGCCGCTCCTCGCCCCGGGCCGTGGCCGCGCCGGTCCCGGAGCTCTCGGGGCCCCGTGTGGGGAATTCGTTCTCCGGCCGCGGTGGATTCACTGCCGGGGTGCCCGGGGAGCGCTCGCGGGGCACGGGGCGCTCAGCTCAGAGCCCGCCGAGTTCCCGCTGCGGGCGGGGAAGGTCTTGACAAAAGTCGCGTTCCCTCTCGGGATCTCACTGTTTGAACCCTCCCTGACACGAGGGATGCGTGTTTCCCTTCTCTGTGTTTGTGAGCCGCACACGGCGCCTGTTCCCCTCCCGCGGGTCTGGGGGCTGCGGTGGTTCAGGGCGGGTTTGGGGCTCCCGCCGCCGCCTGTTGTGAGTTCGGGTCTGGACGAGGGCCCGGAGGCTCCGGGCCGGGCTGGGCCGGGCCAGGCTCACGTTTAAGGTGTGTTAAAAGCTTCCCTTGGGGTCTCTCGGGACTGGGGTGGACGTGAGCTTTGGGAAATTGCATTTGAGTGTGAGAAAAAACCTTTTATTGTGAAGCCGGGGCGCAGAATGTGGGGAGGATCCCCATCGGCGGGTTCCTGCCTCCCGGCCGGGCACAGCCCCGCACGGGGCGCTCCTGACAGGGGCGGGATGGGATGGGGATGGGGATGGGGATGGGATGGGAGCTCCAGAGGCACCGCGGTTGTGCCTTGGAATCTCCTTAGAGCAAGTGCAGGAAACGATGGGCACGTCTCAGGGTTCACGAATTAGAAAAAAAACATCTGCTTTGGGCAATTTTCTGTGTTTGAAACGAGCTGTTTGTTTCCCCTTGCAGTGAGAGGCTCCGAGGGGCTGTACATGGTGAATGGGCCCCCCAGCTTCACCGAGAGCACGGCATTCCAAAGGTACTGCTGCCCCTGCCACGGAAAAAGGTGTTTTATGGAACTGAAAAATGCCTGGCTATAAGTGATTTCAGAAAACTGGTGGTTTGGAAGGGTTTGCATTTGCCTGAGCTCTCACTGCCAGGTGACAGCCCCTGACTCAGGGCTCCAAAGGTGTTGTGTTCATTTTTGTCAGGGAAACCTCAACTGTGGCACTGTTGGATACTCATGTGCACTTCTTATTTCTTCAGGGATTCTGGAAAAAACTGCAAAGCTGTTGCTTTTAGCAAGGATGGCTCCCTCTTTGCCTGGTGCAATGGAGAAAAGTGGGTGCATTTTATTATCTTAATTTTTGGCTTGTGTGAAATAAATGGAATCATGTTATGCCTCATTTAGTCCTGTCTGTGTAAAGGTGACTGCTGTTAATGCAGGTGTTTGCATGGACACTTTAAATGGAGTTTATTGTTTCATTACTGGCTTTGTTTGTTGACTGTCAGATGAAATATTTGCTGTTCTTCTCCATTCCCATGCAGTCTGGATGTGCTTGCTTTGTCCAGTTGGTGTTTTGTTTTACCTGTTGTCTGGGATTAATCTGTCAATAGAATCCACAGAAAATAATGAGTCTTCACACCTTGTGAACATTACAAGGTCCTTTTTTACAGATCTGGTGCATTATAGAGTTCACTCTGCTGTTTAGAGCTTATGTGCTGCAGATGAAAATATGTGTTATATTCTGACCAGTGGTCACTTTTCTTGGTTTCTGTCATGCTTGGGTTTCTGGTTTTAAAATGTGCTCTTGGAAAAATTTAGTAAAAACAAGAGGTGGAGGGGAAAAGCTCTTCTAATTTTTTTAAATTGACCAAATTTGGGGCATATCTAGGAAAGTCAAATACTTGAATAATTCTCTCAGCTATCAATTAACTGTTGTAAGCATGTTTTATTGAAACACCATCTTTGGTTGCAGAGTCAACGTTGTTAATGTCACCAGAGCCGAGTTACTGCATTCCTTTGACCTCCCAAAGACAGTTTGCCTTGAATTCTCGCCAAAGAATAACGTTCTGGCGACGTGGCAGGCCTATGCAAGTGAGTACTGCACCAGCTGGGGCAGCACAGGCCTTGTGCATTCCTGTCCCATGGCTGGGTCAGGACCTGGCTGGCTCTGTGGGGCATTTACTGGCTCAATGATCAGTGCACAAAGTGCAGAAAGCTCTGTGGGCAGCACGGGAGGGAGGGAGGGATGTCTCTGTCTGGGAGCAGCTGGTGTTGGCCCTCCTTACCCACCTCTGTGCTGGTGGTTGCAGCCTTGCAGTGGGGATAGAATCCCTACACCTCCAAATGTGAGGTCTCTGCAAACAGACTGAGGTTGATGGGTACAGCAATCAGCATTCTCGGGTTTGGTCCCTCAGGGGGAGAAGCTGCATACCTGCAGGAGGTTTATCTGTTTGGGTGTCAGCAGAGCCATGGGGTGGGATGTTGGGGGGAAGCTGATTTAAGCCTCAAAGACCTCTCTGGTTTTTTGCAGCTGCTAAGGATGGCACAGCAGGGGTGCCCAACCTGCAGCTCCACGATCTGAAAACTGGAAAATGCTTGAAGTCTTTTATACAGAAAAAGATGCAGAACTGGTAAATAAGCATTCCAGATGTTAATTGTTCACAAAGAAATGTGGTTTTAAAAATCTGACCCAGGTAAATGGAGCTGTTAGTGTGGTGCTGGCTTTCAGAGCAGTGCCTACTGCTAACTGAAGCCAGGATCTGTGCTTGTGCGTGTCTGTGTGAACTTCATTGTAAATTCACTCTCACCTCACACCACAGAGGAAAGCTGGGCAGACAATACCTAAATCCACTTGTGTATTTCTTGCTATGCAGATGTTATTTATCCACATTAAATGTGTCATGTTTGAACTTACTGGGTTCACAACAGAGGAGAGAAACAGTCCTGGAGTGCTAATGATGAGCATCATTTTGTGTTTCTGGCTTTTCCCTCAATGTGCAGGTGTCCTTGCTGGGCAGACGATGAAAGTATTTGTGCCAGGAATGTGAACAATGAAGTGCACTTCTTTGAGAACAACAACTTCAGTATGGGAGTATTTCTCTACATGTCATCCTTTTATAAATGCTGCTTCCTTTGAGGGGTGGTTTTTGTTTTCTGGTTTTTCTTTGTTTTTCCTTTGCTTGCCTTTCATTCTAAATGCTGCTTACATTCTATTTCATTTGGAATTCAGAATCATTGTGCTTTAATGATGTGTGTTGTCATGTTCTAATTTATTTTTTCACTGACTGACATGGTATGAAATGCATCTGATTCTCAGTTAAAGAGGCCTGAGTCTGTGTAGTTTCTCATTTAATGAGATCCAGGAAATCGCCATTAGAAAACATGAGCTGTAATCACTTCCTTGGTATTGTGTCAAGACTGTTAAAAATGGCTCATTAAAAAATTGATGGCAAAAATGAAATAGTGAAGCCTGAAGATTTTTACCAAGGAGATTTACTGTTGGTGGTAAAATATCTGGAGTGAGTAGATGTTGAAAAGAGAAAGGGGAAGAAGAAAGCAGAAAGATAAAAATTTAGAACAAAAATGTAAAAGAATTAAAGAAAACTGAGGGGAGAACAGCAGTGTGTGGTTTTAGTTTTTCATTTTTTTTTTAAAGTTGATACAAGAATTAGGACTATGAGAGACTCAGTTTCCTGAGAATTAGGCCTGCTGATGTTAACCAGGCTGTGGGAAGCATGGAATGTCAGCCTCAGCAGGATGTGTGCTGGCAGTGCACATTCCTGGGGCTCTGGGGTGATGCTGTTGCCATCAGCTGTTTGTGGGAAGGGGCAGTGCTGAGCCCAGAGCAGCCTGTTGGGAGAGTTATCCCATTTATCCCATGGAGGTGTGAGGGGAGAGCCCCTGCTCTGTGTGATGGCACCTGGGTGTGAGTGAGTCCAGCACAGATAAGGTGAAGAGCATCTGCTTCAAACACAAGCTGTGTTCACCTCAAGTTCAGAGGTTTCCTTTGCTTCTTGAACTTCCAAATACTCAGTTCTGGGTTTCAGACATAGGCTTGATTCAAGTTGGTGTTTGTAGGTAAAATGATGTGGTGAAATGGGAAAATAATGGTTGTTTGCCTAGAAAAAAAGATTGTGATTGTCTTTACTGGTCTGTGTTATCCAGGAGACAGCCCCATGAAAGGGTGTTGTTAGGACATCCAGGTAACGTGGTTTGTCACTAACATCACACATCTCTGGCCTTTTTCTTGGCAGATACCATTGCAAATAAGCTGCATTTGCAGAAGGTCAGTGATTTTGTGTTGTCCCCAGGAGCGCAGCCAACCAAGGTACTTCTCATCCAGCTTCCAATCTTTTCCTTGGTTTTCTTAAAGAAAAAACCCCACTGTGATTTCAGTACTGGTAGTAACCATGCTGTGTTCTGGCAAGGCTTTAACCTGCAGTGAACTCTCGTGGCTGTTTCAGGTGGCTGTTTATGTGCCGGGCAGCAAAGGTGCTCCATCCTTTGTCAGGCTCTACCAGTACCCCAACTTCGGGGGCCCCCAGTCAGCACTGGCCAACAAAAGCTTCTTCAAAGCTGACAAGGTGACGATGCTGTGGAACAAAAAAGGTACAGCAGCTGTGTAATGGCACTTCTGTATTGTGCTGATTTTGGATTGACTGACTTTGGTTACTGTGTGGGGTTTGTGTTTAATTTGCCTGTGCTGATAAATCCTGAGGGCAGCCATTGACACCTTGCTGAGGTGCATTTCTGCACACCCAGGAATGCTCAGCACTTTCCTGTGGTTTCATCATTTTGTATGTTGTAATTCAAAATATTCTATACATGCTGGTAAATTTTGCGGTTGAATGACAAATTCCTCTATATTTTTTTCTGTATTGATAATGCAATTGGATTGTAAACATAAGAACAGTTCATGCAATAATAAAATCTTAATCTGTAGAATTATCTGTGTGCACACATATCATAACTGGGGTGAGCTGACAGGCCTCTGTGCTTTGCTGTTAGCAGTGAGCTGTTTCAGAATGATTCTGTACAAATCATTTTATTTCAGCCCACATAGTTTGGAACACAAGGAAGATTTTAGACAGATGTAGAAACCGTGTGTGGGGAGTGTGAGAGACAGGAAAGAATGATGTCTGGAGACGTTTTGGGGTGCAGGTGTCTGGGGGAAGGGGCAGGTTGGCCCTTGCCCTGCTCTGCACAGGGACACAGCTTTGGGTAACGGGTGTGCACACAGAACATGTTGAGGAAACATTTTGTTCAAGGATTGATCAGGATGTTTAGTATCTGCCAAATTTAACTTAGTGTATTTAATACAGTAAAAAATAATATATTAATTCAATATATCATTATTAAAATATTATTTTAATATATTTTAATATTATATATTAATATTAATATATTAATAATATATTTAACATATTGATTCAATATATTAAATATTAATTATATATAGCTAATATATTTTAATATATTTAATATATATAATATATTTTAATATATGTAATCTATAATATGATTTAATATGATATATTTTTAATAGCTGCAAATGATGCTCACTTGCTTGTGAATGGATAAACTAGGCTGACATTTTCCATCTGAGAAAGGAAAGTATTGAGTCCTTTTGTATTAGCATTTAGTAAAAACTCTATTGGAAAGAGAGCGATACCAGCCCTGTCAGACAGGCAAGCAGCAGGGGCTCCTGGCAGAGCTGGTGTCAGTTAGTGGTGCTGTGTGCAGGGGCTGCTGTGGTTCCAGCAGCTCTGAGTGCTCTCCCTGTGTGTGTTCACAGCCACGGCCGTGCTGGTGGTGGCCAGCACCGAGGTGGACAAGAGCGGGGCCTCGTACTACGGCGAGCAGACCCTGCACTACGTGAGCGCCGGCGGGGAGAGCGCCGTGGTGCAGCTGCGTGAGTGACCCCAGTCTGCCTGCAGCCCCCCCAGTCTGCCTGCAGCCCCCCCTGTCTGCCTGCAGCCCCCCCAGTCTGCCTGCAGCCCCCCAGCCTGCAGCTCCTGCATCCCCCCTGCCTGCCTGCAGGCCCCCTGCCCCTGCAGCCCCCCCAGTCCCTGCAGCCCCCCAGCCTGCAGCTCCTGCAGCCCCTGCTGGGCTGCTTCTGTCATTAACTCATCTCTGAAACAACAGCCTCTTAACAAAAAATCCTTCACCTGTTTTTTTCTGGTTTTTTTTTTTTTGTTTTGTTTTTTTGTTTTTTCTTTCTTTTTTTTCCTGTGTTTTTCCTGTGTTTTTCCTGTGTTTTTCCTGTGTTTTTCCTGTGTTTTTCCTGTGTTTTTCCTGTGTTTTTCCTGTGTTTTTCCTGTGTTTTTCCTGTGTTTTTCCTGTGTTTGTTGTTTTCTTTCTTTGTTTTTCTCCCTCTTTTTTCTTTTTTCTTTTTATTACCTCTGCAGTAAGATGTTGCTTTTTTCTGGGTTGGTTTGGTTTTTTGGGTTTTTTTCCAGTGGCTGAATTTTCTTACCTTTGATAGACTTACCATCTCAATGTCAGTGGCATTAATGGCAGAGAGCAAATGCTTCCAGTTAATCCATACTGATAGTTTGCTTGGGAAGGTGTTCAATGCACAGGAGGGAACTTTGCTCATTTGCTAAGGAGTGGAGCCAGGTTGATGTCTCAGAAATCATAATGGTCAGGAATGTGTGTCACCAAACAGAATAATCCTACCTGCACTTCTAAACATGCAAGATACTGTTACTCAGTCAGCCAGGGCAGAGTGAGAGCAGTTTTTTGAAGTCTGCTGGAAAATAGAAGTCCTTTATTTTGTATTGTAAAATTGAAAGTGTTTTAAGGCATCAGAGTGACATTGGGGAGCAGCAGGTGTCCAGTGGGACAATTTGAGAAGGTCCTGAGGTCATACTTGAGGAAAAAAAAAGGATTTTATTTTACATGTCAAGCTATGCTTACTGTTAAAGTGTTGGTGCTGACCCTACCTATTCCAAAGAGGTAATTTGGAATGACTGCAGTTATTGTTGCAAACTGAAGTTATCAGAAGGTTGTTTTTCCCTCTGTTATTAGTACAATTAATTTTCACCATCAATAATTAGAATATACAGCATTTTAACAAAGCACGAAGAATCGCTGCGGATTTTATTTTGGCTCTGAAAAACGCCATCTCCCAACAGCTGCGTGTTTGTCCTTTTCCTTCAGCCAAGAACGGCCCCATTTACGACGTTGCCTGGAGCCCCAATTCCGTGGAGTTCTGCGCCGTGTACGGTTTCATGCCCGCCAAGGCCACCGTTTTTAACCTGAAATGCGACCCCGTGTTTGATTTCGGCACCGGGCCCCGCAACGCCGCCTACTACAGCCCCCACGGACACATCCTGGTGCTGGCAGGCTTCGGGAACCTCCGGGGGCAGATGGAGGTGTGGGACGTTAAGAACTACAAGCTGATTTCCAAGCCGGTGGCCTCGGACTCCACGTACTTCGCCTGGTGCCCGGACGGGGAGCACATCGTGACAGCCACGTGCGCCCCGCGCCTGCGCGTGGGCAACGGCTACAAGGTCTGGCACTACACGGGCTCCGTGCTGCACTCCCACGAGGTGCCCGGCGACCAGGAGATGTGGCAGGTGTCCTGGCAGCCCTTCCCGGACGGGGTGTTCCCCCAGAGAGCCGTCAGGTACCAGGCGGTGCCCGGGGAGGTGCCCGGTGCTGAGCCCAAGCCCGCGCAGGCGTACAGGCCCCCCGCCCTCAGGAACAAACCCGTGACAAGCTCCAAGCTTGTGAGTAGCAACAGCTTGTTCTGGGGGCTTCTTGGGTTTTTGGTTTCTTTTCTTTTACCCAAGATTACAAGGCTGGTGGTTTGAGTGGGTGTTTTTCTGTCTCTGCTCTCTGTGATTTCTGAAGGTTTTGGGTCTGGCATGGTGCAGGAATGAGTGAGAGTCTCAAGGTCTTGGTTTTCTTGGTTTCTCGTGTTGTTTATTAATTCTTGTCTTAAAATTCTCTGTGCCCAGCCAAGGTGTTCACAGCAGCTCGGACATGATGTGACTCCCCCCGTGATGGGAGGTCACTCTGCTTTTATACAGATAATTATGTGGCTCTTATTTAGAATTCTGTGCCCACATCACTGCGAAAGATGGATGCCAAGACCCTGAGATAGAAAACATAATGATTTTATTATTTTATAGGAAATCTCTGAAGTCATTAGGGCACACAGGGTAGTCAGTCCCATGCAAACTCGAGTGGATGAGTTTGAAACCCTTTTCACCCTTCTTTGGCTGTTCCAAGGAGTGCATACTTTCCCTCTCACTTCCTTTTTTTCTTGTTTATTTCTGGTTCATCTTTGCATATGATCTTGTCTTAGGTAGATTTTGGGGTTTCTGTGCCACCATGGAATATGAGGTTTTTAACCATTTTGCATATCCTGCAGCATGAGGATGAGCCACCCCAGAACATGAAACCCCAGCTGGGAGGCAATGATAAGCCACTGTCTAAAACAGCTCTCAAAAATCAGAGGAAACATGAAGCAAAGAAGGCTGCTAAACAGGTACTGCAGAAGTCATTCTTACGAGGATAATGTTAATTAGTTAATTGGTTTCCCCAGAGGGCAGAATCAGTCTCAGAGCAGTGACTTGTGCACTGAGCCCTCCATGTGTGTTCCATGTGTGGCAGTGTGGGAAGGGCAGCAGAGTTTAACCAGAGTAAAGCAGGTACAAAAGGATCATTCAAAAGTAACAACTTTGAGTCAATGCAAACCTTAGTGAAAATCAGTGTGGGGACAGAGTGATTCTGACTCTTCACGTTCTGCAGGGTATGTTTTGCTCTTAGGTAGGATGTAAGGACAGCCTGGGTGCTTGGTGTTCCCAGCCAAGTCCAGGCTGAGGTGAGTTTTTAGGGCAGACCAGAGACAGCCTGTCTGTCACTTCTGGACTTGCTATTCTTTGACTAGGTAGATAAAAGATAAAAGTCAGCTTTTGGTATTAGCCTTCCAATTTCTACAAACCTCCAAAGCAATAATTTCTTTAAATGCTATTTTTAGAAATTTCTAGCACTGGTTTTGAGCCCTTTCTTTTGCTTCAGAGACAATGACCCAGTCTGCTTTGTAAAATATTTGTGTATATGTTTGTCACATCACCCTTAATCTGACGTTTGCCTGTGCTGTGTGTGGTTGGGATCTTGAGGAAGCAGATAGAAATTAAACAAGAAACAGCCTGTGAGCTGTTCCAGATGAGCCTTTGTCTGTGGAAAGCAGATCAATGGATAATGCAGAACCTCAGAGCAAGTCGGGCCCAGATTTTGGAATACACCAGCAGATTGGGGAAAGAAGAAATATTAAATGGATCCTCTTAAAGTAATTAAGGACGTTTTTCATTCTCTTTGTAATCCAAGGGATTTTCTAGACTGTGTTTCTGTGTCCACAGGAGGCCAAAGCTGATGCACACCAAGGCCCTGCCCAGGCCCAAACCCCACAGAACACTGTGCCTGCCATCACCACGGGGGACCCTGAGGTGGACAAGAAGATAAAGAATTTGAAAAAGGTGTGAAGATATTCTTTTTCTAACAGACAGTATTTCTCCAAGGGCTGGTCTGTCAGGCCTGGTGGGAGTGTAAGGTGAGCTGAGTTGAGGAGGATGCATTTACCTTCATGGTAATGTCCCAAATTTGTACCCACCTCCCTTTGCCCTCCCAGCCTGAGCAGCAGTGCCAGGGCTCCTGAGGGCCCCCTCAGAGGTGGCAGTGCAGGGAGGAGTTTTAAAGCTGACCCTCAGGCTCTGGGCAGGGCTGCCCTGGCAGTGTTTGTGCTCAGACAGGGGCTCTGTGCATCCCCTGGCTGTTGGGACCTGCACCTGCCCAGGGAACAGTCCCCTGTGCTTTGCCCTGTGGTGGGAGTGCAAAGTTACTGCCAGTCTTGAGAATTCTTGCATTAGATAATTCCAGAATAGAAATTGTTAACTTCTGGCCAGAGAATCTTTCCCATTTCTCTTGGCTGCCTCCTGCTGCTCATAGTCTGTGGATAAACATTCCAGGCTTTCTGAGGAAAATGTGTGGTGAGGAGGGAGCCCTTCAGTGAGATAGTGCCTGGTGTTTGTTTCAGAGATGGGGAAGTACTGCTGTTCTCTAGGTTCTGTTCTTGAAAGATATCTCTTATGGGTGGGAAATTCTGGGTGGAGCATCTGGAGATGCTTTAGGGGTTGTGCCTTCTCTGGAGACCTGCCTCCAGATGCATCAGGAGATTGAAGTGCAGCAACTTCTAAGGCTTTTTTTATATTCTTGTTTCACCAGTGTTTTTGTGTTAGAGTGGCCATTGGTATTATTTTTTTTTTTTTTTGCAGAAACTAAAGGCAATTGAGCAGCTGAAAGAACAGGCAGCTGCTGGCAAACAGCTGGAGAAGAATCAGGTACGGCTGAGATCTGTACACTTTATTCCAGGTTCATTTTATAGTAAGCTACATCTATGACATTTTATGCTTTTCTGCTCTAGGTGGAGAAGATTCAGAAAGAAGCTGCTCTCCTTAAGGAATTGGAAGACCTAGAACTGGGTGTTTAAATCTTCCTTGAGCTCCATTATGGTGCTAACACAAAGTTCTTGCAAAATCTAGTTTGTTAAACATTTCAGAAAATGACCAACGGTGCAAGAGGCCACAGATTTGCTGCTCGTTTGCCTTTGAAAAAGAGTTCTAAAGATTCATGCACATTAAGGTGTAAGCAAGTGACAAGTAACCATCAGTTCTGCTGCTGTTCCAACGAGAAACGCGCTCCTTTTCCGAGAACGTACTGCCTGAACCAGATTGTTCATCCTCATTTGGGCGGGACAAGGGAAGGCGATAAAGACATTTGATAGCTTTATTATATTTAAAAAGAGAAGCGATCTTTATGCAATAACGGGGTGTAGATAAAAATAAAAGAGCGTTTAATAAGGGCGAGCTGTCCTAGCCGTGTGTGTCCGCCTGGGGGCGCGCTGGGGGCGGGACTCGGGCGTAGCCCCGCCCATGCTGAGGCACCGCCCACGCTCAGGCCCCGCCCCCGCCGTGCGCGTTCCCGAGGGGAGGCGGGCGCGCGCGCGGTGCCGGAGCGGCGGCGGCGAGATGCGGACGGCGGGGCTGCGGCGGCGGCTGCCGCTGTTGCTGCTGCTGCTGGCGGGGCTGGCGGCGGCTCCGGGCGGCGGCGGCGCGGCGGCGGCGGAGCAGGGCGGGCTGCCGGCCAAGAAGCTGCGCATGGCCTACGCCACCGGGCCGCTGCTCAAGTTCCAGATCTGGTGAGGGGCGCCCGCCAAGATGGCGGCGGCCAAGATGGCGGCGTCCGCCGGGCCCTCGCTTCTCCTTCCCTCCCTCGTTTTTTTTTTCCCCTTCCTTTCCCTCAGCGCCGCGGCGGCCTCGCTCGCTCTTGTTGTCCGTGGAGCGGCTACTCCGAGGGCCGCCCCGTCCCGGGTGACCTGTCGGGGCGTCCGGCGCTGCTGGAGCGTGGGAGGCGGCCCCGGGCGGCTCCGTCAGTGGGCCCCGCTCTGGCCACCCGCCATAAAACCGCGCTTTTCGGCCCTTAATGCCGCGTGTGGCCTTGTGCTGGTGCGGGCTAACGCTGGGGAGGAATCGATGACTTAGCAATGGCTGTGATTTTGTGTTTGTTTTGATGCAGTGCCCGTGTTGCAGGCGGTGCGTTCGGGCACCTTTGCACCGTTCCGGGGCTGTTGCCGATGGTGGCGGCGGCTCCGAGCGGGGCTGGGGCACACGGATCCTGTTTGGGGGGAGAAAAGCTCCCAACAGGCCCGGAGCGCTCGTCACCGGCCGGAGCAGAGCCTGGGCCGGGCCTGCGGGTCCCTGGGGCGCTGCAGAAGCGCTCGGGGGAAAGCGATGGGTTTGGGGTCTGGCGGTTTATCGCAGGTTTATAGGGGCGACCTCTGAAAGGCGAGGCAGAGGGCGGCTCGGGAATATTTAACTCCTGAAGTTCCTGTGCTGACATAGGGGTGGCTGGGAGCTACATTGCCTGTCTGGGCAGTGCCAGAGAGGGCTTCAAACGTCTCTGTGTAAAGATATATATATTTTTTTAAATTTTTTTTATTGTTATTATTTTTTTTTGGCACAGAGCGGGGAATTGCTTATATCAACTTCCTGAATTAATCCTAACTTAACCGATTTTTCCAGGGAAAGTGAGTGCGGTGATGCCCAGAGGGTGTTTCCAGGGCTCTGTGTCTGTGCTGGGATGTGGAGCAAACCAGAGTCACACCCGGGGCTGACCCGCTGGGGATTGGGATGTGTAATTTCCCCGCGGGTCAGGTTTTCTCTGTGCCACATAAAACACCGGTTCTGTTGTGGCTGGGAGGGGCTGTGGGGGCGCTGGGCAGCGCTGTGGTGACAGGGCTGTCTGTGTGCAGTGTCTCCTGAGGATACAGGCGGGTGTTTGAGGAGTACATGCGGGTCATCAGCCAGCGGTACCCCGACATCCGCATCGAGGGGGAGAACTACCTTCCTCAGCCCATCTATAGGTGAGCCTGTCTCTCTGTGCTCTCTGTCTGTGTGTCTGTCTGCTTTCCCGTGCTCAAACACGTGCCTTTTCACTGAAATTATACTGAAAACGTGAACTTCAGGGGATTTTCTATTGCCATTACATACAAGCGTGGTGATTTTCTGCCTTCCATACAAGTGTCACTGTCTGGATATCTTTATGAGGAGGCCTGTCATGTCCAACCTAAAATAAATTACATAGCTTTATTTTTTTTTTTTTTTTTTTTTTTTTTTTGAAACAGTGAATTTTCCCAGCTTTTCTTCATGCTGTATCTGGACATAAATTCAGTTTGTTGCTCAGGCTTATGCACTTAGTGACACAAATCCCTCTAATGGGTTATGGGCACAAACAGAGGAAGGGAAAGTTGAATTTTAATATCTGAGTCAGGGAGAGCTCACTCACCTCAAGGGAGAGGCAGCCAGAGTGGCCTCTGCAGCAGCTGTGGGGGGAAAGCCCAGAGAAATTCAGAAGAAGACAAAACAGTGTTATTCCTGTCAGCTAGAGCAGCGTGCCCACGCCGGGGAGGGATGCCATAGCGACGGGGTGGCTCCTGGAGCAGTGGTTGGCCCGAGCTGTGGCAGGGTTGTGGTGGTGGGAGGCTGCAGTGCCTCGCTGTGGGCTGCCTGTGGGGAGCTCTGCATGGCTGGGAAAGCTCCACTGTCAGTTAAACCTGTCTGTAAGATGGAGCAGCTTCTTCAGAAACTCTGTCTGCTCTCAAGTTCAGGCATATGTAAGTTAAAGCAAAGTCCCACTTGAGGTCTGCTGAGGAGCAAAGAATCTGTCTGGGTTTACAGGAAGGTGTCTTTCTGGGGTGCTGTGAAAAAGCTGGGCCTTATTGGGGATGTTGTTAAATGTGTGTTGGTTTTTTGTTTTGTTGGTTTGATTTGGTTTGGGGTTTTTTTTACAGTGAGATAAACCTTCTTGCAAAGTCTTGTACTTCTCTGAAACATTTGATTGTACATTGTCAAAATTCTTGTAGTGAGGTGAATTACAGTTGTGTGTGGTGAAGTAGGAACAGAACATTTCATTCACTGGTGTGTGTTGTCTCCAACAGGCACATAGCATCCTTCCTGTCTGTCTTCAAACTAGTATTAATTGGCTTAATCATCGTTGGCAAGGACCCCTTTGCTTTCTTTGGCATGCAAGCTCCAAGCATCTGGCAGTGGGGCCAGGAAAACAAGGTAAAGGACATCCTTCTTTTAGCCTGAAAAAGCTTCAGAGTTACTTCCTGAGGGTGCTCTGTGAGTCCCTCAGTTCTGACTGATTGACCTTCCATATGCTACAGCCTTACAGTAGAATAATTCTTACCAGTCGTGCTTTGTGCTTTTGACAAACCCAGATGTGCTTCTGTGATCTCTTTCCAAGCTGCTGCTGCTGCAGAGGGGCAGCTGAGGTTGACATGCTGACAAAGATGATAAAAGTTTTTTATTTTTTAGGGCTCAAGAGTAGCATTTCAAGCCAGTGTTGTTGATGTCAAAATTACAGCATCTCTTCTTTTGTTGTCTCGTAACTGTTTTGCAGTTGGTGCTTCCATCAGACTCCTGATAGATTAGGCAGCAATTAGAAGGGCGTTAGAAAAATGAAGCTGAAACGTTGTGGGTGTTTTTGGAGAGCAGAGTGGCGTGACATTGTGGGAGAATATCCCCGTGAGTCAGTACTGACGATGCCAGCAGATTCGGGGTGTTGCACTCCGATCCAGAGCAGCCTTATTCCAGATGTATTGCACTGGACTGGAATGTGCAGACCTTTGCTGGGCTGCCCAGAGCCCTGGGTGTATCCCTGGCCATTTTCCGTGACCAGAAGCCCAAAGATGTTTCCAGGTGAATTAAATGGGCCAAACCCGGGCCGGGCCACGCAGCAAAGCCGCTGTCGCTGTGCCAGGGCCTGCGGTGCTGCAGTGACCTGTGTGACTGTGCTGGGAGCAGGAAAGGGAAATCACAGAGGGGCTGGCAGTCAGGGGGGGCTGCATGGCTGGGGATGCTGTCCTTTTCTCCTCAGTCACCCACAGGCAGAGAACATTCCAGATGAGGAGCTGGGAGGTGTGCAGGAGGGCCGGTGGCTCCTGTGCATGTGTGACTTGCCTTGCTCTGCTGATTGTGGCTGGGCCCTTGGTGTGTGATCTGGAGATTGCTGTGTTCCCCTGTCACACTGCCAGCCCCTGCAGCTGGCTGTGCTGGGTGCAGGGTGTGCAGAGGGCTGCCAGCTGGGCGGGTTTGGAGCTGGTTTGGAGCTTTTCTGGGGAAGGCAAGGTGCACAGTCTGTAGGAGGAGGAGAGGGAGGGGTCTGTAGATGGGAACGTTCCTTGGGCGACCACAGAGGGAGTTGAGAGGCACCATGAGCAGCAGCAGGGGTGGCTGGCATGGTGAGGTCTGTGTGATCCTTGTTCCCTTCCAGGTGTACGCCTGCATGATGGTCTTCTTCCTGAGCAACATGATTGAGAACCAGTGTATGTCCACTGGGGCTTTTGAAATCACTTTGAATGGTAAGCTGAGACTTTGTTTGAGGGGTGTCACATATTCATTCATGTGTTAGAGCTGTGGGGTGGGCAGAAGAAGGGGTGGTGTCAGGAGATTTATGTCCCAAATGGGATATGTGGAAGGTGCCATCCATTTGGATCTTCAGATGTTGTCTATCACAATAAATGATGAAAATCATAGAAGTCTTATAAAGCAGTTTTTGCAGATGTCAGATATTCTAGAATAGCTCTGTAAAAACTTACTCAGAGGGATATTTGGTCCCTTGGAATAACTGTGTTATATTCTTTTTTGTGTGTAATGTGTGTTAAATAAGAAACCATCAGCTAGGGGCACGTACTCTCCAATTAGATGCTTTCCCAGTCTGTTCTGCAGCATCCTTTAGCCTTGGGATCCTAAAGAATCTGTTACAGGATTATCAGTACTGGTGGACAACAGTACTGATTTTTCAGGTTGAAAGGAACATCAGTGGATATTTTGCACCTCTCCATCAGTATGATACACTTCTAAATGGAAGCATTAGATACTCTGCTCTCCTAGTTGAGGTTCAGCACAGCCAGAGGTTGGAAGCATTGTTGATTCAGATGTTTTCCTCACCATAGATCAGTGCAGCTCACACTTCCCAGAGCTCCACAATTCCATGTCTGCAGCAGCCCTGCCTGTTTCCTGATGCTCCCAGTGTAACGGTGCTTTTCTCCTGTGTGTGTTGTGTGCCAGATGTCCCAGTGTGGTCGAAGCTGGAGTCTGGGCACCTCCCTTCCATGCAGCAGCTGGTACAGATCCTTGACAGCGAGATGAAGCTCAACGTGCACATGGAGTCAATGCCCCGTCACCGATCATAGCCCCATCCCACAGCACTGAAACCTCTCGTAAGTGTCCCCAGGGCGTGTCCCAGTGGGGCAGGCACACTGGAGACTGCATTTGGGATTGTGTTTGCTCAGTTCAGTGTTCTTTGGGACAGCCAGCTCCCAGTGTGGTGTCACAGAGGTTGTTTGGGTGGGAGGTTTTGGGATGTGGCTCATTCTGCCTGTGTCAGAGCACGAAGCTGGCACCCCATGAGGCAGGAGAACATGTGTTACTGCAGGCAAAAGGCCTAATGCCAGTGAAGTGTGTGGTGCAGAGATCAGAAGCACTGTGTTTAAGTGCCTTAGAACAGCCTCTGTGCAGGGGATTAAAGTCTCCCTGGCTTTTAACCCAGTTGAACAGGATGCTGTCCTGTCCTTGCTTAACCCTGGGGAGCAGAACCTTGTTGTGCTCTGGTTGCTGTACTGCCCTGCCCCTCTGTGAGAGCTCCTCAGCTTTTGGTAGCGCAGGGTTCACATCCTGGAGGTGTTTTATGGCAAACCACTTCCATCTTCCTGTGTCACCTGTGACTTTGAAAACGCAAACCTTACGGTTCCCCAGCTTGGGCGGGGCTGGGGCGGGTGTGGGCGGAGTCAGGACAGGTGTAAGCCAGGCTCAGGGCAGGTGTGGGCGGAGTCAGGACAGGTGTGGGTGGGGCTCAGGACAGGTGTGGGCGGGGCTCAGGACAGGTGTAAGCCAGGCTCAGGACAGGTGTGCTGCAGGTGCTGTGGCACAGATGTTGCCCACTGTAACCAGGTGTGTCTCCACAGACGTTGGGTGGTGGTTCCCAGGCCGCGTGGTGCAGATCCATGAAGGCCTGCACTGAAGACAGCTGCTGTTGGTGCAGGCTGGATGCCTCTCCTGCAGCCACGTTGTGCCTCCTGGACAAACACTCAATGAGCCCTGTTTCAGTGCTGGCCAGTCCACACTGCACAGCCACGAGTGCAATAATACTGTATAGTTTTTTTAAGACTTCATTCGACCAGTTCATAGATCAGCAATGCAGGCATTACTAATGGTAACTTATTTTATATTCATGTTTCACACAATGGCAGATTGAGTTGATACCTAATTTTTCCTTGGAAAAAGAGAAGTTTGTTTAATCTGTTGTATTTTATATGAATTTATGTTCTTTTTGTAGTTTAAAATGAAATTATAGGAGTGTCTGATATTGTCCTAAACTGTTGAGTAATTGATAGCTGTCTATCAAATCTCTTTAATGTGGTTAAAACAGGTTTGTATATTTTTCAAAATCTATGGCAGAGTCGAACAGTGCATTATATACTGAATTATATAAGCAAAATTATATGCGGAATAGTTACATCATTTGGTGACTTCAGTGAAAATTAAAATCAGCTACTCTTAAGTCATGTGGGCCAGCCTCAGCAGTTCTTCCTTGGCCATTTGAGAGATGAGCTGGGCCTTCCTGCTGTCCTAAATAGAACCCAAGAACATTAATTGAAATAAAGAGTTCCCATTTCCTGTGTGAAGTACCTTGTTTCTCACTGATGGACATTCTTGGAACTGCAATTGAAAAAGCGTATAAAAAGCCAATTTCCAAAGTTACTGACCTTGTAGTTGTTGTGTATAAGCCCCTAAGACCCTCCAGTGTGGGGAGGGGCACGTGGGGCTTGGCCTTACCCTTCAGGCACCTGCCACAGTTCAGGTGTGGCCTCCTGGGGGAAGCTGGCCAGGTGAACCCCAAGTTTCAGCAGCAGCTCTGAGAGGCTGCAGCACCAGGGGCCTCTGAACAGCCACTGACAGCTGTGTTTGCAGTGCTTGAACCAGAGCCCATCCCAGGCCCCAGCTGGTGCTCCCTGAGCCAGGCAGAGGTGGTTACTTTGGGCAGGGGGAGGGCATTTGTCACTCTGTGTCACCTTGTCTTGTATCTGCAGCTGGCTGAGCTGCCATGGAACAGTTGGGAACTAGGAACAGTTGGGGCATTCCTGCCAGTGCCACCTTCTCATCAGCAGTGGCAGGGCAGTACCTGTGTGGGTGACTTAAGCAAACACCTGCCTGTGTCCCTGTCCAAGGCCTGGCTTGGCTGTGCTCTCTGTTGTCACCCTGTGCCTTAGCCAAGGGCTGCAGTGACTCCTCGGCTGGGGCTGCAGACAGGAGGGAGGCTGCTCAGGAGCAGTGCCCTGCTGTGGAGCACAGCACTGCTCTCCCTGAGCAAAGCCCTCTCCTGCCTCCATGCCCAAGGTGCCATCAGTGCAGGCTGGTCCTGCAAGACCCATCTGGGGCTGTGTGATCAGCCCTGCACTGCCCTCTGCTCTGGGCCAGGGCAGGCCAGAGGAGAAACCTTGCTGAGCACATGCCACAGCACCGGGGCCTGTCTCTGCCCCCTTTTGCCTTACAGCACACACACACACTGCTCAGAGCTGCTGTGCGTTTACTATCGCCTTGATGGAGCTGCGCAGCTCGTCGCTTATGTCGGCAGCCATGCAGAGCTCCAGGATCTTCACAGCCTGGGTTATCAGGTACATGGGAGGCTGCATTTTGTTCCACTGCTCGCCGGAAGGGAAGTTGAGGCATCCCCGCATCCTGTCGAAGAGCTGCAGGATCCTGACGCGGAAGGCGAGCAGCAGGAGCTCGTCCTCCCCCAGCTGGGCTGCAGGGGGCAGCTGGCTGCCGGCGCTGACCTGCAGAGCAGGGGACGTGTGTCACAGAGCCAGCGTCTCCCGGCAGGGAAACCCGCCCCTGGGACAGGAGCCTGCTGGGGAAAGGAGCTGCCGTGCACCCTGCCCACATGGATCAGCTCTTCTCCCTGTGCCAGGGGACCCTTGGGGATTAGCCAGGGACCCGCCTGGGACTGGAGTCCCCCACTGTGGCCCCTTGCAGAGAGCTGGGGCTGGCAAGTGTCCCATCTCCACAGGAGTGGCAGGAACACACGCACCTCCATGACTTGCTTTTTGGGGAAGGAGCATTGGACAACATAGGGAGCATCCACCACGGGATAAGTGCAGATGGGAGCTTCCCTGGCTGCCCCTCCCGTTGTGGGGAGTGGCTCTGCACAGGAACAGTTACCTGCACTCTGGTTCCCATGTTGAATTTTGCTTGTCGCCCCATGGCAAGGAAGGAGACGAAGATCCTGTCCTGGGCCAGGATCCTGACCCCCACGTGGCGGTTCAGGGAGATGAAAATGGGGCTCAGTGGGACGTGTGGTTCCGGTGACAGGTTTGGCCACATCCACCTTCTTACCCTGTTGCCTGCTTGGTCCAAATACTGCCCACCCTGGATACTCATATTTATCCTAAAGAAAGAGAAATGGAAGGTGAACCCTGTTAGCTCCTGTGGCAGAATTCCCCTAAGGGATGGGACAGAGGCACAGCAGGGGCAGGGTCTGTCCCCCACCTCTCAAGGCACAGCTGGGTTGCTTTGCTGCTCTGGGGGGCACCTGAAGCAGGGCCCATGAGCTGCTTGTCTATTTTTGGACACTATTAAAAATACCCTTTATGGCCTTTGAAATGCCAATGCAGAGAGGAGACAGCAAAGCTGCTGAACGCACCACTCATCTCCGTTCCGGTAATAGCACGTGCTCCTGCCATCAGACTGAAACAGTGCTCGGATTCTGGTCGTCTTCAGCTCATCTTCCTGTACGATGAGACTGTGATGGTCTCTCTCTCCTGTAATGATGATGGCCAGGTTTCCAGATGGATAGCTGCTGCCAGGTAAGGTGTTTGTAACCCTCTGCTTTGCTTGGTTGGTCTGTTATACCACACTAAATACTTCTGGGTACTACTTTGGGCTGTAAAAACTGATATATTACCCAGAGCACTGTGTTAAAAGTGTGCTGCTCCCTTGGGCTGGGTCTTGGAAGCCAGTGCTCACTGGAGCTGCTGGCTGCTGTTTGAAACCTCATCCCAGGAGCTGTGTCAGGTTTCACTGCTGCTCCTCAGACACCGAGTGGGAGTGATGAGCTGGGTTGTAATAAAGTGGACTGGGACACACTTAAAGTTAGTAACAGCCCTGGACTAATGCAGGCAAGTGAACCCTGTAAAGGATACAATAACTGCGAGCTTCCGTCTGGGAGCATGGTAAGAAATTTCTTCCCATTTTTGTAGTACTTCTGCACCAATTTTGCCTTCCCCACCTAAGATTGAATGGATAAAATGAATGAGAGCAGCCTGGCACAGCTGCCCTTTGAAAATGGACACTGCCAGGCTCTGAGTGCTCAGAGCACTGACACGTCCAAGGTGATCCTGTGGCTGTCCTGCAGGTACTCACCTTCTTCCCCAGGAGACTGAAATCGTAGCTGAGGGCGCTGCGGGACATGGGATCCTCTTCGGGCTGGGACTTGGGCCTGGGCTCCTTCTTGGGCCTGCGCTCCTTCTTGCGCCTGTGCTCCTTCCTGGGCCGGGGCTCTGGCTCGGGCTTCTCCTCGGGCTGGGGCTCCAGCTCAGGCTCCTCCTTGGGCTGGGGCTCCATCCCAGGCTTCTCTTTAGGCTGAGGCTCCATCTCCGGCTTCTCCTCGGGCTGGGGCTCCATCCCAGGCTTCTCCTCGGGCTGGGGCTCCATCCCAGGCTTCTCTTTAGGCTGGGGCTCCAGCTCGGGCTCCTCCTCGGGCCAGAGCTCCGGCTCAGACTCCTCCTCGGGGCAGGACTCGGGCTCGGGCTCTTTCTCCAGCTGGGGCTCTGCCTCGGGCTCGGCCGCACCCACTGCGGGCTCTGGTGTCCCCTCTCTTGTGACACTCAGCTCTAAAGACTGGTCAGACAGCTCTGTGGACACGGGTCTCTTCTGCTGCCTGGAAAATAGAAGCGCTGTTGACACCTCATGTATCGTGTTTGGAAAGTTGCTAGCAGTGGATATCCCTGCTTTAGGAACACAATTTCTGAAACTGCTTTTCTCTGTGCTCACAGTTCCAATTAACAGGCAGCAGAGTGTCACCAAAATACTCATACCTGAGCAGAAAGGAATTGTGCCCACACAGGTTCCAGTGAACAGACTGTCCCTGCAGTGGCATCAGCTCTGCTGGCAGGAGAGCTGAATATTGTAATGGGCTTTGGATTGGGATTTTATGTGAAGGAGAAGGACAGATGCCCACAAGATCAAGAAAACAACTCATCTCCAAGAACATTTTCACTATTCTTGCATAGCTTCCTGTGAATCTGACAGTGGGACAGTGGTTTGGTGTGTGCTCTGTACATAGGAGGCACTCGCACCCACAGACTGTGAAGGATTTTCAAGGAGACCAACAGTTTACTTCCAGGAGTACTGGTTTAGCTTTCATTTTCCCTGTGGCTTAGGCTTTCCCTGTAGGCTTAAACTCTTGCACAAGTTTTTTGGGTGTCCTGCTAAATGGCCTGAGAACTCGCAGAGTTCTTGTGTGTGACTCTGGAAACTGTAATCCAAACACTGTTTATGGAGCAAAACAGAAATACAAACTCCAGCTTTGTTTCAGTGCCAGAGGTAGAAGCTACACCCAAACACTGTCCCCTCCCAGAGCTGTGGGATTGTTGGCTCTACCTGTCTCTAGACAGTTCATCTGTCATCACTGGAATTGACACTTCACTTAGCCCATGCCTTGTCACCTCCTTGTGCAGCCTGGCAATGGAGGAGCCAGGAGGGACCAGAGAGAGTATGAACTTTTGAAAGGTTTTTCTTCTTTCATCCCTCTCCCTGTGTTTTCTTAAGGCTCCTTTTGCCCTGAGAGCTCCCTGTTGTTCATTACGCAGACCCGATCCCAGTCCCCCCTGTACCTCCAGTCCTCCTTTGACAGCAGCAGGTTGGACTCAGAGCCGACGGATTCATCGGTGCTGAGGGCTCTGGGAAGGCTGTTGGCATCCTCGGGTGTCCTGGTCTCGGCTCTGAGGTCACAGAGCTCCCGGCAGTGCTCGCAGCAGAGTCTCTGGAAGGCAGAGCAGCCGTGAGTGGCCGTTCCTCAGCACAGCCCTGCCCGCCCCTCCCGCCCGCTTACCTTTTCCTGCTCCTGGGAGAGAGGGACACCCTCGGGGAGGGGGATCGGCCTCTGCAGGTCGCCGCAGGACTGGCGTGTTGGCTCAGCGTTCTCCTGTGCCTGCAGCGGTGAGAAAGGACGTGGGGAACCAGCCCCCAGAGCCCCAGGTCAGCGCGGCCAAAGAGGGCTCTGCTCAAAGTCAGCAAATGTGACAAAGCACCCGAGGGCTCTCAGGACAGATCTGTGTCTGCGGGGTCTTGGGACGATTTAACTCAAAACACTGGGGTCAGGGAACCACCACAAAGAAAAGCAGATGTGCTGTAAATAATAAACGCCCCCAAAGAAAGGGAATGACTGTGGTATTTATGGGCTCCGCTCCTCCCCAGGGAAGCTGAGCGCACAGAACACCGCGGCTGAGGACTGGAATGCATTACAGAGGGAAAACCCGATGTCTGCGGCCGTGGGAGTTTCCGAGGAAGGCCCGGCAGACTTGGTGATGCAGAGCTGCTCACACCTGACCAGATGCAAACCAGGCTGGCAGCAGGGAGTGTTTTGAGGATGGGAACCGGATATCCTGAAACAAAATTCCCTTTCTCCCCGCCTCGTGCCTCGGATTAACTCTGTGGTGACTTTACTCTGCTTGGGGTTATGGGGAGCTCTCTGCTCTGCTCGTATTCTGTGGCTGTACCTATTTATATTCATTTTGTATCTGATTTAGACAAAATATTCCACTGGGAACCTCTCAACAGAGGATGCAGCAGTGCGGGGAGGCTGCACAGCCTCTTGGTGCCCAGGTGAGGTGTTTGAACAGACTCGCACAAGGAAAACCTGCCGTGCAGGGGCTCCTTTGCGGGCTCTACACGGAACCGTGTGAAGGAGGCCGCGGGGAGCGCCCGGGCCCAACCGACCTCGTGGTGTTCGTTTGGCTGTGCGGACTCGGGCCTGCGGGCCGGGAGGGCGGGCAGGCTCTGCGGGCCGGCCAGGGGTGTCTCGCACCGCGGCTCTGCCGGGCGGTCTGTGCCCTCCTCGGGGGGCTGGGGCCAGCGGGGCTCGCTCTCTCCATGGCCCGCCCCATGGTCCGCCCCTCCGCTGGGCCCCGCGGCGCGGCCCGGCCCGTCCATGCCCGGCCCGTCCATGCCCGGCGGTTATGGCGGCGTCTCCAGGGCGACGGGGGGCGCGGGGGACGCCGGGACGGCTCCGCCCATTCATGGCTGCTCCGCCCCCAGCCCCGCCCCTTCCCGCCCCAGCTCCGCCCCTTCCCGCCCCGGCCCCGCCCCTCCCGTTATTCCGCGCTCCGTTCCCGGGCCCGCCCCGGGGAGAGGAGCCGGGGCGGCTCTCGGGGGCAGCTCATAGTGCCGGCCTGTCCCGAGCCGCCTGCCGAGCCCCGGAGCTGCGGCTGCTGCCGGGAGCGGGACCGGGAGGGACACGGTTACCGAACCCTGTCCGGACACGGTTACCGAACCCTGTCCGGACACGGCCTGTGTGCACCTCAACACCGCCCCAGGGGTCTCCTCACACCTGTGATACACGCCTGTCACTCACCTGTCACACACCTCCCCGGTCTCTCCAAGGAATCCGCACACACAGGTCGGAGAATAAGAGACAAACAAACCCAGCACAACCCCAGCCGGGTTTGGGGCGCCCCGGGACAGCAGGTGTGTCACTGCACCCCGAGAGAACAGGTGTGTCACTGCACCCCGGGACAGCAGGGGTGTGCCACTGCACCCCGGGACAGCAGGTGTGCCACCGCACCCCGGGACAGCAGGGGTGTCACTGCACCCCGGGACAGCAGGGGTGTGCCACTGCACCCCGGGACAGCAGGGGTGTGTCACTGCACCCCGGGACAGCAGGGGTGTGCCACTGCACCGGTGCTGTCTGTGAGAACCGGCAGGGTGTCACTAGCACGGGGGTCCCACAACAGAGTAAATAATCCTCACCCGTTTTTCAGACACAAAGAGCACGTTGAGGCGCAGCCGGTGGTGCCGGTGCCGGGAACTGCCCGTGGCCCTGCGGGGTCCTGCCGTGGCTCCCGGGATGGCCACAGCCCGTCTGGGCCCTGCTGCAGCCCCCGCCCCGACAGAGCCCTGGGAGCTGTGCTGTGCTCCCTATGGGCCCACCAGTCCCCGCACACCCACCTTTGAATTGGTGCTTCAAGTGGGAACAGCTGTTGGGGGAACTGTAGCGACAGGAAAGCTGCTTCCCAGGCACAGGTGTTGCTCCCTGGGTATCAGATGCTCCTGGGGGCTGGAGAGCAGCCGAGGGGCTGCAGGACACCGGCCAGGTGCTGTGCCCTGGCTCTGCCCTGCTGTGAGCTCTGCCCGCTGTGAGCTCTGCCCTGGCTCTGGCTCTGCCCTGCTGTGAGCTCTGCCTGCTGTCAGCTCTGTCCGGACGTGCTGCACCATCCCTTCCAGGGCTGGGGGCTCCAGAGGGGCCAGTTCTGCTCAGAGCCAGGCAGCCTCAGTGACCTCCCTGCGTGTCCTGAGGAACTGCCACACTTCCACTTGGGAAGTCACATCAGCTGCCTTGGGGAGAAAACCCCAAACCTGAGGGAATCCTGAAATTGATGTCACCTGGAAACAGCTCCCTGTGGGAACCTGGGAGGCTGCACCTCCCTCCCTGGCAGTGCCAGCTGAGCTGTTCCTTGTCCTACACCCAGTTTCAGTCAGAGAAGACACAAGGTGATGGGTTCCTTTTGTTTGGCTTTTCTGAGGTGAAATCTAACAAGGGTTTCCCACTCCTTCAGACCTGAGTGGTGAGGACAGACCTAATGATAACGTGTGATAACTTATCTAATAGGTAACACTGGAGTAATTAATTATTCCTGTTGTATTCAAAGTCACACTATAGTTCTGCTCTATGCAAAAATCCTCTTTTGTCCCAATTTTCAGTAAGAAAATTACCTTCCACTATAAGTTGTTCTCAATTATGGAAAAATTAATCAAATCATTAGGAATTCTTGCTCAAATCCTGATGAGAGCACAGGTGGTAACAGCTGTTGGAACCGTGGCCTGACTTTGCTCCTGCTTATATTGGAGGCAATTAGTTCCCCAGGCTGATGCTGCTGGAGCTCTGCCAGCACAGTGCAAGTGAGACCAGCTGTGGCATCTTTAATTGTTGGTATTCAGTGCCTGGAGAGCAATTCCTTGGGAGGTTTTTTCCATGGTCACTTCCAAGCTCTTGCAGCCAGACTGAGCTTCCCTTCACTGAGGCCAAACTTGTTCTTGTGCACTTTCCCGAGGGCTCTGCCAGGTGCTGGGGGTGGCTGCTGAGGGCTTGGACAAGGCTCCAGAGGGGGAACACTGTCAGGCCTGGTTTTCCCCCTCTGGAGTGTATTTATCCACAGAAAGCCCCACCTGCCCCGTTCCCGTCCCACTGTGGAGCAGCTGCCACGCACCCCTGTGTTAGCACAGCTCCTCAGTGTGGGTTTTACAAAATATTTATTGCAAAATAAAAGAAATATGGCAACAAAACTTAAATAGCAAATGACAAGACACTGGCCATAAAGCTTTTGCTCTGTTATGAACCTTTCACAATAATCAACAGCAGAGTGTGTCACAGGGCCCTGCACAGGCACAGCCCCGTGGCTCCAGCCTTCTGCACTCTGAGATTTGTGTCTCCTGCCTGCACCTGTGCCTGGCCTGATCCCTAAGGCAGGCAGGAGGCAGCAATTCCATACCCTGTGAGATGTGCCATACCCCAGCCCTTCTCTCCCTTCTCCTGTTAAAGCCACCAGTGCCTTCCCTTCCCTTAGGGAGCAGGGAATGAGAAACATTGCTGAAGTACCCACTGCTCCCCTCACAGCTGCTCCTGTGACAGGCTGCTTGGATTTCCTTCCTTTCTCACCCACTGGGAAAGGACAGGCAGCCAGGGAGGAGTACAGGGAGACTGTGAGCAGCCAGGGGTCAGGTCAGGAATGTTAAAGCCTGAAAGAATTAAGTCTGCCCAGGGGCATCAAGGGCAACAAGCAAAGCAACCTCTAGAGGTGCACTGGTGGTAAAAGTAAGACCTGGGAGAATGGGGACCCTCCATGGAAGGAAGTGGGAAACCCAATTCTCTGGGATGTGGGGAGGGCTCAGGTGCTCAGCCTGGCTGCTCCAGCCACACCACCCAAGTCACAGGAGGCAAAGGGAGACTGGGAGAACAAACACTGCCTGCAGTAGGAGAGCACTGGGGTGGAGAAGGTCTGAGGGACCTGAAGGTGCACAAGTCCATGGGACCTGAGGAGATTCACCTGGGGGTTCAGAGGGACTCTGGAGGAAGTGGCTTGGCCACTGTCCCTCATGGTCCAGGAGCTGTGGCATCCAGAGGAGCCCCCACTGACTCCAGAAGGGAAAACATAACCCCCCTTTTTTAGAAAGAGGAATAAGGAAGATCCAGAGAACTGCAGGTGGTCAGGGCTCACCTCAGTGCCTGGAAAGAGCCTGGAGCAGATCCTTCTGGAAACTATGCTAAGGCACATGGAAAATAATGAGGTGACTGGTGATAGCCAACATGGCTTCACTAAGGGCAAGGCATGAGAACCTGGAGCCCCTTCCAGTGCCCAAAGGTGCTACAAGAGAGCTGGAGAGGGACTCAGGACAAGGGATGGAGGGACAGGACAAGGGGGACTGGCTTCCCACTGCCAGCACTCAGGGTGAGATGGGACATTGGGCAGGAATTGTTCCCTGGGAGGGTGGGCAGGCCCTGGCACAGGGTGCCCACAGCAGCTGTGGCTGCCCCTGGATCCCTGGCAGTGCCCAAGGCCAGGCTGGACAGGGCTTGGAGCACCTGGGACAGTGGGAGGTGTCCCTGCCCATGGCAGGAGGATTGGAACAGATGATGGTCTCTTCCAAACTAAACCCTCTTGTGACACTAAAGCCTTTTAATAAAGCTCACCAGTGACAGAGGGAGTCTGCACTGCTGCTCAAAGGGCTTTTAGGTGTGCTCCAAACAGGAGCCTCTTAAGCCACGTATCTAATGGAAGCACTCTTTACATAAAACATAATTAAATTATAAAAGGTGTGTGTGTGTAATCCTCCTAAGGCACCCAGGAATTTCAAAAGACCTCGTCCCACTCACGTTACTTACAGCACCACTCCTGTTCCTCTTCTGCCCCCAGTTACAGCCGTTGGCTTGTCAGAAACCTCAGCACACAGGATGACACAGCCCAACAGCAGCGTAAAAAACAGGAACCAAAACCAAACCCCGGAGAGGCACAACCTGCAGACAGAGAGCTGAGCCCAGCCCAGCCTCAGGGGCAGCACGTGGAGATGGTCACGTTGATGCCCAGGTTCCCGTTGTCAGCAAAGAGATGGGCAGTGGCCGTGTCAAAGACCAGGCAGTTGCTGCTGCGGATGGCCACGGCCACGCCGTCGTGGATGGAGCAGGGAGAGGCCTCCCAGGTCAGCCTGTGGCAGCTCCCGTGCAGCTCCAGCCGGTACTGGAAGCTCTCGGCCTGTTTGCGGGTCCCGATCAGCAGCACGGTGGCAAAAAACTGCTGGTGGCCCTCACACTTCTCCTGCTTCTTCAGCACCAGCATGAAGTGGTGGCCGAAGCACGACTGCATCATCACCCAGTCCACCGCCCCCGGCAGGTTGATGTCCGTGGCCAGGAAGATGATGTCTTCTCCCTGAAGGGTGGTAATGCTTTTGTGGGCATGCATGAGGTGGGACATCACGGCTTCCAGGGAGCCCTCCCAGTCACAGGAGGTGCCGGGGCACGGGCAGGAGTAGGGACGGTACTCACAGATGGCTTCGTGCTTTGGCTTTTCTGTGTGGTGCAGAGCCAGGGAGCAGCCTGTGGTGGAGAACTGGAAAGAGACCAAACACAAGCCGTCAGGAAAGGCACCAGCACCAGGACTCGCTGCTCCCCCCCGTCCATGGAGACACAGGTGGTCAGCCAGGGCTCTCCTGTCACTGCAAATTTTATATTACTTGTGTGCAAAATTCAAGCTGAGCTTTACTTAGTTTTTGTTTCCAATTAAAATGGATTCTTCTTGTCTGTTGTGGTTGTTTTTTCCTAACACGAGCACTTAGATAAAATGGGCTGTATGGCTGAGCTGTAGTTAGATCTGCTGCTGCAGTTAGATCTGATCCGTCCAGATCAGCTGGAGAGGTCCTGGCTTGGCTTTTCCTTTTCTTTAAAAAGAACAGAGGATTCCAGTTTCAACAACTGGGGTGGTGGGGGGGTGTCCTTTGCAGGGGGATCTGGGGGGTGCTCTGGGGACAGGGATGGGGTGATGGGTGGGAGTTTCCACAGGGGCACAGGGACGTGGGGTGATGTCTGTGGGTCTCCACAGGGGCACAGCGATGAGGGGGTGGCCCAGCCCCGCCCGCCCCCCTGCCCAGCCCCTCGCCCTTACCTTGCACGGGAAGAGGACAGCCGAGGCCACCTTCTCCATGGCCAGGTTCCTGATGTTGGGGGTGAGGGAGCCCCGGCAGGTGGGGCAGAGGCTCAGCTGCTGCCGGCATTGCTGGCACACCAGGTGCCCGGCCTGGCACTGCAGGATGGGCGGCAGCACATAGTCGAAGCAGATGGGGCACTCGAAGAGCGAGGCCAGCTCCTGCTGCTGCTGCTGCTGCTGGGGGGGAGGGAGAGGAGGGGGCGGCGGCGGAGAAGCCCCGGCGGTGGCGGGCAGGGGCAGGAGGGCGGCGGGGGCCGGGGCGTGCGGCGGCTGCTGCTGCTGCTGCTTCCCGCAGGGTTTGTTACCGCCCGGCCCGGCGGAGGACGGGCGGCTCATCGCGCCCCGCAGCCACCATCGGGGACAGGGGACACGAGAGGAGAGGAGGAGGAGGAGATGATGATGGACAGGAGGAGGAGATGATGATGCTGGGGAGGAGGAGGAGGAGGATGGGGATGGACGGGGCGGGCTGGACCAGCGGCGGCTGCGCGCGCCCCCCGCCCCGCTCCCGGCGTGCCCCGCGCGGGGACCGGCACCGGGTGTGTGTGTGTGTGTGTGTGTGTGTGTGTGCGTGTGCGTGTGTGTATACACCTGTGTGTGTGTGTGTGTGTGTGTGTGTACACACGTGTGTGTGTGTACCGGTGTGTGTGTACCGGTGTGTGTGTGTGTGTATGCGCGTGTGCGTGTGTGTGTGTACACCTGTGTGTGTGTACAGTGTGTGTACAGTGTGTGTGTACACCTGTGTGTGCGTGTACACGTGTGTGTGCGTGTGTGTGTACACATGTGTGTGTGTGTACCGGTGTGTGTGTACCGGTGTGTGTGTGTGTGTGTGTGTGTGTGTGTGTGTGTGTGTGTGTACCGGGGTGTGTGTGTACAGTGTGTGTGTGTGTACCTGTGTGTGTGTGTGTCTGTCTGTCTGTGTGTACCGGTGTGTGTGTGTACATGGGGGGGTGTGTGTGTGTATGTACCGGGATGTGTGTGTGTGTGTGTGCACGTGTGTGTGTGTACCGTGATATATATATACATATATATATATGTGTGTGTGTGTGTGTGTACCGGGATATATGTGTGTGTGTGGGGCGGGGGGGGTTTGTGTGTGGGTGTGGGGGTGTGTGTGTGTACCCTGATGTGTGTGTGTGTAAAATTCAGTGACTGTGAGCCCCGTCTCCGGTCACCCACAGGGGGTTCGCTGTCCCAGGTGTCGGTGGCAGCACACCGAGGGTGTCACTGACGGGTCGTTTGGGGTGATGACGGTGGCAAAGGAAGGGGACAGAGGTTCCTGTGTGCCCTGCCCAGGCCAGTGCAGGGCCGGGACTCGGCACAGGCAGGACAATCCCTGAACCACAGAACCCACAACGGTTTGGGCTGGAGAAGCCTCTGAGACACAACAGGTCCAACCATTCCCCCTGGGGCACTGCCAAGGCCTCCCCCAAACCCCCTTCCCAAATCCCACTTTAAACCCCTCCAGGGACGGGAATTCCATCACCTGTGCCAGGGGCACCTGTGCCAGGGCCTGGCTCTGCCCTTCCCTGCCCGCCGTGGGGGGAGCAGGGGAAGCTCCATCCCAGCCCTGGGGAAGCTGCGGTGGGACAGGATTGCAGGGGCTGTTCCTGGTGCAGCCCCTGCAGTGGCTGTGGGGCCTGGTGGGCAGGGCATTGTCCCTCCAGTGCCCCAAAGGCTGTTTGAGAGAGATTTTGTTGGGGACAGAGATGTTTGTCCTCCACACTGCAGTGACCAGTGGTTATAGATACACATCTGCAAATATTAAAATGAATGCTATATGTATAATGTCAGAAGGTTTTGCTGTATTAATATAAGGTTTTTTTTCTGCTGTTAATGAAACTTGGAAGTAAGTGGTGTGATGAATGTGTATATATATATATATATATATATATATATAAAGTTATAGCATAATATTATAATATAAACTATGTGATGTAAGATATTTTTTGTAGCTAACCCAGAAGAATGGGAAAGATAACCAGGAAATTCCCCACATTCTTGGATTATCTGGATGAAGATAATGGGGACAAACCCCAAAACTCCAAGGGAAGAATTTATTGATCCTCTGTTATCAGCCAGTGAGACACGGGACAACCAAGTGGTGCCACAAAGAAATTTATCTGCCAGGAGTAATAAAATGTTGAATCGATGAAATGGGAGAAGGTCGGAGGGATTGAAACTAGAAGAACATCTGGGCTCAAAGGAATGTTTGAATAATGCATGAGGCTCATTTGAATATGTAACAAACTGATCTTTTTAAAGAGGTGGGGTTTAGTGGCGGGGTGTGCTGCACGCCAGGCACCCGGGCCACATCCTTTGCTTTAGTTCTGGTTCCTAATTGTCTTTTTTTAAAAATAAACTATTAAAAAAAAAATTACCAAGAGAGTGAATCTCGTTTTTCACCCAGTGGAGGAGCTGGCAGCGTGTGGTGGGTGCCGGGACCCCTCGGGGGGGTCCTCCTGCCCCTCCTCGGGAGAAAGGCTCTGTCCCTCGGGGGCAGGGTCCCCCTGCCCAAGAAAGGCTCTGTCCCTCGGGAGCAGCTCCTCCTGCCCCTCCTCAGCACAAGGGCTCTGTCCCTCAGCACAAGGGCTCTGTCTCGTCCCAGCTGACGGTGGCTCCCGCCCACCTGGTCCTGATCGCCATCTCCAGGCCTGGGCGCCTCTGCCCCGGCCCTTCCCCTCGAGCCTCCTCCCAGGGATGTGAGTGAGTGTCTGAAAAGGAAGCGAAAAATAAATGTCTAAAAAAACCCCCTTTAAACCCCAAGGCCACCCGAAAAGGCTCCGGTGCAGGTTAAAAGCAGAAGTTTCTGCAGCTGCAGGGGTGTGAGGGGCTGCCCCAGGGCTGGGGGATGCACCAGGGTGTGAGGGGCTGCCCCAGGGGTGGGGGATGCACCAGGGTGTGAGGGGCTGCCCCAGGGGTGGGGGATACACCAGGGCCGGGGGATACACCAGGGGGTGGGGGATACACCAGGGCCCCCCGGGCTGGGGCTGCCCCTGCCCCAAGGGCCCCCCCGGGGAATTCCGGGGCTCTCAGTGCAGCTCCGGGCTCCTGCACGGTGTGTTTGCACATTGCTTCTCTGAGCTCAGATAGGATCTGTGGCCACACCGGGTATCTGGTGGTGGATCTCCAATCACTCTGCCTCCCTGCAGATTTACACTTCAGTTTCAGGGTTCTGGCTTTGCTTTAAACGCTGCAGTGAAAGGGGAGCAGGGAAGGAGGCACAGTGAGGGAGGGGAGGGATGCACAGCAGCAGAGAAACGAGAAACTTGCACCCCAAGCACAAAACCTGGTTCACAGCCCAAGCGTTGCTGCAGGAGCAGTTTCTCCTCCCCGGGAGGAAATGAAACTCGGTGGGGACACGAGGGGTGAGGTGACACCTGGTGCTGGGCAAAGAGACAGACTGACTCAGCCAGCTGGGCCCTGCTGTGTGCAGGGTCTGTCTGGGGGACAGTTCCTTCCTTCCCAGGCTCTGGTGTGGAGCTGTGTTTTCGATCTGTGCTGAACACGGGCAGATTATACCGAGGGGATTTTGTTATTGCCGGGCAGTGCCAGCAGAGCCAAGGCCTTTTCTGCTCCTCCTGCTGCCCCCCTGGTGAGGAGGGTGGGTCAGGGCAGGCTGGGAGGAGACACACCAGGACAGACCCACAGGGATCCAGGGGATGTTCAGACAATCTGGCATCACGCCCAGGGTGTAAAGTGGGGGGAAGGAGGAGAAAGGGAGGGGGAATTTTGAGTGTGGTGTTTGTGTTCCCAGGTCGGGGCTGTGTGTGATGGGGCCCTGCTCTCCTGGAGGTGCCTGTGGAGGAAGTGAATTAATTCTCTGTTTTCCTTGGCCTGTGTGTGTGGCTTTTGCTTTTCTTATTAACCTTTTTTTATCTCAACCCACAGGTTCTTCAGCTCTGCCCTTCCCTGGTCCTGCAGGTGGGGAGGAGTGGAGGCTGGATGGGGCTGGATGGGGCAGCTGGAGAGAAGGTTATTATAAATTCTGAATCATGAAACAGTTCCTGTTGTGTTTAAACCTTGTATCGAGTGTCTAACACAGGCAGGGCAGTTGTGTGCCGCCCACCCCTCACCCCCCGAGCCCGGGCCGTACCGATGGTCAGTCGGGCAGTCCGGGGCCGCTCCCGCTGCCCGCGGTACAGGAACAGCCGGAAAACCCTCTCGGACCTCCAGTGGGAGAGCAGGCGGCTGTCGGTGCCGAAGAGGACGCTGTGCCTGCCCGAGACACTGCACAGCCACACGGGCACCCGGGGGGTCCGCAGCGCGGGGCTCACCTGGGGGGCGAGTGCCGGGACCCCCGGGCTGTGCTGGGGGTACGGGCTGAGCTGGGACCCCCGGGCTGTGCTGGGACCCCCGGGCTGCTCTGGGACCCCCGGGCTGTGCTGGGACCCCCGGGCTGTGCTGGGACCCCTGGGCTGGGCCAGGACCCCGGGCTGTGCTGGGGATCTGGGCTGTGCACTGGGACCCCCGGGCTGTGCTGGGACCCCTGGGCTGGGCCAGGACCCCCGGGCTGTACTGAGACCCCCGGGCTGTGCCGGGACCCCCGGGCTGTGTACTGGGACCCCCGGGCTGTGCTGGGACCCCTGGGCTGGGCCAGGACCCCGGGCTGTGCTGGGATCCCTGGGCTGGGCCAGGACCCCGGGCTGTGCTGGGACCCCTGGGCTGTGCTGGGACCCCCGGGCTGTGCCGGGACCCCTGGGCTGTGCCGGGACCCCCGGGCTGTGCCGGGACCCCTGGGCTGTGCCGGGACCCCCGGGCTGTGCCGGGACCCCGGGCTGTGCTGGGGGTACGGGCTGAGCTGGGGATCTGGGCTGTGCTGGGACCCCCGGGCTGTGCTGGGACCCCTGGGCTGTGCCGGGACCCCTGGGCTGTGCTGGGACCCCTGGACTGTGCTGGGACCCTGCCGGGGGTCGGGGCTGTACCGGGGGTCCCGCTGGCCCCGGGGCTGTCCCTGCGCTCACCTGCCGCTCCGGCGGGCCCCGCTCCCAGCGCAGGAATCCCACGGGGCCGCGCCGCTCCCGGGCCTCGCCATCCCCGTCCCCGGCCCCGCACGGCGCGTCCCGTTCACCGCCCAGCGCCCCCGGGCTGGCCCGGCCCGTCAGGAGCAGGCTGAGCACGGCCTGGGGACACGGCCCGGTCACACACCGGGGACACGGGACACGGCCCCGGCACACACCGGGGACACGGGGCAAAACCCCTGTCACACACTGGGGACACGGGGTAAAACCCTGTCACACATCAGGGACACAGAGAGAACACCCCATCACACACCAGGGACATGGGACACGGCCCGGCACACACCGGGGACATGGAGAGAACAGCCTCGTCACACACTGGGGACATGGGGTAAAACCTCTGTGACACACCGGGGACACAGAGAGAACTCCCCGTCACACACCGGGGACATGGGGTAAAACCCTGTCACACACCGGGGACATGGGGTAAAACCCTGTCACACACCGGGGACACGGGACAAACGCCCCTCGCAGGTGACAATGTCCTGCTGCCATGTCTGTCCCCAGCAGGGGAATGCCAGGCTGCAGTGGCTTTTTAAAATTATTGTTACTATCATCATCAACAACTGTTTTTTAAGTGCTCAGTCATGATTAAAAATTGCAAAATATTTTTAAATGGGTTTATGCTTCTTTTCTCTTTGGATTAATTAAGAAGTGATATTTTTTTCCTAAACCAGGTGTGGTAATACTAAAAGCAGAATGCCTGAGACATGTCCTACCTCTGTACAGGTGACGTTTCCGGAGCTGGCGTTCAGCAGAGGAGCTGTGTCACCCAGATCCTCCTGGAGCCTGTGGCCGAGCACAGCTCAGCAGGGCAGCCCTGGGGCTGGGCCAGGGGCAGCTCTGAGCCCCCTGCCCACCCAACAGGGATGAGGGAAAGGAAAAGGCTTCATAGAAAATGTAACCAAACTACAGGAAAATGATTAAAAAGTGAAATATACCTTTCAAGCGTCCTAGAGAAAAGTAAACTGTATAAAAATAGGATCACTCCGTGGCCTCCTTTGCCTTTGAACTGGAAAAAGGAATAAGGGATTACAGGAGAGGAATTATGGCCAGTAAATCATATTTGATTAAAACAATTCCTTTGTTTCAATACAGCCCCAGGTGAGTGTGTTGAGTTAGGTGAGTTATTCCAGGAAGATTTTGTAACTAATTTTGTTGAATAGGATCAGGTAGGAAAAGGAAGAAGAAACTTTCAGTTATTGGCTAAATGGGTCTTTGTACAATTTTCCTCATATTTTTGCTGAGGCCTCAAGGAATCACATCTTTGAATGACGTACAAAATACTGCCCTGTTTACCCAGTGCTTGTGGGCTGGGAGAGCTGCAATAATGGGTAAATTTACATGGAATTTACATGGGAGCAGATCCCTCCCCAAGCAAAGGCTGGAAATGATCCATGAACTAATTGCACATGAACTGTGTCAATGTCCTGATGACTGTGACACTGCTATGTCCAAAACGCCCATTTTGAACGGGAAATAAGATGTAATTTAGCAAGAAAACAACTTGGACAAAGCAGCAATCCCCACTTACAGAGTTTATGTGGTCAGAGATGAAGCCCTGAGCAGCAGCTTTCCCCGAGAACTCGAACAGCAGCACCTGTTGGGCATGGGCACCGTGAGGGTGGAGTGGGGGGGACATGAACTGTACCCAAACCTGAGCTTTTCAATCCTATGGGTCTGTTAATAAGGTATGTGGGGTACAGGTGTGTGGGGAACAGGTGTGTGTGGGGTACAGGTGTGTGGGGTACAGGTATATATGGGGTACAGGTGTGTGGGGTACAGTGTGTGGGGTACAGGTGTGTGGGGTACAGGTGTGTGGGGTACAGGTATATATGGGGTACAGGTGTGTGGGGTACAGTGTGTGGGGTACAGGTGTGTGGGGTACAGGTGTGTGGGGTACAGGTGAGTGTGGGGTACAGGTGTGTGGGGTACAGGTATATATGGGGTACAGGTGAGTGTGGGGTACAGGTGTGTGGGACACAGGTGTGTGTGGGGTACAGGTGTGTGTGGGGTACAGGTGTGTGGGGTACAGTGTGTGGGGTGCAGAGCTCTGGCTCTGTGCAGGGATTCAGGGAGCAGCTCTGTATTGGCAGGATTCTCCTTTTGGCAGGAAAAGGAGGATGGGCTGCAGGGGAGGTGGGTGTATCAGAGGCTGCACCAAGAGCTCTGGGGTCATCACTGTTTGTAGGGCAGCCCAGGTGAGGGGGCAGGTGTGGCAGGTTCTGTCTCAGGCCAAAGGCACCCTTGAGGAACATCCCACGGGCAGAAGGCGGGTCCATACTCACTCTCTCTGTGAAGCTGCTGGCTCTGTAGCCTTCAGGAGGCACCGTGGTGACAGGGGCAGTGACCAGGCACACGACAGCTCTGCCACCTCCTCCTGCTGCCCACAGGGTCTCTGCCAGGGCCGTGGCCAGTGCCTGCCCCTGCTCCCTGTGCCCCAGCTGGCACAGCCTGTGCCAGGGGACACCAGGGGCAGTGACACCCCGGGCGTGGGGCACAAGCCACTGCCCCGAAACCAGAGGATTTGGTGGGAAGGAGCCTCGCCTGGGGCTCAGCCCAGGCTCCTCTCCCAGTGTATATCCCCACCTGGATCTGCCCTTCTGAACCTGGATCTGAACCCGGAGGCTGGAGCTGACCAGGCAATGCATGGAAATACTTTCCAAGTGTCCCATGAGCAGCTTACCTGTCCAGGTGGGTGGATTCTGTCTCTCTTGTGAAGAGCAGGTATGTGATGATGTGTGCTTGCACAGCTGCCAGAATGGCCCTTGTTCCTCCCTGGGGACAGAAAACAACCCCTGCCACCTGAGGAGTCTGAAGGAGCACGTCCCCCTGCCAGGGGCACAACAAGGAATCCTTATGGGGAAGGAGCTGCAGGGTAGCCCTGGCCATGGGGGGGATCCTGTGCTGGGTGTCCTCCCTCCCTCCCTCCGTGCCAGGGAGCAGCACCCAGCTCCAGGTGTGCCTGGAAGCCCCAGGGTTTATTTTCTGTCCCCTCCAGCCTGGCAGCAAAGGGACAGAGGCCCTGAGGCAGCCCAGGGCTGATGTGAGGCCAGGCACACACTGCCCACTGTGCTGACACACACACCAGGGCTGTGGGCCCCCTGGGAATGCAGGGAGTGGCACCTGTGGCTGTAACCAGAGTTTCAGCCTCCAGACAAGTTCAGGGGATTTACAATCTGAGTGTGTATCTTGGCCACCTGCTTTTTGGGGTGCAGTGTTGTGATGGTAAATAAGGAAGAAGAAAACCTCCATCTGACAAAATGATGGTCCAGGTGACTTCACTTGTTGCATGTCTAGGTGGAGCAAAGTCTAATTCTCAGAAAAGAGAGAGGCTTTTTGCAGCCTGCTGTGTCTCTCCTGAGCCCTTCCCAGGAGCATCTCACACAGGTATCACAGGCCCTGCCCAGCCAGCTCTGAGCCATGAATCCACCCCAGCTTTGGCCAGCAGCTCCCTCCCCTGCCAGGACAGCAGTGAGGGGCTGCAGCTGCACCCCTGCAGCCTGCCCCGGTGGGGAAAGGTCAGCCTGCAGGTGGGAGAGGGTGGGGTGCAGGTGTGGGGGTACAGTGTGTGGGGTACAGGGTACAGGTGTGCAGAGTACAGGTGTGCAGGGTACAGGTGTGCAGGGTACAGGGTTCAGGTGTGCAGAGTGCAGCTGTACGGGGTGCAGGGTACAGGTGTGCAGGGTACAGGTGTGCAGGGTGCAGGTACAGGTGTGTGGGGTGCAGGGTACAGGTGTGCAGGGTACAGGTGTGTGGAGTACAGGTGTGCAGGGTACAGGTGTGCAGGGTGCAGGGTACAAGTGTGTGGCTGCTGAGGCCCCCTGCCCTGTCTGCAGGGGGCAAAGGCTCCCACAGGTGTCAGTGACCCCGGGCAGCCAGTGCCAGCCGCTGTGTGACCCTTTTACCTGTCCTATCTCCAGCCCGTAGGCCAGGTCAGAGTGAGGTGGGTGGAAGCTGAAGTGTGCTGCTGCCCACTCACGGCTGAACACGGGGGGGCTGTTCCTGAAGAGCAGCTCCTGCAGCCTCTGTGGAGGAGGAGGAGGAGGAGGAGGAGAGGGGCCAGGTCAGGTCCTGCAGCCCCCAGGAAGGGTCTGTGACACCAGGGGCTCTCGGGGTGCAGGTGTGTGCCCTCAGCCAGGGCAGTGACACTGTGCTGCAGGGACTTCACTCAGCACCCAGGTGAGGTTTGGTTACAGTGTGTAATAACTCACATTTGGGTACAGTGCACATTCTGGGGAGGATTGCACTGGGCACATTCTGGGGAGGATTGCACTGGCCCATCCTGCCATTACTGCAGGACTGCCAAACTGCTGGACAGCAGCACCCACAGCAGTGCTTTTGGGGTACTCAACAGGAGCTGAAATCCCCCACTGACGGTGCTAAAGGCCCTTTCCAAGGTGACAATTCTGAGATTCCATGACCCTGCCTCCTGTCCCGAGGCTGTGTGCCAGGGAAGCCCTAACTGAGCTCCGGGAAATTGCCCGTTGTCATTTGCCTGTTCTCCCCTGAGAATTACCGCGGATCAGCTTTAGGGCTGCATTCCAGCTGTGTTTGCTAAGATCTCCTAAACAATCCATCCCTGTTCCCCACCCTGTTCTGCTGACGGCTGAGCCTGCACCCACAGACAGCACCAGGAGAGGCTCCCAGTCCCGCTCCCTTCAGGAGATCCAGTTACAGCTCATATTTAATTCAGCAGCAGCTCATCTTTAACTCAGCAGCAGCTCACCTTTGCCGTGTCCGGGGAGACGGGGCGGCCGCCCCGGGGGAGCGGGAGGGGCCGGGGGGCGCCGGGGGGGTTCTGTGGCCCTGGGGACCCCCCGGCTCCGGCGCTGCCGTGTCCCGGCTGCAGGAGAGGAGCAGAGGGACCCTCAGCCGGGGCTCCCCCGCCGGGTTCAGGGTGGGCACAGCCCTGCCCAGGGGATGGGGGCACTGGGATATGGGTGTCCCCGACTTCCAGCTGTTCCCAGACATTCCCAGCACATCCCTGCGGGCTGGTGACTGCAGCAGTTTTAGCAGGTGTGTGTCTGAATTACGGGAATGTCCTTCAGTGCCCCCTGAGATAAAGGCACAGCAGGTTTCCCCAATACTTACATCCTGGAGATCTCAGTTTGTTTTCTAAAACTCATGAGTTTTGGATGGAAAGGTTAATCAAGCGTTGGGCTGCTCTGTCCCTTTGGTTTCAAAACATCTGAAGAAAACACCTGTTTCTCAAAGAATCAGCACGAGAAATGAACCTGCACAGAGCCCTGGGCTGCGGGTGTGGATGTGTGACCTCAGTGCCCACCAGGGACAGCCCAAAACCCACCAGACACACGGAAAATATTACCTTTGGAAAAGGACTTTCCTGATGAGCCGTGCTGCTGAATTCCAAACTGAAACCGTAAAATGAAGTACAAATTAAAACACCCAAGAGAGGTATTGACAGCATGTGGAGAAACCCGAGCCCAGCCAGAAGAGAAACCCCGGAACAAAGGAAGAATAAGAGCTGTGGAATTTATGTTACTGAGTACACAAGGACCTTTTGTCATTGTCACATAACCTTTGTAATAAAACATAAATTTTAATAAATAAATAAGCTCTGCAATAAAACATGACTTTAAAAATTACAACAAACAACCACCTGGAATTAAAACCCTGTTAAATAAGGAGAATAAACACCTTACCCAGGGAAACTAAAGATTTCTCTCCATTTGCTCAGATCAGAGATTCTGCTGGCGATTTCCTCCAGCTCCGTGGGGGCAGCGTGCTCAGCGCCGGGGTCACCCACGGCCCGGCCAGCGATGGGCCGGGGGGGCTGAGAGGGATGGTTTGGGGGAATGAGAGTGATGGTCCGGGGGCTGCAGAGCGATGGTCCGAGGGATGAGAGGGATGGTTTGGGGGCTGAGAGCGATGCTCCCTCCGGGCTCTGCGGGCGCTGCTCCGAGTGATGCTCCAGGCGATGCTCCGGGGGGAGCTCCGGGCTCTGCGGGGGATGCTCCAGGGGGCGCTGAGAACGATGCTCCGGGCTCTGCTCCGGGCCGGGGGCACTGGAGCCCCGGGGGACCCCCGCTCCCACCCTCGCTGCTGAGAGGCCCCGACGTCCCTGCCCGTCCCACGGACATGGAGGAGCCCGGAGAGCCCGGAGAGCCCGGCCGTGCCCGCAGCATCAATGATTAATGCCGGGCAGCAGAGCAGAGGGGAGGGCGGCAGCGGGGGCTGCTCGGGGGGGCTGCTGAGGGCAGGAGGGTGGGGCAGGGGCAGGAACCAGGGTGTCCCCAGAGTGGGGCAGGGGCAGGAACCAGGGTGTCCCCAGAGTGGGGCAGGAACCAGGGTGTCCCCAGAGTGGGGCAGGAACCAGGGTGTTCCCAGAGTGGGGCAGGAACCAGGGTGTCCCCAGAGTGGGGCAGGAACCAGGGTGTTCCCAGAGTGGGGAGGTGTGGGGATTTATGAGAGTAAGACAGACTTAATTAGCATATTTAGTTTGGTGACTAGGATGTCTTGGAAAGAACAAACAGAACTTTGAGCTTATGAGAAGATGGGATTAGAAATCTGCTAAAGAGAAGAAGATTTAATCAACTTCTTACATGGATATGTTAAAAAAATGTATGAGTTGTTTGTATGGTTTTTTAATTTAATTATTGTGGTAGAAATTATTAACCTTACTGAAATGGTATATAAGTTTTTGGAAAACTTGAGTAAAATTAGATTTTGATCATGGTTAGTGTCTCTGTCTCTCCTTCAATCGCCGATAGGGAGGGAGCAGGGGAATGTTCATGGATGTGAGGAGGTGCAGGGTCCGTGCTGGGGCTCCCTGGGGGTCCTTTCTGGGGTTCCCTCAGGGTCCAGGATGGGGTTCCCTCACGGTTTGCACTGGGCAGACCAGATCTGCTCTTTCCGCCGCTCAAACACACAAACATTGTTTTATTTATTTACTGTGTGATTTTATTTTGCTGGTAGGAAGTTGTTGTTGGCCTTAGGAACAGCTGGGCTGGTGCTCAGGGTGGGATGTGGGGGGGTCAGGCCGGGCTTTGGGCACAGGGACCCTCGTGAGGACACCCGGACCCCAGGCTGGGGCTGCTCTGCACAGTAAAGGGACATTTGGGTTTGCTGTGTAGTAAACAACACCATGACATGAAATACAAATGATGCTTTAAGAACATTCATTAACATTAGGAGAAATACGCATGCAGATTAGGAAGAAAATGCTGAAAAAGGCTGGGAGTTGTGGTGACCTGCAGAAGCCCTTCCACAGTGATAAACCCCAGGGAGATGCAGAGGCAGAGCTGCCTTGGGAAAAGACACAGCTGGCAAACCTCTACAATAGGCAGCAGTGCTTTGTCTTTCCCAGTAAAAGTACAAAAAATGACATCAAAGTCAGTAAGGCCTTGTGGGCTGGTGGATGCTGAAGCACAGAGGGCTCTGATACCTGCTCTGATCTGTGCCTGACACGGGGTGGATGCTGGCTGGGATTGCTCCTCTCCTCCAGCTGGCTGGAACTGCGCCTCACCCACAGCTGGGAGGATTCTCCTCACCCACAGCTGGCTGGGATTGCTCCTCATCCACAGCTGGCAGGGTTCTCCTGACCCACAGCTGGGAGGGTTACTCCTCACTCACAGCTGGCAGGGTTACTCCTCACTCACAGCTGGCAGGGTTACTCCTCACTCACAGCTGGGAGGGTTCTCCTCACCCACAGCTGGGAGGGTTCTCCTCACTCACAGCTGGCAGGGTTACTCCTCACTCACAGCTGGGCCCATCCCTGCAGGTAAATGGGGCAGGGGGTCTCCACCTCTGTTTGCTCTGGAGGCTGTTCTGTGTCCTGTGAGGAGCACCTCACCCCCAAGGCACCCAGGGAACCCCACAGAGGTGCTGTTTGCTGGTGTGATGCCCTTCCTGGGGAAGCAGCTCTTGCTGTAGCTCACCTGGGGGTGTTCAGGGGGTGAGGCTGAGGTGTGTTCTGGTTTCCCACAGCAGACCCTCCTGTGTTCATTCCCCAGCCCCTGCTGAGCTGCAGCTGCACAGCAGCCTGTGTCCTGTGTTGTGCTGCCCTTCTCCAGAGCTCCTGGCTCGGTTTGTTGGTATTGTTTGATAAGAACTTGCAGGGCTGTTCTCTGGTGGAGGTACCCGGGCTCAGCCCTGCTCTCTGCCCTGGGGAATGCCCTTTTCCTGGTGAGCTCAGGGGGTTTGTCCTGCACTGCCAGGCCTGGCTGCCTGCCCCAGGCAAGCAGGAGCCCGTGGCATCCCCCCTGTGCTGTGCCAGCTTTGTCCCCAGGCTGCAGCCCTGCTGGGGACACGAGGGCTCCCAGGCTTTGGGCTTGGAGCACAGTCTGGTTTGTTAAAAGGACAAACCCCAGGGAGTTTCATGCAGAGAAATGGAGCTGTTGCCATGCACGTGAAGCCAGATCAAAGTGCAGGGGTTTGGGCTGTGCCCTCTGAGCACTGCACAGGGGAGCTGAGCCTGAGGGGTGCTGGGGCAGAGCCTGGGCATTGTCCTGTCCCTTGCTGGGTGTCCTGGGGCCCTGCTGCCCTGGTGTGGTCACAGCTGCATCCTCGCCTTCCCCAGGGCTGGGGCAGAGCTGCTGCTGCTCAGTGTCTGCTTCTACTGCAACCCGTTGACTGGACTTTCTGATTCAGTGCAACTCTACTGAGAGTCCCATTTTTCTTCATACCAGCCACTTTCAAAACAGTTTACAGAGAAAATAAAGTCTCAATAAGATCTTACCCCAAGAAAGAGGGCTTTTCCATCCAGACATTATCATACAGCACATCCTCTTTTGTTCTGCTCACACCATACTGACACTTATTTGAAACTTTCCTTTTTTTACCTTCTCTAGAGCTAATAATTCACAAGTTGGTACCTCTGGTGGTTGTGGATGTAACAGTGACAAACTGCTTTACTTGAAACATTCTTAAACCCCATCATTTTAATACATCAGGTCAACTGCTCCTGTGATTGTCCCTGAATCTTTTGATTTTGAAAAGGGAAATTCAAATCCAGCAAATCTGATCAGCAGGGCATTGAGGAAATGCACCAGGGAGCAAACCAGGATGGTCCAGAAGGAATCTGCAAACTGTTCACTGTGAGTCTTGAAGGTAAAGGTTCCCTCTTTGAAATTAGCAATTTTCTCTGAAAGGTGGTGGATCTTCACCTCTGAGGAGAAGAGGATCATGATGAGGCAGCCACAGGAACCTGGAAGGGAGGGGGAGATGCTCATCAGCTCAGCAATGCCTCTGCCATGCTGTGTGGTGTGAGCTGCAGCCAAATACCACATGGAGAATGTTTGTGTGGCCCTCAGCTTTAACTGGGAGTATTTTTGGAACCCAAGCCCATGGCTACTGAAATGGGTAAACTTTTCTAAGTGAGTTTGGCTCAGGACCAGGAGCATTTAGTGCCCTGAGCTAGTGAAGTGTCAGTGCTCACGTTCAGCTTTAAGGTGCTCATTGTCCCACTGAGCATAAAGGAGCTCTCTGAACACAAACACCTGCTGAATCCTTTGTTAAATCACCATTGCAGTGTGTAATACCCTGCAGAGTCAGGGTACACCTGCCTGTCAGAGCCGAGGGAGGGGCGTGTGCCAGAGGGATGGGGACCCTCAGTTATCCCTGTGTGGTTCCTCAGGGCCCAGGAGCTGCTGCCAGCCCTGGCTCTGGCTGCTCAGCTCTCCTGCCCCTGGCAAGGCTGTGCTGCTCCCGGGGCTGACCTGGCCCACATTGCCTGGAGCCCTCCTGCTGTGGAACCATCACTGGCATATTTGGGTTGTTTTTTCCCCCTATTCTTACTCTGGTGAGGTTCCTGGGTCTGACTGTGTGCGAGGTGCCAGCGATGCCACCCCAGCTCTGGGCTCCCCTCTGCCCTGGCTCCCTGCAGCTGCCTGCCCCTGCCCATCCTGACACCCACCCTCCTGTGGGATTCCCCAGTTTATCTCTCAAATTCCACCTGGAAAACACAGGTTTGGATATGGCAGAGTCACCTGCCTTCCTGCCTGGCTTGCCTTGGCCAGTTTGGAGTCAATGCAGCCACAGTTTAACCCAGTTTAACCCAGTTTAACCCAGTTTAACTCAGTTTAACCCAGTTTAACCCAGTTTAACTCAGTTTAACTCAGTTTAACCCAGTTTAACCCAGTTTAACTCAGTTTAACCCAATTTAACCCAGTTTAGCCCAGTTTAACTCAGTTTAACGGCTCTCCTGGGCTGGAAGGGGTGCTGTGAGCAGAGCCAGCCCCAGCACAGCCCGGGGTACTCACAGGAGATGAAGCTCCACAGGTAGAGCCCCACGGGGCCGTGCAGGGTCTCGTAGGGGCTGCCAAAGGCATTGAGCATGAAGAACCCTGCAGCCACCAGGGCAAAGACAATCAGCACTGAGCAGAAGAGAATGACACTGACGTGGATGCTTGCAGGGATAACTCTGAGCAAATCTGGAAAAACTGAAAACAAAACAAACACAATGTTATTATACACGTTAAGCAAAGGTGTCTCTGATGTCAGGCTGGGGAAGTTCCTGCTCGTTTGTGATAATTGTTTTAATCCTGCTCTTCTAAATGCAGCCAGATGAAATGATTAACTAGAAATGGTTTTCCATGGATGTTTGGAGGCAGAAAAAATCTGAGAAACTCAGAATTATAGACTGGCCAGGAGAGAAAGAGAGAGAGAGACCAGCTGCAGGGAAAGCCTCTCCTCCCCTTCCTGGGGGTGGTATTTGGTCCTCAATGTGAAGGAATAGCATTAGCTCCCATGGCACTATCTGATGTTTTGGGAAAACATTCAAAACTCTGTATTTAATAATATAATTTTGTATGGTTTGTTTTAAGAAAAGAAATTATGGGATGGTTTTGAATCCTCCCCTGGGCCTCTGCATCTATAGATGGTTCTGTCCTTAACATTTTATATGTGATGTATTAGGAAAAATTAATTCCAGAAGCAATGCTGCCTTGAAAGGAAACCATTCCTCCATGGTCCTGAATGAACCCATGTGTGCTGTGCATGGCAGGGACCTTTAGAAAATGAACCACTGACCTAGAAACTGATGGGAATGACTGGGAACAAATGGAGCAGAAGTTTTCCCCAGCTGAACTGGGTTTGCTGGCTGAGCAAATTCATATTACAATTAAAAGAGACACGGTGGTCAGAGGGGAGCATTTAATGGGAACAAGCACAGAACAAATTCATTTAGCCTGTTTTCCGTGTCTGTTCTCCTCAGACAGGCTAAAGTGCAGTGAGTGCATTAAGCCATGGCTGTGCATTTTGTAAGTTTGTCCTGCTTTCCTGAACGCTCCTGCTGAGCTTCCCAGGCACGCAGGGGATGGGAGGGGGCAGGAGCAGCACCTTGTGCTCTGTGCCCTGAGGTGGATGCCCCTGACCCCTCACAGCTGCCCCTGACTGAACCAGTGTCAGCCCCAGAGCTGCTGGCAGCTGGAGCAGCCCTGGTCATGTCTCACCTACAGCAGTAAAACCATCCTTGGGATTGCACAGACCCCTCTGAAAATTCACCCACAGTGCAATAACTGCACCCTGGGGTGGCACAGAGCAATCAAGAGGGAACTTCAGCAGTATAAACCGACTAGTGATGGAGTTTAGAGAGAGCAAATGGTAATACTACCTTAAATTAGCTTGGTTTACTATTTTGGGAAAATGTTATATAGTAAATAATTTCTGGTCCCTGGTCTGGTAACCTTCCCTGGCATTAAATGAGTGTGAGCAATTTGGATGTGCTGTAGGAGCAGAACAATTACAAACTGTGTGCTGTAGGAACTCCAGGAGATTTGTATTGTACACACAGCAAATGGCTGTTACTGCCTGTTCCGCTGCTGCTGGATACAAATGTGTCTTGTTTCATAATTTTTTATTGATCTTCTTATTCTTGAAGATTAATAGGTTATGAATGTAAACTGAAGCCATTACTGACACTTTGACATGGTGTGTGTCAGGTACCAAGTCAGCCAGCACTCCCCAGCCAGGCTCCCCCAGCCCTGCCTCCAATTAGTGCCACAGACTGAAAACTTTTGGGCTGTTTTGTTTCTCATTAGCAGCCAGTACCCCGGCTCTTTCTGAGGTTCTTGCTGGTTTAGTTCTTTAATTCTTTTTGTCAACACAGACATCAGGTTGTAATGCAGGCACACAGAGGAGGATGATGGAGATTAATTAAACCCCCCAAATATTCTTTTAAAAATGATAGTATAAATCTTTTGGAACGTGGCTATCTGTGTAACTGCATCATAGATTCTTGACGACATCAGCCAGGCTGTGTTAGTGTCATAAACCAAGTTATTGACCCCTGATCTATTGGCAGATCAGGGCAGGGTAAGGGCAGCGTTGTTTTGGCAGGTGCTGTGCTGGGGGATCAGTGTCCGTGTGTCCGTGTGGGCAGCCCTGTCTCTGTGTCCGTGTGTCCGTGTGTCCTGTGTCCGTGTGTCCTGTGTGTGTCCGTGTGTCCTGTGTCCGTGTGTCCGTGTGTCCGTGTGTCCGTGTGTCCATGCGGGGAGCCCTGTCCCTGTCCCCGTTCCCGTCCCCGTTCCCGTCCCTGTCCCTGTCCCAGTCCCATCCCCATCCCCATCCCCATCCCATCCCATCCCCATCCCCATCCCTGTCCCATCCCTGTGCCCTGTCTCATCCCTGTCCCCATCCCTGTCCCATCCCCATCCCCATCCCTGTCCCATCCCCGTCCCCGTCCCTGTCCCCGTCCCTGTCCCCGTCCCTGTCCCAGTCCCATCCCCATCCCATCCCATCCCCATCCCCATCCCGCGCTCAGCCCGGGCGCGGCGGGCACTCACTCACTCACTCACTCACTCACTCACTCACTCACTCACTCACTCACTCACAGGAGAAGGGGAAGGGTCTCCCGCCGAGGCCGCACTGCCGCACCCGCTGCCCGGAGAAGAGCCCGTACTGGATGTGGCCGATGAACTTGTGCAGCTCGGGGCCGCTGGCGTTGACCAGCAGCGCTCCGGTGCTGCAGAGGACGGAGCCCCGCACCCAGAGCTGTGTGCCCACGGCGGCCGCGGCGCCCAGAGCGCTGGCCAGGCTCAGCAGCCCGGCCGTGCAGAAAATCAGCCTCTTCTGCGGCGCGGGCATGGCCACGCTCGGGCTGCGGGACACGGCTGCGGGAGAGAGGCGGGCCCGGGGCCTGGGAGCGGCTGCGGCCCGGATGGACAGCCCGGTGTCCGGCCAGCCCTGAACTGAGAGCTCAGTGCCCGGCCAGCCCTGAACTGACAGCCCGGTGTCCGGCCAGCCCTGAGCGGGGAGCCCCGGCAGGCGGCCAGACCTGAACTGAGAGCCCAGTGCCAAACCCTGTCCCAAGAGCCCAGCCCTGTCCTGAGAGCCCAGTGCCAAACTCTGTCCTGAGAACCCAGTGCCCGGCCAGCCCTGAACCCAGAGCCCAGTGCCAAACCCTGTCCTGAGAGCCCAGTGCCCAGCCCTGAACTGAGAGCCCAGTGCTCAGTCCTGTCCCAAGAGCCCCAGTGCCAAACCCTGACCTGAGTCCCCCAATATCCAGCCCTGTCCTGAGAGCTCAGTGCCCAGCCCTGAACTGAGAACCCAGTGCCAAACCCTGTCCTGGGAGCCCACTGCCTGGTCAGCCCTGTCCTGAGAACCCAGTGCCCAGCCCTGAACTGAGAACCCAGTGCCAAACCCTGTCCTGGGAGCCCACTGCCTGGTCAGCCCTGTCCTGAGAACCCAGTGCCCAGCCCTAAACTGAGAACCCAGTGCCAAACCCTGTCCTGGGAGCCCAGCCCTGTCCTGGGAGCCCCAGTGCCCAGCCCTGAACTGAGAACCCAGTGCCAAACCCTGTCCTGAGTCCCCCAATACCCAGCCCTGTCCCAAGAGCCCACTGCCTGGTCAGCCCTGTCCTGAGAGCTCAGTGCTAAACCCTGTCCTGAGAACCCAATGCCCAGCCCTGTCCTGTCCTGAGTGCCCAGTGCCCAGCCCTGAACTGAGAGCCCAGTGCCCAGCCCTGTCCTGGGAGCCCAGCCCTGTACTGAGTGCCCACTGCCTGGTCAGTCTTGTCCTGAGTGCCCAGTGCCCAGCCCTGTCCTGTCCCGAGGGCCCCAGTGCCCAGCCCCGGCAGGAGGATGCTGTAAATGCTCTTCTCCCCTGTGCCTTTCCGTGGAGCTTCGCAGATGTCTCAGTGCATCCCCTGTCACTTGATAGCGCGGGTTTAGGATGACAGATCTCTGTAATTTGAGGAGTGCTCTGCTGGTCCAGCCCCCCGGGGAGCGGGTGAGTTGGGGGTTCAGACATCAGGCTCGGCTGCTCTATCTGATTGTCTGCTCTCTATAAAAGAAGATATCACAGGGTTTATTTTTGCGGGTTTTCCTCTAAAGCCAGCAATGCTGAGCTGCTGTCTTGTGCGGTTTTTTTGTTGTTATTTTCTTTTCTTGGTTTTGGGCTTTGGGTGTTTTTCCCCAAGTGTATTTGTTTTTTTGCTGTTTTTTAAAGGTAATTCCCAAGTACCACACATCACTCTGCCAGACCAGGAGACCCCTCTCCAGTATCCAGCAGCATTTGGGCACCTGTTTGTCCTTGCTGTCCCTGTCAGGGTGTTCTGGCAGTGTGTCTGGTATGCACAGGGCTGTTCTGGCCAAAGTGTGTGGGATGCTCAAGGCAAGGTGTTCAGTCCAGGTTTGGAATACACACAAATGGGTTTTCCCTCACAGCCTGAGAGCAGAGCCAGCCCCCGCTGAGGCTCCTCCTGGGGCTGGTGTCCTGGTGCTGCTCTGGGCACCTGCCCTGCTCCTCACAGGGACAGAGTCACAGCATGGCTTTGCTGGAGTGTGGCCAGGGCTGCATCCACCCACCCACCCACCCACTGCCAGGGGCCTCACAAACACTGCGTTTGGGTTTTTCCTCAATCAGATCAACTTACTGCCCTGTTAACTGCATGCACACACTCTGCAGGTGGCTCAAAAACATCAGATCACCTAGTTAACTAGATGAGCCTAGTTAGCTATGGAGGTTTTTAGGCAAAGCTGGAATTAAAATGAAACAAGGCTGTGTAAAAGGGATTTAGTGATTTGGTTTGGGGTTTTATTTAACCTATTACCTGTTTATCAGACTCATTGGTTCTTACCTTTGGCCAGCAGGACATGAAATGCATGACAGTGTATGTCAGTGCCAGCCTACTTTATTGATATTGTCAGTTTCGAATTATCTATTTAAATTATTTCCAGGGCACTTTGTGTTGTTTTGTCACATTTCTGAGCAGTTTATATTGCCTGACCCACCTCTAAATCTTTAAGTCTGTAGAACAGAGGAGTCTGCTTGCTCGTGTTTGTTGCTCGGCAGTCACAGGAATACCAAGACATTTTCTGAAGAATAAATTTTTCTTGCTCGGCAGTCACAGGAATAGCAAGACATTTTCTGAAGAATAAATTTTCTGATAATATTATTCTGAAGAATAATAATTTTCCGAATAATAAAGAGCTGTGTTTGTTTGCCCTCCCGAGCCCTGATCTAGTGGGACTTCCCCAAAGCCTGCTGCTGCTGTTTGCTCAGTGTCTCCCTGGGGGCTGCACGGCGTGTCCTCTCTGGTACCAGCACCGTGCTGAGGCTCAGGGGATCACAGCATCATGGAACAGGTCAGGGACCTCTGCAGATGATGTGATCCCTGCCCTCCCCAGGGAGGATCGGCCAAAGCAGGTTCCCCAGGACCGTGTGAGGCTGGGTTTAGCACTCCCCCGGTGCTCAGGGCAGAGTTTCAGGGTTTCCCTCTCTCAGGGCTGCAGCTTTCCCTGCCTGTGGCATGTGGGCAGGGCAGAGCCCAGGGCAGTTCCCAGGGAAGGTGTGTTGGTGCTCGCTGAGTCAGGGAAGTGGGAGAGTATCCTCATCCCTCTCTGCTGAGGGCCCTGAGCCTGGAGGTCAGATTCTCTCTGTTCTCAGTGTGCTGGGACTCTTCTCCTTTTGAACGTGGATCTATTCTGGGAATGCTGGTTTGTCCCCATCCCGGGCTGTGACCTCTGGCAGTGTTACAGTGACTCTGCCGGTAACAGCTGCTCATCTTCCTGCTCAGCCTCTGCTCCTTGGGTCTGTGTGTGCTCCTTCTGCTCCTTTCTGCCCCTTTTCCCTTGGGCTGCCCCGTGGCTCTGTGGCTCAGCCTGGGCTCAGACGAGCTCCCCATCCCTCCAGAGGAATGTTTGCAGAGAGGATCTGGGTTGGGCAAAGGTTTACGGAGCAGAACAGCAGATAAAGCCAAGAGGCCACGCTGTGGAGGTGCAGGGGTCCTCTGACAAGTGCCAAGAGTCAGCTGCAGGTAACACAATTCCAAATAAACATTGGGGATTACACTACACACTCTTGGAGTTTTTATATTTTGCCTCTGCTCCTAAACCCATTTCTGGAGATCAATAAAAAATTTAATCAGAAATCTTTGCCATTTTAAAGTCCTTTTTTTTAAATGTATATGTGTAGTGCAGATGATAATGGCACTGGGTGTATGGATAATATCAGACTCCTGAGTTTCCTTGGAAGGGATTTGGAGAAAAGACAAAATATCTGACTTGAAAAATACACTGTTGGAGTAAAATTTGAAAGTGGCACACATAAATGGATCTGTTCTGTGACTTCACCCGTGTTTTGTCAGTGGCTGTTCCCAGTGTTGGCTGTAGTTCAGGACCCTCTGCACAGACCTGCTGCCTCCTCACTGTCAGTCAGAGCTTCTGTGGCTTTGCACGAACACCAGAATGTGGTGTTGGGGGGATGACACCTCTGGGAGCATTTCCAGGGAGACAGAAGTGCCAACAAACCATTATGTGGAGCCCAGAGCAGGTGGGATGCAGAGAAACACTTCCAGAGTTGTCTTTGTGCTCCCAGGGCACTTTTATGGCAATCAGAGAGAAGCTGAGGAGGGAGAGCTGTCACAGCAGGCAGGGGGAGTTTCTGACAGCTCAGCCCCAGTGCCTGGGTGGTATCAGGCCTTTGGCACACGGATGTGCTGTGGTTGAGAGCAGGTAGGGCGTGACACGCTTTATCATTTGGGTGCTGCCTTTTTGTTTTCATCTGCTTTTGGAGACAACTGATGTGGTTTTGTGCTGTTGCACATACATTTGTATCTTTTTTCTTTATCTTTTTCTTCCTTCTCTCTGTCTGTGTTCCAAAGTTCTTCTGATTTCCAGATGTAATTGTGGTAGTGTTCTCTCTCTGTGTGTTCAAAAGGCAGTGTTGGGTGGGGAAACTTCTGAAAGTCATTATTCATTGTAAATGCGGGTTGTCTGCCGTTATTGTCTTATGGCACTTTGTGAGCTGAGGTTGCCTGGAAAACTGCTGCCACTTAGAGCTGTGCTCCCCGTTCAAGGAGCTTTTTATGCAGGTCTGCCTGTTTGATTTGCAGGAAATCCTCTACTGGCACCACACTGTGGTGAGAGGTGAAGGATGCTGAGGGGGAATAAAGCATTGCAGGGCAGAGAGCAGAGCGCCTGTGTTTGCACAGCAGATTTGAGCAGAGCAGAGCAGAGCAGGTGCTGACTTCTTTCTGAGAGAAGAAAAACTGAGCTTTGGAAGTTTTAGCCTTGCCTTGCCAGATCTAGAGCTGAGAAGAAATTAAACTGCCAAATTCTGTGCAGCTCCTTAACCACCTCTGGAATTCCCAAGACTTAGCTGTTGCTCAGGTCAGGCTCAGCTATTGGGACTGGTGCAGAGTGGTTGATGGATGGTGCCCGTGCATTTTGACACTGGAACATGCAGAGCCACAGGGAACGGGTTGGGTTGGAAGGGGCATTAAATATCTCTGAGCTCCACCCTCCTGCCACGGCCAGGGAACCACAGATCCACCATGGCCAGGGAACCACAGATCCACCGTGGTCAGGGAACTCACCTGCATTACCTGTGCAGGGTCTGGTGTCACCTGCTGGGCGCCCTGTCACCTGGCAGCCCTGCCCTGCCCTGCCCTGCCCTGCCCTGCCCTGCCCTGCCCTGCCCTGCCCTGCCCCGGGGGGATGAGGGGAGGGCACTGCTGAGCCCCGGGCAGGGTCACACAGCCCCGGGAGGGTCCCACAGCCCCCGGAGGGTCCCCGGGCTGCCGGGCCGCCCCACGGCCGCTGGATGTCGGGCGCTCCCCGCTCTGCAGGGATGTCACCACCAGCGGTGCTGTTCGTCTCCTTTTTGTCTCTCCTTTCCTTCCCCATAACAAACTTCTGCTTTTCCCTGGCAGAAGAGGCCGTAACTCAATGGTTGTGTACCCTCTTTTCGGCCGGCAGCTCAAGTGAGCCTGTGAGGATTTTTGTTCTGTAATAGGATGTCCAGAGCTGGGATGTCTGACTACTGACATTGCTGTTAAAAATTGTTGATGCTGCTCTTTGAAGGACAGCTGTCTGCTGCCTGTATTTCAATGTGAGCTGAAGTGAATCATGTTTGGAACCTATTTCCTGTATGTTTGTCCAGTTTTAAAGTCTTGGTTTATCATGGATCACTCGTGTTTTAGCAGTGCTGCCTTTATGGTTTGATGTGATGACCCTAAAAGCCTTTTCCAGCCTGGAGGATGCTGTGATTGTCCCCCAGCTGCTCTTGTGGGAGGTTTCCCTGCAGACAAGGGGCTCCACCAGCCCAAACCCTGCTCTGAGTGTGGCTGGAAGAGGCTCAGTCTTTGCTCATGGAGTTTCAATCACTGATAGCTGTTGTTGAGTTGTTTTGGTGGCCCATAAAGATGTAACATCACAACGAGCACAGTGACAGGGCTCTGCCCGCTGAGTGTGCACTGAGCAGTGAAAGGACCTCTCATTTCTGGTTCTCTTTGACTTGTCTGAGTTCCTCAGGAGATTTGCCTGAGCAGGAAGATCCAAAATCTGGAAATCTATTCTGTGTCATAAAGCAGTAAATTCACTTTCTTTTCAGATGGGATTGCAGAGAAAACTAGTGACCTTATTTCTGGCCACAGGTATTTTCCATGTGACATTTCCTTGACTCAAATCACCTCTAGTGCAGAGCTCCAGAGTGGTTTCCACAGTGGGGGTTGTTGTGGAGGTGTCAATCCAGCAAACACTGTATTGCTCCTGCACAGCACCAGCCCAGACTTGGCTTGTCTGCAGCCCCAGGGAGCCAAGGAGTCCCTGTGAGGGCAGGAGCTGATCTGGGCACAAACAGAGTCCTCAGAAGGGTGAGCTGGAGAATGCAACAGTGAATTTCTCATGTCTGTAACAACTCCTCTGTGAGTTCACCTGTCATTTTCCTGGGGTTTAAACCCACTCAAATTTCACCTAACATTGAACTACACGTATTTTATCATCTGTCATGGTCTGTCACAGGTACTATGGGAAGGAGCTGAGGAAGAATGGCTTTTTCACCTCTTAATCCTCTTAAAGAGGTTTAGAATGGTTGGTGAGACTCTTGAACTCGTCAGTTTCCTGTGTGGCAAAATACAGCTTGGTCAATTATAGCCTGAAATAGCCCCAGCAGTGGGGGGACCTGGTGTGTGCAGCTTGGCTCCAGGATTTCTGGCCAGTGTGCAGTAGTGGATGGAGGATGGAGGAGACAGACTGATTTTTAGGAACTGATGTTGAATTTCTTGAAATCACTGTGTAGAATCCTGGAACTCCATGGATATTTATGCACTTTGAGTTGTTTTGGTGGAAGGCTCTGCTTTTAAAGCTCAGGGCTCTGCACTTGTATTTACTCTCGTTCCTGATGCTGCCTTTGGAGTCCATCTGAATTCTTATGATGCCAAGAGATATTTTTCACTTAGGAGTGAAAAAGTCCTGTTTTGAATGTGGTTCTCACGAACGGGGCTTGTGACAAATGCAGGGAGTTGATATTTGTCTTTCTGAGATCACTTTTCTGGAAACGAAACAGACAAACAAAACTCCCCACCCCACTGTGGGAAAGGAGCTCTGGCGGGTCCTGGAGTCACGGAGATTCAATTTAACGTTTGTAAAATCTGAGATCTGAGTGTGCCGGGCTGCCTGACAGGAAAGAGAGACAAGATGAGCAAAATAGTATCTGCAGGATCAGTCTGCTTCCCCAGGCACTGAGGAAATAGAGCCTGTTCTGAGCAGCCTTGTGACAGTTTTAATAATGCAGTTAGCACTGCTTTGGTTGGTCAAATTGCTCAGTTACCTGTCTGGGTATTATTTTAGGAAATCCAACACCAGGTTCCTGCTCATCTAAAGGAGTTAAAGTACAAAATCTCTCTGGAATAAAAAAAATTATTCTGTGGCTTTGATAACTTATGAGGAACACACAGCTTCAAGTTTGGTTTTTCTTGTGACCCGAATGCAGCTCTTTGGGCAGTTTGAGCCCCTCTGAGGTGTGGTCTGCACTTGTCCAGACCAGCTGCAGATGCAGATAAGACAAACCCAGGGCCTGATTATTCTGAGAGGTTGATACATTCTGAGTGTGTGTGAGTGAGTGAATGTGGTGTTGGAAGGGAGGAAACTCTGAGGTGCAGCCTTTGTGAGACAGGAAACCGTGTGGCTCCACATTTGTTATTTCCAGCCAAAAGCAAAATAACGCATTTGATGGTCAGACCCTCCAGCTTCACTTGTCTCAGCTGCTGCCAGGGCCCTGTGTCCCCATGGCCCAGGGAGGGAATGGCTCTGGTGGTGCCGACCTGCCCAGCCAAAGTCTCCATCAGTGGGGAGCAGAGTCCTTGGCATGCTCTGCATTGTCTTCAGAAATCTACAGCATCTCTGCTTCTGGTGGTAGCCCACTCATCTCACCACAGCCCTGCTGTTGCTTTATTTGGGTGAGAGATAAGCATTTCCCCTCCTCCCTCCACTCCCCCTGCCCCAGCTGTGTGTGTGTCACCAGCCTTGCTCAGAACCTGTGCTCAGTTTCTCTGAGGAGGGAAGCTGGGGCAGCTGTGGATCCGGAACTTTCACACTCTTGGGTCTGTAATTCCCAATGACCCTGGGGGAATTGTTCACCTGCTGAGGGGACAGCGCTTGGCTCCAGCCCTGTGGTGGTCACTGCTCTGTGGAGCCTCCACTGATCTCGGGGCAAGAAGGGAAATCACAAATCTTTGATTTTCAGGCTGGTGTTTTGAACCCTTCAGAGATGGTGGCCAGTTGGGAGGGATCAGTGAGATCAGCAGAGGCAGCCCAGGAGCACACAAAAGGTGCTGGATATCACATCCCATTATTACTGTGGGATAAACACATTCCATCCCATTATTACTGTGGGATAAGCACATCCCATCCCATTACTGCTCTAATACAGGGTTCTAAAGACTCATGGTGTCCCTTAAAAATGTCACAAATAAAATGGAGCTTTTGGGGATTTTTTCGACCTTATCTGACAGATAATGCCTTTAGAGACTGGGGGGTGTTTTGTTTCTTTATCGCAATGTGTCACAGTGATGCAAGTCACAGCCTGGAAACAGTGGAGGAGGTCTGGAGGAATGAGTGTGTAAATCCCGTGTGCTGGGTGGGCTGGGGGCTCTGTGGGGGCACTGCTCCTGCTCCTCCTGCTCACAGAGCACATCACCCTTCACTGCTTTTGTGAGGCAGCTTTGTCATAAAGTAAAATTTCCATTTGAGTATCAGCAAATCAGAATCTCAGGCACCAGTGAGAGGTCAGCCAAGAGAGGCAGGCTGAGAGAACTGATTTTCCCAAATTTTGACCTCCTTTGGCACCTGCAGTATGTCACACACTGCCCCACAGCCCTGCTGAGTGACCAGCGCCACACCTTCCCCTGGTCAGTGAGTGACCAGTGCCCTTCCCTGCTCTGTGAGTGACCAGTGCCCTTCCCTGGTCAGTGAGTGACCAGTGTCCTTCCCTGCTCTGTGAGTGACCAGTGCCTTTCCCTGGTCAGTGAGTGACCAGTGCCTTTCCCTGCTCTGTGAGTGACCAGTGCCTTTCCCTGCTCTGTGAGTGACCAGTGCCTTTCCCTGGTCAGTGAGTGACCAGTGCCTTTCCCTGGTCAGTGAGTGACCAGTGTCCCACCTTTCCCTGGTCAGTGAGTGACCAGTGCCACACCTTGGTCAGTGAGTGACCAGTGCCTTTCCCTGGTCAGTGAGTGACCAGTGCCTTTCCCTGGTCAGTGAGTGACCAGTGTCCCACCTTTCCCTGGTCAGTGAGTGACCAGTGCCCTTCCCTGGTCAGTGAGTGACCAGTGTCACACCTTTCCCTGGTCAGTGAGTGACGAGTGCCCTTCCCTGGTCAGTGAGTGACCAGTGTCACACCTTTCCCTGGTCTCACATTTTGTCCATTCTGCAAGGACAAAGAAAAAAGGTAACTTGATTTGGTTTTGTTTCTAAAATAATTTTGATTTGCAGATGGAGATAACCTAAGCAGCTGGATTTTGCTGATGCAAATTTATTTTTAAAATTCAATTATTTATTATTCTACATATGCATAAGTTTTGGAAGTCATTGTAAATTGGAATATTAACAAACTTAGTTTCTGTTTTATAAATTTTTATTAATATAGATCAAACATAGAGAACATAATGGATACTTACACTTTTTATCTTCCTTTTACAATTAATTTGAATTTTCTGCAATAATATGCTTTTCTCATATTCATTGAGGCAGCAGCAAAGAGACAGTGGAACTTGGCAAGAAGAAGAAATTTATTTCTGAAGCCTGCAGGTGTGGTGTAAGCAGATACAAGAATTTTTAATCAGTGGCATTTAAAATCCCTCTCTGGAGTAAATAATGCCCTCTAAAATGCCTTTTGATTAATCTTGTCAAATTAGCCTTGCAGCTGAAGAATAATTTGATTTTTCTCTGCTGTTAAATAATTTCTTCACTTGATAGCACCAGGTCATTCAATACAGTAAATGCACAATATCTGACTCAGTAAAGGTGGGTTCAGGTGTCTGCCATAAACAGTTCTAAGGTCTATTTAGGTCTGAACTTGCATTCTCACACGTTGGTGATGTCTTCTGGGTCACCACTGCACTCTGAGCTGTTTGTGGAGGCATCCCTGGGCTGTGTGAGCTCAGGTGTGCTCTGTGTGTGTGTGTGTGTCACACACGGACAGGTGTGTGTCCATCCCTGGGGGCTGTGTGAGCTCAGGTGTGTTCTCTGTGTGTGTGTGTGTGTGTGTGAGACACAGGGACAGGTGTCCATCCATCCCTGGGGGCTGTGTGAGCTCAGGTGTGTTCTCTGTGTGTGTGTCACACAGGGACAGGTATCCTGTGAGCTCAGGTGGGCTGTGTGAGTGTGCCACACATGGACAGGTGTCTGTCCATCCCTGGGGGCTGTGTGAGCTCAGGAGTGCTGTGTGTGCCCAGGAATGCTGTGTGAGCTCAGGAGTGCTGTGTGAGTGTGTCACACATGGACAGGTGTTGGTCCCTGGGCTGTGTGAGCTCAGGTGTGCTCTGTGTGTGTCACACAGACAGGTGTCCCATCCATCCCTGGGGGCTGTGTGTGCTCAGGTGTGCTCTGAGTGTGTGTGTGTGTGTGTTTGTGTTTGTGACACACGAATAAGTGTGTGTCCATCCCTAGGGGCTGTGTGAGCTCAGGTGGGCTGTGTGTGCTCAGGTGTGCTCTGTGAGCTCAGGTGTGCTGTGTAACGGTGTCACACAGGTTCGGGTGTCCCTCGGGGGTGTTTCCCCCTGCTCGGGCTGGCGGCCCGTGGGCTGTGTGGGGTGTTCCCCGTGACCCCAGTCCCGGTTTGGCTGGTTTGCAGGAGGCTGATGAACGACACGGGCACGATGGAGAGCTCAGGTATTCCATTCTAACGCACCTGACCGCAGGCGGCATCCAAAGAGCGGGGGCGCGCTCAGCCCGGCATTTTACGGGTTTTTCCCTGGGGTGGGTGTCCAATCGTGGTTGCAGGGCTGGAGCTTGACCTTTTAAATCCGAGATCTTGAACCAGCGGGTGTGACTCAATTATACCTTCCTCATGTCCCACCTCCGGGGTCTCAGGTTTATTCTCTCCGTGCGGGGAGCCTGGGCTGAGCTTGGATCTGTCCCAGGTGGCTCCTGGGCTTGGACAGTCGGCGGTGTCGCTCACTCGTGGGGCTGCCGGTGCCCCCAGTGCCGCCGGTGCCTCCAGTGCCCCCAGTGCCGCCGGTACTGCCCGTGCCCCCAGTGCCGCCGGTACCCCCAGAGCCGCCGGTGCCGCTGGGGCCGCCGGTGCCCCCAGAGCCGCTGGAGCCGCCGGCGCCGCTCCGGGGGTGCCTTTTACGGGCCGGGCTGTGTCTCCGCCGCCTCCCGCCGCTCCTCCTCCGCCGCCAGCGCCTTCCCCTCCTTGGGGCCCGCAGAGGTCCCGGCGAACGCGCTCCGGAAGGCCGGGGAGAGGTGGTAGTAGAGCACGGGGTCCAGGCAGAGGTTGCAGACGGCCAGCAGCAGCGTGCCCTCCTTGGCCCTGAAGAGCGCCCTGCGGAGGGCGCAGCCCGCCCCGGCGCTGCCCTGGCTCAGCGTGTAGGGGATGCGCACGGCGTGGTAGGGCACGAAGCAGAGCAGGTGCGCGGCCGTGAGCAGCAGCAGGTGCCGCCGCGCCCCCGCCCGGCGCTCCCCCGGCCGCAGGAGCCGCAGCCGCCGCGCCGCCAGCGCGTTGGACGCCAGCAGCACCGCCGAGAAGGTCAGGAAGATCGCCGTGCACACGAAGTTGGTGAACACGTGCCAGTCGCGCCCCAGTTTGGTCTTGAAGTCGATGCAGCCCAGGCCGGGCCGCTCGGGGATGTGGCGGATGGGGATGGCCATGTTGGGCACGGTGAGGAGCAGCAGCATCGCCCACACCACCGCACACAGCACCCGGGCAAAGGCCGGCTCCTGCAGCCGCCACAGCCGGGGGCTCTGCGCCAGCTGCAGGCAGCGCTCCACGCTCACAAAGCCCAGGAAGGTGATGGACAAATACATGTTCAGGTAGATGAAGCAGGCCGTGACCTGGCAGTGGAATATCCTCAGGTTCCAGGGAGCGATCCCCAGGTCAACGATGATCTTCACGGGCAGCGTCAGAGTCAGCAGGAAATCTGCGCTCAGGAGGTTGGTCAGGTACACGCTCAGGCTCTGCTGGGTCTGCTCCTTGTGTGTGAACGCCCACAGCGCGAAACAGCTCCCGATAAATCCCACCAGGAAAACCAAGTAGTAGAAGTAGGTGAAAGGCTCCATTTCGTCGTGGAGGTGGCATTCAGAAATGTTGCCTGACATTGTAAACTCCTGGTGTGGGTTGGCTTTGCTGGCAGAAGGTGTCAAGGAGCTACAAAAGGAACCAAGGGGACACCAATGACATCAGCCTGTCCTGAGCAACACTAGTCATTCCCTGAGAATTTAGTTTGATTAATTCTAAAATAAAAAATACAGTTAGGAAAAAATACATTTTTCTCTCTTCATGCTGCCTCCCAAATATCCAGGAGGGTTTTGTTCTCATGCTGGAAGAATTAGGAATTAATTAGGATTTGTTTCTGAAAGCACAGAGCCTTCTGAGCAGCATTTCCACTACAGGAGCTTTTCTGACAGAGCTCAACACCCTCCTCCAGCCAAAATGCTACAGAAAAAGGTTTGAATCTGTTCAAGCATCTGGTTAATAACAATCATACTAAAACATCATAAACCTTTGAGGGATTGAAGCTCTGCCTGAAAAAAAAAAAAAAAAAAAAAGTACTATTTGCAGCATCCCTGCTCTGTAAAACTGCATTGGGAGTTCTGGGGGACAAGCAATATACAGATATGTCAGATGGGTGAGCAAATGGTCCTCATCAGTCCTAAGGTTTACAAACTGCAAAACGTTCCATCACATTCCTACTTGAACAGAGAACAAATAAACTGTATTTTTATGAAGGCTTTAGGAAAAGCACATTTTGAAAGAAGCATATAATAAATATTTTTGCTCACTTTCTTTGTAGGCTTCAGTAGGAAAGGAAAGCAGAAAATTTTGGTCCTAATTTAACTAAATACCCCTCGAAGACTGAGGGGGTTTTGGTTTTTTGCTGCACTGTCAGTCTGCTACAGAGGATGGCTGTGAGAAAGGATCCTCCTTTGAATTTATTGGAACCAACACATTTATGTCTTGAGTAGCATCCAACTACAACATTTCTATTTTCTATTTTTTCTATATTGTACAGAATATTTTACACAATATCAGAGAAGTCCAGAAGAACTGCACATATAATTTAATCTGTTAAATTGCACCCAGATTTGCACAGTCTGTAAAGCAGAACCATGCAGGCACTGCAGTGGTTTACAAGGCTGGGGAGGGCAGTTTGCTCCCTGCAGTTGGCTCTGTGCAGGTCCCTCCTGCCCTGAGCACAGCCTTGCAGTGGGGCTGGGCAGGGCAGGCACTGCTGCTGCTCCTGGGCTGGGGCACCTCCTGCTCCTGGGCTGGGGCACCTCCTGGGCTGGGGCATCTCCTGCTCCTGGGCTGGGGCATCTCCTGCTCCTGGGCTGGGGCACCTCCTGCTCCTGGGCTGGGGCACCTCCTGCTCCTGGGCTGAGGCACCTCCTGCTCCTGGGCTGGGGCACCTCCTGCTCCTGGGCTGGGGCACCTCCTGGGCTGGGGCATCTCCTGCTCCTGGGCTGGGGCATCTCCTGCTCCTGGGCTGAGGCACCTCCTGCTCCTGGGCTGGGGCACCTCCTGCTCCTGGGCTGAGGCATCTCCTGGGCTGGGGCACCTCCTGCTCCTGGGCTGGGACACCTCCTGCTCCTGGGCTGAGGCATCTCCTGGGCTGAGGCATCTCCTGGGCTGGGGCATCTCCTGCTCCTGGGCTGGGGCACCTCCTGCTCCTGGGCTGGGGCACCTCCTGCTCCTGGGCTGAGGCATCTCCTGGGCTGGGGCACCTCCTGCTCCTGGGCTGGGACACCTCCTGCTCCTGGGCTGAGGCATCTCCTGGGCTGGGGCACCTCCTGCTCCTGGCAGGGACAGCCCGGCTTGTCCCCATCCCTGGGGGGACCAGCAGAGCAGCCCTGAGGGGCTGTGACAGTGACAGTGGCTGCTGCCACAGCCAGGGTGGCTTTGCCAGGAGCTGAACCCGACCTGCAGAGCTCTTGGCAGTGGAATTTTGGGTTGTACATCCATGGAGAGCTAAATGACAGACTGCGAGCACCTACCTGTGCTGGTGTCCTGGGCTCCTCTGAGCATCCTCTGGTGTCCCTCGGGCACTGCTCTCCCACCCTGCGTGCCTGACCTCCTGCCCAGGCTGCCTCTGCTGCCTCTGACAGCGTGCTGTGGTTTCCAGACGAGCTGATTGACGCAGTTAACTCTGGGTTCAAGTGGCTGAATCACGTGGAATTACCCAAAGAGCGGTGGCAGAAAGAAATAAGTGCTCAGAGAACAGCCCAGAGCCTTCTCTTTCCTGTTCCTGGGGGAGAGGAATGTGGGGGCTGTGACTGTGTGACACCAGGGGCTGGTCTTTATTTTAGTTTTCCGAAGTCTGAAACTCTGTTCCCCCCCTTTCCCTGCATATATCTCACATTCAAAATCCACCTGAAATCAGGATTTTGCAATGTAGTTTGTCCTTCATTTTAATACTCCTGAATGAAATTCTAGGTTCTCATGGTGTTTGTTTTAGGGTTACACCTTGGTTGTCAGACTAGAAGACTAATAGAGATTCTTCTGATTGCAGTGAACATTCTAAATCTTTGGATATTTTCCAAGCACTATTCAAAATAAAAATGACACATATTAGGGAAGTCAGGGAAATCTTTATTTTTTTGGTTGGTTGGTTTGGGAACCCATGAGAAAAGATGTGACACCGTGCTGGGGGTGAGGTACTGACAGCAATACTGAAACCCCAGCTGGTGGCCCTTGGTTGTAAGCTGAGAGTCCACAGGAATTTACAAACCCTGCCCCAGAGCTCTGTGGAGGAACAGATGAAGAATGTCTGGTTTTAGGTTTAGCCATAAACTGAAAGTTCAGACCATATTTGTCAAAATGTTTGCGAAGCTTCATAATCTGGAATGATCCTGTGTCCAGTTGTGAGCAAACATCGACTCATAGTATTCTGCTCATGCAAAGCTCATCTTCCTATTCTTGTAGGGTTTTTTTATAAACCCAAACTGCAGCAGTGGGAGCTGTTTCTGCCTGTGTGTCTCTGTCACTCAGTTTCCCCTTCGCTGTAGAGTCACTTCACAGCTCAGGGAACTTTTCCAGGTCTGAAAAAGACAAAGTACTTGTTTGTAAACCTTTACTGCAGAATGGTCTCTCCTCTTCCCCCTTATGGGAAGAGAGCAGATACTGGAATGGGAGTTCCCTGAGTGTGTGAGGAGCTGGCTTGGAGTATCTGATGTGCTGGGAAAGATGTGAAAGGATTAATTTACCCAGTGCTGAAAAAAAATTGGCCTCAGTTCATCCAGCGAAGAGAGGAGCAAGGCTGAGGAGGTGGATCAGAGGCTTGGTTTGACACTGGTGTTACTTGGAACTTGTCACTCACATGTGGGAATGCAGCAGGCTCAGGGGCATGGGACTATTTCCTGGCCAGGGAAGCTCTTGAAGGAGGATTTTTGTCAACATGAACAAGAATCTGGAAGTGTAGCATCCGTTTTGAGCACAGGTTTTGGTCACCATCCCTTTCCCTGGTGCCTGCATGTAGACTCTTGTTCTAACATCAGTGATCTGGTGAGGTGTGAAACAATTGCACAATATAAATAGTTTTTTTCAAAGCTTGAAAAGCAATAAAAAAGTTACTCAAATTTATATTGTGGGAGTGTTTTCATCTGTCTATGCCAGTGATCTTTCACAGCTGCAATTGTGTAAATTTAAGTGGGCAAATACCAAGCCCTGCCATGTAGGGAACCGAATGTTTTTGCCATAAAAGACAACAGATCTCCCACAAAACACCAGATTCCCTCCCCAGCAGGCTGGTTCCCCTGCTTGGAGGGCAGAGCCTGCAGAGCCTCAGCCTGACAGAGTCAGGGAGCTCTGAAAGAACCATATCAATATATTTAATGTAATTTCTTTAACAAACACAACCAGGACACAGCTTTTTCCTGCAGCCCCAGTGGGCAGGGTCAGGCTGGTGACCCCCAGCTCACACAGGATAAAGGACACTGGGGGTACTGGGGCTCACTGGGGCCAGGCTGGAACCTCTCTGCTGGTGGGTGGGAAATGCAGGGAGCTGAATTTGCTCCAAAGGCTGTGTGTGAACCCAGTGGAGTGTCCAGACCTTTAGCTGGAGTACAGTCCTGTGGAGTGGGAGAATCCTGGTGCTGCTGACCAGTGGTCTCGGATCAAGAGAAGTTACTCACAAAGAAGGTGCAAGGACCAAATTAACATTGGTCCAAAAACATTGGTGCAAGGACCAAATTAAACATTTTTCACCCTTAGATCTGTTTGGGCTGAGATGAAATACAGTGGCAGAAAGGTGAAGGACTGTTATTTCTATTCCTATAGCTTCTTCATTAAGTAAAATGAAGACATTCAGCTCCAGAGCCATTGTCTGAAAGCTTTAGCAGATACTTTAGGCCCTGGTAGGTTTTTCCTTTACAATAATAAATTCAATAAAAAAAAAAAAAAGCTGCTATGAAAAATAAAGTTACAAACCAGATTATATTTGTATAGAGCAGGTAGGTGGCTTTCAGCCGTTACCTTGGTACAGACAGAAATGCTTTACTGCTGTGTCAAAATGACAGGAGAACCAGCAGCCCATTCTTTCTGGATTTAAATGCACCAGAGTTTTTATCCAGCTGTATTTGTGTGTTCCCAGGTGCCCCCGGGATGTTCTTTCCTCCTTCTGCACCAGCACGAGGGAGTTTGGTGTGGATGTGTTTCTCTTCATCTAAGTCCAGAGAAGCAGATTGGGATGGTTTGGGATCTGTTGGAAGCTCCTTTCAGACACCTGGAGCTCTGGAATGTGCTGTTCCAGGTTCTCCTCTCTGGTTTTGGGATGCAGATGGGTCGTGGCACACCCTGATGGAACCAGCTGAACCAGCACACAGGGAATATATTGGCACAGGGAATATATTGGCACAGGCAGTTCTGGGTTTGGACAGAGGAGCAGCCCCTGGTGCTGTGCTGAGCCCCCCTCCTGTTCACTGCTGGTTCTGTGCTCTGTTTCTTTGGGACATTTGTGTTCATTAACAACTCCCTGAAATGTGCATTATTGCACAGACACACACCTACACTATGTTTACGCTTTCCCCAAGCGTGTTTGATCTTCTGGATTTAGAAATTTCAACCTCACTCGAAGCTTTCAGCTTGAGGTGCAGTTTTTGGTACAGCTTTTCTCTAAAGGGGAGGCAGAGGAAAAAATAAATAATGGGGTCGAGGCAGACGTTTGCAGCAGAAAGCATCAGGGTGAACTCCTTGGCGTAGAACAGCGACCTTTGGGACTGGCAGGTGAAGTGGGAGGAGCTGGTCTGGCTCAGGGTGTAGGGGGTCCTGCAGAGGTGGTAGGGCACAAAGCAAATGACAAACACCAACATGATGCTGAAGATGTTCCGGCTGGTTTTTCTCTTGGCCACGTCTGAGTTCTTCCGGAACTTTTTGTAAGAGCTGTATATTTTTTTGGATATAGAAGTGTAGAAGACGATCAGCAGGAAAAAAACAACCCAGAAAATCCCTGTGCAAATGTAAATTGTTGCTTTGTGCCACTGTCTGCCCAGGTCACTTTTAAGACTCATGCATGATGCGGAGTGATTGTCCTTAGTGATTTCGTTAGTTAAAATCATATTTGGGAATGCCATGATCATTAGTAAGAGCCATATGACGAAAGAGACTGCCTTGCTGTAGTTAACTGTGTGAACAACGGAGGTGAAGAGAGGCTTTACAATCTTGTAGTACCTGTCAAACCCTATGAGGCCGAAGAAGGTGATGCCGATGTACATGTTCATGTAGAACAGCACTGCAGAGTACCTGCACACAAACTGGTTCAGCTCTGCCGCGGCGATTCCTGAGTCAGCAAGGATTTTGAAAGGAAAGGTCAGGCTCATGAGGAGGTCGGCCACAGCGATGTTCTTGAGATAGACAATGAAACTCTTTGTGCTGGGCACGTAGAGGAAGACCCAGGCTGCCAGGGCGTTGAGGGAGAGCCCCACCAGGAAGATGAGGCAGTAGAGCAGGGGGATGACCGTGGTGGTGATCACTGTGCTGTGCCTGCAGATGTTCCCTGAGGAGTTGGTGCTGGAGTTGGACATCTTGCAGTATCTTCATTCCTGGAAACAGAGGAGACAATATCTCAGTAGGACAGGAGGTGCTGGGCTTTGTGCTGATTGCTCTGAGTTCTCTGCCCTCACTTCCAGACAAACTCAGTGTGCCCATCAGAAATGGCCACGTTCCCACACCTCAGCACCCCCAGCAGGGAATGCAGAGAATTTTCTGAGTGGTGCCATCTCACTTTCTGGTGATGTTCCAGTGCCTGTTGCTGCTTTGAACAGAGGATCCATTTGTTTCCCTGTTTGTCTTTAGCCCCTTGCCCAGGGCTGCCCCTTTCCTGCAGGCACAGCCCCTGTGCTGTGAGCTGGGACTGACCCACAGCTCTCTGGGGACTCGGGGTTAGTGAGATGTGTTTGAGGACTGACCCACAGCTCTCTGGGGACTCAGGGTTAGTGAGATGTGTTTGAGGACTGGTATTTTTAACACTGATTTACCATGAAACATGAGGGACAGGAATATGCCTGGTCAAAATGTTCTGTAAAAAACTCCTTTTCTGTGAGTGAAGCGTGGAGATACCCAGTGTATGGCAATATTCCCCAGGGTTCCCTTGCAAGGAACCTGCATGTGCAGCTTTAAGGCTCTGCATGTGCAGCTGGCAGAGTTTGCTTTACACTTCCAGCAGCCCAGCACACAGGAGTGTGTCTGTGTGACAGTTTGTACTGGGGGAGCTTGAGCTGCCTTCTCATGTCATTTACATTTTAAAGTATTTCCAAGAAGCAATCACATCTGCTGTCTGCTTTTCTCTGCCAAAATGTTTGTGGGGGTGGATTATCCTCTGTGGGGAGGGCAGAACAAATATAGATATAAAAATGCTGCTGTGTTTGGCAAGTGAAACCCTGGGCAACTGGAAAACACGTGCTTTGGAGCTGGGAAAAACCCACCTTGTGTTTTAGAAGATGAAGAATTTCCTTTTATCCCCATTCTGAGTCCATAATTGATGTCTCTGTGGGGTGGGGTGGAGCCTGAAGGCAACCATGCAATAGCTGGAAATGGACATTTTTTCTCAAATAGCCGAAATTGTCTCCTTTGGTGTGTTGTTTTCTGCACCTCCTGCAGATGGTGCAAGGGCTGATGAGTTTAGGTGTGTTCTGGATCCTGCAGGGTGAGAGGAGCACGGGAAGGGTGTGTCACCTGTGCACACCCAGAGTCTGCACTTAACCTCTTCCTGATCATTATCCTGCCACCCTGTCTTTGTGTTCCAGCTCTGCTCATCAGGGCACGTGTTTATTTGTTTGTTTGGGGTTTTAAAAGTAAAAGGTGGTTTGGAGAGGAGGTGTAAAACTGCCCCATGAACAGGTGTGTTAGAGCTGGGAGGTTTTGTGGGTAGAGCTTGAGGTGATATTGCTGAAATTGGAAGCATCTTCTGGAGGGGCACTAATAGCAAATGGCATTTTTATTTAAATAGTAGCACACTGTATTTAAAAACTGTTCTCTTCTGCTGTGTCCCTGCACACTCTCTCCCTCCGGGCTGTCTCAGCAGGATCCTCTCTCTGCACAAGGTGTGTTGAGAACTTGTTCCTTCTCTGTAAGGTTTTCTACAGCCAAGAACCCACAGATGGGTCTTTCTGTACTTGCACTTGAGGGCAGGTATTAAACTGTTTAGAAGTTCATGAAGTGTGTTTTGTGCTGAGGCATCATACAACAGAGGATTATTTCAGAGCTGTGTGACTGGAGATGTGGACATCAAACCTTAGTAAAGTCCATTGTGTCTGTGCAGCACGGGGGACACCCTGGACAAATTTTACATTTCCTACCAGCAGGTTTATCAGCTGTCTGTCAGTGGGAGGAGCCAGAGGGCAGCCCAGGCTCTGTCCACCTTTCCCTGTCACTATCACGTCCTTACCTTCCCCAGGCTGCCTGCTGTTTGCTGAGGGTCCAGAGCTGTGTCCATCCCCGGGCACGGGGCTCTGCTCCCGCTGGGACACCTGTGGAGAGACAAGACACAGTCCTGTACCTGGCAGTGTGCACTGAGGGGCTCCCAGAGCCTGGCACAGCACTGACAGGGCTCACACACGTCTTCAGATCTCTAGGAGAGCTCCAGGAGTGGTTTGGGGCACGGAGCTAAACCCTGTCCCTGCACGGGCAAGCCCAGAGGCTGCTGTGCCCCTGCTGAGCCCGACAGCTCCGTGCTCAGGGTCACTTTTATCTGTTCTTTGTGTCCCCTTGTCACACCAGCCTGCTTTGGAGGGTCCTTTCCTGCTGCTGTGAATGGTCCAGCACTGCCAGGAGACACAGCAGACACAGGCACCTGGGCTGTCCCCTGTGTCCCTTGGGGGGCCAGGGGGGTCCTGCAGTGCTGCTGGCAGGGGAGGGGTCACTGCAGCTCTTGGCAGGGCTGGTGGACACAGGGAAGGCAGAGGGAAAAGGCAGGAGGGAGGCAGAGGGGAGGTGTCACTGCAGCTCTTGGCAGGGCTGGCTCACAGCCTTTCCTACTCCAGCAGCTGTTCTTTGAGTGCTTGGGCCAGCATAAAGTGCATTGATTCTGTATGAACAATGCCAGCTGGTTGTGCAAAACCAGCAAACTTGATTCGCCAGATGGCCAAGGTTGATTGGGTAAAATATAAAAAAAGTCCTGAACTTTCTCAGCACACAAATCCTCCAGTCTTGGCACAACACACAAAAGGGAAGCTGCAAAAACCATTAGAAATGGTCAGTCCCCTCTGAGGTCAGACCCTCGTGCTGTCCCCTGTGACTCTGCCACAGCAGCATTAAGGCAATTCTTGACTTCTGTGATATGGCTGTCAAGTTTCAAAGTTGACCCTGCTTTACTGAACATAAAAATAATATTTATAAGTTGTTTTATTTATTTACTTACTTACCCCCTGAATTTACCAGAGGTTGTGTAGTTCCAAGTACACATTTTAGCTATTTATGGAAACTAATGCAGCTGTTTAATAAACATGTAATGGAGCTACTGGGTCAGGAACTGGTGACAGTGATCACTATCTCCAGAAATCTTCTTTGAACTGCAGAACAGAGTTAACCAGGGGAAGTGATGGTGCTGGATGGTATCTCTGGCGTTAGGAGGAAGCTGCAGGAGGAGGAAGCACCACACACATCACAGCCACGGCAAGTTGTGCTGAGTGTGCTAAAAGAAGAATCTTATTTTAAGATTTTTCTGTCTAAGGTGGCAGGAATGTTGGTGCTGGTGGAACTCGCAGCACTGCTCACGCTGGTGGGATCCAGTGGGAAAAGCTGCTGTGGGTGTCCCTGTGGGGCAGAAGGGTGGAGAGGCTGGGAGCTGTGCTGGGGGGGTCCCCAGGCTGGGGCTGGTCCCCTCCTCCCCCAAACACTGGGGCACTTCTTGGCCTGAGCGTGGTCAGCGCTGCTCTGACCCTTTTCTGTGTCCCCAGAGAGGAGCCCAGCCTGGCAGCCTGTGGGGTCCCTGCCAGGGGAGACACTCCTGGCTGGGATTGCTGGGCTCCTCTGCAAGTCTCTGCTTTCATATTGGAGATATGTTGGTGCATTTGGCTTGTTGCAAGTTTGCCAAGAGACTAAAAATTTTGTTATTTACTGTTCTTATTATGACATTTTTTTCATAGGGCAATGTCTGGGTTTTAATACTTAAGAGAATAAAAGTATGAAAAATATACTAAATGGGCTATTTTAGCCTCTGGAAGTGGCATGTTGGGTGGTAGTTGTTTGTCATAGAATGGGGTGGAGGAAAATGGGCTGAATGCTGGAGTCAGGCTGACAGAGGAAATGGGTCCCGTTGCCATTGCACTGAGGGAGGACCGGCTGTGGTGGAAATGGGATGAATTGGGGTGAATAAATCACATTCCCATTGCACTGAGGGGGGATCTGCTGTGGTGGAAATGGGATGAATTGGGACGACAGAAGGAATAAATCCCATCCCCACTGCAGAAGGGAGGACCTGCCATGACATTGGTGAGGCAGTGCCTGGTGCCCCCCTCGGGGCAGGGCCCCAGGAAGGGACTGGTCAGTGCAGCAGTGACCACTGGAGTGTCTCACCCTTCCCTTCCAGCTGCTGCTCTCTGGACCCCTCAGGTGTGGTGTGCGAGGACAGAGCACACAGGAAGCCACAGCTCAGCTGCTCCTTCCCTGGTTTCCTGTGACAACGGACGTGTCCTGTGGCTGCCACTGCGGCCCCCTGAGCCTGGTGACTCTGGGGTGTGCTCTGTCTGCAGCTGCAGTCCCTGAGGGGAGGGCTGGGTGGGTGGCTGAGTGTCCACAGGAGCAGGACATCTCACCTCTGACCCCAAAAGGCCAAGGCCAGGATGTTGCGGTGAGGGGGTGGCAGGGGGTGACCGCAGGGGTTACCCCAGAGGCACCACCATCCCTGGGGCTCTCCTGGCACCTGCAGTGGGGTCCTGCTGCTCTGAAGGGCGCGGGGACAGAGCCAGCAGGTACACACAGCACAGGAGATAAGGCTCTGTGTTTCCCAGCATTGCCTTTGTGCCCAGTCAGGACACCGCAAGGGCACAATTGTATTTCTGTCCTGCAAAAACCACCAGTTTGGCTTCTCCTTCCTGTCCAGCACTCTCTGTTCTCCTTTGAATCTGAAATTCAACAGCTTTGTCTTCCTGATAAGCTAAAGTTTTCACTCTCTTTTTATTCCTGATTTTTAAAGAAGATTATGCATTATTCTGAGCACACTTTTAGCCTTAAAAGATTGTAGTCAGTGAACTGTCTGTGCAAACCCTGATACTCAATGGAAACTTGGGCAAAGCACTGAGCTCTTTGCACAGAGCGTATTTTTCAGATCTAACTCAAATACTCAGGTTTTTAAATTAAGACTCAAAATTCCGCCACCGAGATCCTTCTTATCTCACATCAGTTATCATATTGGAATTAGGGAGTGGTGGATGTGAGGGGAAATGTTAAGTCAGGTAGGAGTAGTTTAAGAAGTGAAGAATAATAATAATAATAATAATAATAATAACAATAACAGTAATAACAATAATAGCAATAATAATAATAATAGCAGTAATAATAATAATAATAATAATAATAAATTGCAACAAAGGAAAATAACAAGGAGAGAGATAAACCCCAAGAAAAACAAGTGGTTCAGTTTCCCTGGTGTGCCCCTCTGCACGGGCAGGGCATGAGAAGCTTTGAAGCCCTCGACTTGGTGCAAGCCCTGCTCATTGACAGCTAAACCTTCAGGGTGTAATCACATCATTCCCATCCCAAACCCAAACACATTCCTGTACCAGTTACTGGGGGAAAATTAACTCTGTCCCAGATAAACCCAGAGCTTTGGGTCAATAAAACATTTTTATGATTATTAGTTTTATTGTCCTATAACTGGGTTTTTAAAAGTAGTAAAATGTGTCTCAAGGAAGTTTTCTCCTTTAAAATTATATTTTGATAGTAGTATTTGTCATTCAAATATTTTATTTTAAATTCTATTTTCTGATGTTTTAAACCATGAGTTTCATAGAGTTCCATTTTCTCAGCCATGAATTAAAACAAAACTAGTTGCTTAAGAAAAATATCTTTTTTAAGGCAGACAAGAAGAATAATTTCCTGTGGGTCCAGCTGCTGGCACAGCTGGAGCCTGCGGCTCCATGGCTGAAACATCAGTTTCTGTAGTGGTTTCTGTAGTTAGTTAGTTAGTTAATTAGTTAGTTAGTTAGTTAGTTAGTTAAAACTGCTCCTTTGCGCTGTTAGTTGTTAGTGGTTTGCAGAACGCTGGATGCTCACCCTATTTGCCAGTTTAAATACTAAAATTGCGGTGGCTGTTAATTAAAAATCCCCGCGGATGTTGGAGAGCGTTTGCGGGGACAGGAGAGGGGAGGCGGCCACTCACCTGGACACGGGGGGGCTGTGGGGTGGATGTGCTGTCCCTCCTCTGCCCGGCCCGACCCAGAGACCCCCGGCAGGAACCGATCCTGGGGATGGAACCGACCCCGGGGATGGAACTGGCGCTGGAGAGCTGATCCTGATGGTCCTGCCCCTGGAGAGCCGCTCCCGGGGATGGTCCTGGCCCTGGAGAGGCGATTCGGGAATGGTCCTGCTCCTGGAGAGGCGGTCCTGCCCTGGAGAGCTGATTCTGGGAATGGTCCTTCTCCTTAACAGCCCATTCTGGGAATGGTCCTGGCCCTGGAGAGCCGCTCCCGGGGATGGAGCCGCTCCCGGGGATGGAGCCGCTCCCGGGTATGGAGCCGCTCCCGGGGATGGTTTTACTCCCGGAGATGGAGCCGCTCCCGGTCCCGCCGTGCCCCGGCCCCGCCGCCGCTCCCGGCGCAGCCCTGCGGGGACTCGGAGCAGGAAGGGGAACGGGGAAGGGCTGGGGACGGGCTGTGCCCCTGCCCAGCTGTGTCCGGGCTCTCTCTCAGTCCAGCTGGCCCGGCGGTTCTGGGGGGCAGCGCCGAGCGGATTTCGGGGGACACCAGTGCGGCCGGAGGGCGGAGAGCGCTCTGAGCCCCGGGCTGGAGTTTGCTGTTCCTGAACCGTTCCCAGGGCTGGCCGCGACCTTTGCCGTGACGCGTCCTGCCCCGGGAGCCGGCTCCGCGCAGGGGAGGGTCTGAACCGCAGCCACGGGCCCCAGTGCCCTTGTTCTTGTTCCCTGCCCGGCCTGAGGATGGATCCTGGGGATGCGCGATGGGCTTTGGTGTTTGGCTGTTTCCTTTCTCTTCTTCTTTGTCCTGTTCTTTTCTTTTAGCCTTGAGCACCTGCTGGGCTTCCTCCCTTCCTGTTCCTCACAAAGGTGTTCTGGGAGGCTCTGGAATCAAGCCCAGAACTAGTGGAAATACATGGCAATAGCAGAGCTAATTCCTTCTCTGTGGATATAGGAAAGGAGTGTATTCTGGGAGAGAGCTGAGGTTTGGGGAGATAAATCGAGGTTTAAATGTTTATTTAAAAATCATTAAACATGTACATTGTGTACTTTAGAACGAGTAAACATTTGGGGCTGGACTTGAACTCTGCTTGGCAAAGTGCCTCCTAAACCCTACAGAAAACACACAGAAAACACACAATTCCTCACGGGCTTTGCTTCTGTGAGGGTTTGTCTGTGTAGAGGGGCCCAAAGGCACAGGGGAACACCTGCACCTTCTCCCTGCTGTGGTGGTGCCATTTCCACATCCTTTATTTGGGGCCACTGTGAGTTACCCTGAACCTCCAGTCCTTTCCTTCCCCAAATTCCATTGAACACCTCTCAGGGCAGTGAGGGGGTATCCTGAGAGGCAGAATTGTCAGTGTTTCCTTGCCTGTACTCCTGCCCCTCTCTGGGTCCTGAGACTCTCAGCTCAAAGCTGTGGTGGTCAGTCCATGGCCTGGGGGTCATTGATGGCTTTGGGTGAAGGTTTCACTGATAATTTTGTACTTTCCTCTGTGGATCAGGCAGAACCAACAGTGCCCGAGGCTCCTCAGGTGCTCCCAGGAGACTCAGCCAAGGTTTTCCTCTCTTTCTGTGCACCCTGTGGTCATGTCCTGACTCAGGGATGGGAGGAGTGGGTCAGGTAAGGTTTGGTTTAAAAGCTGTGGGCTCTCTAAGATAGTCAAGCCCCAAAGAAGAGGCAGAGCAGTGTTTTCCAGTGGAAGATGCCAGTCTGTGATGGATTAGATGTTGCAGCACAGATAATTCTTTGCAGGGAGAAGTAAGCAGTTGTCCAGGGCAGAGGATTAAGGGCTTAAAGGGTGGGTGGGGTGCCTGAGCTCTGTGTGCAGCTTCACCCCGTTGGAATGACTTTGGCCAGCAGGGCAAACCGAGGGCTGCTCTGCTGTACAAACATGGGTATTTTTCCAAAATGCCAGCCAAACCCAATGTTTAAGGATCTCGAGATATGGCTGCTGTGTCTGGAGGGTTTGAAAGCAGGCAGTGAGCGTGGTCACTGGAAGGCCCTGCGCTTCACCAGGCTCCTCAGGTGGCTTGAGAACAAACTGATAATGTATTTTACCTTCAGCCATACAATCTGCTCCTTCCCTCCAAACCCCAAATTCCCTGCTGCTGGGTGTTATGAAGAGAAGCTGTTAACACTTGGTCTGAGCTCGGGGCCTAAAAAGAGAATCCTTTTGCATGATGCTGCTGATGGAGCTCTGTCCCAGAGCCAGAGAGGGGAGAGCACTGCTGGTGTGTCCCAGCACTTTGGGGACAAACACTCTGGGGTGGTTTGGTCCTTCCCGTGGCTGGTGGCAGCAGAGAGGGTGGGGTGACACCTCTGCAGTCTCTGCTGACAGGAGTGGGGCTGATGGTCCTGGCTGGAGCTCTAAGTGCAGGATCTTACCCCAAGCCATTGCCATGTAGGGGGGTATCTGTGGCTCTGGGTGTTACCTGTGCCCTCTCCAGAGCTGCTGGCAGAGCTGTCACTGATTCCAGAGCTGCTGGCAGAGCTGTCACTGCTGCCAGACCTGCTGACAGGACTGCCACTGCTTCCAGAGCTGCTGGCAGAGCTGTCACTGCTTCCAGCCCCACTGAGCATGGAATCCTGCACATCACATGGGATCAGTGCCCAGCTCTGGGAACTGCTAAAAGCACGATGGGCAAGACAAATATTTGACTGGGATAATCCCCCCAGAAGGCCAGCTAATTACTGAAGTATCGCAGGACTCCTGGTTGGGTTTTTACCCTGTCAGATCTGCCAGCAAATGTTTTCTGCTCAGTTTTGTTTGGGTGCTGGGTGGATGTCAGGGCAGCCTTCTGAGGCCTTACAAGGCTTTGTCTGGGGCTCACTCATCAAGCCCATGTTCAGGTGGCACCACTGCTGCTCCCTGAGCAGGGCAGGGGCTTTGCCTTATGGGGTGACAGGAGAGGGACACTGAGGGAGGGGACAGGGCTGGACTGACTTAGAGAATACTTTGTGTGAGGTTTGGTTAAATGATTTTCCTCACTCAGTCAAAGTGGGTTTTCCTGCAGATGGCTCTCTTGTCTTTCAGCCACAGACAGCAGTTTTTCTGGTTGCACATCTGTACTTCAAAGACCATCAACACAATTTTTGCAATTTCTCCTGTGTCTCTTGCCCAAAAAACAATTGTGTTTAAAGACCAAATCTGTGGTCAATTTCTGACCTCAAAATCATACATACTACATCTGTAACCTTTCCAGGAAATGGGGAGCTTTTGATTTCCTTTTGCATGCAAGATAAAAACTCCATAAAAACTGCACAAATAACTCCTTTTCTTTTCTTTTCTTTTCTTTTTTCTTTTCTTTTCTTTTCTTTTCTTTTCTTTTCTTTTCTTTTCTTTTCTTTTCTTTTCTTTTCTTTTCTTTTCTTTTCTTTTTCTTTCCTTTCTTTTTTTTTTTTTTTTTTTACCCTTTTTCTTCTTTTTTTTTTTCTTTCTTTTATTTTCCTTTCCTTTCTTTTTTTTTTTTTTTTACCCTTTTTCTCTACTGCCTTTTCCCACCCTTCCACCACTCCTGGTCCCAAGGTTAATACCTGGTCACAAGTGTCTTGCTCACAAGCCCCATTTCTGCGCCAACCCTCAGCATAGACAAGGACAAAAAAAAACTTACCGTGTCTCTTCTGGGGAGGGCGAGGAGCACAAACCCGTTGACCTGTCCCTGCAATTTTGTGTTGAATTCTCATCCCCCAGTTAGATGCAAAACTGGGGGACCTTCTGTACTTTAGTAACCACTGGTGTGCAAAGTTCTGGGGGTGGCACTGAAGTCAAACCCTCAGTGGTTTGTGGGCGCATTTCACAGGACGTGGGCAGGGGCTGGACTGGGTGTACAGAACATTTCTGGTTAGCACCGACCACAAGGCCTCCATCCACTTGGTGTCTGCACCAGGGGCTCCATTGTAGGTTGAGTTTTGCATTTTCTTCATTGCTTTGTGCTTCCAAGCCTGACACAGAGCTGGGTGAGCCTGTCTCTGCTCATCAGTGCTGTCCCACTGCTTCATCCATCTCCAGTGCCTGGGGGGTGCCAATGCAAAGACAGATTTCTGGAAATTTGGGTGGGTTTAGTTTCCTTTTTTAGGATTCCTGTGAAGCTGCACTGGTGGGGAGTCACAGGAAAGGTCATTACTAGAGAAATCACAGAAGGAAAGTGCAAAAGAAATGTAATGACAGAAGTCCTGCACCAGCAGTGACCTGGAGCTGGCTCTGAGTACAAGTTCAAATAATCACATTTCTCCCACAGTAACACCCTGGCATGGAGAGCTCTGCCTTGGCCATTCAATCAGAGAATGTGAGATATAATTACACTTGAGTTACAAACACTGCAATGCGAATCTTCCTGAATGTAAAAAATCCCAAATGTAAATGAACTGTTCAGGAATTTCTCCTTGCACTCTTGGGTCGGGTCAGCTGTTGTACTTCCACCCAGAAAACTGTATTTCCTCTTAAAAATGGGACTGCACAGGCAGTTTGTGTCCATGAGTTTCACTCTGAAGTGAAAGGGCAGAGATAGGTCAGGGGCTGAGACTTTCCATGTGACTTCCTTGCAGCTTTTTCTTTCAAGATGAACTTTTAGAAACCAAAAATCCATGTCAAATCTGGCGAATTTAAATATAGTTGTCTGGTATTTGGGGATTGGGATATTGTTGTCTGATTCATTTTTAGCCCTGGGAAAATACTTCACCAGCAGCATCTTCAAAGGGCTGTCATGGATGTGAGTGTGTGCACAAAGCAGGGGCCAGGATTGTCACAGACACACCCTGTCCCCAGATTTCACATGGATATCCCCCTCCTGGGACACTTCCCAGAAAGTCCTGATTGCTTTATCCCTCTGGCCCCTGGACAGGGGGCACAGTTCTTCAGGCTGTGCTTTGAGGGGCACCATCCCAAGACCTGGGAGTGGCTGCTCTGGGTAATGGATTTATTGCTGGGAAGCTCCTCTGGGGGATCAGCAGCAGTGTCTCTCTGAGGAGGAAACAACACAAAACCCATCCTTTAGGTAAAACTACGTGGGTAGTGAGAAAGGTGCTATGTGCACCACAGTGAGGGAGGCAGGAGCCCCCTGGCTGTGTTTGCAGCCACCCCTGCACTGCACCTGCAGCTCACCTGTGCCAGGGCCAGTCCCGAGCCTGCCCTGCTGCCTCCTCACCTGCCTTTGGTGTCCCCTGCCTGGGGACCAGCAGGGGTATTGCCCCTGGAGTGGCTCTGTGGGCTTTGCTGGGCTCGTGTGGGACGTCCACCCTCCACCTGGGGAAAGGTGACTGAGAATTTGACACAGCAATGTCAGGCACAGTTTAACAAGCCACAAACCCTTGGTGATTTACACTTGGAAAAGGGAGACCAGAGGGACTCAGTGTCGATTTCTTTTAACCACATAAGACCTCAGAGGACAGTCTTTGGTTAGGAATGTCTGCACACAGAACTGATCTCCCAGTCCTGAATACTGTCATTCCATTTCATCTGGGGCTTGGGGGAATTTAGCCTATGCAACCCAGTCCCCAAAATGCTTCTCTTAATATGGTTTTGTACATGCATGGACCGCTCAGGGTGCAGGATGGCAGATTTGCTCCCAGAACTTGTCTGGTGTGTGTGAACAGTTTCCTACAGAGTTGATTGGGAAACAGGGTTTATCTGTGGTATTTTTGCTATTTAAAATATTTTTATTTAAAGCAGGATAAATACCCAAAGTATTCTGTCTTCATTTCCCTGATCATGTAAGTGGTTTCATAATACCGGCATTAATCCAAATATTATCATACTTGCATTTCAACTTCTTAATTATGCATAAACCGAAATATAAACCAACAATGTTAAAAAAAATAGAAGAAAGAAACTCATCTTTCAGTGGAAAACTTTAAGAAAGATGTTCTCATGAAGAACTTAATCTTGTTATTTGAGTGCTGCATTTTCAGGTGGTGTTTTTTTTTTTTTTTTTTTTTTTTTTTTTTTTTTTTTTTTTTTTTTAAATGGGTTTTTTTGGGTTTGTTTTGTTTGTGGTTTTGTTTTGGTTTTTTTTTTTTTTATTAAAAGGAAAGTCCTTCTGTGTGTGAGGTGGTGGCCTATGGACTGTTGCCATCTCCTGCTCATGCAGCTGCACTGCATCCCGGGCTGGCTGAGCACAGACTGCTCAGGGCACCTGCAGCTCCTGCCAGCCTGCCTTTATCAGCCGGGTTAGCTTTTGTCTGAGCACTTTTTGCTCCAAACAAACCTGATTTGGTCCCCAGCGAGTACAGGACAAACTGATCCACGTGAACATCACAGGGTGGGGAGGACTCAGAGCAAAGTCTGGGTGAGATGTGCTGCCAGGGTGGAGAGGGCTCAGGGTACACCTGGGTGGGATGTGCTGCCTGCATGGAGAGGGCTCAGGGTACACCTGGGTGGGATGTGCTGCCAGGGTGGGGAGGACTCAGAGCACACACTGGGTGAGATGTGCTGCTGGCACCAAAGCACCCTGAGGGATGGTGGCACAGAGCCCTGTGGCCCCAGAGCCCTGAGCTGCCCTGGGCACACTGAGGGTCCCCACGGGCCCTGTGCCACCCCCTGCCCTTCCCTTCAGCTGCTGTCATCCACCAGACCCTGGAGAGCTGCTCCCTCACCATGGATCCTGCTCCAGGCCACAGAGCCCATCCTGGCTGCAGCCTGCTGAGCTCAGGGCTGTTCTCTGACCTAAAGCAGCCTTGTGTTGGTTTCTAAACCAACCAGCCAACCTGCCTACCCACCAAAACAGCCCCCGAGCCCCATGGAGTGAGCCTGGTCCCTGCGGGGGTGGAATTTGGGTTGGATGTTGGTGAGCAGAAGGTGTCTGCACGTCCCTTAATGAGGTTCTGTGGTCAGGTACTTAAAGAGAATTTTATTTACACAATATACAAACACTCCCAGGAGTCAGCAGAGTCCCTGTGGGTGCCCTCAGACATCAGTGTACTCGTGGTAGATGCGAACCTCCGACCTCCTGACGCTCTGCAGGGACCTGATGCTCTCACTCCTGGTTCTCATGTTGGATTTCCTGAACAGCCTCCGCGAGAAGGATCGACACATGAAGAAATAAATGATGGGGTCCAGGCAGACGTTGCATGCCGACAGGAACAGCGTCATTTCCTTACAGTAATACAAGATTCTATGTGCAGAGTCATCTAAAATCTTGTCCAGATGACTGAAAGTGAAGGGAATTCTGCACAAATGGTAGGGCAAAAAGCAGGTGAAGAACACGGCCACCACAACCCTTATGCTCTGGTTGTGCTTCCGCTTGCGGCTGGACGAGCTGATGAACTGCTTGCTGGACTTGTAGATGTACCTGGAGATGGCAATGTAGCAGCCTATCAGCACCACCAGCACCACCACGAACATGCAGGTGTTGATGTAGATGACAGCCGAGTGCCACTGGACCCCCAGGGGCGACTTCAGCTTGAGGCAGTCGTCCACGTTCCTCCTGGTGGGGTAGCCGTTGGTGAGGATCAGGTTGGGCAGCGCCAGGAAGGCCATCACCACCCAGACACAGGCTGACAGCACCTTGGTGAAGGTGATGCTGTACATCCTGGAGTCCCCGAAGGGCTTCACCACCTTGAGGTAGCGGTCGATGCTGATGAGGCCCAGGAAGACGATGGTGGTGTACATGTTGGCGTAGAACAGCACCGCGCTGTACCGGCACAGGAAGGCGTTAAAGTGCCACGGCCCCAGCCGGGAGTCCTGGATGATCTTGAAGGGGAAGGTCAGCGTCATCAGCAGGTCTGCCACCACGATGTTCTTGAGGTAAAAGATGAAGCTGGTCTTGTTCCTGATGTGGAAGAAGATCCACACGGCCAGCCCGTTGAGCAGGAGGCTGGCCAGGAAGATGAGGAGGTAGAGCACGGGCAGCACGATGGTGGTGAACTCGTCGTGGGCTGTGGGGACGGGGGAGCTGCTGTTGGCAGAGCTGCTGTTGTCTGGGGTGAGGTGGTTCTCTGTGGGAGTGAGGGGAGACAAGGGGTTAAAGCTTTCTGGTGCTGTGCAAAGGGGGCCAGTTGGGAGCTGTCCTCTCCCTGGGCAGTCTGAGGCTCTTTGGGGAGCCATAAATCAGAGCTGCAGGTTGTCAGCTCTTGGCTCTCCTGACAGAGTGTGGCTTGTGAGCCGAGATGTCTGTCAGGAGACAGGGCTCTGGAGAGCTCCTCAGGCCTATCAAAACCCCCATTTCAACTTAGTTTACTCAAATGTATTTAAAAATCACAGTCTCTGGGGGATTTTAAGATTTCACATGTAAACGTTTGTGAACAACTTGTAAACTCTGCCATAAAGTGACAGCAGACTTTGTTTCCTGTTGTTTGTGCTGTGACCTTGGCTGGCGAGGCACCAGGCTGGCAGAGGGGCAGTGCTGGGCTCACACAGCCCAGGCTGGAATGACTGATTTCTCTCAGCTGTTGGTAAGAACTGACAGTAACCAAATAAACACTTTTCAATCACTTATATTCCCATTGTTATTTTACCTGGCAGTTTTCCATAGGACAGATTGTACCCCATCCTTTGAGTTGCTGTGGGTTTCCAGCTGAGATGCTCTTCAGGAGTCCCACTGGCAGCTGTGGAGCTGGGATGCAGCAGGGCCTGTGCCAGGATGATGTTCTGGGGGAAAAAAACCAAATCAATTTAAAACCAAAGCAAAATAGAAGAGCCCACCTTCTTGTCCCCAGTATGGAGAGGAGCTTTGTAAAAGGAGCTTCCTCTGGAATTGCCAGTGAAGGCCTGGCTGAGGTGGCTGAGGGCTGGTGGTTCTGTTGTCAGGGCTTCACTGCCCCTTCCTGCTCATTTCAGTGATGGATGACCATGAGTGGATTTTATTTTTTTTTCAAATCATCCCTCACTTCTTGAAGTAAAAAAGTTTCATCGGTAATTATTGGATACATATGTATAACTTCATAGTGTATCCCCCAAATTGGGGTGGAAATGGTGGAAGTGACAAGTTCCTGTTCCTTTTTCAGAGAAACTGGCACACAAGGAACACTGGGAACTGCAGATCCTCATTTATGCCATGATGGCATCACTGTGTTTGACATTGTTCAGAGGGATTTTGCCAACAGCAGTTTGTAAGGCTGTGCTCCAAATTGTTCTTTCCTCTATCAGTAAACAAATGCACTAATTTTTCTGGGATTCATTTTTTGTTTATGGGTTTTGATAGGAAAACTGGCAGAATGGTTCAGATCTCACCAGTTCCACCAGACCTGACTGCTCTGATGGGACTGAAGAGAGGATGGAATTCCTGCAGCCCTTTTGCAGATCAGAGCCAGTTTTAGGTGCCCTCCCCATGTAGGAACCGTGTTGAGTGGCACGAGGTGACACCAAAGCAAGTAATGGTGTGTGAAAGCATCAGTAAAACACTTTAATTTGGAAATTTTAACCTTTTCATCAGCCTGACCTCTTGGCTGGCACTGTTTGCTCTGACAGTAGCAAGACTGCCAAGGGTGTTGTAGGTGTTTTGTTTCCTTTGGGTCTGAGCAGAGCAATCCCTCGTGTTTTGCTGTTGTTGAGGATTTGCAGCTCCCTTTTCTGCCCAGGAGGCAGAGATCAAAAGAGTAGGTGATTTTATGAAAAGATGCATATCTAACTCCTCATGTAAATAAGACACTTATTTCCCTGCTTTTCTGAGTTTCTTTCAAGTCTGGATAATTCCTGGCCCCTGGAAATCTCCTTGTTCTCAGGCTCTTCATGCAAGTGCTCTGTAACCCCTCAGTGCAGAGGAGGCAGTGAGGGATTGGATGTGGGATCCAGGCAGAGCCAGAGGTGGCTCCTGTGTCCCCTGGACGTGCTGCAGACTCTGTGGGGCTGGGCGGGTCTGTGTGGGGTGCTCTGCACATCTCTGCTGCTGTCACCCTGCAAAGCCTCTCCTGTCCTGGCTCCCACACAGCCCTGCTGGTCCTGCCCAGGGCAGTGGCCAGGGGGGAGCCCTGCACCTGTGTCCCCTGGTCAGTGAGGGTGTGACCACCCGGGACTGCCCAGGGACACCCAGGCCACGGGAGCCCATCCTGGGAGCTGTGTGCTGCAGTGTGGGCCAGGCAGCCAGAGCCTGGGCATGGATGGCTCTGTCCTCTTGCTCCTGGTGGTTTCAATGTTCAAATGTGTTCCAAAATTATCTCAATGAACTGTGGTTGGAAAAAGAAAGCAGCAAATTCTTCAGCAGTGTAACCTGTGGCAGCTGAGCATTGGGCTCTGTGTCCTGCCAGCTCACCTGAGCTCAGCACAGGCCCTGGGGTCTGCAGGGTGGGGAGAGAGGCAAAACCTGGGACTGCTTGTCCTCCTTACACAACAACGGCTCTCCTGGTGCTGCTGGAGCTCAAAGGCTTCACCAAACAGGTCTGTGCAGAGCTGCAGGGCAGTGATGGTGTGGTGCACAGGGACGGTCCTGCTGCACAGAGCTGGGTGTGGGATGGAAGGTGGGATGGATTCACAGGGATGGTCCTGCTGCAGAGAGCTGGGTGTGGGATGGATGGACAAGGATGGTCCTGCTGCAGAGAGCTGTGTGTGGGATTGGTGCACAGGGATGGTCCTGGTGCACAGAGCTGGGTGTGTGGAAGGTGGAATGGATGCACAGGGATGGTCCTGCTGCACAGAGCTGTCTCTGATGGAAGGTGGGATGCACAGGGATGGTTCTGCTCAGACTCAGCAGCCCAAAGGTGTTTCCAGCGTTTCCTACCAAAGCCTGTCAGGCTGAGGGTGCTGAGATGGGCAGAGCAGTTTGGCTTCGTTGTTTACATGCTGGGGTTGGTGGTCAAGGGCAGAGCTGGGGTATCTGTACTCAGTAGCTTCACTCTTTCTGACAATGCCCTCTGTTATTGCAGACTCCAGGAGCAGGAAAAAATGTCTTATATGGAGAATTCACTCTTTTTCATGTGTTTTATTGCAACAGGAGATGAAGACTGTGTTCTCTTTAAAGAGTGTTTTGGGGTATTTTGTAAATGCTCACTGACTGTGTCCTCTGGTTGTGGATTATTTCCTTGTCTGAATACAGCATCTTCACACTCAGCAGGGCTGGCTTTCCTCTCCTTGTCCAGTTTTCTGGACACTTTCCTCACCAATTTCATCCTAAGCTGCTGTCTCAGTTGCTATACAAATAAATTCTGCTTGGAAGGCTTTGAAGATGCACTAGAAGCTGCTCCTTTATCCAGGCAGCTTTGTAAACTTTGAATACATTTTACTTCTTGTAGCTTCTGTACTTTGTCTGTGGTTGATGAGATAATATCTTGCTGCTGATGTGGACAGACTGGTTTATGTGCGTGACTGATGTAACCTCAGAGAAGAAATGAAATAAGAGGCATGGCAGCCTTCAGTGGCAGGTGGATGGGGAATGACTGCAGAATTTCTCTAGTGACTAAGGCTTTTAGTTGCCTTCCTGTTTAAAAAAAATGTATATCTTCAAATCTAACCTTTTTTTCATCTTACTTAAAACTTTTTAGAATTAGAAAACTCTCTTTGTGACCTAGACCAGCTATTCTGGGTCGTGGGGCTGCAGAGTCTGAAGTGATGGTTTTTATTTGAGCCCGTAACTTGTTGATGTCTGTCCTCTCACCAGTCCCTCTGCATTCACCATAATGTTGGGTGAATGACATGGTTAATGCAGCAAGAGACGTGCCAGGCAGGTGTTAAACCTGCTGTGGGCTGCCTGCAATGCTGTGTCTCATCCTAACCAAATCACTGAGTTTGTAAAGATTTAGGGGGAAAAAGGCATTGTTGCAGGGTCAGGACATGTGTGCATGAAGCTGCTGCCATGGAGCCTCTGTCACTGGTCCCTGTGTCACTGGTCCCTCTGTCACTGGTCCTTGTGTAACTTGTCCCTGTGTCACTGGTCCCTCTGTCACTGGTCCCCATGTCACCCCACACCTGCCCCATGTCCCCTGGGCCTGCTCCCACCCCAGGCTCCCTGAGCAAGCCTGGCTGTTCTGGTTTTCCCTGCCTGCATCTCTTTATTCATCTTTGTGTTTTCTCCTGTTTTCTACCAGCCCGGCCCCAGCAGGCAGGGCACTGCCACCTTTCCTTGCAGGCTTCTGTCAGAAATTCTCCCTTTTGGTGGAGGAAGATGTTAATGTGCTGGTGATGCACAGTGGAATAACCTGAAATTCCTGTTTGAGCTGCTGCCTCCATCAGTGAGCTGCCCTTGTTGCTGCATTCTGCTCTGCACACTGAGCTGGTTCAGGAGTGTTTGTAGCCAGGATCGCCTGGTGCTGGCCCTGCCTGGCTGGGGTGGGGGTCCTGGGGTCCCCCCGTGCTCTGAGCAGTGCTGACAGCTCGGGCAACATCCCATGTCAGCTATCTCACACAGGGGAGCATTAGAGTTATAATAATTCACCTGAAATTAGAAAAAAAATTAATGGCTACGTTTGGACAAAATATTCCAAAAGAAAGCTAAATTTGCCCAAGTACTTTTACTATTTCTTTTTAAAGTGAGGAAATCCTGTAATCCTAAGGGCACATTCCCCCAAAATGGGCATTTTGCAAGCTAGATGCTGTTATTGAATGCTTTTTTGCATTCAATAATGGAGGGTTTTTTTGCAAAAACTGGGGGTTTTGCTCCCCCCAGTGCAACTGTACAACAAATGAGAGGTGCAAAGGGGCTGTGAGGTTCCAGGCTCTGTCACCCAGGTCCTGGGTCACTTCAGCTGGGCAGGTGACAGCAGCCCTGTCCCCTGTCCCCTGTGCCCCATACCCTGTCCCCTGTCCCCTCTCCCCTGTCCCCTCCCCTGGCAGGGAGGCCAGCACTGGTGGCTGCAGGTGCAGGACCCTGCCCTGCCGAACCATCCACACTGCAGAGCCCGGCTGGGAAGGGCTGGGGTGAAACTGTCCCCAGCTGTGGATTACGGTGTCTTGTCTCCCCAGCCCCAGCCAGAAATAGGAACCTGCATCTGCTCGGGAAGCTGCTCGTCTGCCCCGGCATCTGGCACAAAACCTCCTCTGCATTTTCAGGTTCCTCCTTGAACTTCCCCTGGTTTCCAGCCCTTGTCTCCTCTCACGTGTGTCGGAGCAGCGTCCTGTCCCCGGGGGAGCCGCTGCCTCCCCTCTGCCCTGGCTGCTGTCCCCGGACTCTGTCCCTGTCCCTGTCTCTGTCTCTGTCCCTGTCCCTGTCTCTGTCCCTGTCCCTGTCCCTGTCTCTGTCCCTGTCCCCATCCCTGTCCCCATCCCTGTCCCTGTCCCTGTCTCTGTCCCTGTCCCTGTCCCTGTCCCTGTCCCCGTCCCTGTCCCTGTCCCTGTCCCTGTCCCTGTCCCGTCCCTGTCCCTGTCCCTGTCCTGTCCGTTTGTCCTCAGCACAGGCAGGAGGGGCAGTGGCCGGGCTCCCCCTGAGCTGCCATTCCCGAGGGGGTGGGCACAGAACAGCCCTCCCTGGGCTCTGTGCTGGACAGAGTCCTCAGGACAGGGGTCCCCTGTGGGCAGTGACAGGGTCAGGGTCCCCCAGTGTCCCCCAGTGTCCCCCAGTGTCCCCCAGTGCCAGCTGGGAGTGTCACTCTGCCTCCAGCCCCGGGTACCCCTGGGTGTGCTCACCTTTACCTGTGCTGCAGTGGAGCCTCACCTTTACCTGCGCTGCACCTGGAGCCTCACAGCCCTTTGCACCTCTCACTGGGGGAGCAAAACCCTGGAGTAACCATTCAATAAAACCATCTAGCATGGGAAATTCCCATTTTGGGGGAATGTGCCCTCAGGATTGCAGGATTTCCTCACTTTAAAAAGAAATAGTAAAAGTACTTGGACAAATCTAATTTTTTCTCAAAGCCACTTTTGGAATATTTTGTCCAAACGTAGCCATTATTTTTTTTTCCTCATTTCAAGTGAATTATTATGAACTCTAATGGTCTCCTGTGAGATAACTGACATGAGATGTTGCCTGAGCTACCAAGTTCTCTCTTTTTTCTGTCTTTTGGACTGTGCCTTGCTAAAAGTTCATGGATTATATCACCTACTTTAAATTGGATTTTCTGTGCAGAGTGTGCAAGATCTCGTAACTGCTGTCAATTGTTGCAGCAAGACTGTTTTTAAGGTTATTTGCAGAAAAAAGCTGCATGAATTCCCTTTCTCCTTGCACAGGCACTGCAGGTGATGCTGCTGGAGCTCCCCAGTTCTGCACTAATGACCAGACTGGCCATGGCCAGAGGCAGGAGGTGCCCTCAGTGGTCACTGTGGGTGTGGCCAGGTGTGCTGGGCTGTGCTCTGGGGGGCTCAGAGGGGCCCAGCACCCCCTGACACCTCTGAAAGGTGGGTTTGGGGGTCGTGGTGAGGTACAGCTGCACAGCTCCTGTGGACTGCAGTGGTTTCTGCAGGAGGAGCTGGGAGAGGTCTGCCAGCAGAGCTGGTGTCACCTGGGCAGCTGCTCTGGGTGCAAGAGAGGCTGGGCTGCAATTGCTGGCTGCTTTTTTAGGGGATTAAAAAGTAGAGAGCTCAACAGAGTTGTTGGCAGAGATAGGATAATGAAGGTTTTCTCATTAAGGCAGCCTCTAATTAGCAAGGAGGAAAGGAACTCTGGAATGTTTCTGTCTGGAAGATGCTGCTGGTTGGTGGTGGCTGCACAAACCTGGTGGCTCTGGGAGCTGTGCAGCCCTGCAGAGGGGCTGAACTTGGGCCCCCACCAGGGACACGCCACCTCAGGGGCAGGACAGGGCCCCAAAGCTCCTGTGCAGGTGAGCAGGTGGGTCCTTGGTGCCTTTGGCGTGCAGTGCCAGGTGCCTGTGCCATGCCACTGGTGCCACGGCTGCCACACTCCACAGCTCTGCAGAGCCACAGCTGGGGTGGCCAGGCTCGAGTCAGAGTTTTTTTTCTGAAAAGATCAGCTTTTAGGTTTGGTTGTTTGTACTGTGCAGTGAAAAGCATTAAGTAAAAAAATTACAAAATGACATTTTAAAAGTAATCAAGATATCTGGGGCACAAACACAAAAGTGCAGCTGTGTAATTCTAGCGTTGCACCTTCCTCTGTTGGACCTGTGTCTGTTGTTCCTCTATCACATCCCTCAGGGGCCCAAAATATATTGGGAAATCAAAATAATTATTGGTACGTGCATGTAACCAAAGCCATTTAAGTCTTTCAATAATTCCAGTCTCACTTTCAGGCATTTTCCTTTGTGCTGAAGCAATTTATCTTGATTTTTTTTTGAATGCAATAATCCTAATTCACATCACAGCAGCACCAAGAAATCCTCGAGTGCCTGTGTCAGCCCCAGCACATCCTGCTGCCACACCGTGCTCTGTCTGCTCCTTGCAGCAGCTCCACTGCTGGAAAGAGGAAGGAAAAGGACTCGGGGATTTTAGGGAGAAGTCCAGCCTGGTGCAAGGCTGCTTTTTCATGCACAGCCCGGAGAGTTCCCTGCTGGCTCCTGGGATGGGGAGGCTGCTGGCCCTGGGCAGGGCATCAGGGCAGGAGCTGTGAGAGCTGCTGCCCCTCCTGCTGCCCCCAGCCCTGCTCCTGCTGCCCCCAGCCCTGCTCCTGCTGCCCCCAGCCCTGCTCCTGCTGCCCCCAGCCCTGCTCCTGCTGCTCCTGCTGCCCCCAGCACTGCTCCTGCTGCCCCCAGCCCTGCTCCTGCTGCCCCTGCAGCCCCTCAGCCCTGCTCTTGCTGCCCCCAGCCCTGCTCCTGCTGCCCCTCCTGCCCCCAGCCCTGCTCCTGCTGCCCCCAGCACTGCTCCTGCTGCCCCCAGCCCTGCTCCTGCTGCTCCTGCTGCCCCCAGCCCTGCTCCTGCAGCCCCCCAGCCTTGCTCCTGCTGCCCCCAGCCCTGCTCCTGCTGCTCCTGCAGCCCCCCAGCTCTGCTGCCCCTCCTGCCCCCAGCCCTGCTCCTGCTGCCCCCCAGCCCTCCTGCCCCTCCTGCTGCCCCCAGCCCTGCTCCTGCTGCTCCTGCTGCCCCCAGCCCTGCTCCTGCTGCCCCCAGCCCTGCTCCTGCTGCTCCTGCTGCCCCCAGCCCTGCTCCTGCAGCCCCCCAGCCTTGCTCCTGCTGCCCCCAGCCCTGCTCCTGCTGCTCCTGCAGCCCCCCAGCTCTGCTGCCCCTCCTGCCCCCAGCCCTGCTCCTGCTGCCCCCCAGCCCTCCTGCCCCTCCTGCTGCCCCCCAGCACTGCTCCTGCAGCCCCCCAGCCCTGCTCCTGCTGCTCCTGCAGCCCCCCAGCTCTGCTCCTGCCCCTCCTGTCCCCAGCCCTGCTGCTCTGGGCTCCATTCCCAGTGGCAGTGCCTGCTGCTGCACTGAGGGTGTCAGAGGCTGAGCAGAGTCCAGTTGATGCTGCTCAGCATCAGTTGTCCCTTTGCTGTGCCACTGACATTTTCCTGAGGAAGGACCAGAGCAGTGGTTGCTGCAGGGCCTCGTGTGAGGCTGATTGCTGGTCAGGAGGGGAAACCCAGCTTGTGATAATCGACAGTGAGATGTTTTAATTTGGTTAAGATGTTGTGGTTATTTTTAATGTTGGAAAGGATTAAGAGTGCTGAAATGTAGGAAGGAGTCTTGCCTCCTTCCCCCAGGGTTTTGCTGGCAGCCCTGGGCTGGGGCTGCTGCAGCCTGGGCTCCTGTGGAGGGGCTGCAGCTCACGGTGTGTCAGGTGTGTTTTCACTCAGCTCCAAACCATTGATAAATACTGCCCAGTTCGAGTTCAACACTGCACAGGGGGCAGGACCACAGGGGGTTTGCCTGGCTGCTCCTGGTGCTCCCTGGACCAAAGAGCAGGAGGTTCTTTTGGAACCTTGTAAAGGTGGGCAAGGGGCTGGTATGAAATGAGGAGAAGGAGCATCCCCTGTCACTGGCTCCTGTCCTGTCTCCTGCAGGGCTCAGTGCCCAGGGGTGAGGAGGAGCCTGTGGCTCTCAAGTGCTGCTGTGGTGTGGGGCAGTCTGCTGGGGCTGCTGTGGTGTGGGGCAGCCTGCTGGGGCTGCTGTGGTGTGGGGCAGTGTGCCTGGGGCTGCTGTGGTGTGGGGCAGCCTGCTGGGGCTGCTGTGGTGTGAGGCAGTTTGTCTGGGGCTGCTGTGGTGTGGGGCAGCCTGCTGGGGCTGCTGTGGTGTGGGGCACTCTGCTGGGGCTGCTGTGGTGTGGGGCAGCCTGCTGGGGCTGCTGTGGTGTGGGGCACTCTGCCTGGGCTGCTGTGGTGTGGGGCACTCTGCTGGGGCTGCTGCCCTGTCCTGGTGCTCGTGTCCCATCCAGCCACCTGAACCCCCCAGCCTGGCCACCCTGCCCGGCCCTGTGGGGACAGTGTCCCCTCTGTCCCAGCTCTGAGTCCTCCCTGCTGTGCCAGCCCAGGGTGGGCTGGGGCTGCAGGGTGGGCTGTTCCCCCCAGGGCACCCCCAGCCCCCCGGGGCTCCCCCAGCCTGGGCACGGTCTGGGCTGGCACAGCTGCCCCGTGGGGAGGGATCAGGATGATGCTGCAGAAAGTTTTCTGCTGCAAACACACGGTTTGTGTGTCCGAGATCCCCTCACACCCTTCGGCCCCTCTGCCCCTCCTGCAGTTCCCCCCTGAGGGGCTGTCCCATCCCTCCTCCCCGTGGGCTGGGGAGGCAGGAGAGGCTCTCCCCGGTGCCCCAGGTGCTGCCCACCCACAGAAGGACAGGGGGAAGCTTCTCCCAGCCAGAAATCTGCTGGTGGCTCCCACGCTCAGGGCCAGGGCCCGCCAGTGAATCAGCCACAGCAGCCAAAGGGTGTCCGAGTTTCCCGGTTTCCCTTTCTAAAGAGGGATGCAGAACTCTTTAAAAAGATGGAAAGAAGTGTGAAATGCTGCCAGTTTGCAGCTGGAGCACACGGGAGAGTGGCTGCAGGCCCCACAGGGCACAAACCTGTGATTTTTAACAAACCCTCCAATTGTGCTGACGCTCCCAGTGCTCCGTGACCGAGAACAACCTTTTCAATGTGAAATCTCCCCAAAAGACAGAGCTTTTGCAAGCACCTCAGAGATTTCCCAAGCCGTGAGACTCATCAGATCCAGTCTGCTCATTCAGAGCTATGTGGTTTTTCCAGTGAACCTGACAAGTTTTAACATGACTTGAATGAAGTACGAGGGAAGGGAACATTTATTCTGCTCTTACAGTGAAGGGAGCTCAGGTTTGCTCTGCTGCACTGAAAGAGGTGAAAGGGAACATAGAACAAACCCTTTTAAAGCAAATTCAGATCTCGTAGTCCCGAATCTTGCTTTATATGAGTTAAGCTCTGTCGGGAAGTGAGTTACTGAAACGATGGACCCACCTGCACCTCGAGTTGTATCTTGGAAGGGAGGATTAGTCTGAACTGGTCCTTTTTGCCACCATGAATACCATGAGTGAATAAAAGGTTGGTAAAGACATGAACACCATGTATGAGCGAGTAAAAGGCCAGTAAAGACATGAACACCATGTATGAGTGAATAAAAGTCTAGTAAAGACATGAACACCATGTATGAACGAGTAAAAGGCCAGTAAAGACATGAACACCATGTATGAGTGAATAAATGTTGGTAAAGACATGAATACCGTGTATGAGTGAACAGAAGTCTAGTAAAGACATGAACACCATGTATGAGCGAGTCAAAGGCCGGTAAAAACATGCAATTTTGGGAACTTTTCACGCTTGGAATTGATCCGACATTCAGTTTATGGTTCCCAGCAACTCTGTTAATCCCCGTTTTCTCCCCCAAGGGTGAGAAGGCTCACGCAGATTGACTGAAGGGCCTCCCGAACGCTTTTGGGGCGGCCGGGGCTCACTTACCTGCCACCATCGCCGCCTCCCGCGGGTCCCGGAGCCGCATCCCGAGCGCCTCGGACTCCTCCACACCGAGCCTGGAGCTACAGCAGGCGGGGGAGCATCTCCTGGCACAGGGCAGCCCAACAGACCATGTCTGGCAGGAAGGTTTTCGGGCTTCCGATGGCTTTTTTTTGGTGATACCCGCTCCGAGAGCCAAAATTCCCCCGGCCAGGAGCAACTGGAGCAACTGGCTTTCTCATGGCTGGGAATGACTCACCTGGCGGGGCAGGTGAGCGCCCCGCGCACTTCCTGCCTGCGGGAGCCCGGGACGCAGACGGTGAATCAGCGGGAGGTGCCGGGCCGGGAGCAGCCCCTGGTGCGAGCCCGGGGGTGAGGGATGCTCTGACTCTGCCTCCGCCTCCCGGGCCGCTCGGGGTCTGCGGGGTCCCGGGATTTAATGTCAGCCTGGAAAATCTGCTGCTGGAGGGATGGGAATAGCTGCTGATGGAGATTGTCGTGGCGATTGTTAATTTGATTATATATATATTATAATATATATATAATATATATTATATATATATATATATTATTATATATATCTTTATATATATTATATATATAAATTATATATATATAATTATATATATTATATATTATATAATATATATAAATTATATATATTATATATATCTATAATTATATATTATATGATATATAATATATTTTTTATATATTAATTTGATTTTATATATACATATTTATATATATATAATTTTATTATATTTAGATTCTCTTTAGTGTGGTGCTTTGAGCAGGTCTTGCCCTCTAAATAACGTGTAGGATGAAAGCAGAACTCCAAGTCTGTCACTGGGTGTTGCAGCTAAAGGGGCTGAGGGTCTGTTCCCTGCCATCCCCAGGGCTGCCTGAGCCCACTGCCTCCCCAGCCCTGCCCTCAGAGCTCCTGCCTGTGCCTGTGTCTGCAATCAGACTATTGAGGGCCTTTAGAGCATTGAAACAGTCATGGGATAAAATTGGGATATATTATATTGGGACTATTCTGTCGGGACAAAGTTCTGCTTCATGTCGCAGGAGGATGAAGTGGGTAATTTTCCATTTCTGCTGTTTTCTTTAAAAGAAAGCAAATTCCCATCTATCTCATTAAATTTCAGGAGAAAATTAAGAATAATCCCAGTGCTCTGAGAGCAGTGGCAGCCAAGGCCATTTTCTGTCTGTTCTGCCTGGACTTTTCCATAGACATTTTAAATTTTTATTTCTCAGCCATCTGAGGGGCTGAGCCCCAAGTGCCCCTTTGCTGACTTTGGCCACCCCCTGCACAGGAGCCCTGCCAGCTGCACGGGGCCAGGCCGGGGCAGGACCCACCTGCTGCCCCCCAGGGCTGAGCAGCTTCTGCTGCTCTCTGCCCAGGGATCCTTGTGCTAAACCCCACATTGCTGCCCGTGGGCAGACTGCAGAATTCCCTCGGGAGCTCTCCCTTGGGCCAGGCACAGCCCCTGATCACAGGAGGCTGCTGGCACAGCTGCCCTTTGAAGCCCAGCTTTGCAAGGCAAAGCAAACCCATGCAGATGGAGCTGCAGGAAGAGCAGGGGCTCACTGTGGTGCTCCCAGCTTTGTTATCACAGGCTGCCAAACCCATCCCAGGGGCTGGATATCCTGACGGGGGGATGGTCCAGCTGCAGGCCCAGGGCACCCCCTGAGGATGGAGAAGGCTTTCCCTGCAGGCAGGGAGAGGAGACTTGATGGAGCCTTTGCCCTGCACATGTAGGATGGTGTGTGCAGCCTCCCCTTCACCTCCTTTTTCCTATCCCTTGTGCTGCAGCCTTTGGCAGCTGCCTGTGGGGACAGGGGGACAAAACTCAGGGGTTTGTAGGGGTTTGTACCCTCCTGGAACAATCCACTGCATGAGGCAGTGAGCTTCAAATGCAGGGCACAACTCCTGCACCCCTGCCTGGGGCACAGCTGGATTCCAGGGGCACAGCTGGACTCAGGGAATGCAGCCAGGCTCCAGGGACACAGCTGGATTGAGGGAATGCAGCCAGGCTCCAGGGACATAGCTGGACTCCAGGGGCACATCTGGACTCAGGGAATGCAGCCACTCCTGCAGCTCGCAGCCCTGCAGTCCAGGCAGGCACAGCAGCACGAGTTCTCTGCACATTTGTGCTGCTGCTTTCCAGCACTGCCAGTGCTGGTGGCCTCCCAGGCTGGGGATGTGCCGTGGGGGAAAGAGGGAAGGAGTTGAAAGTGAAAACTGAAATGTTTTTAAAAAAAGTAGTTTAATTGCTTGCAGAGACCCAAGTGTTTAGGGATTGGCACTCTGGGAGCAGAGTTTGCACACCAAAACTGGTCTGTTAGTAATGATCAAATAACAAATGAAATCTGCACCAGAATGGGAGTTTAGTTTTTTAGTTTTTGAATATGGTACAAAGGTGCATTAACTTCTCTTTCAAATCTCTGTGTTTTGGTGTGGCAGTGGGAGATGATGGGTGAGAACCCAGTGCCCTGGCCCCCCTGAGCAGGCTCCAGGGCAGACGTGTTGCTGGCTGCTCCCAGGCTGCAGCAGGTCAGGACGAGCTGACACACGAAACCCTGAAACGTGGGGAGCTCGTCGTAAAAACAGCGCAGGAGAAATGCAAAGGTCTGATGCAAAGAAAAGCTGAAGGTAACCTGTAACTTAACTATTGTTCACCTTATTTACAGGCTGGATGTCCCTTTTTGTGCGTTGATGATTAGAGAGCAGCTCTCAGATTTCATAAGAGCCCAAACAACGTTATTACAACAATTACTGCGTTGCTCCACTCTGAAACGTCTTCACTGCCATATTTAGCAATGTGAGCTGCAAGGTTATGTTAGAGCAGACTCATCACCTGGGTAATGCACAGGACTGGCTCTTTCTGGGCTTTAAGCAGAAAAGAGTCAGCAAGATCAGAGCTTGCAGCACGAGGAGGACTCTGCAGTGTTACAGCTGCAGGTGTGGAGGTGGAGGAGTGACATTTCCCTTTTCCTGACTGGAACACTCCAGTCACCGTGTGATGCCTCTCACTAACAGGGAAGGAAGGAGGAAAATATCTAATTAAGAACTGACTTTTAAAGCTCCATTCTTTTCCCCCTCTGTCTTCAGGTTCCTCCCCGTGTGCTGCCAGGGAAGCTGCAGACCCAGACTGGTTGATCCTGCTGGAGGCTCAGCTCTGTCCTGCTGCAGTTCCAGGCTGGCTGACCCTGTTGCAGTCTCAGGTCTGCCCTGCTGCAGTTCCAGGCTGGCTGATCCTGCTGGAGGCTCAGCTCTGTCCTGCTGCAGTTCCAGGCTGGCTGACCCTGTTGAAGCCTCAGCTCTGTCTTGCTGCAGTTCCAGGCTGGTTGATCCTGTTGAATCCTCAGCTCTGTCCTGTGCCTGCCCTGTGCCCTCCTGGCTCTGTGCAGGTGCCATCATCTGGGTCAGACCTTGGCTGCTTGGCTTGTCTGCCCAGCTCTTGCTCAGGATGCAAATCATTGCTTTGCATCTCTAATTACCTGAAGCACTGCTGTGTGTTGTGAGAGTTTGCTGAGCACTGGGAGCCGTGGGAGCCTGGGTGGGGGGATGTGTGGAGCTGTGCCAAGGGTCAGGATGTCTCTGGGCACTCAGGAATTGCCACGCTGTCCCTCTGGGGAGAGGCAGTGCAGAGACTGGAGGGTGCATGTGTTAGCTGAGGGAATAAAATGCTTCCTTTTTCTGGAACACAAGTGAAATAAAAATTTCATAGAAGCCTCTGTGTACACAAATGAGTGATTTCCTATTAAACTCACGTGCTGAGTGCCCTGTAGTTCCCTTTTCAGGAACCCAGTGACCTGTGGAGATGTTTAGGACAAGTGTCAGTGCTTTCTGTGTGCAGCTGGCCCACGGCAGCCTGGCGCCTGGGTCATTTCTGGGTTCAAAGCCTCGTGCCAGTTTTCATTTCTGGGCTGTCAGGACTGAGGACAAGCCATGGAAGGGAACGGAGCCCTGCTGCTGCCCCACGGTGAGACTGATGGGCTGCAGTGAGCACAGGGGAGCTGGGGATGGGGTTTGCTGTCCTGCCCAGCTGCTGGCTCAGGGGACACTGAGGGATTGCTCAGCACGTTCCAGCTTTGGGAAAATGGTGACTGCTGTGTTGAACATGCTGGCAAACTCTGGTGAATTCCATAAATGCCTTGGCTGCCCCAAAGGAATGTGGGAGCCCAGCAGAGGAGCTCCATGGCACTGCTGAGCTCCTGCCTGCAGCCTGGGGCTCCTGCCAGGGCAGATCTGCTCTCCAAACACGGCTCCGTGTGATCACTTCCTAAACAAAATACTGACCGGGCTATTTCTGTGGGCCTTAAAACACAGAGACCTAAACTTTGAGGCATTTGAACTGATGGGATTTTTACTCCATCTGGAGGCAGTGACCTAGAACTTTGTAGAAAAAAAATTTACAAAACCCCCAGTGCTAAAATTCAGGGGCTTTTTTTCCCTGAGTGGATCAGGCAGGTGCTCTGTCATTGCAGTCACCTTCACTTCTTTGCCACAGAGTTTGGTAGCTTTGCCTCCCTTTTACCCACCTAAGAAGCAACAGCCGAAAAACAGATGAGTAAGACTCCTCAGAAAACCTTTGGCACACCCTTTATTTAAGGACCAACTCATCCCATTTTGTGGTTACACCCACCCCAACACACAGGCTGAGCTGTGGGAGCTGCCAGTGTGTGTGCACAGCGTTGGATGAACCTCCAGCACAGGCAGAAATCAGAAAATAAAAGGAATTTCTGTTCTTCAGCATCTTCTCAGTTTCTCAGTGCCACACTGCTCTGTGAATGCGGAGCTGGCTGCAGCCAGTGCTGGGAGTCCTTGGCACCCCCGTGATTCAGAGGAAAAGGGAGGACTGAGATGGAGAGTTTTGTCCTCAATTCCTCCCCACTCTGTGCAGGTTTGGGAGCACAGATTTCAGTGGGTACCTGCTCTGTGGAAAGCCACAGCTGCTTTACAGACCCTCCTCTCCCAGGGTTTGGCTCAGGCCCCTCTGTTGATTGTCACCCTGTGCCAGCAGGTTGAGAGGAACGTTCCCAGCCTCCTGTGTGTTCCTCTCAGCAGTTACTGAAGCGCTAGTCAGTATTATTATATTTGCTTTTCCTAAAGGAGCAGAGTTAATCCTGTTAACAGCGTATGTTTGTGTGGGGAGAGCCTTTAATACAACAACATTTAATCCAAGAGGTAGACAGTGGCTGAGATAACACTGATTTATAGGGAAATTGAGAACCAGTTGAAAGCTGGTTGGAGATTAGTGCAGTTCCCAGTTAGGAGGGGTGTTAGAGCTGTGGAAGGTGTGTAACCTGCCTGCTGAAGGGGATTTAAGAGGTAGAAGTTGCTAAATAAGACACACATCTCCCCATGTGGCAGAGGCTGGGGAGCCCCAGAGGCAGATGTAATTAATGCACAGTGATGTAATTAATGCACAGCAATCTGAAACAGCTTGGAAAAAATCAAGCTGCATGGGGCAACCTGCCGGATTGGATTAGGCTGCTGTAAACAAGGAATTTCTAAAAACAGCAGTCAAGTGGTGATCAAAGTGTCTGGCACTGTGTGAGGGAGTGCAGAGCTGGCAGGAGAGCTGGGGGAGAAGGGATGGCTGGGGATGAGGGGAACTGCTGTCTTGAGATAGGGACATAAATTCCAGGATTGTGGATCAGGAGGTGGTTTCTGTGCAGCACTGTCCCTGTGGGAGAGCTCTGGGAGCAGTCTGGGGAGGTGGGTGGGGAGGGATTCTCTGCCTGGGGAGGCTCAGTGTCCCCTGTTGGCACTGGGGAGGGTGAAGGTGCCACCCAGGGGACACCTCTGGGCTCCTCCTGGTGAGCTGTGGGGTGGCTCTGGGGCCCCTCTGTGGGGGATGCAGCCCTGGGTGCTCTGCTCACCCCAACCAGGAGCTGCCCAGGGGGAACCCGGGGTATTGCCCCTCTGCCCTCCCCCAGAGTCCTGCTGGGAGCAGAGAGGAAGGATGGGGAAACTGTGGGTGCCAGGAAAGCAATCCCATGTGTGGGAGAGGCCAGGAGGGGTGGCAAGGGACCGTGTCCTTCCCTCTGCTCCTCCTCTTCCCTTCCCTTGGTGTGCAGCCAGGCTGACACTCAGGGCAGGGATTACTGACATACACAGCCAACAGCTCCCAAGGAAAGCTGAATTCCCCTCTGGAGCTGCTGCAGTCAGTAAGCTGCTCAGTGAATGGCAAGTGTGTTGTTCTAGTTAAAAGCAGATAGAATTATTGTGGATTGCCTTAGGTAGCAAGAGCCTTTTGCCCACAAAGGCTGTGCAGTGAGTGTACATAGAAAACCCATTTTGCTGCATTTATTGAGTGTTAACATTACTTGTCAAACCCCCTGTTGAGTTCTTCAGCAGAAATAAACCAAACTGTTTTTCAAGTTCCCTATGTAGGTGCAGAGCAGAGCGAGCAGCTGCAGAATCAGGACTCGGTAGTAGGAGACACTCGTGTGTCCAGCTCAGTTTTGGGGTTTGTGTGGGCAGTTCTCTGCAGAGCCTTCACCCTCCTGTAGAGCACCTTCTCCACGAAGGGCTTGCACAGGAACAGGTAGATCAGGGGGTCCATGCAGACGTTGGTGGCCGCCAGCCACAGGGTGCTCTCCTTGGCCACGAAGAGCTGGTTCTGCAGGCGGCACTCCATGCGGGCACCGGTCTGGCTCAGGGTGTAGGGCACCCTGCTGAAGTGGAAGGGGGCAAAGCACAGGAAGAACACGGTGAAAATGATGAAAACTTTCCCCTTGATGCGTTTTTCGCTCCTGTTGCCTTTCTGCTGGGTTTTCATGTAAGACTCGTACACCTTTTTGGCAATGATTATGTAAAACAGCAGCATGAGGATGAGGACGGTCCAGAAGATGAACTGGCAGATGTAGTTGACAGCCTCATGCCATTTGAGCCCCAGGGGGCTCTTCAGGGAGGCACATTTCCTCACCGACTGCGGCGTCGCTGCCTTGTTGGACAGGATCACGTTGGGCAGGGACAGGGCAAGGAAGAAGAGCCAGACCAGGCTGGCCAGGATCTTGGCTGAGGCCAGCTTTTGCACCCAGAACTTCCCAAAAGGCCTCACGATCTTCAGGAACCTGTCGAAGGCGATGAGCCCCAGCAGCACTATGCTGATGTACATGGTGTCATAGAATATCACAGCCGAGACCCGACAGACAAAGGCCTTGAGCTGCCACGGGGCCAGGCCAGAGTCTGTCAGGATCTTCAGGGGGAGCATCAGGGTCATTATAAAATCAGAAACTAAGATGTTTTTCAAGTAGACAATGAAAGTCGACGTGCTTGGGATGTGGAAGAAGGCCCAGCAGGCCAGGCTGTTCAGCGCCAGCCCCAGTAGGAAGATGAGGCTGTAGAGGGCTGGGAAGAGCACGTGGGTGATGGTGGTGTCACGGTGGCACTGGCCAGGGGAGGCTGCTCCACTGCTGTTACCAGCACTGCTCGTGTTTGCAGAGTCTCCCATCGCTGGAGACAGGCTTGGGTGAAGAGGAAAAACGCACAAAACACAAAACACAACCTTCTGTATGTAATGTTACACATTCCTTACAGTCACAGCAAGTTTGCATCAATAAACACAGAACTTGAGCTGTGTTAAACACAATTTCATTTCTGGTTCATGGAAAATCGAAACCTTTGCTGAAATTTAAATAGTTTATAAGCTAACATCCACTGAAGAGTTAAAAAGGTTCATACTTATTTTGGAGTATGGGTTACCCTGGGGCAATGTCATAGCAGGGTGTAAGAGCAGAATGCCTGGAGCACTCTTGGTCTTTCCATGGAAATGTATTTTAGCATTGAATGGAAATGGCAGAGCCCAAAGGCCAGCCACTTCTGGGGAAGTGACTTCTGGTAATTCTTTCCAAACACCCACTCTTTCCCTTTCTCAGCACAGCTTTAGGCAGCATTTCCAAGATCAGATGGACACAGGGGGCTCCCAGCCCTGAGCTCCAGCTGCCTGAGCACCCCATCTCACCCCCAAACACCCCATCCCAGCCCCAAACACCCCATCACACCCCCAACACCCCATCACACCCCCAACACCCCCAAACACCCCATCTCATCTCCAAATACCCCATCTCACCCCCAACACCCCCAAACACCCCAAACACCCCATCCCAACCCCAAACACCCCAACCCTGCAGGTACCTGGACAGAGCTGCAGCAGCTCTTGCAGAGGTCCCTGTCCTGTCCCCGTCTCATCCACTGCTCCTCTACCAGCAGAAGCCTCCAGCAAAGTGCTCAGAGTGGGGAAATGTGTAGAAAGATGAGACTTTTTTTCTGTTGGTCTGTGGTTTCCTTCCTCATTCTCATGTGGCGCCTCTTTGCTGTTTGCTGTTGCTTTTCTCTTCCCTTTGCTCTGTGTGAGAAAGCACACCATCTTCTCCTAAACCAGGAAAGGAAACCTGACCCTGCCTCTCAAGGCAGACACATTTCTGGGTTTGTGCGTGCCTGGGGCAGACCTGGGCTGGTGGGATGGACAGGCACAGAGTGTTTCCTGACAGCATTCCAGGATAACCCTCAAATGTGTCTCCTCGTTGTTATTTGTGTGTGAATTCCATGTTCAGGGTGGCACCAGTCCTTGCCAGTGGCTCAGAGGCACCTCACAGTGTGTGCTCAGCTCACAGTGATGTGCCCAGTGATGTCCCTGCACTGCTCTTACTGACCTGAGCCTGCCTTTGGCTCTCCAGAATGGATTCCTGGGTTTTTTGTGGCCCCTGTAGCCAGGGGATGCACTGTGCTGCTGACAGCTACCCCCAGGCCTGGCAGGAGCTGCTGCCTGGAGAGCTGTGAATTGATGGTGTTTGTTGGGTACAGGGCTGGAATTGGGTGCATTTCTCTGGGAGCAGAGCTGTCTGTGGGGTTTGTTGCTGCCTGCTGATGTGACAGTGTGGCTCAGGGCTCAGGGACATGTGGGCAGTGGCTCCTCTCAGGACATTGCCTGGGGCAGGGGTGGGTTGCTCCGGGGGGTGCTCAGGCTGCAGCTGAGGCAGGGAGTTTGTGCATCAATATCTGGGATGTTTTGGTTAATGTGGGTGCTGGTGTCACTGTTAAATGGGTGCTGAGAGCAAACAGCCTGGGGGATGGCTGGGGTTAAATCACCCCAGCACTGTCACCAGTGTGATGTGTCCCTGCCTCCCCAACCTGCCTCCTGTCACCCACTGGGGACCATGTCAGGGTGTCCCAGCCCATTGCAGTGCCCCAGGGCTAGTGTCCATGGCAGTTTTCATCCAAGCTGAGCTCCTGGTGCTGCTCCCAGCTGTCAGCAGGTCCCAGGGAGCTCTGCACCCCCCACCAGTGGTGGCTCTGGGGGACAGGCAGGTCTGTGTGTGTTAGGACAGCTCTCCTGACCAGGGAAAGCAGCTCTTGGGGAACTGACACTTTCTCTCCATGTGTAGATGGAAAAAAATGTGTGCAGTGAGAACTGGGTGGGAGTGGGGCATTTGGCACTTCCCTCCCTGGGCATTTACAGGAACTGGCCTGGGGCCTGTGGGCTGCTGGGGGACACACTCAGGGGGGCTGGACACTGTTCCCAGGGAAATCCTGGTGCCCTGCGCTCGGTGGTGGAGCCCAGTCACTGATGGTGTCAGCTGGAGCAGGGCCCCCAGCAGTTTGTGGCAGGGTGAATTCACCCCAGTGAGGTGTCAGAGATGCACAAAGCCCAGGGCTGAGTGTGGCAGTGAGTGACCAGCAAGTGAGCTGCCTTTTAACTCTCAGGAAATTGGATTTGGTTGTAGAAGTGCCCTGGCAGGCAGGGACACATCCCAGGAAGGTGCACAGGCCATGGCTTTGGCAGGATGGGCTCCTGTGTGATGGGGACACAAACTGCTCAACTGGAGCTGTTTGCGGTGCTGATAAATGAACCACAATTTATTCCAATAGCCCACAATCTATTCCATGTGCAAGTGCTGTGATACCTCAAAATGTCATGTACTTGAAAACACTTCCCTGGTGGTTTTTTTTCAAGTTTTCCAAGTGCAAAAAGGGAAGTGGTTGAGTTTTTTTGTGTAGTGCAAAAAACTGCCCTTAATCATCAGTAAAGAAGTTACCACGAGTCTGTCTTTCCCCGAGATCTCAGTATTGTGCAAGTCAAGCTCACTGTATGATGAGTGTTTGTATGTTCTCTAATATAATGTTCTCTGTGAAAACATACAGTTCTGTTTATTTATGTAGTACAAGGAAGGATTTGGGTATTTAATTCATACCAAGATAAACCTGATTATAAAATAATTTCCTCTGACATACAACTATTAATTATTGGTCAATGGATTAGGAACTGCAAGCACAGGATGAGATAAGCAAAGTGTTATTCTGTTACCAAAAATCTGCACAAATGGCTCCTCTCCTTGGCTTCTGTTTGTCTGCCAGTTGCATACGAGGTGACAACCCCCTGTATGGAAAAATCACATTTCCTGTGGATTTTATCTGCATTTCTCAGATCCTGTGTTGTCATGGACTCTACTCTGGCCCGAGTTCAGCTATTTCTGCAAAACCTCTACAGTTCATTATATCATCTGTAGCACTTCATGATTCTGTTTTAAGTTTTTCCTCACAATTCCAGCTTTAAGTTCAGACTTGCTCCCAGCAGTTCTGAGGTGTGGAGGTTGAGAGGAGCTCCTGTTTTGGGAGGGGTGGAGGTTGGGGCACGGGAGCTCCTGTTTTGAAGGTTTGGGGCAGGGGAGCTCCTGTTTTGGAGGTTTGGGGTCAGGGGAGCTCCTGTTTTGGAGGTTTGGGGCAGGGGAGCTCCTGTTTTGGCAGGGTGGAGGTTGGGACAGGGGAGCTCCTGTTTTGGAGGTTTGGGGTCAGGGGAGCTCCTGTTTTGGAGGTTGGGGCAGGGGAGCTCCTGTTTTGGCAGGGTGGAGGTTGGGGCAGGGGAGCTCCTCTGTTATTTAAGCTTTTTATTTTTCCAGGCAGTGGTTCCAGGGTGCTGGTGCTTCATCTGCAGGACTGTTTCTAAAGCAGCTGGTGGAGTCCTGTGCACTCCTCATGGCTCTGTGCTCCTGCCTCCCTCTATAGCCCTGTGAGGGCAGGAAGGGGCGTGGGGAGGGCTGAGCTCTAGAGGGGCGTCTCATCACTGTCATCCCCCTCCTGCTGCTCCTTGGGCTGTGCCCCGAGCCCCAGCACTGCCCTGTGCCTGCACAGCAAGTCCAGCAAGGATTTCCTAAATGATTTGCAGAGGAAAAAGTAAATGAAGGGGTCCAGGCAGGCGTTGAGGGACGTCAGCCACAGTGTGGTCTCCTTCAGGTAGAACAGGGTGTTCTGAGCAGAGCAGTCAAACACATCTCTCGTTTGGCTCAAGGTGTAGGGGATCCTGGTGAAGTGGAATGGCACAAAACAGATAAAGAACACAGCGATTATTATGAAAACCTTGAGGTTGACAGTCTTTTTGGATGCCTTCCCCGTGCTCCGTGTCCTTTTGTAGGATTTGTACAGTTCCTTGCTGATGAGGAGGTAACACACCACAATGACTGCCAAGTTCACCCAGAAGATGAGCTGACAGATGTAGTTCACAATTTCATGCCAGACCAAGCCAAACTCTGATTTGAGGAGAGCACACTTCCTTACACTCTTGGGCGTTTTCTTCTTATTATTTAAGATCATGTTGGGCAGGGAGAGAGCGAACATGGACACCCAGATGGCCGTGGACAGGACCTTGGCAGCCAGGAGGCTCCGTGGGGTGGTTGTTCTGAATGGGGAGGTGGCCTTCTGATAACGGTCTACAGTGATCAGACCAAGGAACAGGATGCTGATGTACATGGTGAAGTAAAACACAACCTGGGTGACCTGGCACACAAACCCTCTCAGGACCCAGGACACCAGCTTGGCGTCGCTGAGGATTTTAAATGGGAAAGTCAAGGTCATGAGGAGGTCAGAAATGACAGTGTTCTTGAGGAAGATGATGAAGTTGGATTTACTGGATATTTTAAAGAAGACCCACATTGCCAGGCCGTTCATAGTGATCCCCACCAGGAACAGGAAGGTGTAGAGCAAAGGGAAGATGACTTGGCTGATCCTGCTGTCGCTGGTGCAGTTGCTGACATTCCTGGAGGTGCTGAACTGGACTGTGCCTTTCATTTGCATTGTGGTGTTCCCTCTCCCTGGAGAAACAAACAGAAAAAAAAAAAAAAAAAAAAAAAAAAAAAAAAAAAAAAAAAAAAAAAAAAAAAAAAAAAAAAGAAATTGAGAGTTTGATCTGCTATGAGGCTTCAGCCTTTTCAGTCAGTTTTGGATTGTTGTGTTGTGAACAAATGCACTCAGCTGGTGGGGCCCCAGCTGGGCCAGGGCAGCTCCCAGCTGTGCAGTGATGCAGTTCTTGGTGTGGCTGTGTCTGTGTAAAACAGGCACTGGGGGAGGTGATGTGCTCTCAGCTGATGCCCAAATCCCTGACAAAGCTTTATTTCTCCCTAGAAGGTAAAAGAAATTTGTTTTGCTTTGAAGAATGGAACAGATCCATGTGGCAAGTGCAGTGCTGTGGGCACAGCCCTGGCAGGGCAGGGACAGCAGGGGCAGGTACTGGAGGAGAGGCTGTTCCCTGGGCAGGGGCTGCTCCCACTGAGGCTCCTTGGCAGCCCCTGCAGCTCTTCACCCTGGGAGAGGCAGCAGGGCTCCTGTGGATCCCCTTGGGGCAGGCAGGGACAGCTCCTGTGGACCCCCTTGGGGCAGCAGTAGCATCCCAGGCCTGGGGCTCACACCCTCCTCTGCCTGTGCACAGTCTCTTAGCCAGTGACAGCTGCAGATTCCAGATGATGCACTGTCAGCTTCTGCTTCTGTTTTCTGCAGAAAAGAGAGAGAAATGAAAATTTAAGAAATGATTAGCAGTTTGCTGCCTGCCTTTGACTGTCTCCCAGAGGCACTGGTGTAAAGGGAGCAGGGATTTGTCAGATTGTGCAACTTCTCTGAGCACAGAGCTGGGTTCCTGTCTGCCCCTTTTGGCCCTGTGAATCCATAGTGTTATTTCTGTACACAAAATTGTTTCTTAAAACTTTTAAGGTGCTTGAAAAAAGTAATTATTTGTTCCTTTGGAGAAGGTTGTTATTGAAGGAAATATTTCTTCCATGTGTGACTTGTAGAGAAGTGCTTAAGTTTTTAAGCTACATACAGAACATCAATATATGATATATACAAGTAATTGAAGGAGCAGCTCTGCCGTGTCTGCCCCAATTATAATGGAAAATTGAGGCAAGTAGGGTTTCTCTGGTCATGAGTAAAACTTACTAAGATTTTTATTGTCTTTTAAATCAGTAACAACGGAAACCTGCCAGGGCTCCATTAAATATAAAATTACTGAGGTCACCTTTTTTATCTGTTCTGTTTAAATACAGGGAGTTGTCACCTCGTATGCAACTGGCAGACAAACCAGAGGCATTTCTGACTCTGGAGAAGGTGCTCACAAAACTGCAGCAGGTTGATCTTTTGATCAACCTCAGGTGACATCTCAGGGAGTGTGAGCAATGGTGACCTCAGGGTGCTGCTGTCCCTGAGGACCCCAGTCACCCCTGACTCCCGATATTCCTGTTCTCAGGAGCATCCTGCCCTCTGCCCTTGGCTCACACAGCCAGCTCATCCCATGGAGCCAGCACTGACTCACAGGCCTTGCAGCACAGGTGAGCAGAGTTCAGCTGGGGGGTTATGTCAGCACAAAGCTGTGGTACGTTTTTTTAGGAAGGCAGAAAATCCCCGAGATCTGGGCTGCAAATTCCCCAGATCTGATGCCGTGTGCTTGTTGTGTTTCAGTTTCCTGCCCTCTGAGACAGAATGCTGGGCACTTCCCCAGTCTGTTGTACTGTGAGAATTGTGGAGAATCAATACATGCATTTAATTTTAAATCTTTCAAAATTAATAAAATTCTAGATTGTTTTAACACAAAGGATTTTAGGATGGGCTTTTCTGTTTTGGACCATTGCAATATTCAGTAACACATCTGATAGCCTGAAATACCATGAATTTCTGAGGAGTAGCTCTGAGGGAACTTTTTCTACTTTAACCATTTATCTAGTTTCCTCTTCTCCTTTTTCTCTAATGAATAGTGAATTGTATTTTTCTTTGCCACACTTTGTTTATCCTTCATGGTTTTTGGTTTGGGTTTTTTTTTTGCTCCTGTTTTAGGTGCTTAACTGGGCATTACTTTCAGTTTGTTATTTGTGTGTGTGTTCTGAGCTGCTGAATGAGCTTAACGTGGTGGAGGCTGAGCTGCTGCTGGAGTTGTGCAGCCTGGCTGGGAGCCTGGAGAGAGCTGTGTGTGTCTGCACTGTGTGTGTGCCTGCACCTGTGTGTGTGTGCACTCTGTGTGTGTGTGCACTGTGTGTCTCCACCTCTGTGTGCGTGTCTGCACCTTTGTCAGCACCTGTGTGTGTCTGCACTCTGTGTGTGTGTCTGTACCTGTGTCTGCACCTGTGTGTGTGTGCACTGTGTGTGTGTGCACTGTGTGTGTGCACTGTGTGTGCATCGTGTGTGTGCATCGTGTGTGTGCATTGTGTGTGTGTGCATTGTGTGTGTGTCTGCACCTCTGTGTGTGTGTGCACTGTGTGTGTGCGCACTGTGTGTGTGCAGCGTGTATGTGTGTCTGCACTGTGTGTATCTGCACTGTGTGTGTGTGCACTGTGTGTGTGCACTGTGTGTGTGCAGCGTGTATGTGTGTCTGCACTGTGTATATCTGCACCTCTGTGTGTGTCTGCACCTCTGTGTGTGTGTGCACTGTGTGTGTATCTGCACTGTGTGTGCGCACTGTGTGCGCACTCTGTGTGTGTGTGCACTCTGTGTGCACTCTGTGTGTGTGTGTGCACTGTGTGTGTCTGCACTGTGTGTGTGCACTCTGTGTGTGTGCACTGTGTATGTGCAGTGTGTATCTGTGTCTGCACTGTGTGTGTGTGCACTCTGTGTGTGTGTCTGCACTGTGTCTGCACTGTGTGTATGCACTGTGTGTGTGCACTCTGTGTGTGCACTCTGTGTCTCCACCTCTCTGTGTGTGTGTCTGCACCTGTGTTTGTCTGTCTGCACCTCTGTGTGTGTGTGAGTCTGCACTGTGTGTGTGCACACCTGTGTGTGTGCACTGTTTGTGTGCACTATGTGTGCACTTCTGTGTGTGTGCACTGTGTGCGTGTGCACTGTGTGTGTGCCTGCACTGTGTGTATGCAAAGTGTGTGCAGTGTGGCACCCGCCTGCCTCCCCCTCAGCTCTGGGCACACCACAAGCTTTCCCATGTTTGGTGGCACCTCCGCCCCTCCAAAGTGTGGTTTTGGTCCCTGTTCAGCAGAAAACGCCTGCAGGTTCAGGTGGCAGGTGCAGCAGTGCTGGTGGGGCTGTGGGTGAGCTCAGGACAATTCACCTCCACAGCCTGTGCCCCCTGCCAGGGAGGACCCCACCCTTTGTGGCCTTGGCCAGGGAGGGATGTGGATCCTCATCCATCCTGGTTTCCTGCCTGCTGCCCCGCTCTGCCCTGGGCTCCCTGAGAGACGCAGGAGACACCAAATGCTGAGGGTCTGTCAGCCTGCTGAGGGTCTGTCAGGTCCCCAGGGACAGAGGGGTTTGTGTGGCCTGTCACAGTGTGGGACACGTTCCTCAGGTGCATTGGGAGAACTGGGGATGGTTTTGTTTGCGGGTTGTGTGGGGTGGTGAATCCAGCTCTATGTGACCCCCTCTGAGTGTTCCTCCCCGTTTTAGCTCACCTGTACCACCTGTCCGTGTCCTGCAGCACCTGAGGGCACCTGAGGGCACCTGTTCAGGTGCGTGGTGAAGGAATTGCTGTCACAGCCTGCTGCAGGCTGACGGGTTTTCCCTTTGCTTTGCATCCCGTGGAAATCGCCGTGGCCTTTGCAGCCTTGGGGTCACTGCTGCGGCTCCTCTGCCCGCGCGGGGACAGCGAGAGGGGCTGGGGGATGCTCTGTCCCCAGGGGACGTGCGGTGCCAGCGCTGTGCCATCCCTGGAGGATGTGCGGTCCCGGGTACGTCCTGTCCCCAGGGGATGCTCTGTCCCCAGGGGACGTGCGGTGCCAGTGCTGTGCCATCCCTGGAGGATGTGCGGTACGTTCTGTCCCCAGGGGATGCTCTGTCCCCAGGGGATGTGCGGTGACAGCGCTGTGCCATCCCTGGAGGATGTGCGGTCTAGGATATGTTCAGTCTCCGAGGAATGTGCGGTCCCGGGGGATATTCAGTCCCCGGGGGATGTTGCAGTCCCGGGAGATGTTCGGTGCTCGGAGGATATGCGGTCCCGGAGAATGTGCGGTCCCCGGGGGCGGTCTGGTCCCGGAGGATGCTCAGTTCTCGGAGGATGCTCAGTCCCCGGAGGATGCTCAGTCCCCAGGGACTGTTCGGTCCGGGGGTGGTGCGGTCCCCGGGGGATGTGCGGTCTCTGGAGGATGTTCTGTCCTCTGGGGACGTTTAGTTGCCGGGAGCTGTGTGGTCCAGGGGCTTTGCGATCTCCTGAGGATGTTCACTCATCGCAGGATGTTCAGTCCCCGGAGGATGTTCAGTCCCCGGGGCTGTGTGGTGCTGGGGCTGGGGCTGTGCGTCTCCTGAGGATGTGCAGTCCCTGGCTGATGTTCAGTCCCCGGGGCTGTGCGGTCCCCGGGGGATGTTCAGTTCCCGGAGGATGTTCAGCCCTGGAGGATGTTCAGCCCTGGAGGATGTTCAGCCCCTGGGGAATGTTCGTTCCCAGGGGATGTTCTGTCCCGGGGCTGTGCGGTGCCGGCACTGCCGGGTTCAGGGGCCGATCCCTCCCGCCTGTGTGAGCCCAGGGCTGCCCTGCCCTGCCCTGCCCGCAGTGCTGGGGGTGCCCGGTTCGGTTCTGGGACACCTCGGCTGCAGCACAAGCGGGGCTGGATGGAGAACCCCAAACTCTCTCTGCCGCAGCCCCAGCGCCCTGTGGAGCTTTCCTTTGGTGCGGGGAGAGGCACAAACCTGATTGAGTTTGAGAAGTTTTACCTTTGCATCTTCAGTTCCTTGATTTTTAAATTAACGAAAGAATTAGATTCCGGTATTTTTTGGCTTTTGCTTTGTAAAGGAGGAAAGGAAACCTTTCAGAGGCAAATCCACATTTTGTGGTGCTCACAAACTGCCCCAGTTGCTGTTTCCCCTCCTGGTTTGTGTCTCTTGTTTTGGGTCTGCAGAGTTCAGATTTGCGGTTTCATTTCATAGGGGGCAGGGAAGTATTTCTCAGTAACAATATTTTAATGGGTTTACAGACACCTGGCAGCAGTAGCATTTAACCAGAAACACTAGGAAAAAGAAATAGGAAATAGAGAAGAGCTACACAAGTATCTGAGCTCGGTGTTAATTTCTTCTGCTTACAAGTTAGAGTTCAGTAACACAATAAAAATAACAAGTTTTGTTAAAGTTAACCTACAATAACAAGTCAAAACAGTGTCTAGTAATAATACAAAGTATTAAATAATTTGTTAAAGAAATGATGCACAGAACTTGTTTGGAAGCACCTTTTTTTTGTATCAAGCAGAGTTAGAAATTCCTGAAAACTGTCAATAAAATTTATGCGTACATTTTGAAACAGTCATGTTTAAGGTAATAGCATTACATTCATCTTGGTCTCCTTCCTACACTGGAAACACCCAACCCCACTGCGTGTTCACAGCGACATTTCCAGCCCCTTCCCAGCCTGCTGCCAGCCCAGCTGCTTGTCCCAGTCAGTTTGAGGCAAAGTTAAATCACAATTCACAAATGTCCCAGTCAGAGACTCACCCTCGGTGGGTTCTGGGCTCCTCTGCAGTGTCCTCTGAGTGTGTGTCACTGAGGGAGGGCTGTGTTTGGTTTTGTGGGCCTGGAACAGTTACTTATCTTCCCTAAGCTTCCTCTTTTTAAATAATTCTTTCACTTTTTAAAAAAGTCCTGTCTCCTGACCACTCCTCCAGCCTTGCCTCTGGTGTGAGTGCTGTCCCAGGGTGGAACACTCCCTGCAGTTCTGTCTTTGCTGTTGCACTGGATCCCAGAGCAGAGGGTTAACATCAGACACTGTCCTTCATGTAATTAATTACCCTCTTAATTGCCTCGTCCTCCTGCCCTGGGGAATCAGGATGTGGAGCAGGGGGCAAGGGGGTCCCAGGGCTGCAGGACATATTGCATTTTAACCTCAATTCATAGATTCTCCTCAGTAATGAGGAAGTTTTCCCAGTTGGGCTAATTAGTGAAATTTGTCCCTGTGATATAAAACCCCACGCTGGAGACAAACTCTCCTTGGGATATTTTGGGTGTGAAAGTTGCATTCCTCACTAACACCTATTTTTCTCCCTGAAGAAAACCACTTCACATATTGGTGCTCCTGGCCTGGGACAGTTGTTGCCCTTTTGTCTAAAAATTAATGTCAAAATATGAGTTTTAGGTATTTTTTTCTCTATTTACTGATTTCCAGACCCTGTCTATTCAGTCACCTTATTATCAAATGTAGCTTTTAATTTGCATAAATTCTCTCATTTCTCCATAATGAATTCCCTCTGCCCCACTGCAGCTCAGTGGGTCAGGACAGCTGAAGGGGGTGGCAGTGTTGGGCAGAGAGGTTTTGTGCCCTGTAGGGATGCCTGATGTCCCAGGAAGATGCTGGGGAGGACGATGTTGGGCTTTACCCAGCTGCTCACAATTTCAGTCCTAGAAATGCCCAAGAAGTGATGTGGAAATTCAAGATTTTGCAGGAAAACCTGAATGAACTTGGTGTATCAGCCTTATCATCTGGCAGATGCTGCTTATCCAAAATGAGTTTAAAAATATGTATGAAGTGCTAACCCGGGCAGGATTTTGAAAATGTCTGTGAAGTGCTAACCCGGGCAGGATTTTGAAAATGTCTGTGAAGTGCTAACCCGGGCAGGATTTTGTCCTGCCAGCAGCTTTCCTGCAATGTGCATTTGTAGGCAGCTGTTTCTGGTCCTCAGCAGTGCATGTTCCAAGGTGAGGCAGATCATCCACAGCAATATTCAGCCTTCAAACTCCATCTTACTGTGGGACCCGGGGTTTGTGCTGGATCTCCTGGAGCCCCCCTGGGCTCTCACATTAACTGAGTGACAGGGCAGCACCTTGTTCTGCAGTGCCCTGTGAGGGTGGGGATGGGGCACCAGGGCTGGGCCAGGTGAGCCCACCTGGGCTCCAGGGGCTCTGCAGACACTGCCCTTCCCCTCTTTGTTCTGTGCCTTCTTTTCTGCAATCATTTTCATTTTCATCCCTGTGGCTGGAAATGAGTAAAGTGCTCTGAGTCCCTGTTGTTGAATCAGCCTGTGTGTTCAGCAGAGGGGAGGAAGGAGCAGGGGCACTCACTGGCAGTCAGGAATTGCTATCAGCAGTTGTCATGTTCCAGACTGAACAGCTCAGGGAAATCGTTGCTTGTTTGAAATCTGGAAATGAGGGAAGGTTCTGCATTAGGTCATTGCCTCCTGTTGTTGTGGGTGTTTCATTTATTAAATGTGTCATTTATAGATTATGGAGTTTGTCTACATAGATTTTTTTTGAGTAACCTGATTTTTAAAAGTATTAAGAGTGTTTATTGGGAGAATGTCTTTAAAGTGACAGAGACTAGATTTACACTGGATATGAGGAAGATATTCTTCCCTGGGAGGGTGTGAGGCCCTGGCACAGGGTGCCCACAGCAGCTGGGGCTCCCCTGGATCCCTGGCAGTGCCCAAGGCCAGGCTGGACATTGGGACAGTGGGAGGTGTCCCTGCCCATGGCTGGGGTGGAATGGGGTGACCTTTAAAGCTCCTTCCAACCCAAAGCAGTGTGTGGAACGTGGGGCATCCTCGGCAGGGCAGAGCAGCTGAGAGGAAGCAGTTTTGTAAGAGCACAAAAGGGAACATCTAAATGCAGCCAAACCAGTTTCACTCTGGAGCAGGGAGAAAATAACTTGCACTGGGGTGAGTCAACTCTGCTGTTTCTTAAGGTGTTACATAATCCTGAATCATGCCCCACATCCCACATTACCCTGTATAGATCATTACATTAATGTAAAATTTGAGCAGTGTTTAGAGTTCTCTCATTGCAGCTTTTTTCCTTCCCCCTGGTGGGCTGGTGCAGAGGACCTGAGTCAGTCTCCAGCAGGAGAAGGCAAAGCTTTTCCTGGGGTGCTGATGGATGTGGAAATAACTCTCTGTTTTAAGGACCATGTTTTGGTGTTGGATACTCAGCTGTGAATGGGGCACTACCCTTGGTTGTTGAAGGAATCTCAGTGTTGCCTGGTTTTATTGAATGATAAAATTTCCTGCAGCTTTTATAAGGTTTATGTTTTTTATTGCAGAATTTTGGTATTTGAAACTGGTAATCATTGAAATTCAGGTAAGAGCTGTCAGTATTTGTCATAAAGTGTTTGGGAAATGCATTAAAAGGTACAAAAGGGACAAGTGCTCGTGTGTAAATGTTGTGCTGTTTATTCCATGAGTGAATTTCTCAGTGTTTGTCCCCGCAGGTGGGTGACCTGTCCTTCCTCACTCCCTGGCCACATCCATGACCTGTGGGAAACAGCTCACTCCAGTTCATTTCTGGGGAATGCTCCTGGAAAAGAAAACCCTGGGAACAAGGGGAGAACATGGCTGCTGCCCCTGCTCCTGCAGTGTGTGGGGGTGCAGAGCCCAGGTCAGAGACAGACCTTCCCCTGGGGAGTCACCCCAGTGGGGAGGCTTTGGGCACATGTGGCTGTGTCAGATGTTGACCCCAAACTCCACCCCTGAGTCCCAGCACACTCAAACTCAGGCAAGTCCCTCTCAAATATAGACAGGAAATAGGGGCTCAGATGAGTTTTCTGTGTTTTGCCACAAGCCCCAGGTGTCTGCCATAGTGGAAGTTGCAAAAGCATCACTCTGAGCATCTCCAGGGCTGGTGAGTGTTGTTTCCCAAACAAGTAACTGCCTTTGGCTTGGCACAAGTTCAGCTTGTTGGCACCCTGCATTAGTAATTCAGAATGTTGACTTGCTTTGCTGAAGAAAAGCATCAGATGAATGGGAGCTGCTGCAGTTCTGTGCTGAGGAAGTTTTATCAGAGCATTCTGGGATGGCTTTAGGTTCCTGTGGCCTTGGTGCCACTGTTCTCACTGTGTTATCTCCCTGCCAGGTTCTTCCCTCTCATCCTGCCTGGGGGAGTGCTGGGGGCTGTGGCTGGTGGCCCCTGATTACACAACTGCCCACCCCAGCTCAAGGCAGGGTCCTGAAAGCTGCAGGAAAGGGGAAAAGGGCAGCACTTGGGGACATCTTCTGAGGAGAGAGACAGGACCAAGAGAGGTCTGACATTGGGGAGCCCCTGCACACAGAGCTGGAGGCTGTTTGTGCAGGAGGAGTTTGCTGAGGACTGGAGTTTGGCCTCACAAAACAATACCAGCCCCAGAGGGGGCTCAGATGTTGTCTGGTCTGACAAAATACCATTGGTTGCAGAGGAAGGAATGTGGCAGCTTTGTGACCCCCCTGCTGGGGCTGCTTTGCAGTTTGGTGCTGGGGAGTGTCAGGGATGTAAAGGAACAGGCAGAGCACTTGTATCTTCCCTCCCGTGGCTGTAGGAGATTTCCCTGCTGTTAATGTCCCACCACCGTCATGTCACTTGCTTCCTGTTGGGAATTCAGCTTAGGCTCATCTCCAGCTCCAAATGTATGAGAATTTTAATTACTTAATGGTTATTGATTTTTCCTTCAGTAAAATATTCATCCATGATGACTGAAATGTGTTTGCACTTCCCTGTGGTTACATTAGACATTCTGGTTAACCAAGTCCATGCTGGAATTCTAGAGCAAGTCTGGCAGCTCTTGTTCTAATCAGAGCCTTTAGGGGAAACTTCCTTGGGACCTACTTGAGGCACGGATTAGAAACTTCAGCTGCCTTGTCTGCACCCAAATGACACCCCTGGTTAGACAAAGCAGTCTCTGGATGATCTGCTGTGCTCCTGGCCAGGCTTCAGGTGTGGGGGCAGCTCCTGCTCCCCCAGGCCCCCCGAGCTGGGGGATCTCAGTGACAGCTGCTGCAGCTGGGCTGGCTCTGCCCCCCTGGAGAAAGGTCTGCAATGGTCCTCAGGGCCTCTGCCAGGCTTTAATCGACTAAAACAGAAACAGACACAGACGCAGCAGTGCCAATTCAGGGGAAAGAGTGCAGACAAAACAAGGAAGGGACTGAGGATGGGAAGTATCAAAATAACTCCACTATTGAAGTGCTGTGTTTGCTTCTCCTGCAGCGTGTCCCTGCTGAGGCAGCAGCCTGTCCTGTCCCTGGGGCTCACTTGCCTTCAGGGGCAGGATGAGCACAGGGAAGGGCTCCTCACAGCCCTGCACAATCAGGTTACTCAGGTAAGACAAGCACAGAGCCATGAGCACCCTGTGTCAGGTGCGGGTGTGTCAGCAGTTCTGTGTGTGTGTGATGGGGCAAACCCAGGAAAATGACAGTGCTGTGCCAAGAGGAGCAGTCCCAGGAGGGGAAAATGAGGAGTCTTGTTTCCTCCTTGGAGTGTGGATACACCTTTTCTCCTAAATTTGTTACAGAGAAATGGAACGGACTGGAGTCTGATTTCAGCTCTTTCTAGGAAAAACAATCAAGCTGTTGTGCCAAGACCGTGTCTTCCCAGTGTCTTGCTTGATCCTGGAAAGTTTTTATAAGTTTAAACCTGTCCTCCTTTAGGAAAACCCATCACCCTCTCCAGCTGCCACAGAGTAAGAGTTTTGCATTTTGTAAAAAGCAACATCCCTGGTCCCAGCCTGGCCACTGCCTGCAGCTCCGCTTTGTGTCTCTCGAGGTACTCCCAGCCTCTGCTCCCTGTGCTCCAAACTTCTGCCCCAGCAGCTCCCTCAGACTGGGCACACCAGTGCCCAGAGCAGGGCTTGTGCCTCCCTTCTCTCAGTTAATTCCTGTCAGCTGCTGTGACATGAGAATTGGTACCCTGGGTATTTCCCAAATTCCCCCTCAGCTCAGGTCCAGGAGTGCTGGGGGTCCTCCTCAATGGGACACTCACTTCAGACCTGTCAAACCTCTCCCAGGGAGGGCCTGGGGAGAACAAAAGGGCTTCCATGGATTCAGTGAGGAAATTAAAAGGAAGTGTCATGTATGTCATTTTCAGCATTTCCTTTGAACTGCTTTCTGTGCTCATCTTTTCATCCTGTCATTCCTAGTGCCTGGGAGAGGCTCTTGGAAAAAGGGGACAGACTGAAACATTCCTAGTGGTAACAAGGAGAAATAGAAGAAAACAAAAATACACAAATGTGGGTGTGGGAGGAGATTTCTAGGATTTTCTTCACATTTGATTAAAATTGGGAACCCTGCAAGACACTCAGTTACTTTTATTCATGTTTGGGACACTAGACTTGTATTATGTACTTTCTACGTTGCATTTAAAGAGGAGATGAAAAGAAAACTCATGTTCTTCAAACAAAGAGAAAAGCCCAAAAACCTGGCACAGCCACTTGCTTAAATTTAGTAAAAGTACAAGGAAATGATTCATGCAGAAAGTGGATGTTTTCTAATAGTGAAAGCAGCGTGGTGCTGTGTCCTGTGCCCGTGTCTGTCTGTCTCTCTGTCTGGGGTGGGTTTGCTCCCCAGGAGGAGCTGGGGACAAGGGCTGTGACAGCATCAATGGGGCCTGGCAGCTGCTGCCACTGCCCGGCCGACGTGGGGCACTGTCACCTGTGGGGCACTGTCACCTGGGGTATTGTCACCTGGGACACGGTCACCTGTGGGACATGGTCACCTGTGGGGCACTGTCACCTGGGACATTGTCACCTGGGACATTGTTACCTGGGGTATTGTCACCAGTGGGACATGGTCATCTGTGGGGCACTATCACCTGCGGGACACTGTCACCTGTGGGACATGGTCACCTGTGGGGCACTGTCACCTGGGGTATTGTCACCTGTGGGGCACTGTCACCTCTAGGGCACTGTCACCTGTGGGACATGGTCACCTGTGGGGCACTGTCACCTGTGACACTGTCACCTATGGGACACGGTCACCAGTGGGGCACTGTCACCTGTGGGACATGGTCACCTGTGGGGCATGGTCACCTGTGGGACACTGTCACCTGTGGGACACGGTCACCAGTGGGACACTGTCACCTGTGGGACACGGTCACCTGTAGGGCACTGTCACTTGGGACATTGTCACCTGTGGGACATTGTCACCTGTAGGGCACTGTCACCTGGGATATTGTCACCAGTGGGGACACTGTCCCCCGTGTGCCGGTTGGTGCCTTTGCCTGAGCTCAGCAGTTCCAGCAGCCTGGCAGCCAGGGGATTACACAAGGTGTTTGGAGTGAAGGATTTGGTTTCAGACAGGGAAAAGATGCTGAAGTCGTGTAAAACCCTGACAGTGCCCTCAGTAAGCAGCAGGATTTGCTGAGCAAAGCTCAGGCAGTTCCTGCAGCGCCCACGGAGTCGTTTGGGTACAGGATTACTCCAGTGTAATCCAAAAATCACTCCATTAAAGCATTTAGAAGCACATGAGTTTTCACTGGGTCTAATGACAAAAAAAAATTAGGAGGAAGATCTGTAAGGCTGAGAGAGCAGAGATGGATGGGAGGTGCTGAGTTTTGTGCTAACTTAATTTGCTTCTTAAACCTACCTGGCTGCTCAGTTGAGGAATCACAATTCTAAACTGAGATTCAAATTGATGTCATTTTTATTGTCTTGAGAAATCTTTGAAAAAATGCTTTTGTGACAATAATAAGGTGCTGGAGGGATTCTGCACCCAGTCTGTGAGCATTGGCCCAGCAGTGCTGAGCAGAGTTTCCTCTCCTGTTCCAAACTGAGCTGTTGTGTGTCCTCCCACAGCTCTGCAGAAAAGACTGGGCTATTAAAAATACTTCACTACTTCTTACATCATCGGATATTTATTTTAAAAACATACTAAATATCAAAACACATGAAGAAGATAATCTGCATCCCAATGGAGCTGCTCTTTGGTTCCCAGGTGTCCTTGCCCTCTCTGCCCTTGCCTGTGACAGTCACACAGGGTGGGCAGTATTGAATTTATTGAACTGTGTCTGTACAAGAGTTCTCTGGGCACATTTCCACAGAGTGACCACGTTTGATAGTCAGTGTTTGCTGTTGCTTTGCAGAGCAGAAGTGCCTGGATTTTGCTTTCTGAAAGTCTCCTGAACGTGGAGAGAACCAAGGGCAGTGAATTCTGCTCGAGCTGATTTCCCCCTCCTCTCTCCTTCTCGCACCCACTGCAGACTGAGCTCTGTGGGTGGTTCAGGCACTCACCTGCTGTGGTGGGGGCCACTGCAGGGATGGCCCAGCCCTGTGAGCCCGTGTCCCCCATTCCCGCAGTGTCTGTGCTCAGAGGACGTGCAGATGGGTGACCGCGGTGTCAGTGCCCAGGGTGCTCCAGCCCAGCCCAGAGCAGCCCGTGTCCCCCATTCCCGCAGTGCCTGTGGCTCACAGGACGTGCAGATGTGTGACCGCGGTGTCGGTGCCCAGGGGATTCCTGGCCGTGCACCTGTACACGCCGGGACGGGGGCTCTGCAGGAGCAGGGTCCCCGTGGGGTGGAGCAGCTCGCCCCCCGAGCCCCGGCCCCGGTGAGCCGTGGAGAGCGTGGAGCGGTCGGGTAACTCCCAGGAGATGTCGGGTTTGGGGATGCCCAGCACGACGCAGTGGAGCTGCACCGCTGCCCCCGGCACGGTGTGGAGGGCCGGGGGGGCTCTGCCCACGATCCGCGGGGCGTAGGCGGTCACCGAGACGGGGACGGTGAGAGAGGAGTCCCCGGCATCGTTGTGGGCCCTGCAGAGGTAAGTCCCGCTGTCCTGGGCCTCGGCAGCCCGGATGAGCAGGGTGCCGTTCTCCAGCAGCACGAACCGCCCGCGGAGCTGCGGCCGGCCCAGCACTCGGCCCCCGGGCAGGGTCCACTCCACCCGGGGCCTGGGGCTGCCCTCGGCCGCGCAGTGCAGGGCCAGGGGCTCCCCGCTGACCCCCCTCAGCGGCCCTGCCGGCCGGGAGAGGATACTGGGCTTCTGGGCGAGCTCCAGGAGCAGCAGCTTCTCGATGTAGCCCACCTGGTTCCGGGCGGAGCAGCGGTACCGCCCGGCCTGGGCCCGCCCGGGGCTGGGGATTGTCAGGGTCCCGTCGGCTCCTGTGGAAAACTGGGCTGTCCTGACGCTGCTGGGGAACCAGGTGCCATTGGGCAGCATCCAGCTGATGTCCGGGGGAGGGTTCCCATCCACGGAGCAGTTCAGGGTGATGCTCTGCCCGGGTTTTGCTATGATTTTTTCATTGAAAGGGTTTTTGAACATTGGTCTCCGCAGCATCTCTGTGACTTCCAGCTGCACCACCAGCACGGACTCCCCCCCATCGTTACGGGCCACACAGATAAAATCCCCCCTGTCTGAGGGCCTGATGTTCCGAATCTCCAGTGTCCCGTTTTTGTGCACCACGATCCTGCTGCCGTAATACGGGGCCGTGAGGAAGATGTTATCAGGCATGATCCACATCACCTGGGGAGGAGGTGTCCCCTCTGCCCGGCACTCGATGTGCTTCTTCGAGTGCCTCACTGCCGTCACCTTCATGATGGTTCTGTTCCTGTGTAACCCATTGATGGTGGGGGGCCTGGCGGCCACCTCCAGCCTGTACAGTTTGGAGTCCTCCCCTCCAGGGTTCCTGGCCAGGCACAGGTACTGCCCGGCGTCCAGAGGGCTGGCCTGGCTGATGGACAGAGAGCCATTGGCGTGCAGGGACAGCCGGCCTGAGGACGAGGACAGCACCTCCCTGGAGGGCAGCAGCCAGGAGATGTGTGCCCTGGGCTCCCCAGCAGCCTCACAGTCCAGCAGGGCCGTGTCTCCGGCAGTGACAGTAACCTGTGTCCTGTCACTGTGCTTTATTCGAGGGGCCGCCACAACCACCGTGACGTGGACCTTCATCTCGTCCCTCCCCAGGGTGTTCTGGGCGTAGCAGGTGTAGTCTCCCCCCTCTGCCACCCCTGCCCTGCTGAGCTGCAGGGTGCCGTTGTGGAAGAGGATGTACCCGCGGGCCCTGTGCCCGCCGTCGTCCCCCAGCATGGCGTTGTTCACCACGGTCCCGTCGGGCAGCCCCCAGGAGATCTCCGGGGTGGGCGAGCCCGAGGCCTTGCAGTCCACCCTGAAATCCTTCCCGTAGGGCACCAGCTTCTTGAGCTGCTGTTTGTGGTCGATCTTGGCTGGTCTCATGGCGATGCTGACTTTCATCAGTATCAGGTCGTCCCCCATTCTGTTTCTGGCCACGCACAGATAGTCACCTGCGTCCTTCTCTGTCACCGCCTCGATAGCCAGGGATCCATTGGGGTAGACGTGGATCCGGCTTCCCATCCTGTTGTGGGGAGAGAGAGAGAGGAAAAGAGTTATGGGAACAAGTGCTGGGGGGAATATTGAGCCCTGGAGGGGCTGGGTGTGTTAACAGCACAATACAACACACAAGCTCTTTCCAAGGGCAGTGTGCCCACAGCCCCTGCCCGCCCAGTGTGTCCCACCCTGATGTCACTGTCACTTGTGGTGCTGTGGGGATGTGACTGACTCTGCTGGGAACACCCTGGGCTGGGGCTGTCTCTGTAAGGAGGAGGTGGGGTGTTACTGTGGGGACACCCCCAAAGGCGGATGTGGCAGAGATGAAAGAAACCCCTCCCTCCTGAGCTCTGCTCCACAAATCTGGCACGAGTGACTTCCCCTCCTCTAAACTGGCAGCACTCAGCCAGTGCACCATGACAGCAGTTATTAATTCAAATATGACTTGTGCCTGTTTTGAGACCTCACCCACTTATGGCAATGGATGTGATCTGTTATTGGGTCTGTTATTATATTAGATTAGAACAGATGTTTCACTGCTGTTAAACACTTAAAAATCGGTTTAGTTCACAGTGGTTTAGTGCTGTAACAGGCTCTTACCTGAGCACCACAGGGGACAGAGTTTGAAACTCCGCCAAAGAGGCGGAGGAAAAAAAGTGTCATACCTGTGCCACTGGTCCACAAGAGCCTTGGAGGGCAACCTCCAGATTATCCTGGGCTGGGGCTCCCCGCTCGCCGTGCAGTTCAGCAGCAGCCTGTCCCCGAAGTTCAGGCGGGTCAGCTCCCGGGAGGCGCTGGCTATCCTGGGCAGGGTGTCCGTGCCCCGCACGGCCAGGGTGACCACCCGCCTGTCGGAGCCGGTGGAGCTGGTGGCGATGCACTCGTAGGTGCCGCTGTCGGCGGGGTCCAGCCTGGCCAGGACCAGGGTCCCGTTGGGGAGCACGACCAGCCCCGGGCGGACCCTCTGCAGGGGTTTCACGGCGGTGCCGTCCGGGAGCACCCAGTGCAGGCTGGGCTGGGGCCGGCCCCGCACGGAGCAGGGCAGGCTCAGGCCGTGCCCCGCCAGCCCCGCCACGCTCTGTCTCTTCTCCTCCAGCACCGCGGGAGGCGCCGCCACCACCTGCAGCCTCAGGGCCAGCGAGGCGCTGCCCGCGGGGCTCTCGGCCAGGCACCGGTACAGCCCCCGGTCAGAGATGGACACATCCCGGATAAGCAGCGTCCCGTCCGGCCGCACCTCCGCCCTGCCGGGGCCCGGGGAGGAGCCCGGGGCCAGGCGGGTGCCGTCGGGCAGGAGCCAGGCGATGCGGGGCGCGGGGCGGCCCCGGGCCCGGCACGGCAGCGCCGCCGTGTCCCCGGAGTGCGCGGTCAGCGGGCGGGCCCCGGCGATGTGGGGGGGCTCGGCCAGCACGGCCAGGGTGACCAGGAGCCGGGCCGTGCCCAGGGGGCTGCCCGCCGTGCACAGGTACTGCCCGCCGTGCTGCGGGCCCGCCCGGGGGATCCACAGGCTCCCGTTGGGCAGCGCCGCCCAGACACCGGCACCGCCCGGAGCCGCCGCGTCGCCTCCTGCGGGACAGGGACAGGGACAGGGACAGGGACAGGGACGGGGACAGAGACAGGGACAGGGACAGGGACAGGGACGGGGACAGAGACAGGGACAGGGACAGAGACAGGGACAGGGACAGGGACAGGGACAGGGACAGGACAGGGACAGGGACAGGGACAGGGACAGGGACAGGGACAGGGACAGGGGCAGGGACAGGACAGGGACGGGGACAGGGACAGGGACAGGGACAGGGGCAGGGACAGGACAGGGACGGGGACAGGGACAGGGACAGGACAGGGACAGGGACAGGGACAGGGACAGGGACAGGACAGGGACAGGGGCAGGGACAGGGGCAGGGACAGGGACAGGAGCAGGGACAGTGACATGGGCAGGGACAGGGACAGGGACAGAGACAGGGACAGGGACAGGGACAGGGACAGGGACACGGTCACAGCCTGTCACAGCCTGTCACAACACGGCCTGTCACAGCACAGCCCACCTCCTCCTTGTCCCCAGTCCTCCTCCTTATCCCCAGCCCCAAACACCCTGTCCTGCTCTGCCCAAATAACCGAGACAACAGTGATAAACCATTAAGAAATCAGAGGATTTTGCATATAGATTGACAAAGCTTCAACGCAAGAATGAGGCTGAATCTCCTGCAGAGACAAAGTTTGGATAAAGCAGATGGGGCTCTGCAATGCAAACCTGGCACAGCTGTAACTCGATTTGAGTGGGTTTTACCACTTTTTTTTTTTTTTTTTTTTTTTTTTTTTTTTCTTTTTCTTTTTCTTTTTTTTTTTTTTTTTTTTTTCACTTGTCTCACTGCTCTGGAATAGCAGGTATTGTACAATAAATACTGAACTCTTCCCACAATAAGCAAGGAATTATAAGTAACCATAGACTTGGTTTTTTTAAAAAAATCATTTCACTAAAGAGCTGTTCCAGAATCAGCACTAAGGTGCTCCAGTGAGTCTCTGTCACTGTTTCCAAGTTTACCTTTCACTAATATTTCACAGTACTCTGAAATGGAGCAATGCTTGAGTTTGGAACACAGAAGAGGTGACAGGACTAATGGAAGAGAAATTCCAGAGAGGTTTATCAAACTCACCTGATGATATCCTGGTCCACTGTATGGTTGGAGGGGGGTTCCCAGTAGCTTCACAAGGAATAAGAGCATCCGAATCTGCCAGCACAGTGAAAGCAGCCAGATTCCCTCCAGCTATTCTGGGCTTTGAGAAATGGTTTCTGCTCACAGAACCCGAGGTGGTGGCACTGGGGATGGTGGTGGTGTCTGGATCCTGTGGCCTTCCAGCCCAGGCACTGACAGAGCTGTGCTTGTCCCTTCCCCACGGAGATGGGACCTGTGGTGGCTGCAGTGTGCTCCCCCTCTCTGTGCCCCGGGGAGGTGGCCTGGGCTGGAGCTGGCCTTGTCCCCGTGGGGGCCAGGGGGCTCTCGGGGTGGCTGCAGGCAGGGCTGGGGCCGGGGCTGGCCCAGGGGGGGGATGCCAGGGGCTGATCTCTTCATCAGGAGCAGTGACTGCAGCAGGAGCACTTGGCACGGCTCTGGCTGGCAGGGTGGGCTGTGCTGCCTGTTTGTCCTGGACAGCTCCCTCCTCCAGCTCCAGGTCGGGTGTTTCCCCTGCTGTAGCAGTGGCAGTGATGGGCAGGGCAGGTCCTGGCCCTGGCGTGGCAGTGGCAGTGATGGGCAGGGCAGGTCCTGGCCCTGGCGTGGCAGTGGCAGTGATGGGCTGGGCAGGTCCTGGCCCTGCCGTGGCACTGACTGCAGCAGGCTGGGCACGCGGGGCACTGGGGGGCTCATCCGGCCATGGTGAGGTTTGGGGGCCCGTGGTGGGGATCTGGGCAGGACCAGCAGCTGGTGATGTGGCCAGCTGGGTGTTCCCCTGTGTCATTGTAGTGGTTTGGGGTGCCATGGTGGGGCTCTGAGCAGTCACACTGCCAGGCAGGGATGTTGCTGGCTGGGTGTCCCTCCAGGTGCCCGGGGTTGCTGCCCTGGGGCTGTCAGGGGTCCCCAGTGCTGCTGTTTTGGTCCTGGACGCTGCACTGGAGCTCCCAGGGAGAGGCTTTGCAGGTGCAAGGCTTGGGAGCACGGCTGGTGGTGTGAGAGCTGCCCCAGTGGGGGTGGCTGTGCTGGCTGCAGGGATGGCTGCAGTGCTGTGGGCTGCAGGGCTGTGGGCTGCAGGGCTGGCTGCAGGGCTGGCTGCAGGGCTGTGGGCTGCAGGGCTGGCTGCAGGGGTGGCTGCAGTGCTGAGGGCTGCAGGGGTGGCTGCAGGGGTGGCTGCAGGGCTGGCTGCAGGGGTGGCTGCAGTGCTGAGGGCTGCAGGGGTGGCTGCAGGGCTGGCTGCAGGGGTGGCTGCAGTGCTGAGGGCTGCAGGGGTGGCTGCAGGGGTGGCTGCAGGGGTGGCTGCAGGGCTGTGGGCTGCAGGGCTGGCTGCAGGGGTGGCTGCAGGGGTGGCTGCAGGGGTGGCTGCAGTGCTGTGGGCTGCAGCACCACGCTGTGGGACAAGGGTTTTAGGCCTCTTCCTCCTGTGTCCTCTCCTTCCTCCTACTCTGAGCATTTTACCTTTGCTGACTCTGGTGTCGGTTTGAGGAGCTGTTGGCTTCAGCCCCATGGCACCCAACCCTCTGTCTGCAGCAGTGCCAGTGTCCTTTGCAGTGACAGAGGCGACTGTGGCAGCAGCTTTTTGCCTTGCACTGCGTTTCTTTTCCTCTTCCCTGAGGAATGCTGTGTTTTGGTGGGTACCCAGGGGGTGCTCCAATGGCAAATCCCTGCTGGAGGGGGAGGACTGGGCTGCTCCTGGGGTAAAGGGATTGACAGAATTGCTGAAGTCATTTGAGGTTGGTACATTTGGTACATGGTTGCCATTCAGTTGAACACCTGTAGCCCTGGCTGTGCTTCCTCTGGCAGACCCTGGCCTCCCAAAATTGTGTCGGTGCTCCTTCATACCTGGGACATATCCTGGTCTAACGAGTCTTCTCCGACTGGGAATCTTCCTTCGTCTCCCTTGGTGCTGCTGGAGCTGGGGTGGGCGAGTTGGAACATTCTGGACAACCCAAATCTGCTGACGAGCAGCCAAAGTCGAGGCCAGTGGTGGATTAGGGGTTCCTCCTTTCTGAGTACTGTGAAAATAAATGGGGCCAAGTTCAGAGCTTGGTGCACTGGCTGTCCCCACAGGGACCTGATGGTCTGTTCTGGTGGAAACATTCTCAACAGGCTCAGTAAAAGTACGTGACTTGTCTGCTGTATTTTGGGGAGTTACAGCCTTGCTGGTGCCTGGGCCTGCTGTCCTGGGTGTTGTGGATGCAGATTTTAGATGCTGGTTATTACTTTCCCCAGAATAAATTGACTTTTGCCCAGCAGGGAAAGGTGTGGATGTTCCACTTGGTACAGTTGGTTGTTTCACCCCGTTTGCTGATATTTGACTCAAATCAGATCTTTGCCATGACTCTGTAGGTTTTGGAGGAGTTTGCAGCCTTTTGCTGGCAGGTGGCACAGGGTGTGGAGGAGGCGAGGGCAGGGCAGTTAAGGGCTCTGGGAGCAGGGGGGAGCTGCTCCAGCCAGGGGTGGGCTGTGTGGGCTCCTCGGGCCCTGCAGTGATCCTGAGCTCTGTTGCTCTCCCCAGAGCAGGGACTGGGGATCTCTCTGTCGCTGCCATCATGAATTCCTCTTCTGGAGAAATGAGATCACCAGAAGCCTCCTCCTCATCCTCGGGTCCCTCTGAGAGCTCATGGACTTGAATGGGTGGTTCTGTTGCAATTTCTCCTCGTTTATCTGTCACAGTCAGATTCCTCTTTGTTTTCTCCATCAAGGCTGCCCAGCGCTGGGGGTCAGCTCTCCTGCCCGAGGAAACAAACTGTCTCCTGTGTCCCCGGAGCCGCCTGCCCGCTCTGTCCCTGTAGGGCCGGGGAGGGGTTTTCCCGTGGCTGTTCCTGTGCCAGGAGCCCTGTGCGCCCTGGCTGGTGGCTCCTGGGCCAGCAGAGTCCCCCTGGGCTGCCGGGGTGGCCGAGGGATATCTCTGTGCTGCAGCAGAGTGCAGGAGCTCATGGCCAGAGCCCTCTTCCCCCTCTCCCCGAGCTCCGTGCTTTTCCTCCAGAGCCGTTTCATCCTGTCTCAGCAGCACCTGGAAAACCAAAAGGTCCACCCCGAACCTGTTGGCCGCCACACACCTGAAGTAGCCCAGGTCTCTCTCCGTCAGCCCCTGGATCCTCAAGGTGCCGTTGGCAAACACGTGTTTGTTCCCCGCGGAGTGACGGAGCACGGTGTGCTCAGGTAACACCCAGGTGAGGGCGGGCTCGGGGGCGGCCGTGGCGGTGCAGGGCAGGTGCAGGGTGCTGCCCAGAGCCGCGGCCAGGCGGGCCCCGTTCACCGCGCCCTGCCCCACCCGCGGCTCCAGCACGGTGACGCGGAATGTCCGCACGGCGGCGTCGCGCCGGTTGGTGCCGATGCAGTGATAGAGCCCCGAGTCAAAGACATCGGCCGCCCTGAGCGCCAGCGCCCCGCCCGCCAGGACCAGCACCCGGCCGTCCTCGCTGATGTGCGGGGCGCTCACCCTGGAGCCGTCCGCCAGCAGCCACTGCACGGCGGGGGCCGGCTCCCCCTCCGCCCGGCAGCGCAGCTCCAGGGAGCCCCCCACCAGCACCGTGTGCTCTGTGCGGGTGCTGTTCTCCCGGGGGATGCTGGCCCAGCCCGGGGAGCTGTTATCCCTGGGGATGCTGGCCCGGCCCTGCCCGTTATCCCTGGGGATGCTGGCCCAGCCCGGGCTGTTCTCCCTGGGGATGCCGGCCCAGCCCTGCCCGTTATCCCTGGGGATGCTGGCCCAGCCCTGCCCGCTCTGGGTGCTGTTCTCCCTGGGGATGCTGGCCCAGCCCTGCCCGTTATCCCTGGGGATGCCGGCCCATCCCTGCCCGCCCGGGGAGCTGTCCTGGCTGTGCACAGGGATCTCTGTGTCGGTGCAGAAGCGCAGCTGCAGCTCGCTCAGCGTGGAGCTCGTCCTGTCCAGCTGCAGGGACACCCTGCTCTGCATCAGCCAGCCCGGCTCGGCCCTCAGCTCGGCCTCGACACCGGTGAAAACTTCATCCTTCTCACTGGGGATCTGCCTGTACCTGTAGCCGACCCAAGGCACCCCGGCTGTCTGCAGGGTCTGCTCCAGTGTCAGAGGAGAGCTGCTGTACAGGGCCAGGATGCTCCAGAGCTGCTGGATGTGCCCAGAATCGATCCCACACACCAGGAGTGCTGAGAAGGAGGCTTTGAGCACTGTGCTGGAGCCGTTCTTGTCAAATGAGACGGGAGACATTTCTGTAGGTTTCTGGACGTCGCAAACCAAGTCGCCTCGGTTTCCTGCCTGGTCAGTCAGGTTCAAAACCACAGATCCTATGGGGGCTATCAGGTCCCTGGGGGACACAGAACTGAAATCCCCATCTTCTGGCACCACCAGGTCTCTGGATTTCAGGGAGTCGTGGATGACTGGCTTAGAGCAGGTGAAAGATGCAGAAGGAAGATCCACTAAACTCTTCCCAGTGTGATTTTTGGGACTAGCACAAACTGGGCACTGCTGGGCACCAGAACTTCTCTCTTTTCTGCACTTTATAACACCTGAAGGGAAGAAAACTTCAGTGAGCTCCTGTGCTACAAGTTTTAGTATTAAAAGTTACATATAGCTACTAACAAGTGGTTCTTTTGAATAAAATAAAACCAAAGGTTGAAGTGACAGGCAGCAGAGGAAGTCCTGGAGTCCCTTGAGTTCCTTGTTTTCTTTTTAAAGAATCAAGTGCAATGTGGCCCTTGCTCTTGCCAATCCCATAAAAGTTAGCTCGTTCCCTGTGGATTCTCCTGGAGCACAGAAGCTTTGGGCTGGCCAAGAAAAATTCTCCATTAAGGAAAGCTGCACTTGGGAATGCATTAATGGCACTAAATTTATTTAATCAGAGTGGCACTGATCTCTTTATCAGAGTGGTATTAATCTCTTTATCCTGATTACACACACCCACAAAAATCCCATCTTCCAGCCTTTGCTGGGAGAATAAACTGATGAATAAAGGACAATTACCTGTATCAGGAGGAGTAAGATGCTACAAGAGGATCAAAGAGCATAAAGAAAGCCCCAGCTCACCTGGTCTGTCCTGTGCCCACTGTGCAAAGCCCTGCAGGCTGCACTCACAGGACCAGGGGTTTCCGTGCAGGTAAAGGCTCTCCAGCTCTGACATGTAGGAGAACATTTCTCGTGGCAGTGAAGTCAGTGCATTGTCAGACAGAGAGATTTGCTTCAGGAAGGATATTCTGAATATTCCACTGTAGCGCAGGGTGACAAAAGTGTCTGGATGCAGCTGCTGAAGTAAATTCCCATCCAGGTGCACCAGCCTCAGGGAAGTGAGTCCATAGAAAACATTGGGATTCACAAACTCGATTTGATTGTGGTCCATGTGCAGCCGTGCCAAGCTGCTCAGGCCATAAAATACCCCCTGCTGGAGCCTTCTGACCTTATTGTAACTCATTTTTAACACCTGTTCGTGAAAAAGTAACAAATGCATAATAATAAGCCATGGTAAAGTTACAGGACCCCTGATAAATGCTGCTCTGTGTAGTGGAAGTTCTTCACCAGAGCAGGAATGCCAGAGAACTGGAGTTTCTTTAAAGAACTGAAGTGTTTATATGCAGTGTGTTAAGGTTCTGCACAGTTTGGCCTTTTTTTTTTTTTTTTTTTTTTTTTTTTCACCAAGACTAAAAGGGACAGGATTGTGCTGAAGGGAAAGGGAAATCTCAATGGAAAACAACCCTCAGAAAGCCCCAAACTGACTGTCAAATTAACAATGACAGGATTCCTTTTTCACCCACAGTAGTTGGAGCTTTGCAATCTTTCTCCTCTCTGCAGAAAGAGAGTTTTGGCTGCTCGGATACAGCTGAGGGGAATCTACCAAAGTGTTTGTCGTGCTCTTCACCCTGTACCTGAGTCCTGCCTGGGGAGGAAAGACATTTCCCATTGGGATCCTGGGTTTTGGAGGCTGTTGACTTTCATGTGAATAAGGTAAGACACAGGAAACTGAAATGCTGCAGGAGCTGCTCTCTGCCTGCCCACCAGCATCACTGAGAGTTAAATCATAACAAAGAGTAACCCCGGGTCATTTAGTTCTTACCTGCAGCGAACGTAAATCACTGAACGCCCTCTCGGGGATCACACTGATCTCATTGCTGTGCAGCATCAGTAGCTCCAGTTTCTCCAGGCCAGCAAAGTCCGTGGGGCTGAGTTTCCTCAGGCTGTTGTAGCTGCACAGGAGGGGTTTAGTCAGCCCCAGCTCACAGCTTTTAAACCCAACCAACCCAAAACGAAAGAACCCCTCTCTGGGAATGAATGACTAAAGGTAAGCAGCCCTTCCCTTGCCCAGAGGAAACCAAATCACTCCTTCATGTCACTTTTCCAGGAGAGTGTTCTGGTGTGAATTCCCAGTGGAGGGGGTGAGCCACAGCAGGCATGAAACACATCTGTCTGTCTGTGTTCACTTCAGTGAAAATTCCTTGTGTATTTTCTGCATCCACATCTGGATGGTTCAGTGGTTGTGTGTCTCAAAAGGGACACACACATCAGACAAATATTGCTGATTTGATTTGATTTAAGAGAGAAGACACTTGCTGGAAAGTGCATGAAGGGTCCAGACAAGCCTGGGTATGAGCTGTTCCCTGCTTCTTTAACCACACAGAGAACTGACCCCCCTGGAGGCTGACATGGCCAGACCAGGGAAATGTCCCTTGAACTGGGCAGATGAAAGCATAGCCCCCAACGCTGGGGGACATTTCAAGTGACAGAATCACAGGACAGGCTGTCAGAAGGACCCAGAAGGACCCAGCCCTTAAGGGAATGGCTCAAATCTAACCGTGCCCTTGGTGTTACAGCACAGCAACACCTCTGCAGATTGTAATACATGTTCTCCTTTTCCAAACCACTTCCTGAGCTCTGAACTGTCCTTTCCTGGAGAGAAATCTATTCCAGACTTCTTCCAGGTTCCATGCTACAGACACAACACATTCAGGTAATACAAATGAAAGCCAAGCTCACAACTTTCTGAAGTTCCCCTGTGCCCTGTGCTGGATCCCCCAATTCCTCCTGACTGTGGCTGCTCCTGGGCTTTGCCGCCTGTGGCTGCAGCCCCTGCAGAACACTAAACTCTCTGGACTTACCTGTCTCTGGGGTTAATTTTTAGCCCTGGACCCCGGGTTAACCCCTGCTGTGCCGGGCGGAGCGAGCGCTCCGGGCCCGAGCTCACCTACCCCAGGTTGATGCGGCGCACGTCGGGCGGGATGAGCGGGGGGACGGAGCTGAAGTAGCGGAAGGTGCAGTGGAGCTCGGCGGAGCCGGGGCAGGAGCAGGGCCGGGGACAGGCGCTGGTGGCCGGCAGGGCGGCCAGGAGGGCGGCCAGGAGGGTCCCCAGCCAGCGGGGCCGCTCCCTGAGCCAGGCCCCCATCCCGAGGGGTCCTACACGGCCATCCCCACGGCGGGCGGGTTCTGCAGGGAGAAAACACAATACACGGGTTCCTGCAGGGAAAACACACAATACACGGGTTCCTGCAGGGAAAACACACAATACACGGGTTCCTGCAGGGAAAACACACAATACACGGGTTCCTGCAGGGCAGGGAGAGAGCAGAGCACACGGGTTCCTGCAGGGAGAACACACCACACACGGGCTGTGCAGGGCAGGGAGAGAACACACCACACACGGGCTGTGCAGGGCAGGAGAACACACCACACACGGGCTGTGCAGGGAGAACAGAACACACCACACACGGGCTGTGCAGGGCAGACAGAACGCACCACACACGGGCTGTGCAGGGAGAACAGAACACACCACACACGGGCTGTGCAGGGAGAACACTCCACACACGGGCTGTGCAGGGAGAACAGAACACACCACACACGGGCTGTGCAGACAGAACACACCACACACGGGCTGTGCAGGGCAGGAGAACACACCACACACGGGCTGTGCAGGGAGAGAACACACCACACACGGGCTGTGCAGACAGAACACACCACACACGAGCTGTGCAGGGAGAACACATCACACACGGGCTGTGCAGACAGAACACACCACACACGGGCTGTGCAGGGCAGACAGAACACACCACACACGGGCTGTGCAGGGACAGAACACACCACACACGGGCTGTGCAGGGAGAGAACACACCACACACGGGCTGTGCAGACAGAACACACCACACACGGGCTGTGCAGGGAGAACACACCACACACGGGCTGTGCAGGGCAGGAGAACACACCACACACGGGCTGTGCAGGGCAGGAGAACACACCACACACGGGCTCTCAGGGCAGACAGAACACACCACACACGGGCTGTGCAGGGAGAGAACACGCCACACACGGGCTCTCAGGGCAGACAGAACACACCACACACGGGCTGTGCAGGGAGAACACACCACACACGGCTCTCACCGCCGGCAGAGCTGAGTGAGCCGCTCAGGTTTAAGCCAGAAGCAAAACAGAATTCTTAACTGGAGAGAAAAACCCGCCCACGAAGCGGCCCCCAGACTCTCGGCTTTCCCTCAGCGGCGGCTCCGTGTCCTGTGGTTTGTCACTGGCCCCCCGGGCCCCTGGCCGGGGATGGGCCGGGAGCTGCGGCTCCGGGAGAAGCTGGGATTGCTCTGGGAGCGGCAGCCGTGTGTCCCCGCCGTGTGTCCCGGTGTCCGGCAGTCTGTCCCGGCCGTCTGTCCCGGCCCCGCTGTGGGAGCGCTCCCGGCTCATCCCCCGGGGGCGGCTCCACACGTCAGCTCCTTCCCCGCCAGGAAATATTCCGAGCAGAATTAACTCGTTTCGCATCCCTCGCACAGCCCTCGGCGCCCCCCGGGACCGGCACCGGCCGCTCCCACCTGCGGGTTCCGCCTGCGGGGCCGGGCCGGGCCGGGACAGACCCGGCAGCGGCTCCTCCCGCCGGGGGACGGACCCCCCGGGCCCCCGCGGCCCCATCGGCACCGCTCCGTGCCCCCGCCGCCTCTCCCGGGGATGCTGCGGGACCGGCACTCCGCCTGCGGAAAAAACCCGCATCCCTCGGTTCTGCACGGGAACAAACTCCGCACAGGGACCCTGCAACCCCCGGCCCCGCACAGGGACCCCCATCCCCCGGCCCCAAACAAGGACCTCCATCCCCCGGCCCCAAACAGAGATCCCCCATCCCCCGGCCCCAAACAAAGACCCCGCACAGAGATCCCCCATCCTCCGGCCCCGCACAGGGACCCCCATCCTCCGGCCCCGCACAGGGACCCCTATCCCTGCATCCCCCGCAGCCCAGGAGCGTTTTCTGTCCGAGGGCAGTTCATACCCAAACCAGCCTCTGACACCTCTAGTTCTGTCTTGGAGGGACAAGTTTCCTCTCGTTATCGTTCGGTGTTTCAGGCGCTTCTTTGGGCTCAGGGGTGTCTGTAACAGGCCCAGACCGGACTGAGGGCCCTTCCTGCCCAGAGGGTCCTTCCCCAGCAGGGCAAACTCCTCCTGGGGGGAGCTCCACTGCAGATGGAAAAACTTTTCAATACAGTTTTTATGATAAACTTTACAATAAAGTTTTTGTGATACAAAGCTTTAAAGATAAGATAACGCCTCAAAATACATTTTTAAAGGTTCTAAAATTGTCCAGACGAGTTCAAAATCAAACGTGAGCTGCGGGGCCTCAGGGGGGCAGGCAGGGATGGGCTGCTCTGGGTGAGCCCGTTAGAGCCTCACCCCTGGGGTTTGCTGCTGGTGTTTGTATCACCCCAGGGGTTTCCTCAGGGAAATGGGGATGGTCCCACTTTGATTCAGGAACACTGACCCGCTCCTGTGACGGGCACTCGGGGTCCCAGAATAAAGAACAATCCCCCAGCTGAGCCCTGCTCTAAGTCCTGAGGTGGCGTTTTTACGTGCTGCCCTGAGAACAGGGGAAATCTCCTCAGCTCAGGCTGAATTCTGTCCCCCCGAGTGCTGGAGAAGACAAGGAGGCTGATGTTATGTGCATTTTATCAATCATAATTACTGTCTGAAAAGCAAAGCATCAATTGCTTTCTTTCAGTTCATCAATTTTTTCCTTCTGGATGTCTGAAGTCAAGACTTCTGCAGTGACACATTCCAGTGCTTCTGGGGGTTTAAACATGAGCTAAAAGACTTTTTTAAATTATTTGTATCAGCCTCCATAATTAGTGAACACGGTAGACAAGGAACTGAAGTCGCATCTGAGAACATTTTCCAAAATCAGTATCTGAAAATCTGCATTGAAATAAAAACAAATGTTTTAAATCTATATATGGACCTTGTCAATATTTTAAGAAGAGGGTTTTCATCTCAGGATATGCTGTCTGTTGTTCCTAAGCTGCAGCTCCTGCTCCTGAGAGGCAAAGCATTAAATTACAAGAGATACAAAGTTCTCCCTGTGGAAGGTGGCCGAGGAACATGTGGAATATTTTATGATAATGTGGCTGGGATTTCCCGGGGAGAACACAACGGTTGTGCAAACCCGTGCTGAGCTCTCTGCTTTGCTGGCGATTCTGGCCCGTGTCTGCCTTGGAGACATTAGTTTAGCTGGAATTCATTACTAGGGAGAATGAAGGGAGCTTTTTGTTAAATGAAACTGTATTTTTGGCAAGAAAGTGTGACTGAGTGTGAGCTCAGGAGTGCAGGGAAGAGGAAAGCTGAGTGGAGGAAGTGTTTGTGACCTGGATCTGCACAGAACATTGTACGTATCAAACCTGGAGCCCAACCTCAGCTCATTCCTCAGCACTTCAGTTCCCAACGTGCCTTTCTGGGGGATAACCTGGCCTTGGGCAAGGCCAGGAGGGGGGACACGGCTGCTCCACAGCTTGTCCCCTGGGGGGTTTGTGCTCCTGGGGGTCACCATGGGGAGGTCACAGGGGGCAGGTCACTATGGACAGGTCACCGTGGGCAGGTCACAGGGGGCAGGTGACAGAGGGCAGGTCACCATGGGGAGGTCACCATGGGGAGGTCACAAGGGGCAGGTCACTGTGGGCAGGTGATAGAGGGCAGGTCACAGAGGGCAGGTGACAAAGGGCAGGTCACTGTGGGCAGGCCACCATGAGCAAGTCACAGAGGGCAGGTCACAGGGGGCAGGTCACAGTGGGCAGGTGACAGTGGACAGGTCACCATGGACAGGTCACTGTGGGCAGGTCACAGTGGGTAGGTGATGGAGGACAGGTCACAGAGGGCAGGTCACAGGGGACAGGTCACCATGGGCAGGTCACTGTGGGCAGGTCACCATGGGCAGGTCACAGTGGGTAGGTGATGGAGGACAGGTCACAGAGGGCAGGTCACAGGGGACAGGTCACCATGGGCAGGTCACTGTGGGCAGGTCACCATGGGCAGGTCACAGGGGGCAGGTGACAGAGGACAGGTCACAGTGGGAAGGTGACAGTAGGGAGGTGACAGAGGTCAGGTGACAGAGGTCAGGTCACAGGGGACAGGTCACAGGGGGCAGGCTGGCAGGAGACCAGCACAGGAGTGCACAAACACCTGAGGTGGCACGAGGGCACAGCCCGGCTGTCCCAAGCCTCGGGTCAGGGTGTCAGGGTACCACCTGTGCCCTAAACTCAGCACTGAGATCTTCACCCAGCAAACCCCCCTGGGGCCCAGCTCTGGGCACCCTTGGCCTGTCACACAGCCCAGCCTCACTCACAGCTCTGGAACTGCAGGAGTTGGGCACAGCCAGACTTCCCCAGCACACACACACACACACAGCCCTGCCAGGGCCTTCATGGAGGATCCAGCTTTGATTTGCTCTTTCTCTGTTTGCTCTTTACGTGAGTATTTTCTTTTTCTCCTTCCTCAGCATGAAACAGTCAGTGGAAAAAGACTGGAACTTCAGGGAATGGAGTCATAGAAAGCAAATGTTGTATGGGAGGAATGATTCTTTCCTTCTTAAGAGATGGAAACAGCCTCACTTTTCAGGCAGGGACTCTGCAGTGGGCAGCTCATTAGTCTGGTATTAATGATGATGCTGGAACCCCTGGGACAGCAGAGCCCAGCACGGGGAGCCTGGATGCAGCTCATGCCCATCAGGGGTTGTTGAGGCTCTGGATCTTCAGGTGATCTTCAGCTTCCTCCAAGAAAATTGTGGTGGGGCTGATCCACAGACCTGGGATCTTGACAGAAATAGTGGATGATCTCTTTATTTACAGGAGGCAACCAAAATTAGGTTAAGGAGGCAGAATACAGCTTTGGAGAACACCACCCTGAAGTGTTCCCTGCATCAGTGTCAGCAAAAGGGTTTTTTTATGCAATTCTAATCTTAATTAAGTACCTGAACTGTGTACCTGGGTTTTGTTTGAAGATTTTTGGGTTTTGATTTGTTTTTCCATTGCAGGCAGTGCCTGGTGCCTCCCTCATCCCCCATTTCCCTTGTCCCAGCTCTTTCCCAGGCCAGCTCTGCAGGTGCCTCTGTTCCTGCAGCACACCATTCCCGCCCTGCCTGTTTATCCCTCCTCACTCTCTCTCTCCCCTCTCTACATTGTGCCAATTCTCCTTAAAGGCCCTTTGCAAAATGTTTTCATGTTGTTCTTTTCCTTCTCAGCCTCTTGCTGGCCAAATTCTTTCAGTGCCTCGGCGGGTTGCTGGATGCCTTGGGAAGGATGACATGACCCTCCAAGTGCCTTGTTGGGAATTTTCAAAATAACACACTTAGGTACAACTCTCCCGTGGCTCAAGGCCACGGTCAGACACTTTATTTCCATTGTAATGAGCTGGACAAGCTCCCAGCAAAGCAGCAATGGCTTGTGGAGGCACAGCCAGTGTTTGGAGCTGCTGGTGTCCTTGTGCAAATGTTGATTTTGGGACAGTCAGAGCTGTCTGTGAGGGCAGAGGGGTCTGAGCACGGGGCAGTGGATGCTGCACTCCAGGAAACCAAGCAGCACATCAGAGGAATGTGTCCTGTGAAGGGGACTGGGTCACTGCAGCCTCCCTGTCCCCCCCTGTTCCCTCTTGTCCCCTCCTGTCCCCAGCAGTGCCCTGCAGCTCTGTGCTCCACATTCCCCTGTCTTCCCTCAGCTGGGGGACTGGAGCTGACCCATCCTCTCTCTCCCTGCTGGTGATGTGCACACCAGGTGTGAAGGGGCAGAACCCCCAGAGCTGCTGCTTTTGAACTCCATCCCCACAGATGAGCTGGGCTCTGTAAATCATCCACAGCACAGCTCCTGCTGGGTGCTCTCATCCCTGCTGAGTGGGGAAATGTCTGTGTTTTCTTGTCTGGGGAGCTGGGACACCGTTCTCTTCCCCACGGGCAGCTGTTGGAGGTGGGCACGCAGGGAGGGGCTGTCTGTCACCCCAGGTCAGAGGAAAAGCCTGTTTGACACTGGAGGTGCTGAGGAGGATCTGCTCTCCTCATCACTGCAGGGTAATTCCACGTCTGGTCAGCAGTGACAGCCCCAGCAGTGGTTCCTGTGCTCTCCAGGAGATCTTTAATCTCCTGTCAGGCCACTCACAGGCAGAGACGGGCACCTGCAAATCCACTCCAGGCCCTCCTGCTAAAGCACTTCTGCAGGTGCAGGCTGGGTGTTTTCATCTTAAACATCAGCTGGAGTGGTTTTTTCATGGTTGCAATTGCAAAAGCAGCACTGGACCAGATCTTGGAGGTCTCTGTCTTGTCTCTGGATTGTTTTGTGATGGTGATTGATCAGGCACGTTCCTGTTTCCTGATGGCCACTGATCCACACCATGAATTTCCATCCATTGCTGGATAAAGCAGCAAACGTACAAATCTACAGCCCCATAACCTACAGGCCTAATGCAGCAGTGGAAGGAAAATGTTCTGCAGTTCATTCACAAGAACCTGAACAGCTCCCAGCCAACTGAAAGCAAACTAAAAGCTGATCTTTGCTGCACAATTTTTGCTTGTCCTGTAATAACAAATTGTCATCTGTTTTTTAACAGTTCTGACCAGCCAGGGAGCTGCACCATGTTCAGGTGCCAGGAGGGTGAGGTGCAGATGCTGCCAGGCACAAAATCCCCTGGAAATATCTAAGGCAGGCACAGGCTTGGCTGGGGAAAGTGTTCTCTGCTGTCACTTAGTCCCTGTTTCACCCTTGTGGCTGAAAACCAGCAATAGCAGGGTGTGAGAAGCCTCATGAACGTGGGAATTACTCTTGGCTTTCCAGAGCCCTGGTGGTGGCTGTGTCCTGTGGCAAATCAAACACTCATGGGATGCTCTGTGCTGTGGATCTGGGGTGCTCCAACATTTAAACCACACCAAAGCTGTGCTGTCACTTATTAGACTTAATAGGTTTATTTGTGTTGTGGTTTAAAGTGGATCACCACGAGAAGAATCAAGATCTAGTAAAAAAAATCCACCTCACAAACATCTCCAGGGGTTTCTGAAGCCTGTGTTGGCTAATTATGCTCCAGCTTTCAGTTAGATTGCAGAACACAGAGAAAGAAACTGCACAAAGTCATTGTCCAGGTGTGTTTAACTTCATCCTTGCGCAGAGAAGTCCCTGAACCGTCACACAAAGTGCATTTTTTAAAGGTGGATGTTTTTAATGCAATGCTAAACAAGCCTGGAGCCTGCTGAAGGATATAAAGTTCCCTGTGGTGGGTGACACCATTTGAAGGCCTCTTGTCTCAGGCAGGAGTGACCCGTGTGACACTCGGGGATGAGCAGGAGCAGCTCTGGGGCACTCCCAGCAGGACCCCCTGGGGCACTCCCAGCACAGCCAGCACAGAGCTGGCCAAAGGCCTGGGCTGCTGCCTGACCCACGACAAGGAAAGGGGTAAATCTGAATTAATGACATCACTAGAGGTGTTTCTAGAACATGTTGAGCCTTATCTTGGTGTGGTGGCTCTGAGCTATGGGTGTGTGGGTAATGGCAGGGATCAGGGTCCCCTGGGCCAGGAGGTTCCTACAAACTGCTTTTATCAGTGAAGTGAATTCCCCTCCAACTGCAGGACCCAGAGTCCAGTTTGACACACCAAAGAAGTTTATTTCCATTTGTCACAGCATTTATTTACCTGGGCAATGCCTTTTGGTGCTGCCATTGCCCTGTCAGCAGTGGAACAGGGCCTGGCCCTGGGCTGTCAGCTCTAACCCTGCCCTGGGCTCTGGCTCCCTGTGTGATGTTTTTGGGATCAGGGAATATGGAATTGCCATCTCCTGCCCAGCCTGGGCACCCCCAGCAGGGCTGGATGGAGCCAAAGATTTCTGTCAGGGGCAGTGCAAAGCAAGAAGGGGCTGGTGAGGGCAGAGCATTTCCTCCCTGGCTGCCTGGGGCTGTTCTCATGTTCATTTGTTTTGGAAAGAGCCTTTTAGGCTCTGCTGAGGGTTGGTTTGTGTCGGAGCTGCCGGTTGGATCAAATGTCCTTTCCATTACTGAGGGTAATAAACCCTCCTGGGATAATGCTGCAAACTATTCCAAAACACCCTTTTCTTCCACGAAAGCCTCCTATGGAATATCCAGCTGCTGTGCTGGAAGCCCAGAAATCTGATGCTTTGGTTCATATCAAAATACAGCAAACCTCCATTTATTCACCCTCCATCTTACTCCAGTTTCTTGTCTCCCTGTTGCTGTTGGCACAACCCTTAATGCAAATTCCATCCCTTTGGGGAGCAGGGGAAGGGGTGAGGGCTGGGACAGGCCCTGGTGCCAGGCTGGGGGGGCACTGGGCTCCTCAGTGGCATTTCCAGGGCAGGAGAGGCTGCAGGGTCCCCTGGGACACCTGGGCCAGCAGGGATCCTCTGGCTCTGGCGTTTGGGATCCCTTTCCTCCAGCCCAGCATGGTCTGGTTTTATTTATCCTGTGAGGGATGTGGGGTAGAGAGCACTTGGAAGCAACTCGACAGCCACTAAAATAAATGTTCTTTTCTGTTTATTCCTTGGCTTGCATCCGGAAATTGAATGTGCTGAATTAGGAATCTCAAACTTTGACTGTCTCACTGAGTCTTTAATTGAACACAGGTCAAACCCAAAAGTGTGATTGACTTCTGTGGCTACTCCAGGAGAAATCACTGATTTTGGGGAGGCTGTGGGTACAGCACATTGCTGCTGTAGGTACAAAACATCACTGCTGTGCAGAAAACCTTTGCTTTCACCAGGACATGGCAATGACTCTGGTTTTGAATGGTGGAATCCAGCAACAGGAAATAATCACAGCAATAAAGACTTTAATGCTGGTCTTGGGTAAAACTACAGCGAGCTGTGAGTGCAGGCTGAGAGCTCTCTGTTTAAAGTGGTGAGTCTCTGCTAAAAAAAAAAATGGTCAATTTTCCACAACAGTCAGCTTAATGCTGCGTTTTTTTACATAAAGAAAGTTGTTGAATCAAGCTGAAAGGAATGTGTCCTTAATTCTTTCAGCAGTTCCTGAGCCTCATGTTCAGCAGCTCTGTTCACATTCCCCAGCAACCTTGTTATTCTTATTCCTACAACATTTGCCTCAATTTCCTGTTTTCCAGCATTTTTTGATGCGAAGAGAAAATGAGTTTTTCCCTCCATGCTGTCCCAGGGCTGGGGGTGCTTGTCCATAGGTGCAGGAATGGTTTCCCGAGGAGGCTGAGCCCTGCAGGATGCTGTGGCCTGGGCTGTGAGCAGAACCCCGTGGCCAGGGGCTGCTCCAGATCAGCCCAGCTGCTTTGTCCTGCTCCCTTGTCCCTGCCAGCCCCGAGCCTGCGGCCACTTGTGCAATTAAACAGTTTTTAAACCTCTGCCAGCACGTCAATACAGCCTCGTGTATGTGCACAGCACTTGGAAAACAACTCCAAACACCGGATTTATCTGCAGCAAATGTTATAGTTAATCACAGAAGATTTTCATCTGAATTTACAGACATCCTGCATGTTGGTTTTTTTTTTTTTGCTTTGTTTCCTTGCAGAGGATGGGGCAGTGGTCACCTGCTGGAAGGAGGGAGTGGGAGGGTGGTTTTGGAGTAGTTTCTTTCTCTCCTGCCCTGCTCCCTGTGCCTGCAGCCCCTGGGTGTGTCCCTGCAGCAGCTCAGCCCAGCCATGGGAGGGTTTGGTGGCAGCAGCCCCCAGAAAATGCTGACCCTTCTCCTCCCCAAGCACAGCCCGTGCCCCTCAGGGCAGCTCAGGAAGGTCCCAGGCACGCCAAGAGATGGAAGAGCAAAACTTCTGGTTTTCTGACATTTGAATGAAATGTCGGGTTTTCTTTTTTAGAAAGGGACTTTCAGAATTCCTTTTTTTTTTTTTTTTTTTTTTTTTTGACTACAAGAATGGAAAAGGACACCTTGGCTTCTTTCCTCTTCTAAAAGACTCAGCTCATTTCTGAGGCTTTCCTGGAAAAACATTCTGTGATGTCGAGATTAGCCAAGAGCAGAGTGGCTGCCTGGGAGAGCTTAGCTGTAAATTCACATGCTCTTGGCCCCTGCTTTGCTTCATCTCCTGTGTGTTCAGCACAGAGCCTTTGCCTTTGCTCTGGCTTTGCTGACAATGTGAGCTCCAAAGTGTCTTCCTGAGGAGGGTGTTACAGCCCTGACATTTATATCAAGTGTGTTGGGCAAAGCTGGCAGTTTCCGTGCCCCTCTGATCCTGTGAGGGCTGTGAGGGCAGGATGTGTAAGGGAAAATAACATTTCATTCCAGTTTAGTCCTCGTGTCTGCCCCAGAGCAGGACCAGGGATCTGTGAGGTTCCCACTGGGAGATGCAGTTCCTGTGGTGGGGGGACGAGGGACCAGGTGTGGGGATCAGTGACAGGATGTGGGGATCAGGGACAGGGTGAGGGGCTCAGGGACAAGGTGGGGGGATTGGGGACAAGGTGTGGAGGGCTTGGGGACAAGGTGGGGGATTGGGGACAAGTTTGGAGGATCAGTGACAGGGTGAGGAGCTGCTGCAGCCCCCAGCCCTCAGGAAGGCTCAGACAGCCCTGGGGTGACAGGGGCTCCCTCCTGCTCTCGCCTTCAGCTGCTCCCCTGTGTCTGCATATCTGTGGGGCTGGAGGTTTGCACACCCCACCAGTGCCTCACCAGGAACATCCCCGGGCTCCTGCTGCTGCCCAGGCAGGGGGAAACGCCTCCCAGGAGAGGTGGAGGAGCTCAGGCAGGGGTGGTGAGCCTGTGCCAGGCTGTGCCAGGCTCCCAGCCCAGGCTGTGCCAGGCAGGGAGGCTCCAAGGGGCTGCTCTGACCCAGGAGCACTCTGCTCCCTCTTGTCCATCTCTGGTGTTAAAAGAATAAGAAACATCTGGCAGAGAAGCCACGTAGCTCAAATCTCGTAAGTGCAGATGCTTTGGAGAGTTGTGTACAAACATGGAGCCAGAGTTTGCTTTGTTGTTGAAACATCTGACACTTTCCCTGTGCTGAACCTCTGCTCTACCTGGCATTCCTCTAGGGATGGTCCCCTGCTGGCTTCTCCCTTTCCCCTGGCACCACTGGCTCAAACACAAACCAAGCTAAGAGTGCCACAGGGCTCCCTCTGCTCCTGCTGGCAACTTTTCCCTCGTGACTACGTGTAGAAAATACCTGGTTGGTTGTGTATGAGCTGGATTTCATTTCTAGGTCGTGGTAAGCAACGATGAGGGGCCAAATTCTGATCCAGTGATGACATGGGTAGACTCCCACTGATTTCCAAAGACCGAATTGGCTGTGGAGGGCTGGGGTTTGCAAATCCAAGTGCCTCTGACAAACACATTTGGCTCAGTTTCTGCCAGCACTCCATTATTTTTTCCCCAGTTCAGATGTTTATGTGAGTGCCTGCTGGCTCGAGAGGCTGGATGTGTCTGGATGTATTTGAGGGTATAAATGAAACTAAACATGTCTGGCAAACGCCATCAGCACTGCTCAGCTGGAGGAGCCTTGCAGAGCTGCTGGACCCTTGTCTCCCAGCTCTGCCCCTCTGGTTTCTCCTGCCTGGGAGGGTGCAGGTTTCTGGTAAGAGTTCCCACAGCCTGACTCCCCTGGCCTGGTGTCCCAGCTGAGACTGAAATGGAAACCAGGTTGTTGTAATGGCACTGAAATTTATGGTGGGCAGAAATGCTCAGGGACAAAACCCTGTTATGTCACAGGCACAAATGATTTTTGAAGCATGACAAGTACTGATATTAGTGGCACGTGTCTGGAATAAGGAGCGCAAAACAAATGCAGAACCTTTCCTGCAGGTCCTGCAGTGCAGGGCTGAGCCAGTGAGGTTTGTTTATCCTGATATTGAGATAAGCAACTCTTGTGGTTTAAGGCCCAGCCAAAACCAGCCCAGCAGTGTGTGTGCATCAGTTTTACCACTTCCATGGTATTAAAGAGACACTAAAATGTATTTGTATGGCTGGGAGAGGAGCAGACCCCTCAGTGCCTTCAGCAGCAGGAATGTAGGAGTGACATGGTGGGAAAACATAAACCCAAGCATCAACAGCTTCCCCAGGGCAGGGTGTTCAGGGAACTGCCTGGATGAGCAAAGTCCTGACAAGGTGTGTGTGAGTGCCAGGGCAGCCTCTGGCACGGGCACACAGCTGGGAGAGGTTTGCACCAAAGGCTGCACAAATCTCCTCCTCCCACCGTGTGCTCAGCAGTCTGGTGCTGCACAGAGGGAATGTTTTACCCTCATTACGGGGGGATGCTCAGCCTTCATTTCCCTTCTGGCTTGACAGGGGATGTGGAGGTTTTCTCTGTCCTCCTGGATGTACACGATGTTCTTTGCTATTTTCTGTTCACCAGCATTACGAGCTGTGATTCTGTGCTAGAACCAAAACACTGCATGGAAACAGCAGTCAGCAGGGAGCCCAGGAATGCTGGATGTAACACACTTCCACAGTTGTTAAACCATGGCACTGAGCACTTTGAGTCATTGATGCTTCCTCCTCTCTGCCTCCTTGGAGATCAAATGCTGTCCTGGTTTTCCTTTGTAGCTCCCTGGGAGATTTTTTTGTGGTCACTGCCGCATGTGCAGCATTCTGGGGATGGCAGTGAGCATCAGGTCCCCTCTGCCTGGGCACCTCCTGGAGCTCTGTCCCTGCCCCTCTCTCCTCTCCTCGACTGTGCAGGTAAAGCCCAGGATACCCCTGGGAGTTTTTCCTGCCTGAGCTGGTGGGAGAGGATGGAAGGAGGGAGCCTTTTCCACCTGCAATAACAGGCTGTGTTTGTTCACAGGTGTCATCAGGAGGCTGGGATGCATTTCCAGGTGCAGTTTTTGAAATCCTTTTATTTCAAGAGCAAGACAAGGCAGAGAGTCTGGATAACATGTCATTCACTCACAGAGATTGCCTTGCCTTGGGCAGCTGAGTGGGATCCCCCTCTCATTTCTGACCTCTGGGGATCTGTAAAGGGAAGTTCTGGCCTTGCTGAGATCCCCCAGGTGCTGAGGAAGGGTCAGACACAGGGCTGGTCTCCTGCTCTGTGGAGGGAGCAGAGACATCTCCCCTCCCTGCAGGAGCCAGGCTGCTCTGGGTCCCTGCCTGGGGCACCTGTGGCTCCTCTCCCAGGGGAACCAGCCTGGCCTGGGCCAGGTCCCTGCTGGGGATGGGGAATTCAGCCACGTTTTCCCTGAGGCTGCTCCACTTCCCTCCTGGAGCATCAGTGCTGGCTTGTGAGCACCTCTGGGATAATCTGGGAGCCAAAGCCAGAGTTTGTCTCTAGCCAGAAAGAATGCAGCCCATGGAAAAAACATAAAAGTTGCTGGTTGTGGCAGGATTACAGCAGGGCTGACAGTGAAAGTTCCTGTTTGGAGCAGGATTACAGCAGGAATGAAGTTTCTCAGGGACTCAGAGTTTCCCCTCAAACACAGACATTGATAATTTTGTATTTGCCTCTTGGTGGCTTGAAGTCAACCTCCTCCTGAAGTTGATTCTTCTGTTTTGTAGAAGCTAAATCTTCTGTAATGCATTTTATAATTTTATAATTGTATAAACATTATAAAATAATAAATAATAAAATAATTAAAATTAATATAATATAATTAATAAAAATATCCTTTTTGTCGTAAAACTGTCACCCTTCCTTGTGTCCTGTTGCCTGGGTGGGCTGCAGCTCCTGCTCCCACTGCACCCAGGGGTGCAGCCTGGGGATAACTGGATGTTGTGGCTCAATTTAATGCCACGAGGAGGTGGCCAAGGTGGCCAATGCCTGTGATGGGCTGGGGCAACAAACACTGGTTGTTGATTGCTGGGGTGGTTTAAAGAGATGGGGCTGTGGGTTTTCACTCTGACACCATCCACATTCTGTTTCTGTGAAGGTTTGATCAACCCTTTTGGCCAGTCCTTGGTCAAACCCCAGCAGAAATCTCAGTCCTGTTAATATCTAATTGTTTTCCTCGGCTCTGTTGGTTACTGGCAAAGGCTGTGGATTCTCTTGCAGCTCTTTAATGATTTCACACACGAGGAAATGATGGGATGCACTTTCCAAAGTGTTTTTGTAAGTGATGGGGCCACAAAGGGAGAGTTGCCAGGGGGTCTGCAGGCACCAGCAGCCAGGTTTGCCTTTGTCCTGGGACTGTGCAAAGCCATGAGTCACTTTCCATCCCTGCCTTCACCTTCCCACAGGCAAAACACGCTCTTGGAGCTGATTTTGTATTTAGAGAAGTGGTTTGAGAGCTATTTGCTTAGCTTGCACTATTATTATTAAAGACAGAAATGGATTTTTTAAAGGTTTTAGTGAGTTATAATTGTAGATGGTTTTCACTTCAAATCACCCAGTGGGAGCACTGGGACTTGCTCTGCAGAATGGGGAAACCGGAGCTGCAGCAGTGATGAGCCTCAGGGACTTGCTTGTTTCACTGTAAATCCACTGCAGAATCACAGAACCACCGAGGCTGGAAAACAACTCCAAGATCATAAAGTGCAACCTTTGAGCCATCCCCGCCCTGTCCCAGCCCAGAGCACCTCCAGCCCCTCCCTGGGCACCTCCAGGACAGATGGGGACTCCAAACCTCCCTGGGCAGCCCCAGGGTGGTTTAACGACCCATTCAGTGCAGAAATTCCTCCTGAACCTCCCCAGCACAGTTTGAGGCCATTTCCCCTTTGCTGCAGGGCACCCCCACACCTTTACAGGTGTTTCCATGTTAGGACAGAGTGTAAACTCCACCCCTGATCTTTTAAGGAAAAAGAACCAGAAACTTCCATGCTCCCCTCACTGTAACTGTCCCAGTGCCAGGACAAAGGCACCTGTTGGACCTTTGAGCTGTTCCTCAGGGAATGTGGCTGTTTTTTGTTGGCCAACATGCCAAAAATCCCTCCTGGATCGTTGGATACTTGAGAGAGAGCCCAGAGATTCTTGGGGCTCTTCAGGGTGTCCCAGCAGGTGTAAGGAACCCCCCTGCCCTGTGCACGGCTTTTGTTCTTCGGTTTTGTACAGTTTATTTTCTCTTTAATTACAACCTTTTTGCTTTTCCAAAATACCTCTCTAATTATTCTTAAGCCATTTCTGAGAGGCTGCTGGTCAACCCTCAGAGCGTGATGCACCTTTGTGGGGCTGATCACACACAGGAATTCATCACCCCCTGTCCTGTCACTTGTTGCCTGAGAGAAGAGGCTGATCCCCGCCTGGCCACAGCCTCCTGTGGGGTGGAAATATCAGCTGCAACTTGAGAATCTCGAGTTTTGCAGGAGGCTGAGCAGGATCCTGCAGCAGCTCTGCAACCTGCTGGGCCCTGCAGGTGCTTCACAGCTTAATCAGTGCCTGTAATGAGCCTTCAGTTAATAAATGCTAACAATTAATTGTTGGAAAATCACGTCCTCGATGTTTATTAGAAATGTTTGACATTTCAACACTCCTCAGAATTCCTGGGAGGCCAAGCCCTGTGTGTCCAGTGTCAGAACTCACTGAGAGAGAAGAACAGACTCTGCAGTGAGCACAGATGTTGTTCACCTGCTCCTGGGGAGGAGAGAGGGCATGGACAGGGCTCTGCTTACACAGAGGGGTTTTCCCCCTCACTCTCATCTACTGGATTCATGGATTTCCTGCTTTGCTTTGAAACAGTTTCCATATTAACATCAAACCAAATACTCCCTGCAATATTCCCTTCTAGTTTAGTACAACTTCAGTGGATTGAAGGATGGAGGTACTGAACGTGGTCCTGGTTTGAATCCTCATTCCCAGGATGAATCCCAGGAGGGATTTCTGTTGGCTCAGCTCTGAGCAGGCAGAAGATCCCAGATGCTTTGCAGGGTGAATTGAGAAAACACTTTGGTGGTCTCTGGTGTGATCATGGACATTCAGCTCCTCTGAGGAGCTGCTCAGCACCACTCCACATCCCCTGTGTCTGTGCTCCCTGCATGGCCCATCCTCTGGGGGAGTGTCAGCCAGGTGCTTTGAGCAGCCAGAGTCCTCTCAAACTTCTGTCTGTGGCCTGGATCCCCCCGAGATTTCCAGGGCTCCTCAGCTCCAGCCTGGCCACAGCTGCTGGGAGAACACTGGTTTGGGGTGTCTGGGTCTGGATGAGAAGGGGGTAAGAAGCAGGGGGAGAAAATGTGTCCCCAAATGAGGATATTGGGAGTTCAGGCTTTCAGTTTTGTTTCATTTTAGCCAAATGACTGATTTTGTTACTCACTGAGAGAATGAAAACTGGAATGTTAGTGTGAGGCTGCCTTTAAAAATGCACTTACTGAGAACCAGCCTTTCCCTATGACCTTGGTGGAAACAGGATGAAAGCTGCAGGTTTGCCAGTTCTCACTGCCCTGCACAGGGGGGATGCACTGGACACGAGGCTGCTGCTCCAGTTCTGGTGCTCCTGAGGGCAATTCTCACTGCAGGGCAGCAGCAGCCAGCGGGACACAAACACAGAGCTGCTGCTGAACCAGCCCCCCCAGGCAGGGGAACAGCCCAGGGCCCCTCAGAGCACCCCCAGGACCCCACCACGGCAGTGCTGTCACTGATGGACCTCCTGCAGCACAGGTGGGGTGGGACCTTTGGTCCTCCAGAGCATCCGGGTCTTCCAAAGATCAGCAAGGTGATTTTATACCCACCTGAGCTGTGTAACTCACCCTGGCTGAGCCCCCACTTCTCATGGGAAGAGTTTAAACCCCTCGTGCTGGCCCTGCTGCAGGGATGGCTCAGGGGATGGGCACCTGGTGGCACAGGGGTTCCAGCTTGACCTTTCTCTTACAAACACCCAGGCCAAGCATCTGTGGCACTGTGGCCAAACCTCCTCTTGCATAAAGAAACGTCCCTGGGGTCTTTTGTGTTGGTGTTTCCAGCAGCTGGTGAGAATTGCCCCTGGTTGTTTCCTTTCCCTCTCCTATTCACAAAAGGAACAAATTAAGAAAGTCAATGTTTTCTGCTTACAAAATTAAAGAAAAAAAAAAAAACAAAAAACACTTTGTAGAAATGAGGTCTGGGCAGCAGTTGGGTCTTTGTTTTGTGCAGCAGGACCTGCTTATGCAAGGGAGAGCCCTGCAGGGAGGGGGGCGTGGGGCAGCTCTCCTGTGGTGCTGGACAAACAGCTCTGGGGGGAAACAGAGAGATAAGGGAGATCTGGGGAGGGGGAGACATGAAATCCACCTGAGGGGAAAATGGTGTCCCTGGAGCCCAGACTGTGGGGCTGTCCAACCCCAGGACACTGTGCTCATTCAGCACAAGTCATGGCATTATCTCCTTGTCAGTGAAAGTCCCAATAGTGCTGCAGATTTGGTTTATTCAATATTACACCTGGTGTAAATGGTTACTTTCTGCTGCTCCTGTTCACCACGGTTTTATCTGCTTAGCAGCAGTGTCAGAGTCTTCTCAGCACTTGGAAAACCTCATCAAACCTGCAATCACTCCCCTGAGCTCAGGTATAGGCAGGATTAATGGGGCTGCCCTGGAGCAGGGGGTGGAACTGGCCCCTGCACCCCGGAGCAGGTGGAACTCTGTATAACCTTATATCTGCTCCTCAAAAACATCTCCAAGTGTTCATCTGGCAGGATAAACAGCAAAAGTAACTAAACCCTGGACTCCATCGTGCTTTTTTCTCATTTGCCATTGCAATTCCATTTCAGAGCTCTGTTGCTCCAGCAGCAGTTTAATCCCCCATTAAAGCCTTTGCAGCTCAGCTGGAGAAGCTGTGAGCTCTGGTTTGGGTAATGTCCCTCCTGTGCCTCGCCCTTGGCATGCCTGGGGACTCTGCAATTCCAGAGTGTCACTGATGTCAGAATTCAGCCTTCAGCATGTGCTCCTGCTTGTGTACATGTGTGCACCCACAGAGCCAGAGACGTGTCTGAGTGAACAAATCAAACCCCTCTGGCTGCAAACATTTCCCAAATGGTCTCTTTCCTGTTCGTGGTCTGTCAGATGGTCATTCCCCTTCCCAAGTGACTGCCTTGGCCTTCAGTTTTATATTTTTTTTTTATTTTTTTTTTTTTAATTTTTATTATTATTATTATTATTATTATTATTATTTTATTTATGTATTGCTTTGACTGTGTAAGATTCCTGCTGATTGCCCCTCGGGTTTCTTCTCTGCCTTATCTGTTCCCTCAGGATGGCAAATCCAATTCCACTGAGCTGCTGCTGGATCCAGAATTCAGGAATGGTGCTTATTTCCATAAAAGTGGGTAACTGCATGAGAACTAGAACGAGATGGACATTGAGAAGCTGGCAGTGGGAGGTGTGGGCTGCATGAAATCCTTGCTATAAGCTCAGGTTTCTTAAATTACTTTGAACCACCAAGTTTAATGGATAAGGGAAAATCAGTGGAGGTGGTTGGGAGTGTGTGCAGATGCTGGTTCTGCAGGAGCTGTGCTGGCTCAGAGTGAGGTGCTCTTGTGCACCCAGGAGCAGCTCTGAGCCTCTTGATTCACATGGAATAGAGAAAATGAAAAGTGGAAGTGCTGCCGCCTTCCTGCCAAACTGTAAAAAGCTGCGTGTTTGAAACCCGACATTTCAGTTTACAACCACCAAAGCAAAACACTGAATTATTTGAAAACCCCTTATCTTATCCTGATAATAATGTTCCTTTTAGACAGGGCTGGAAGGTGTTTTATTGGCCTCCTCAATGCCTCATGAACACAGAACGTTTCTGGAGCTGCTGTTGGGTTTTGTGTTCAGAAATGCTGCTTGTGCTCCACTTCTGCTCACTAAAGTTACAGAGAATTTTGCTGTTTTCAGTTCAGGGTATGAACGTATTGTCAAATAAGACATTTGTTTCCGTTTATACAATTCGCAATTTGGTAATAAGCAACAGATGAAGAAGCAGAAATTCTCTTGTATAAAATATAAAATTCTCCTGTATAAAATTTCTTGTGGACACCATCCCTTCATTTCATATGGAGACTGGCCAGTTTTCAGTGCTGTGAGCAGCATTACAAAGTGCAGATACTGATAATGAAGAAAGCCAGCAGAAATAACCGAAGTTCAGTGAAGTGGTAAGAAATCCAGCACTGGCTTCTGAATATGAACCCCAAAGCTGTTCCTGGACTCGAGGGGTGTTTTCGGAGCTGCTCTGACTGTGCTGACCCGTCACTGGGTGTCCATCAGGGGCATTAAAGGGCAGAATAAACCATTTCTGCTTTTTTCTACAAGGTTACAACTCAGTTGTCTGCAGGCACAAGTGGGCAGCGTTCAGTGGCTCCGGTGCTGTGCTGGGCACCTTTCCCCCTCCTGGGAGTCCCCAGGTCCCTGTCCCTGTCCTGTCCCTGTCCCATCCCTGTCCCTGTCCCTGTCCCTGTCCCTGTCCCTGTCCCTGTCCCGGCGGGAGGGAAGGGCCCCCTGCCCCGCCGCTCCGGCTCCTCCTTGGCGGTGCCCGGGCCGGGAGCAGACCGTGGGCAGGGCTGCACCGCCTCCCGGTGGCTTCTCCCTTCCTTCCCTCAAATCCTCTGGGGAGAGCCCGAGGCTCCTGCAGCGTTCCCGCTCCCCCCACCCCGCACCGGCCCCGGGCTCTGGGGACATCTGTTCCCTCCTGTGGAGTGCCTGCAGGGTCCCGGGGTGTGGAGTTATTGCCCCACAGCCCTTTCAACTGCCCCACAGCCCTGCCGGGGGACTGGGCACCGAGGGCTGGCTGTCCCCAGCCTGACACCTCTGCCCCCTGACATGGGACACCTCTGTCCCCATAGGACACCTCTGTCCCCAGCCCTGGGACACCTCTGAATAGTTTGGAGGTGCCCAGGAGTTACAGAAATGTCTGAAAGCTTGCCCAAGGACCGATCTTCATCTGTGTTCGGGCTGGTGGCACCTGGTTCCTCCTTCTGTTTCCTGCTCTGCTCCTCCCCAGGAAGCTGCAGAGAGCAGGGGCTGTGCTGATCTGCGGCTGCTGGGGCTTTAGCCAAGGAAATCACACACATTTTAAACGGAAAAGGTAAAACTGCTGTGACCCAGGGCAGGGAGGGGCAGCGGGGCTGAGTCCTGGGCTGGTCCTGGGCTGGGTCCTGGGCTGGTCCTGGGCTGGTCCTGGGCTGGTCCTGGGCTGGGTCCTGGGCTGGTCCTGGGCTGGGTTCAGGGCTGGCCCTGGGCTGGTCCTGGGCTGGCCCTGGGCTGGCCCTGGGCTGGCCCTGGGCCGGCCCTGGGCTGGTCCTGGGCTGGTCCTGGGCTGGGTCCTGGGCTGGTCCTGGGCTGGGTTCAGGGCTGGTCCTGGGCTGGGTCCTGGGCTGGTCCTGGGCTGGTCCTGGGCTGGTCCTGGGCTGGGTCCTGGGCTGGGTCCTGGGCTGGTCCTGGGCTGGTCCTGGGCTGGGTCCTGGGCTGGTCCTGGGCTGGTCCTGGGCTGGGTCCTGGGCCGGTCCTGGGCTGGTCCTGGGCTGGGTTCAGGGCTGGGTCCTGGGCTGGGTCCTGGGCTGGTCCTGGGCTGGGTCCGGGGCTGGTCCTGGGCTGGTCCTGGGCTGGGTTCAGGGCTGGGTCCTGGGCTGGGTCCTGGGCTGGGTCCTGGGCTGGGTCCGGGGCTGGTCCGGGGCTGGTCCTGGGCCGGTCCTGGGCTGGGTCCGGGGCTGGGTTTGGGGCTGGTCCTGGGCTGGTCCTGGGCTGGGTCCTGGGCTGGGTTCGGGGCTGGTCCTGGGCTGGGTCCGGGGCTGGTCCTGGGCTGGTCCTGGGCTGGGTTCGGGGCTGGTCCTGGGCTGGTCCTGGGCTGGGTTTGGAGCTCAGTTCAGGGTTCGGTTCAGGGCTCGGTTCAGGGTTCGGGTCGGGGCTCGGGGCTCGGTACCGGGCTGGGTTCAGGGTTCGGTACCCGGTTCAGGACTGCCCGGCCCCGCTGGGCAAACCTGTTGTTCTGGCCGCTGCACAACCAAGTGGAGCAACCTCTGCCCCCAGTGACAGGACAAGAAACCACCTCCTGGCCGGGCCCCAAGCACAACACAGGATTAACTTTGCCCCGCGCTGGCTCGTCGGGAGCGCCGGGAGCGGCTCTGGCAGGGCCGGAGCGGAGCTGCAGGATGGGGAACAGGCTGCTGTGCCTGGGCCTCCTCACCGCCCTCCTGGGCTACTACATCTACAGCCCCGTCCCCGAGGACGTGGCCCAGCCCGGGACCGTGATGCTGATCTCGGCTGCCATGAGGAGCCTGGAGCACCTGGTGAGGATGGAGGGGCCGGGAGGGCCGGGCTGTGGGGCGGGGGGTTCCCTTATCCCGGGGGTTCCTGTGGGGCGGGGGTTCCCTTGTCCCGGGGGGTTCCCTTATCCTGGGGGTTCCTGTGTCCCGGGGGGTTCCTGTGTCCTGGGGGTTCCCTTGTCCCGGGAGTTCCCCAGGGGCTCACGGACACGGCAATGCATGTGCTGTATGGGATCGTGTGTTGTATGGGATCATGTGTCGTATGAGAACATGTGCTGTATGGGAACATGTGCTGCATGGGAACATGTGCTGCATGGGAACATGTGCTGTATGGGAACATGTGCTGTATGGGAACGGTGGTGCCCTCACAAAGGGGCAGGAGCAGCTGAAATGAAGCACCAAAGTGACAGTGACTCTGACATAAAGCGATGTACAGAAGATTTGATCCTGCAGCCGTGAGAAAGGGCCGTTCAGGGTAACCCCAGGGATATGGGATGTGACTGTGGCAAGCACAGACAGGCTCCTGTGGCTCTGCAGGGCTGTGCAGATAAAGCCCTGCTGCCTGAATCATCCCCCGTGTGCTCAGCCCCCTGGCAGCGCTGGGAGTCAGGGCAGGGACGTCCCACCTTCTATTGATTTTTGCGGTGTCATGGAAATCCACTGACAAAACCGGCCTGGAAACCGAGCAAACAACATCTCTGTGTGAGGCAGCCCTTGTTGGCAGGGAGAGCCTTTTCAGGGCTGCCCTGCTGGGTGTGCTCAGAGTCCCTGGGTGCCCCCTCTCTGCAGCTGGGAATGTCTCCCTGCCTGTTGATGCTCCTGCCCTGTGCCCATGAGCTGCCAGGGTGGGGAACAGCCCTGAGAGCAAACCTGCCCCTGGCTGTGCTCTTTGACCCCAGAGCCCTCAGCTGTTTCAGGAGGTGCCCTTGGTGTGAAACACCTGAAGAAAGCACAAAACACAACACGATGGTTTTGCTGTTGTGGTGTGACATCCCTCCCTCCTCAGCCCAGCTCTGTGGAAGCACCAAACCCCAGATTTGGGCCCCACTCAGGAGCTGCCCGTGTCGGGCTGAGGGGAACATCCCCGAGGTGCCTCATCCCAGCTGCTGCCCCTCTGGAGCCTGAACTGCTGGAAGGCCTGAGGCCACTGCCCTGCCCAGGCACAGCCGGGTTTGGGGGGTCTGTCCCTGCTCCTCTGTGCAGGAGGGAGGCAGTGATGGGGAAATCCTTTCCAAAGCACCAGGATCCCAAACCCCAAAGTGGATTTGCTGTTACCCCCTAACACCCAGAAACCTCACACTGGGACAGTGAGGGATTTTCAGATGAGGGCACCAGTTCCTTTTATTGATCATGGCCTGGAAAGCACAGGCAGCAGCCCCGGGTTTCCCACAATGTAAATTGTCCACTTGAGGAAAACACAGCTCTGAGAGCACTGGGGATCCTCAGTGCTGGGCTCAGGGAATTCCTCCCCCCGCGGGGCTTCCACGGGCTCACTGGAGTCACAGCAGGACTCACTTTGACTGAGATATTTGTTTTGTCAGGCTGTTAATCCTTGGGGGAAAAGCCACAACTGAGAAATGTTTCTGTGAACTGTGTCAGGGTCGTGGCTAAAACGGCAGCTCTGGCTCGGGGAGGGGTTTGTTTGTTTTCATGGAGCTGATGGCGAGGACCTGTGTTTCCCTGTGCCTGTGCCAGGCCCTGCCCACTCACCTCCATCCCAGTTCCAGAACTGGGGTTGGCAGGGCTCCTCCTGGCACCACCTGCCCTGAGCCTGCAGGGAGAGGTGACTCAAAACCGTGGTGACAATCCCATCAAAGGCTGCCAGCGAGGGCTGGGCTCTGTGCTGCTCTAACTCCTGAAAAAGAAGATTATGTCATGAAATCTGACAGTCATAGACCGGTTTGGGTTGGAAAAGATCTTAAATTTCATCTCGTTCCACCCTCCTACCAAGGGCAGGGACACCTTCCACTAGACCAGGCTGCCCAAAACCTGGTTTTATGTCAATGGTGATTAAACAGTGGATTTAAATACAATTGTCAGAGAAATGAATACACCAGGCAGGGTCAGAGTGTTTGCCTGCACTGTCACAGTCTGAGGGCTGGGGTTACACCCCTCACCAGGGGATCAGTTCAGGTGGGGGGTTCACATTCTGACTGGGGACAAAAAACCACCTCTTCGAAGCCAAACTTCAAACGGGTTCTGCACCTGGTTCTGCACCAGGCCTGGCGGTTTTCCTTCTTTTAAAACTCAAACCTGCTCTGAATTTCATCTGCTTTCACCTTTAGATAACATGTAAGAACTGGGCTTTATTTCTTATTGTTTCAATGGTGATGTGATGAGGCTGGGGTGGGAAGGGGGTCATGTCCCATTGCTGGGGGTGGTCCCATGGCTGGAGGAGCCACAGTGCTGCTGCAGAGTGTCCCCCGGGCTGTCCCCACAGCACAGGACACCAGGAGCTGTCTCTGGCCTTGCTGGGCAGCTGGTGGCAGTGTCAGCTCGTGTCTCAGAGCGCTCCTTGCACTGCCAGCTGCAGAGGGATGCTGTGCCCTGCTGTGCTGACTCCTACAGCAGCCTCACACCTGTGCCCAGAGCACCAAATGGCTCAGTGGGGATCAGATCTCAGGATAAACAGTTTCCCCTTGTCCTGTGCTTCAGTCGGAGGTGGCTGAGCTGCTGGGGTGGAACTACATGGAGGGCATGAGGCTGTTCACAGTGATCTCGCTCGTCCCTCCCACGTCGGATGAAAACGTCACCGTGACAGACACGGAGTTCAGCAACGTCCCCGTGCGCCTGTTCGTGCCCAGGAGGGCACCTGGAGGGCTCAGGAGGGCCGTGATCTTCTTCCACGGCGGGGGCTGGTGCCTGGGAGATGCAGGTGAGTTCTGCTGCATCGCTGCCCTGGGTCTGTGGGAAAGATCTCAGCATCCCCGTCAAGTGCTGCCTTTTGGGTAGTGGGAGATGGCACAGGGAGGGACAGGGGACTGGTGTGTCACCAGCTGAAAGCAGGGGGAGGTTTGGGAAAGTCAGCTGGAAGCTGCTGCCAAGAGGAGCAGAGAGCTCTGGGTGTGAGTGTCCATTCCCAGAGGAACAGGCAGCTCTGGGTGTCCATTCCCAGGGGAACAGGCAGCTCTGGGTGTCCATTCCCAGGGGAACAGGCAGCTCTGGGTGTCAGTGTCCATTCCCAGGGGAACAGGCAGCTCTGGGTGTCTATTCCCAGGGGAACAGGCAGCTCTGGGTGTCCATTCCCAGGGGAACAGGCAGCTCTGGGTGTCCATTCCCAGGGGAACAGGCAGCTCTGGTGTCAGTGTCCATCCCACACACACTGGCCTTTCCTTCCAGGCATGCAGGCCTACGATGTCCTGACACGGCGGATCTCAAACGAGCTCGATGCTGTCGTGGTGTCAGTCAAGTAAGAGATATTCTCCTTCCAGTTGGGGTGAGGCTTTGAAGTGAATTAATCTGATTTTTCCGTGTTTCTGTGTTTGGTCCCCTGCTTTCCTGCTGCCCTACAAACCTTTGTGAGCAGAGGCTGGCAGGGCGGCAGTGGGGAATTGTGGCTGGTGGCTACTTTGGCTTTATGGAGAAGAAGGGTGGGCAATGAGGTGGATGCTCTGGGACAGACAGTTCTCACTTCTCTGGGCACAGAAATCAACATCCCTGGACAGCAAACCCTTCTCTTGCCTAACAGCAGGTCCTGACACGCTTCTCTTGCCTCCCCCAGCTACAGGCTGGCCCCTCCTCACCATTTCCCTGCCCAGTTTGAGGACGTGTACGCGGTGACCAAGTGGTTCCTGCAGAGGCCGGTGCTGGCCCAGCACGGGGTGGACCCTGGGCGGGTGTGCGTGGCCGGGGACAGCGCCGGGGGAAACCTGGCAGCGGCCGTGGCACAGCAGGTACAGCAGGGCTGCTCTGCCCTCAGCATCGGCTCTTTGGGGGTTTCACCATCACTGGGAGCAGCTCAGCGGGCAGTGCAGTGCTGTGGGTTTGGTTTTATCAGTTTTATGGATGTGTTTGTTCTTTGTATTGAGTTCATTTTTATAAGTTGTCATGGTTTGCCCCATGTCACCCATGTTCCACCCTCATTGGTTTTAAAGAGACACAGAAATGTGAAAGTTTCATGAGTAAGAATAGAAATTTCCTGTAGCCATAGAAAATGTTTTGTAAATACTTCAGAAAGTATCAAAATTTCAAAAAGAGTATTTCCCCAAAATCACTATCCTTCAATATAAGAAATAAAATTATGTTTGATGATTGGGAGTTTTTGTTGCAGCATGGTGTTTTAGATGACGTGCCCACAGATTCAGAATTTCCTTATCCTGGTTTTACTGACAATCTCATTGTGCCCATGTTGCCAAAGGCGTGTCCCGATTCTTCCCCTGAGATGCCCTGTCGGTGAGGGAGAACTGACCCCGCAGTGGTTTCTGTTTCCCCAGCTGTCGGAGGACCCCGCGGTGCAGACCCGGCTCAAGGCGCAGGTGCTGATCTACCCGGCGCTGCAGGCGCTGGACCTGGACCTGCCGAGCTACCGGGACAACGCGGCCAAGCCGGTGCTGAGCCGGGCGCTGATGGTGCGCTTCTGGAGCGAGTATTTCAGCTCGGAGCGCGCCCTGCGAGAGGCCATGGCCAGCAACAGGCACATCCCCGCCGAGGCCGGGCCGCTGCTGCCGGCGGTGAACTGGAGCCGCTGGCTGCCCGCGGGGCTGGCCGGGGCTCACACCTACCGCACCCCCGCGGCGGGGCCGGCCCGGGGCCCCCCGGGGCTGCTGGACCCCCGCGCGTCCCCCCTGCTGGCCGAGGAGCCCCGGCTGCGCCGCCTGCCCCCGGCGCTGCTGCTCACCTGCCAGCACGACGTGCTCAGGGACGACGGGCTGATGTACGCGGCCCGGCTGCGCGCCGCCGGCGTGCCCGTCACCCTGCACCACGCCCGGGACGCCTTCCACGGGGCCCTCACCTTCCTGTCCTGGCCCTTCGAGCTGGCCCTGGCGCACCGCCTGCTCGCCACCTGCCTGGACTGGCTCAGGGACAACCTGTGAGCGGGGCGGGGGCTCTGCTGGGGGGCTGGGGATGGGGGTGGGCTGAGGATGGGCTGGGGATGGGCTGGGGATGGGCTGGGATCCTGTGTTAGATCCTGGGCTGGGATCCTGTCCTGGGATCCTGTGTCTGATCCTGAGCTGGATCCTGTGCTGGGAACTGGGCTGGATCTTGTGCTGGGATCCTGTGCTTTATTCTGTGCTGGATCCTGTGATGGGATTTTCTGCTGGATCCTGTGTTGGGATCCTGTGCTGGATCCTGTGCTGGATCCTGTGCTGGATCCTGACCAGGATTGTGTCTCCCCTGCCATTCCTGCACTGTTGTGGCTGCAGCATCTCCCCCCTTCCCGGCAGGAATCATTCTGATCCCAACCCACACGTTCCTCCAGTGCCATCATTGTCTGAGCCTCAAACCCTCAAATCCCAGGGCTGCCCTGGGGCTCCTCTTCTGGCCCTGCAGCCTCCAGGGTTTGGTGTCTTGTCCCTGTTGTGCTTCTTTATTCCTGTCACCACATGTCCAGGCCATGGTGCCAGGGCCCAGGTCACTGTGGGCACACGGGCTGTGTCAGTGGCTGTCCCCTCCTGTCCCCTCTGGCTCTGTGGGATGTGCAGCAGGGCCCCACTGCTGCCAGGGGTGATGGGCTCAGCAGGAGCACCAGGAGGCTGCAGGAGGCTCCGGGCACTGCAGGGACCTGCCCATCACAGGCTGGGCTGGGGCTGCTCCTCCTGCCCTGCACAGCCTGAGGGAAGCACTTGGAAACCCAGGGGATGGATGAAAAATTGTACAAGTGTTTTGGGCTTTTCGTTTGTTGGTTTGGGGGGTTTTGTTTATTTGGGTTTTTAAAAAAGCATTTATCTTATTTCTACTTCCTTTCTTTAATCTTTGAACTAGCAGGAAATAGTGAAACAAACCAGCACTAGATATTCACTGGAGAAAGGAAGCCGTGAAGGTCCCAGCCTTACAATAACCCTGCTGCATGGTCTGTGCTCCACTTACCTCCTTAGTCATGTACTAGGTGCTCTAATTGTCATTAAAACTGTTTATCAGATTTTATATATGATTTCTTAAAAGTAGAATTCGCTTAGTAGCTTTATAGTCCTGTAAAAGAAACGTGGTTCAGCTGGGTGTGTGGAACAAATGATTTCTGAGTAAATGCTTTGTGCGTTAAATATAAACCCTAAAAGTTTTGACTGAAGCATGAATGCAGGGGATGGCTGTTGGTTTAAGCAAATCAAACACTGAGCAGGTACTTCATGTGTCCTGTTTTTCTTTTTGCATAAAAGGCAATGAACCTTCAATAATTCTGGGTTATTTTCCCTGAGCGTGTGTGTCCTGTTCAGATGGAACGTGCACGGGATGATCCCTGTTTTCCACCTTTCTTCAGTTGAACATGAACATTAAACCTGTTTTTGATGCCAGTGCAGTGTGTTGTGTCCCTCGGTGTCCCATCCATGGGGGAGCAGTGGCAGGAGTGCCAAGGGGAGGCTGCTGCAGCCAGCCCCAGGGGCAGCTCTGCTCACCCTGCTGAGGATGGGGCAGGGCTGAGGCTGCCCAGCAGGGAAGGGGCAGGGCTGGAGTAGGGTTTGCACACCTCTGGATGCACATCTGTGCTCGTGTGCTCCATCCCAGAGTGTGTGGAGCTGTTCCTGGGGTGTCCCTGCAGCACTGCCAGCACTGCCAGCACTCAACACAGTCTGGGCTCCTGTCTGCTCCCACAGGCAGTTCCACTGCAGTTTTATCCTCCCATATTTGGAGTTCATTAACAGCCTCTCAGTGTTCCTGGGGATGTTGGGCTTTGGGGTTTTGCCCAGTGGCACCTTTGGTCTGGTTTTCTGTACAGTTTTAGGGTCACGTCCACACGAGTGTTTCCTGGGCTGGGCATTTCTGGGTTGTGAATGCAATGGAATGAGCCCAGTTGGGGTTTCCAGGAAGCCAGACTTGCTTAAGGGACTGCTGGGGGAGGATGGTTGTGGTTTTCATTGGGAGGGGACATGCCCACGTCACATCACACCCCTCACTGTGACCCAGCCTGGCTTTGGTTGTTCTCCTGCCCTGCAGCACTGTTGGGATGTTGCTGACAGAGCAGCTCTGGGTGGAGGGTTGGGGTCAGATGGCTCTGCCTCCCCTCAGGGCTGCTGGAGGTGTCTGTGCCAGCCCAGCTGGGGCAAACCTGCCCATCCTCCCTGTCCACCAAGGTTCTGTTTCCTCCATCAAGTGGCTCAGGCATCAGCTGTGTCAGGGACACTGAATTCCTGCCTGTGAGGCAGAAGAAGAATTTGTGTTCCAAGAACCAATGCCAGCCAAAAATTGCCAACCTTCCCCTGTGTGTTTTTACAGGACTCTCTTGGCACTGAAATTGGAAGTAAATGGCTTTTAAGCACCAGCACCTAAATATGGACTCATGATTGATATTGGGCTGGATGTTTTTGTTGAGGTTCCTAAAATAGACTTTTGGGATTGGAGTTGCCTGGTGAGGCACAAAATGAGACAGTGGAAGCTGCACTATTGATGCTGCTGGCAGGAGAGGCTGGAGCTGCAGTGAGCAGCCCATTTATCCACACCAGCAAACAAGACAAACCACCACAAGGGAAGGCTTTGGTAAAGCTCCAAAAGCCTTCCCTCGAAGGGAGGATGGATTTGGTGGTTGACAGTCAAGGACAAAGCTCAGGCTCACGGCCCTGCCTGGGGCCAGCTCTGGGAGCAGAGATCAAACCCCCAGGGATGCCCAAGCACAGGGACCCTGATCACAGACTCTCCTCCCACAGGCTGCAGTGGTTGGTGAATGAGAGAATTGGGTTCATTGCAAGTGAGCCAAGGAGGAAACAAACCATCCTCACAATATCCCCACCAACCCTGTCACCCACCTCAGGAATCCTTCACTTTTTGTTGAAGTTCTACACTGGTTAAAAACCCAAAAAATCCCCAACAAACCACCCAAAGCCCAGAACCCGACACTACTCCTGGGTAGGAGTGTTGGCTGAGCTCTGGAGTGCTCAGCCGGGCCCGTGTCCCCACAGAGGGCTCAGGGAGGTCCCAGCACAGGTCACCCCACTCAGCTCTGGGGTTTCCTTCTGCTGAACTCCCCCAGCAGAGGCTCCAGGGCTCCAGCCTGCCAGGCCAGGAGCTGCAGGGCACCAAACACCCCGGCACAGCCACAGAGAGGCTGCTGAGACCCAGCTGGGGGTTCCTCAGGGACAGGAGTCCTGCAATGGAATTACAGGTGCCCGGAGTGTGTGACTGGGACAGCCCCGAAATAACCGAGGGTTAGAAACGGCTCAGAAATAAAACCAACTGATGCAGTAGTCACAGAGCCGTAAAGCAGGGACCAATCCAAACCCACTGCAATGACATTGAGGAGCAGTTCTTGCTCCCTCACCAGTTTTGTGAGGAGTTACTGCAGCAGGAAGGAAGAAATGCTCCATTTGTTCAGCACTATTTTATCCTTCAGTGCAGCAGCGGTTGTCCGAAAGAACAAAATAAAGGGTGGTAAATGAGAAGGCAGTGCTTGTTATTAGCCATGGGGGAAAATTTAAATCAGCTTCTGTAGTGGCTAAATATGAGCTGATTTATTGGCCTTGTCCACAGAGAAAAACTACAACAGCTTTGTGTTTACCCTAATAGGGTTAATATTTGCTAACTGTGAAGTGGATCACAATGAAGAGGAGGTGGAGGAGAAGTGGCTGCTGTTCCTGGGGATGTTCAAGGCTGGGTTGGATGGGCCTGGAGCAGCCTGGTCTGGTGGTCCCTGCCCATGGCAGAGGGGCTGGAATTGGTCACCGTGGGGTTTTTTCATTCTGCATTAGCAGCATTCATTATATTTTTGTCTCTGGCAATGGTTTATCTATCAATGCTGGGTAAGGAGTGAGCTTTGAGCAGTGATGTGCTGCTGTGGAAACCCAAATCCCTCTTTCCCGGCCCTGCCCCGGCTGTCCCAGCTGTGGGATGGCAGCACTGGGTGTCCTCTCCCTCCCCGGGCTCCAGTGGGTTCCCGAGAAGGGGAAGTGTCGTTTGCATCTCGGCAACTCACCCCGGCAGATCCCGCCTTCGCCTCCCTCGTTAATGATTGAATCCTGCGCCAAGGAGGCGGCGGTGGGGCTGCACCAGGGACACCACAGACAGGACCTTACAGCTCTGCAGGGACATCACATACAGGACCCTACAGCTCTATAGGGACACCACAGCTCTGCTGGGACACCAAAGCCAGGACCTTATAGCTCTGCCGGGACATCACAGCCCTACCGGGACCCTACAGCTCTGCAGGGACACCACAACCAGGACCCTACAGCTCTATAGGGACACCACAGCTCTACCGGGACACCACAGCTCTGCAGGGACACCACAGCCAGGATCTTATAACTCTGCAGGGACACCAGAGCCAGGACCCTACAGCTCTGCTGAGACACCACAGCCAGGATCTTACAGCCCTGCTGGGATCCCACAGCCAGGACCTTACAGCTCTGTAGGGATTCTACAGCTCTGCAGGGACCCCACAGCTCTGCCAGGACCCCACAGCTCTACCAGGATCCCACAGCTCTACCAGGACCCCACAGCTCTGCCAGGACTCCACAGCTCTGCAGGAATCTCACAGCTCTGCCAGGACCTGCAGCAGCACAGCCCTGGCCATGGTAAGGGGTCCAGTGCTGGGCAGCCTCTCCTGTTCCTGTGCCAAGCCCATTTCTGACTGGGCTTCCAACTGCTTTACCTTCTTGCCTTTAAACTGATCCATCAGCCTTTTCCTAACAATTTGCTAAATCAGGGTATCTCTCCATACCAAACTCTAAATTGCCATCCCTATTTGAGGTGCTGATGTCTGTATTGTGCTCTCTGGATTCAGAATCTCACTGAGGTGTTGAGTTTCCCCTCCAGAGCTGAGCAGACAGGGCTCTGCAGGTGAAGCAGGTGAGGTTGAGCAGAGTGAGCACTCTGCAGCATTTCTGTCTCCTGGGGGGCACAGGGTAACTGTGGAGAGACTTGATGGAAAAAAAGCTCTATGAAGTTTTCGTTCTGCCCCATGATCTCCCTTTGAAATGAAACACAGTGCTTTGAGGGCAGAGACATGAATGAGTTCTTGACACCAAAACACCTTTGGAAATGTTTAACCTTAGCTTGAGTTCGGTTTTGATCTGTATCCCACTTTTGGCATTTGGTTTCCCCTGCTTTCCAGGAGTTTGCTGACACTTTATCCAAGGCTCTCACCAAAAGCTGTGTGTGTCCTGCAGGGACAGGTGGCTTTGCTGAGGACGAGAGGAGTAAACACTTGAGATCCTGCTCTCTTTCCTTTCCTGGGCCTGAAAGCACTTTTTAAACCAGCCTTTAGAAAGAAAGAAAGCTGATGTGTGATGCAGCTTTGAAGAGAGCCTTGGCAGGATGCCCAGGAGATGTGCTCCATCCTCCGTGCACTTCTGGTACTCAGTTACCAGCACAAAGAGCTCGATTTGGGGCTGGGTTAATTTAACAAACACATCTCTCCTGGCTCCCTAACGAGTTCCAAGCTGGTGCCTCCATCCCTCAGCAGAGCTCTGCCTCAGAGATGAGGGAGCACCCACGGGACCAGCGTTGGGTAACAGGGGCAGATGACTCCACGAGGCTCTGACAGGGCACCCACGGGCTGGTTTCACTTTCCTGGCCCCTGGCACTGCCCTGCGTCTGGGCAGGCAGCAGCTGGAACCTTGTGGCTGGTGCCTCCACCCAGGTGATGCTCCCACACAAGTTCCTCACACAGGTCTTTCCTCAGGAGAGTTTTCATCTTGTTCTGTAACTCAGTGTCTGCAAGTACCAATCCCACGTGTGAGAGACATTGTTCGAGGTCACGTATCTCCTCACCCTGTAGGCTGGAAGGAAATTGCAGGCTGCACTCACTGATTCCAGCACTGATACAACAATAACTGAGCAATGATCTGTCACTTGGGTTTGCTGATTATTTTCTCCTTTTGATTTTCTAGGCTGGGAACGAGACCAGTGACTATTCCCTGACCAACAGAGTACTAGAAAAGTATTATCTCTCCACCATGTACAGCCTTGAGTTCATTTTAGGTGCCCTTGGAAACACCATTGTGGTGTTTGGTTACATTTTCTGCCTGAAAAAATGGAAAAGCGGCAACATCTACCTGTTCAATTTATCCATCTCAGATTTGCTATTTCTGTGCACTCTGCCGATACTGGTGAACAGCTACTCCCGAGATCAGTGGTCAAAGGAGGGCATCCTGTGCCACAGCAACAGGTTCCTGCTGCACGCCAACCTGTACAGCAGCATCCTGTTCCTCACGGCCATCAGCGTGGACCGGTACCTGCTGATCAAACACCCCTTCAGGGACCACGTCCTGCAGAAGAGGAGAACAGCTGTCATGGTGTCTGTTGCCATCTGGATCGGGGTGATCCTGGAGCTGCTGCCCCTGGTGCATTTCCTGGAGCCTCTCGTCCCCAGCAATAATTACAGGTGTGTTGATTACGCCAGCTCTGGGGAGCCTGTCACCAACCTCATCTACAGCATGTTCCTGACCGTCTTCGGCTTCCTCATTCCTCTCCTCACCATGTGCTGCTTCTACGTGAAGATGGTTCGTTTCCTCAAGAACAGGAGTGAGCAGATCAGCTCTGCCCTGACCCTGGAGAAGCCCCTGGCCCTGGTGATCCTCACCGTGGTTATCTTCTCCCTGCTCTTCACCCCCTACCACGTCATGCGCAACGTGCGGATCGCGTCCCGTATCCCGGCCCTGAACGTCTCTGAGTCCACTCAGGAAATCATCACCACCATCTACATCATCACCAGACCCTTCGCCTTTCTAAACAGTGCCATTAACCCTGTGTTTTATTTCCTCATGGGGGACCACTTCAGGGAGATGCTGATGGCCAAAACGAGGCAGCTCCTGGGCAGGCTGACAGCCACGGGGAAGTGAAGGAGAAAGGAGACCCCTTGTAGTGGGAGAGGTCTGAGAGGAAACTCTCACAGGGATAACATTCAACAATGTGCCTTTTTTTTCTAGATAACTTTTTTTATGCAGTAGAATAGGTATGAGCTGGTTGTGTTCCTCTAAATGCAGCTGTTACCTTATTGTACAGGAGAACTTCTGCTGAGCTGCAAACCAGGAGGGATGTTCTGCTCACCCCCAGCAGGACAGCAGGACCCTGCCCTGGGGCTGGGATACCCCACAGCCCATCAATACTGCAATCAAAAGTCCATCAGGTCAGCTCTTGGAAGGAGAACACAGTGCTCTCAGACAGCTGCTTTGTGAGCCATAACGTGGGCCTGGGCTGGGACAGAATGTGCCTTCATACATCATCAGGACAGCCAGGCACGCCCACGTGGGCTCACAGCCACTTCTGGGGTGTGGAGTTACCTGTCTTCAATAGAACTGTCTGTAAGTGCCCGTGGAATCGATAGCCCGAAGCAGAATTTACACCTCAGAGTTCAAACTTCATTAGCAGTTCCACTAATGAAGCAGTTCGCTAATGAGGAGCCAGTCCCTGCCTGATCCCTGCAGGATCGATCAGCTGCACAAGTTACTCTGCAATGGACTGACCCGACTTCAGACAGACAGGGGGAAGGGTCGATGGAGTCCTGAGCTGCTCTGAGCTCCGGCTGCCCGGGCTTGCTGAGAGGGACGGTGGGCAGGGTGTGGGCAGCCCCCTCCCCTCCTCTCCCCTCCCCTGCTGCACTCCTGCAGGCGCCCAGCCCTGTCCGGGGACTCACTGCTGGCACGGGAATGGCACAGCTTCAGGTGTCACCCAGCTCATCCTGGGTTCTGATCTCAGATGTGCCGGTTACCTGCTGGCACAGGGACTCACTGGTGACACAGGAATGGCACAGGGAATGGCACAGCTGTCAGGTCTCACCTAGCTTGTCCTGGGTCCTGCTCTTGGATTTGTCAGTCACCTGCTGGCACAGGGACTCACTGGTGACACAGGAATGGCACAGCCATGGGGTCCCACCCAGCTCATCCTGGGTCCTGCTCTTGGATTTGTCAGTCACCTGACACAGGGACTCACTGGTGGGACAGAGACTCACTGGTGACACAGGGACTCACTGCTGGTGCAGGGACTCTGCTGGTGCAGAGAACAGCACAGCCATGGGATCCCACCCAGCTCATCCTGGGTTCTGCTCTCACATGTGTCAGTTACAGGGACTCACTGCTCTCACAGAGAAAAACAGAACTGTCAGGTCTCACCCAGCTCATCCTGGGTTCTGCTCTCATGTTCCAGTCACCTCCTGACACAGGGACTCACTGCTGGCACAGGGAATGGCACAGCCATGGGGCCCCACCCAGCTCATCCTGGGTTCTGCTCTCACATGCACCAGTCACCTGCAATGTGCTTCACTGTGCTTCGGGTGCTTCAGGTGGCACCAGCCCCTGGATAATAAACTGCATTAAAAAACCACAAAAAGGCTCCTCTGTGTTGTTTTACTTTATTTGCTGCTCTCTGGGGTGTCCATGAAAGCTCAGCATGTGCCTTGGTGCATGTCCCAGGGTCCTGTGCCCTGGCACAGCCCTGTGACAGGGTTATCAGAGCAGGCTCTGGTTCCAGCCCCACACACACAGCAGCACTCCTGGGCCTGCCTGGGAGCTGACCCTGAGCTCTTGGCAGAAATGCAGAAGAAACTCACTTGCTTTAGGGTTTTTGTAGCACACAAACAGCCGTGCAGGAGCTCAAGGTGCTTTGCCAATTTAGATTTCCCCCTCCAGGCTGGGTTCCCTGGCAGAGGAGGCACTGCCAGCCCAACACATCCAGGTGTCACTGCCCAGCCATGCCTGGGTCCTTGTCACTGTCCTGCCCAGGCCCCGGGGCAGGGCTGGGGCCACTGTCCCCTCCAGAGGTGTCTGCACAGCACGTGACATCCCATGCCCGTGTGTCCATGGCCAGGAGCTGCTTTCTCCTTGTAAACAACGTGCAGTGGCAGTTTTTGTGGATTAATATGGTCAGTTATTTGTTTTGCTGTGTCCACTGGGGTGAGCAGGGTCATCTGCTCCTTCTGAGTGACTGAGATCCCTAAATTAATGAGAGAACTGTCTGATCATTACACAGTGATGCTGCTGGTCTTGCAATTAAAAACGTGACAAAAAAGAGAATAAACAATACTACATTCAAGCTTTACATACGTGTTCCTCTCTGCTTAATTCTTCTACTCCTGAGTAATACATGGAAAAAATTAAATTAATAAAGCTCCAGAGCAGTACCTGACTCACCTGAGCTGGGCTGAGGGGTGCAGGTGATGGGCAGTGGGTTGTGGGTGCAGGTTCCCCCAGGCAGAGGCACCCTCGGGCTGCAGGCACTGCCATCAGCACAGCTGGACACGGGCTTTGCTTCTGATTCAGACAAGGTTTTTCTGGTTTCATTTTGTTTTGTCTTCCCTTATTTTGGGTGTGGGCTGAGAAATGCCTCCAGAACAGGAATTCAGCTGTGAGTCAGCCTGAAAACAGTCCAAGTATGTTTTAGTGGCGGTGAGTGACCTAAAAATAACTGTTCCTGGGAAGAGTGGTGAGGGCAGGGCGAGGGGCTGGGGGCTGCCCGGGCTCTGCCAGCCCAGCTTGGAGCTCCCAGCCCAGCTGCCACTTCCCAGGCAAGCCAGGCCCAGGACACTGGGCTGCTCTCAGTCCCCTCCCCAGGTGCCAACCAAACCTGTCTCTGGAGGGAATTCACAGCCAGCTCCACACCCAGGAGGAAACACATGGATCTGCTCCTTATTCATTCCAAACCCAACCAAACCTCAGGTCCTCTGCAGCTTGGAAAGTGTAAAATGTCCTGCAATGTTTTTTTCCTGACTTTTAGAGGGAATTTCCCATGTTTGCCTTTGTTCCCATCACCTTTTGCCCAGGCAGTGCTGCCCTGGGCTCAGGTCTCCCTGCTCCTTGCCCCCAGCTCTCTGCAGTGCTCTGTGCCACAGCAGCTCCTGCTCTGCCTTATTTCACAATGATTTATAAGAACGGTCTCCAGAAGAGCAGGGCTGCCCACAGGCTGCACAGGGGCCGTGGGTTCAGGGCTGAGCTGTGTGAGGGGCGGCTGCCCAGCCAGTCCTGGACACTGGGATGAGCTGACACCTCTGTGTGGGTCCCCCCAGCCTGTCCTGACCCTGTCACTGCCACACTGGGGACTCAGGGTTTAACAGCTCACGTTGGCAGTAATGGAGACACTGATTCAGCTGACTTCTGCTTGCTTTCAATTCGGTTTTCACTTTCTAAAAATATTTAAGGTAAAAATAGTCTTCCTGGAGGCCAGGAGGAGCTTTACCCTTTGTGCAGCCTGTACACCAGCCCAGCACCCTCCTGTGGCTGGTGAGGTGTGCTCACCTCCCTGGGCAGCATCCAGGTGTGCAGCAGCCTCATGGAAACACTCACAGCTTCCCCTGTTTGCTCAGAGCAGCTTTTGGATCAGCAGCATCAGGGCCTGCCCCGAGCACACAAACACCTGGGGGCAGAGCACTGCAGGGACCTGATGTCAGGGCAAGGTGCCTGCAGGACTCATCTTCCTTTCAGTTTTCTCTTGCCTTATCGAGATTTTGACCCACATAAGTGAAGTGGAACATTTCACTGCTGCTTTGTTCATTCTTGCACTCTCGCCTCACTTCCTGACACAGCCACAGAAGAGTCACAGGATGGAAGGTCTCACAAATAACCCTCCAGATGAAATAATCAAGTTATTTGATAAATGAAGCAATCCAGCAGCTTGCCTGCTGCCTTTTGAAATAAATCCTGTGCTCTCAGCTGCCCCAAGGCTCAGTCTTAGGAATTCTTGTTCCTCTCCAGAGACCTGCTCTGTTTGGTGAAGCTGTTCAGGGGCAGACACAGCCCACTTGCTGTTTGGCCTGATTCCTTCTTTCTGATGGGAAAGGTGGGGACTAAGCCTGGCACAGCCCAGCTTCCCAAACACCCTGGGGAAATACCCTGAGGTATTTCCGAAGACCCTGAGGGAGCTGGGCAGGGGCTGGGGACTGTCCCCTGCCCAGATGAGGGGCAGGAGCAGCGGGTGGTGCTGAACCAGGAGGGAGGGGATGGATCCACCTGCCCCAGGAGCTGCATCAGACGGGATTTGGTACCCAAGGGGTTAAAGAGGGGCCGTGGTGCTGCTGCCCTGCCTGCACAAGGACCCTGTGCTGTGCTGCACAGGTACATCAGGGAGGAGCTGAACAGGTAATAATAAGGTGACAGTTCTCCAAGGTCTCTTTTATAACTAAATAAGTTCTAAAAGATTCCTGCTGCATGTGGCCTTTCCTGGGGAAGGCTGGTTCAGTGACCTGCTGGGGAGTGAGCCTGTGTGTGCACGGTGGTGCTGGGACAGTCAGATGGAACCAGGAGTTCCTGCAGAGAGAGAAAGTGACCCAGTTTGGTTTATCCAGCAAAGGAAATGTGAGTTCAGTGTTTGTGCAGCAACAAACTGTGAGGGGGGCCTGCCCTGTGCTGAGGCAGGAGGGGGGGAAGTGGGACATGCAGGGCCTGTGCCTTCTGCAGGTGCAGTAACTGAGAGACAGAGTGCAAAAACCCAAACCCTGAGAGCTGGGTTACAAGTGAAACCACCCAGCAATATCCCCTGTAGGTGCAGGTACCAGGAGCAGCTCCCAGGCTGGCTCTGCAGGGACACACAGCACTCCTGCCCTCAGCTGAGCTGGGAAACGCCTCAGGATGTGGGAACCATTCCAGGGGCTCCCTCCATCCTTGGAATGCTGGTTTTAAAGTAATTTGGACTTTCCCTCTTTATCTCTAAACAGTCCCAGCATCTCCTTTCCCCTCTGGAGAGTCTCAGAACAAACATGACATTACCTGGTGGACCCTGGGCCGCTCACATCGACTTTGTTATTGCGCAGCTCCTGGCACTCGAGGAGTTTTCCATTCTCCTCAAGAAATCCAGCTCCTGGGATGCCTGGTTGTGTTCCCCTGGCAGGTTTACTGGCGGAAATCCTCCTCCTGCAGGAGCACAATGGCTGGGGGCTCTCCAGGGTGAGCAGCAGCCAGGGAAAACAAACATCATCCTGTTGGAGCACTTTTCTACAGAGGCCCGAATTTAAAAACCTCATGTATGAGGTTCAATTGCCATGATTTTATATGTAGCAATACATTTCTGACAGGAGAGGAAGTGCTTTATCACCCTAATGTTTATTTTTCTTTATGTTGTATGGGGATATTCTAGTTTCTTTGTATTTCAACACAATATTTCTGCAGGGAATTCTTTGGCTATCGACCACCCTAAGAAATGCTGCTTCTCTGAGGTTTGTGTCCAGAGATCTGCCACAGAGAAATAACTTGCCCTGATCTGGGGGCAAATTATTTTCAGTGCCCATTTGTCTTTCAGGGTGTTTTTTTTGTTATTTCCTTTCAATCAGCTGTTGTGCATTTCAGGGCAATCCTTACATAGTGCTGGTGCTTCATGCAGAGAAGTGTCACAGGATGCTTTAGATGGCTGGATTTCCCTAAAATCCCTTTGAATCCAGGGTTTGGTTGTGTTTCAGGAGTGCTGTGACCCCGGTGCCTGTCCCAGCCCCATCCCTGCCTTCCCCCAGGACCAGTGCACGTCCTTCATCCCCATCCTGTGCCCAGAGCTGGAGCTGATGAGCAGATGCTCTCCCCTCTGCTTTGATTTCTGTTATTTCCTAGAAGGATTTCAGTAGTAACCTCAAAGGATCCCAAGATGACTTTTCCTGTTCCCATCAGGGATTAATTCAGTCTTTGTTTTCTCCTGCCTGCAACACCTTTGGGCAGAGTGTTTGGTATAACTTGGCAAGGGAAGAAATAACATCAGAACCGACCTTGTACCAAAATAAATAGAGAGGAATTAATGTTTAGTTACAATTATCCTGTTCTCATTAACAGTTCCTCTGCTTACTGTGACATGCAAAGTGCTGAGGGGTTTGCTGTGACTTTTGCTGTATTTATGGAAGCACTTTTCCAAACCTGCTGCCTGTGTGAGGGAGAATAAACCTGCTCACCTCCCAAAATGCTGTTCAGGCCACTCTGTGCAGCACACAGTATTGCTTTACACAGATAAAGACAAAAATAAACAGAGTTAAATGGTTCCTCTTAGCTACTTTATTCCCATATTGAATTATAGCAGAGAAATCCGTTTTTCCCAAAGCTGCTGCCTGTCATTAGTGGTTCAGCTTGTTGTACTGATGGCATTGAATGTAATTTCTCCAACAGTATTTCTTAGCATGACAGGCTTGATTTTGATTCCTTAGGCTCCTTAAATCCTATTTTAAAGCAGGTTTCTGCTCCATGCCTGTAACATGCAGACTGTAAACCTGTTGAATGGACTCACTTCTTATTTATTTTTCTCTCCTTCTGTAACAGTATCTTTCATATTTTTCTTTATATCCCCTTCAAAAGCACAAGAGACAAAGGATGCCCTTTTCATTAAAAAAAAAAACCAACCAAACAAAAAAACCCCAATTAAAATATGACCTGATGATTAGTTACTTGCAGTCTGATTTTTATGATGTGTAGCTATAAAATATCTACTTAATTAGAAAGAGAATTACAACTTTAAATCCGGAGTTAGAGAATCCAGCTGGTGTTTACAGAATGAGCTGATCATTAACCCCAGCTCTGGGGATGTCACCCTGGGTCCCAGTATGCCCATTGCCCCAACTGGTCTGTACTGGGCAGGCACTGCTCTGCCTCTCTGGCCATGGCTGTGCCCCACTGGAGCAGGGCCAGGAGCCTGGACACTGACAAATGGGATGGATGTTCTTTGAGCAGCTGTGACACAGAAAAGCAGATCCTGGAGGTTTTTGGTGTGTGTCAGAGTGAAGTGTGTGGTGTGTTCTGTCTGTCCTCTGTCTGTCTGTCTGTCTGTCTGTGGGCTCTGTGCTCGTCACCCTGCTTTGGTTACCTGGGGGTCCATCACCCTGTTTGCAGCTCTTGAGCAATGTGTGATTACAGAACAAAACCCTGAAACTCTTTTTTTTGACGTGGCTTTGATGAGAGCAAGACAGAAACAACACTCTTGTCATCTTCCTATATTTTAATTCTGATTATTTTGCTTTGGGCAGGGCTGGATGGGGCTGGTGCATCCAGATAGGAACTGTCAGCCAGAGAAATTGTTCCAGTGAAGTGATGTGGTCTCTTGTATGCTGTGAACCCAAATACTCCTCCAAATACTTTCTCTGTGTTGGTTAATTCCTCGGGCTGGGAAAACGTGCTATAAAATGCTTGTTTGGAGGGTGTCTGGTAGCAGATGATGTGTCTGAAAGTAGGTCTCGACCAGACCCGTGTGAATTAGCAGCGTCTTCGCAAGAAATTGGGGACTGTGGTTTCCTGAAGAGACAGAAAGAGAGATAGATAGATTGATTGGAGGGTTTGCAAGGCTGGGGAAGGCTTTTGGTGTCCCTTCAGTAAAGTGACAAAAGGAGGGGCTTGCCTGTCCCACGCCAACTGAGCACCCTCCTTGCCCCCAGGGTCCCCTGAGCCATGTTCCCAAAGGGATGGATGGATGGAGGGATGGATGGATGGATGGATGGATGGATGGATGGATGGATGGAGCAGTGCCCATGGTGCCCAGACTGGGATGGATGGATGGATGGATGGATGGATGGATGGATGGATGGATGGAGGGATGGATGGAGGGATGGATGGATGGAGGGATGGATGGAGGGATGGATGGATGGATGGATGGAGGGATGGATGGATGGATGGATGGATGGATGGATGGAGGGATGGATGGATGGAGGGATGGATGGATGGATGGAGGGATGGATGGATGGATGGATGGAGGGATGGATGGATGGATGGATGGATGGAGGGATGGATGGAGGGATGGATGGATGGATGGATGGATGGATGGATGGATGGATGGATGGAGGGATGGATGGATGGATGGATGGATGGATGGATGGATGGAGGGATGGATGGATGGATGGAGGGATGGATGGATGGATGGATGGATGGATGGATGGGTGGCTGGCTGGCTGGCTGGCTGGCTGGCTGGCTGGCTGGCTGCTCCTCACACAGCGCTGGGGTTTGAGCACATCCCACCGCCTGCCCTGGAGCAGGGGACCCGCCAGGGCTGCCATGTGCTGACCACACAGTTAACCCACTAACCTGGCCAGTTAACCAGCTAACCCGGCCAGGCTGTGTCCCCTGTGTCCCCACGGCCCTGTGTGTCCCCTGTGTCCCCTGTGTCCCCCAGCCCTGTCCCGGTCCCCGGCGCCCGGCGGGCGCGGCTCTCAGGGCGTTCCCCGGCTCTGGGCTGTCTGCGGGCAGGTTTATGGCACGATGGCCCCGGCAGGTGCCGGGGAGGCTCCGCGGCGCTCCTGGAGCTCCTGGCTGTGCTTTGCCTTCCTGCCGTGCTCCCGGTGCCCGGCCCGGGGAGCCCAGCCCTGTCCCAGCCCTGTCCCAGCCCCAGCACTGCCCTGTCCCACGCCCCTGCTCTGGGATGGGACCCCTCCCCTCTGGGTTCAGCCCCTCTGCTCTGGGATGGGACCCCTCCCCTCCGAAGAGCTGCTGGAATGTGCCTCAGCATCACAGGCACCGCTGGCGGCCAGATCAGAGCAGGAGCCTCACCCAGGTGATCTGTGAGAGAGAGAAACGGGGAACGTTTCCAGCAGTTAATATTTAATTTGGCTGCTCCGGTGCGGGCAGGAATGTGCCAGTGCTCTGGGAGCCCAGGGAGGCTGGGAAAGGCAGGGAGGGAGGGGAGTTCCTCATGCTCTTCGCCAGGCACTGGGATGATAACGTGGAGGATTGAGAAAGAAAATTAAATGAAGTCCTAGGTCTGAAAAATCTGCAAACTTCTTAAATATATATATATTTAATACCTGGATACAATTAGTAAAGAAGAAAAAGAGGAAGAAAAGGCAGAGAATACAGCAGGAATGCCTTTAGTAGTGTCACTTGTTTGGGATCTACCCTTTGAAAAGGAAAAAATGCCAAACAAATCAAATAAGTGTCTGTTGTTTTACCTGGTGCACTTTGCATTTACATATGAATTTCACTTTTGGGAATTACATGTTTTATTTCTTGAGCCAACCCCCTCCTCCTCTATGGCTGGACTCAAACAATCCCGTGTGGGATGGAGCTCAGGGATGTCGAGATGCTCCCACTCCTGCCCGGTGCCAGCCAGGCCAGTGTGCCCATGGCAAAGCTCTGCCTTGGCTACACAATTCCTCACAGAGAACACTAAAGCTGCCTGACAACATAAGAAGGTACAACAAGGGTCAGTTTATTATTATTTCACACTGGGGTTTAATATAAAAACACGAGGATCCTGCTCCTGGTTCCCATATCAGGGAAAAGAGCTTTGTTTCCAATCTGGATCTGTTTGACACGATATCCAGCAGGAAGGCAAAGCTGTTATCTCCAGCGCTGGGATGGAAATGAGGAACGAGGGCTCTTTATCTCCTAATGAGGGAGACGAGATTGTCCATATGTTTCCCAGACTTCCTCTGATTCAGATAATCTCCCACAGATTAACCAGAGGCTCCTCATTCTTTGCAAACAAAACAAAATGCTCCTGCCCCTGAAAACTTTTACAGTCGTTATTTTTCAAAACAAAGATGTGACCAAAATTTGGAAAAATAATAAGAAGGATGGAGTTGGGTGGTTGGTCAGACACTGCCAGCTTTAATGAGAAAGAATTAAAGCTACTGAAATGTTGGGAACAGAAACCCCTTCAGCAGCACCATGACATGGGCTGGCCTCGCTGCCTTTCTGAAGGAACTCATTATTTTAATAATTGCAGCCTAGGAAAAACCTCAGGCTTTGGACTCTTCGGGAATAATAACAAAGAAAAGGAAAAAAGCTGGGCAGTGCTGTCATCTGTCCCACCACCACTGCTCACCCTGTGCAGTCTGGGGCTGATGACACATTTTAGCTCAATTCAGAACCAAATTGCCACAAAGCAAACCATGGCCTGAGTGAGGACGTGCCAACAAGTGTGTCTGTGAGCGGTGTTTGGTGAGCAGCTCTGCTCATTCATCAGAGCATGAAGACTCCCCCTGGTGCACGTCCGACACCGCAGGGGAGGCAGATGGGCCCTGCTCTCTGTTTGTGGCCCGGGTAATGATGTCAGATTAAATGGGGCTGTTTGCCAGCACACCGTGCCCGGCACAGCCAGAGCTGCATCAAGAGAAAGGAGAAAATCTGTCATTTCAGCCATGATTTTCAGACCAGACCAGGGCTCCTCTCCATGGGGGACTCTTTTTGGATGGAGGCTTTGAGGATGTTGGGTTTCTGCTGACACCCATGGGAAATTTTATCTGTTGTACCTCTCTGGGTGAAATTTCTGGTTACCTTTCACCCTCATTGAGGATTTTACTCTGACCAGGCTGCTGAGCCTCTGGAAAGCCCAGAGAAGGAACCAGGGTGCCTGTGCTCTGCTTGGAAAAAGGCTTCAGGATGAGAAGAGATCTCTAGTCCAGAATACCCTTTGCCTGCCAAAATACACAAAATTCTATAATAGGAATGGATAGTTCTCAGGTGACTATTCCAAATCCTAGTAAAATCAAAACAGTGTACCATTTACTCTCTGTAATTGATTTTATTATTTATGAGTGACTGAAATCAGGACTCAGGATTTGACTTTCTCACCACGGGGCAGTTCTTGTGGCAGCCCCAGTGAGGAAGCAGTGCAGACACAGAGCAGCTCCCCCCACTCTGCTGCCGAGCTGGGGCTGTGCCAGGCCAGGCCAGGCTGCTCCATTCCATGAGCCAGGCTCAGGGACTCGTGGAAAGCTGCTCCCTAAACTCCTGCAGTACCCTGTGGGGTGGGATGGTGAGTCTAGCAGTGCTCCAATGCAGAGCAGGACACCGCTGGAGGAGTGGAAAGAAACGACAGGAAATCCTGTGCATGGCTGTGCTGGCTGCAGCCTCCCTCAGCAGCACTTCCAGGCTGCTCAGCTGCGTGCTGCACCTCCAGCTGCACCTGCAGCACGGCCTGAGCTTGGCCAGGGCAGGGCCCAGGGCCTGCAGAGGTGGCTGCACTCCTGGCACAGGGGGGCTGTGGGGATGAGCCCTCCTGCTCCAGCAGCTGGCACAGCCGAGGGGCCACGTGGCCTTTCCACTGCAGCACTGCCCACGCTGGGCTCTCACCTCTGCTCACACAGCCCTTGCCCACCATGGACACTGCCAGGAGGGAGCCACTGCAGGGCTTTACCAAAACTGGCATGGCCAGGGAAGATGAAGCACCATGGTGGTTTCCCCCTGGGCTGGGTGAGGGACATTTCCAGCTGGCTCTGGGTGCAGCAGAGCTTTGGGCAGAAGGAGATGGTGGTAACCCCAGCAGGAATAGCACAAGTGGGCCTGGGAGTCCCTGGCTGGGGAGGCCAGCCGTGCTGGCCAGGCAGCCGTTATCTGCGGCTCGCAGCAGGAAGGAGTCCCGGGCACCGCCCCAGCATTGCCCCATTTCCAGGGACTGGGGCCATGGCCCATGTCAGCAGCCCGGGCCCGTTTCCCCAGCAGCTGCCAGCGGGCAGATTAATGGGCCACAGGGACACGTCCACAAACGGCGCCCTCACACCGCGTGTCCGTGTCCCCGTCTGAGCTCCCCGGCAGCGAGCTGGGCCACGCTGCCATGCAAAGCACTTCCTCTGCCAGGCCCTTTTTTACTAGCAGAAAGTAACTTTTGCTTCCTTAAGAAAAATACATATGCAAAGCCCAGCCCGTGGCCGTGGTTACCTCTGCACGTAGGGCTCACTTACATCCCTTGGCCCCATAGGGTTGGTAAGTGTCATTCTCCGGCCTGTCACTGCTTCCCCTCCCAGGCCACCGTGCTGCAGTCGCAGGGAGCAGCAGCAGCATGTTGTAATTGGCCCCGTGGCAGGGGGAGGAGGTGGCTGTGCCAGCAGCACCCCGAGAACCCGCAGAGCCCCAGGTGGGACTGAGCTGTGGCCCCGGCGCGGGGCGCACAGAGCGCGGCAGGACAGCGCGGTGCCGGTGACCGACGGTGAGTTGTTGGCAAAGCTGGATGGTCTGTGGTGGTGAGTTGTTGGCAAAGCTGGATGGTCTGTGGTGGTGAGTTGTTGGCAAAGGTGGATGGTTTGTGGTGGTGAGTTGTTGGCAAAGCTGGATGGTTTTGTGTCGTCTTTCCTTGTGCTGCTTTTGCGTGTGCGTCTCGCTGTCTCGAGTGAGTGAAGACTTAAATAATTTATTAGAGAAATGAACGCTAAATGCAAGAGGTTTTTATGCGAGGCACGAGCAGCAAAACTCTGTGGTTGTGAAGAGCATTAAAAGTGGCAGCCAGACCCACCACAGACCCTCCGTGGTGTGTGCTGGGGGCCCTGTGGTGTGGAGCTGCCCCCTGAGTGAGCAGCAGCTCAGTGCTCCCAGGGACACGCGGGACGAGCATGGGGAGCCCCGCCATGGCGCCGGCATGTGCATCTCCTCTTTTCTTATGCTTTTGCTACAGTTTTATCCATTCCTCACCTGTGGTGCTCGCTGTGCTGGGAAAGTTGAGGGAGAGGTGTTCACATGCTTCCAGGAGCCCTGTGAGCTGGTTTAACACCCGCTGTGTTCTGAGACAGGGCTGGTGAGGCACTCCCGCCATGGCCGTGCTCCACTTTGGGTGCACTTCCCACTGGGGCAAGTTCTGCTCCTCCGCAGGCTCCTGCAGCCCTGGGCGAGGCAGGTGGGTGTCCAGCCCTGCAGCACCGCTCCTCAGCCCTGCTCTGGCACTCTGGGGACTGCTGGTTAAGTACATGGGAGATTAAAATGACATTAATCCTCTGAGAGCGACCCTCAGCTTCTCCTACCGTGAAATCCGCTGCTGCTGGCGAACGTCCCGCCAGTTTTCTGTGACTAAACTCCACGTTGGATCACACACAGCAGCCACTGGGCTGAGCACCCACGCTGCTCCTGTGGGGCTGGGGGGCGACCAGGCACTGCTGGAGGGGCTCCAGCATGAGCCGCAGGGAAGGAAAGAAATTGCCTTTGCAGAAAGTGCAAAAGCTGTAAAGTGTTTTACAATTATTAATGTGTATCACAATTATTAGTGTGTATCACAATTATTAATGTGTATCACAATTTTTAGTGTGTATCACAATTATTAGTGTGTATCACAATTATTAGTATGTATCACAGTTATTAGTGTGCATCGCAACTATTAGTGTGCATCGCAACTATTAATGTGTATCACAATTATTAGTGTGTATCACAATTATTAATGTGTATCACAATTTTTAGTGTGTATCACAATTATTAATGTGCATCACAGTTATTAGTATGTACCACAATTATAAATGTGTACCACAATTATTTGCTGGGAATTGCACTGTGGATTTTGCTCCTTTATGTGCTTGTAGACTAGGAGAAATTACAAGTATTTTCTCGCTTCCAACAAAAATACCACCACACAGTAGTGGCAGGAGGCTTTAAAATAAAAGGACAAAATGGTGTAAAGGGCCAAGTCATAAATTTGTGAATTGTATTTGCAGAAATGCAGATGAGCTCATTAGAACAGCAGTGCTTTAGTGTCCCTGGCGTGGCGGGAAGCGAGGGCTGCCTGTGCTGTGCAGCGGGAGCGCCTTCCGGAAGAGCAGGGAGGCAGCAGGGCCTTCTGTGGCAGCAGCACTGCAGCTTCTGTCAGACCTTTTTGGGGAACTTGAGCTTCACCAGCGTTGCACAAATAAGGGCATCAGGAAGCAAACGGCTTCTCTGGGGCTGCGGTCGCGTTCAGTTCGGGTTTGAAGCAACTCGTGTGTCTGCCTTTAATAAAGGCTCAAGGAGGGAGGGAAAATCAGAGTACAGGTTGAGTCAGTGACTGCTGGACTGCAGCTGTTTGGTGAGAGAGAATGAAGACACAGAGCTCTGGTGGAGTTGCACTGTGGTTTCTGTCTGTGTGTGAGGCCAGGCATGGAGCCCCCATGGCCCTCATGGTGGGAGCCCTGCAGTGAGGAAGGGTTTTTGTCCTGCTCGAGGTGCAGCTGTGAGGAGGATGCCCAGAGCCACCCTCGGGGACACACTGGTGCCAGTGCCATGCCCGGGTGACCACTGGCCCTGCTGCCCAGAGGGAAGGGCAGGCACCTGGCACCATTTCCATAGGTCAGCCTCTCACCTCAAGGGCACCAGGGCTGCACTGGCTCAGCCAGGGGAGCTCCTCTTTCTTGCTCCAGTTGCAACAGCACATGGGGACTCTAAACCCACAAAATATCTCTCAAAAAACTTTCTCAGCACGCAATGTTTCTCTCTGTCCTTGAGTCTTTATGTCGTCTGGGCTGAGTGGCACACAATGCTGAGTGTGCAATGACACATTTCTTTATCTTTGCTGTAAGACAATTAGTCTGTTGGAATCCCAGGTGGTGACTGTTGTTGGTATTAGATGATGACCTGGGAGACCCCTGGGTCTGAGATTTCCTTGTGGTTTCCTTTACCCTGCCCTGCCTGGACATTTTGTTATGACAGAGCTTGTGCCTGATCCATGCCCTAGGGTTTGATCCCCTGTAACCTGCATAAACCATGAATGGAGCACATTCACTTCATGGGACACACTGAGAAATGCCATCACTGGCCCAGGACACAGCTCCAGTCTCCCAGCGCCAAAATAATGTCCTATGCCATTATTTTAGAAGAATTTGTCTGGGGATGAGTTAGTGCAGAAACTTTGTGACCAGAACAAGTGCTTTGGAAATGTCCACAGCGGGGATGTCGGCTCTCAGGGAGGAAATGGCCCAGGGAGCCCTTTGTGCTGAACGGGAACAGGAAGAGCACAAATGGCCCAGCACAATGTTCCCTCCCTGGGCCATCGGGGCTGCACTGAGGGGACACCTGCACTGCACCACACTGAGGCAGGAAAACACCAAATACCATGGGATACCAGCTGGCATGGGTTTGGTTCTGATCTGGACTGAACTTCACTGAAACACAAGTGTAAGAACACGACATTCTTCTGAAAGGAAACTGAATGCTTCTTTGTCCTTTCAGTGTCCAGTCTCTAGGAAAAGCCATCAGGGCTATCCAGCAGGTATCAGAAAGCTCTCCCAGCCGTGAGGTGCCTGCACTCCTCGGGCTCACCTGGATGCTCCAGGGGCTGGACAGCTCTCAGGAGGGATGCTCACCAAAGCCATCCTGTTTCCAAAGCGCTGCCTGCTCCGTGGCAGGGCTGATTAGGGCACAAGAAAAGCAAAGTTAATGATATCCCCTCCAGGCTGTGTAATAGAACAAAAAGCCTCCTGAAGGAAGGAGCTGGAGTTAGATCTCAAGACTGGGTAACAAACTCTGTCTCCCAAAGTCAAGTGAAGATTTATTCATTATTACTTCACCTCACAAAACACAACCCTCTGCTTAGGCATCCGACGTTTAACACTACCTGACACCGGAGATGAACTCTGTCTCTTTCCTTGTCTCTTTCCAGTCTGTTTACATCTTTCCTAAACTGTGGTTAGCACTGAGGAGCCCTTTGCCATGGCCTTGTGTGGGTGTCCCGGGACACACGGACACACCTGGGGCTGGTCTGGGCTATTGTGTCACCCCCAGGCGGGACGGCCCTGCCCGGTGACACTGTGGGCTCTGTGAGGGCCGGGAGCGGTGACGGGGAGCCCCCAGAGCATCCCCGGGCCGGTCTCACCGACAGAACCACCGCTCTGCCAAGGCCCCATGGCTCAGATGAAGGGCGGCCGGGAGGCGGGGGGGAGGCAGAGCCCTTCAGCCGCTTTGGGACGCGGATCCATCGCGGGCCGTGTCCTCGGGAGGGCTTTGGGGGGGTCTGGAGCCCCCCAGGCGCGGAGCGGGCTCGGCCGGGCCCCGGGGCCGTCTCTCCGGGCCGTCTCTCCGGGCCGGGCGGGAGGGCAGGCCGCGGCCCGGCGGTGACTCATGAGGCGCCGGCCGCTCCGCCATCCGCGGGGAGGATGAGGGAGGGAGGGCGGCCCCGGGGGAGGGAGGTCAGCCCCGCCGCGCCGCCGCCCCGCTCCGCGCCTTCCCCCGTGCCCGGAGCGCCCAGGCCGAGCCGGGAGCGGGGATTCGGTGAGCGCGGGGCTCCGTCCCCGGGGTGGCGGCGGGGCCGGGGCCGGGCGGCGCTTCCGGGCGGGGCGGGGGCGGCGGCGGAAGCGGGGCCGGGGCTGGCGCGGGGAGCCCGGGCCGCCACCGCTGCTGCCTCCGCCCGCGGCACCGTCAGCATGAGCCGCTGAGCCGGGCGGGCCGCGCCGGTGGGCCCCGCCGGCAGGCCCGGGGTGAGTGCGGCCCCAGGCCCGGCCCGGCCCGGGGAGCGGGGAGAGAGCGGGCGGGCCCGCCGGGCTGGGAAGGGAAAGGGGGGAGATCGGCGGGACGGGAGCGGGGAGCGGCCTTTGGGCAGTGCCCGGCTCCGCACGGGTGTCCCCGCCGGGAGCCCGCAGCCCCCGGGCGCGGGGACAGCGGGGCTCGGCCGGGGATCGGGGCTCACCGGGGATCGGGGCTCACCGGGGATCGGGGCCGGCTCTCAGGGCTCCCTGACGGGGATCAGGGCTCCCTGCCGGGGCTCGGGGCTCACCGGGGCTCGGGGCTCTCTGCCGGGGATCGGAGCTCGGGGCTCCCTGCCGGGGCTCGGGGCTCGGCTGGGGCTCACCGGGGCTCACCGGGGCTCACCGGGGCTTGGGGATCGGCCAGAGATCGTGGCTGTCTGCCGGGGCTCGGGGCTCACCGGGGCTTGGGGCTCCCTGCCGGGGCTCGGGGCTCCCTGCCGGGGCTTGAGGCTCACCGGGGCTCACCGGGGCTCTCGGGGCTCTCGGGGCTCACCGGGGCTCCCTGCCGGGGCTCACCGGGGCCCGGTGTCAGCACAGGCCGGTGCTCGGTGCTCGGTGCGGGCCCGGCGGTTCCGCCCTGTGCGCTCTCACCGCCCGGCCCGGCCCCGCCATCGGCACGGAAACACACATTTATTTGAGTTTTATTTGTGTTTTCTTCCGAGAGAAAGTTCTTGAATCCCGAACTTTGCTTTGCAGGTGCAAACGGGTCTGTTTGTTAAGACGTTGGTAGAGTGGATGAGAAAAAAATGAGAAAAAAAAATGCAGGAAAAAAGTGTGTAAAGTGATTTGGCTTGGAAAAATATGTGGTTGTTTCTTTTCGAGTCGGTTTGTTAAGGCATTGGTAGAGCGGATGAGAAAAAATGAGAAAAAATGAGAAAAAATGCAGGAAAAAGTGTGTAAAGTGATTTGCTTGGAAAAAAAATGTGATTGTTTCTTTTAGAAAAAAAATAATTTATTTTGGTGATTTTTTTTTTTTTTTGAGGTGAGGAATATATGCCCCAAGCTTGGTAAAATATGTGATGGTTTCTTTTGGAAAGAAATAATTTATTTTGGTGATTTTTTTTTTTTTTTTTTTTTGGTGTTGTTGTTGTTGTTGTTGTTGTTGTTGTTTTTGAGGTGGGGAATATATGCCCCAGGACAGGGTGACAGAGATAATGGAGTGCAGGAGAGCAGGTCAGGGAGGGGATGTAACGGGAAACAGGGATGGCAGCAGTGAACAGTGATGGTGAATAACCTAACTGGGTTATGTCTTTTTTTGGCACTCCGGAGAAAGGCTTCTAATGAAATCACAACATATTCCAAAGTGACAAGGAAATGATTTGCATAATGAATAATTAACCTGTGGCACTTGTTGCTGCAGGGGAAGTTTGGGGTGAGGGTGAGGAGAGGCTCCCCTGGGCTGGCTGCATGGCCCTGACCCTGAGCAGGCCCACTGGCACAGAACAGAGTTATGCTAATTTAAGGTAGATAAAAGAGGAAGAAATGAAAGGCTTGGCAGCCCCGTGCTCGCTGCAGTGGTGACAGGAGTGCTGGTGTGGAAGGCTGGGATGTGCCACTGCAGGAGCCAGAGGTGTCTCCAGGGGAGTCTCTGTGCTCTGGTCTGAGGCAGGGATGGGCAGTGGGCAGGGTGGGTGTATCCCACAGCTGCCTCCAGCCCTGTAGGTGTGTGAGAGCCCTGAGGAGCCTCTGTGATGCCCTCCTGCAGTCTGCCCTCCTGCAGTCTGCCCTCCCAGGGCTCTGTGCAGGGCAGGTGGCTGCCCCATCCCCTGCCCTTGGTGCCGAGAGAATAGAATTCCAAGAGAACAGAAGACCAGCCATGTCCTGCTGCATCCCTGTGGCAGGTGCTGCTCTGACCTCCCTGTCCTTGGCCCGGGGTGTAACAGTGGAGCCCAGGAGATGGGGATGGGTGCCAGCCCAATGGCCCTGGCCAGGGGCAGGGCTGCCCCACAGGGCTGGGCTTTGGCTGCCCCCAGCACACAGGCTGTGAAGGCCCTGTGGTTTCCCTGTCCAGGAGGGTTTCTGTGGCCACAGGAACATTCTTACACGTGTGGTGTAGATGAAGATCTGATGGCCAGCTCAGATTAAATCATAGGCTTCCGTCTCTGTTTTTATTTCCTTTGAGTAGTTGTTTTATTCTGGTGCTTTGGTGTCAGTGGGGAGGTGGTAGTGACACAGGGATGGCTGTAATTAGGGGTATGAGCCTCAGCACCTCTTGATTCCCAAGTAGTGGATGATTTCTGCTCAGGAACCGGTGGATAATCTGCAGATATCATTTTCTGACACTGAGGAAGTCATGCGTGTTGCCTTGTAAAAGGCCTTGTGGTAACCCTGTTACTTTCAAAGGCTTAATAGGTGTTTTCCTTAGGCATATTTTCGGTGGGAATGATGTAAACAGCACGTCAGCTAAGGCCAGCTCCTTAAGGTGAAACTGCAGGAAAAGTTCAGATCCCATTCCTTATGATTTATATTCAAGCTGAGGATGATTTTTGTAACTGTGAGTTTATCAGCAAATTCTTGCTACTACTCCTGTCTGGAGGGAAGGGAGAGGGAGGATCTGGCAGAGTTCAGTTTCTTCCCTGGGAATTCCTGCCCTTCAATGTGTCCTGCTGTGCCCAGCCCTACACAGAGGGCTCTCCCTTCCCTTGCAGGACTGGTGGTCTCCACTGTTCCTGTGCCTTGGGGATTAGAGCAGTTGCCAATCATTATTATTTTTTAAATTTAATTCTATTAACAATTATAACTTGTAAACTTATTTTCCCAAGTTATGCAGCAAAGTAACCAACATTTCCTTCCTCCTGCCCCATAGTTATTTACCAAAAGGATTAACATGTAAATATGTTTGAATGCTGTCCTCGGTGACATTTGGAGCCTGCTCTGCCTAGAGAATAAGTTCAATTGCAATTCCATTAGTGTCAAAGAGAGTTCCCAGCAATTAACAAGGAAAGAGAAGGGACTATTAAAACCGTGTTGTAGTTGTGGTGAAACTTCAATACATCCCAAGATAAGAAAATCCAGGGAGGTGAAGGTTTTGTGTGGTCCCTGTGAGGATGCTGGAGCCCACCCTCCCTTCAGCAGTCTGTGCAGGGGGAATGTCCCAGTCATTAATTTGCTCAGAGAAAAAAGCCAGTGACAGATGTTGGTTTACCCTGATCTGTGCATTCAAAACCAGCAGGAAGTTCTGCTGTTCTGAGGATGCTCTGAATTCTCTTCAGCATTTTCAGAGGCAGCGACAGGAGAGCCCCAGCAGCACCCTGAGCCTGGGACAGGCTGACAGAAACGAGGTTTCCTATGTCCTTTGGGCAGTTTGGGGCTGGGTTTGGTGTGTGCTGACCTCAGGGTGAAATCTCACCATCTAGCAGAAGAATTGCTTTTCCTAAAGGGTCGATTAATTTTTTTTAAATGTCTGCTTTCTGTCAGCTCCTACCCTGTGAAATAGTCTGTGTTTCAGATTATGTGAATTTAATTGTTATGGAAGAATACTTTTATCCAAAATATCTTTATTTTAAGAATCTGAGAAGAAGAAAAAAGTTTGCAATAGGTATAATCTATCCTCAGTAAAATCTAACTCGAGTTCTCATAATTCAGCTTGATTAATCTTGAGTTTTTGAAGGTAAAATTGCTGTTGGTATAAATTAGTAAGAGCAGCAGCGGTGTGTAAGGTGACACTTCTGTCACAAAGGTGCAAAATCCTGCAGTTTGACTTTATTTTGGTTTGAATGTACAGGAAAACTGAGGCAGCTGGGCCTCAGATTATAACTGCCCTGATCTGAGGCCTGTGATAAAATGCATGAATCCTGTGTGCTCGTGAGACCTTTGCTTTGGGCAAATAGACAAAATACTCATTTCCTCAGAAAAATATTTTGGTACATCAATATGCAAGGTGTATGTGAGTAGCTGAAAGGAGTGAATTTCCTCAGAATACAAAGCAACAAGTACTAGATAGGTTAAAATATGTCCAGCCCTTTGGTGTTTTGAGCAGAGCTGTGCATGGTTACCCTGGCTGGGCCAGGCTGCTTTTATCAGTCCTCCTTGTCAGTGTACAGGTGGCAGGGTGTCCAGGTTTTCCTGTGGGAAGTGCACCTCGCTGTCCGCCCTGGGGCAGGCTGCTCTCGTAAAAGGAATTTCTTTTCCCTTATGTAACTTGTTGGTGTTACATCCAGAGCCGGCTCTTGCAAAAGTGCGTCAGCCTTGCTTGCAGTGGCACAGAAAAAACTGAGCAGAGCATGCACTGAATTCCCCCCTTATCTCTCTATAGCACATTTTATGTATCTTGTAGTGAGATGTTTTGTTTCTACAGTTTCAGACTCGGTGTTTCAGAAGATTAATAGACTTAGCAGCCCTGTTTGCTCGGCTTAGCAGCGATAACAATGTAATAAGTCATGAGACGGTCGCAGATCATCTGGCAAGGCGAAATATGCCTTGGACTTGAACTTGGAGCAGGTATTATTTGCAGAGAAAAGTGAAATGTTGAAAGCATTATAAATAGCATGTCCTGACTCGGGTGGCTGTGGGTTCAGGTCTGCCTGCAGAGCCTGCACAGGAGGTGGCTGATGGAATCTGCATTCCCCCTGGGCCAAGCCAGGGAGGCTTAGGGCAGCATTTGTACCCTACATGGCTGGTATTTACTGCAGCACGTAGGGAGCCCTGGCTGGGCTGGGCTGGGCTAGGCTGGAGGACAGGGCTGGGCCCCGGGCTCCCAAATCCTCCCGCAGCAGCAGCAGCAGCTCGGTGCATTCCTGCTGCTCCCGCGCCAGCCCAACTGTGAGCGGTGAGTAAGGACTCGGGAACCCGGAGCATATTTGGGCTCTGGGCCCAATCCTGCTTCCAGAGAAGTTAATTGGAATTTTTTTTTTTTTTTTTTTCCTTCTAAAAAAGGGAGAGCAATCAGAACTGCCCAGCCTAGTCCTGCAAGGCCCTGGGCACTGCTGTGTGCGGAGTGTGAGCCCAGGCTCCCCTCTCTGCCCAGGGCAGGGATGGGCTGTGGGCAGGCAGAGCCCCCAGGGGACGTGCTCCCGAGGCTGCCGGAGCCGTGGCGCTGCAGTGGCGTTATCTGCACTGCAGTGACACTTCCCAGCGCTCCAGGAGATCAGCTTTTCCTCTAAATGTAAGTAAACTGCTGCTGGGAGCACGTGGAGTTTGCTGTGTCAGTCGGGCCTGGCTGCGGGCAGGGTCTGGAGCTTTGACCCCCGGGCACAGCGGGCACAGTGGGAACACTGCTCCAGGCACCTGTGCCAGGTTCCCTGAGCAGGTCTCCAGGCTGAAGGCACACTCTGCTCCAGGCACCTGTGCCAGGTTCCCTGAGCAGGTCTCCAGGCTGAAGGCACACTCTGCTCCAGGCACCTGTGCCAGGTTCCCTGAGCAGGTCTCCAGGCTGAAGGCACACTCTGCTCCAGGCACCTGTGCCAGGCTCCCTGAGCAGGGCACCAGCCTGAAGGCACACTCTGCTCCAGGCACCTGTGCCAGGTTCCCCGAGCAGGTTACCAAGCTGAAGGCACACACTGCTCCAGGCCCCTGTGCCAGGTTCCCCGAGCAGGTTACCAAGCTGAAGGCACACACTGCTCCAGGCACCTGTGCCAGGTTCCCTGAGCAGGTTACCAGGCTGAAGGCACACACTGCTCCAGGCACCTGTGCCAGGTTCCCTGAGCAGGTCTCCAGGCTGAAGGCACAGCAGCAGGCCTGGCCTGGCCATATAAAGGAGTTACTGGGGTGTGCCTGCTGGCAGAGGGGCTGTGCAGGGCCACCCGCCCTTCCTCTTCCTCAGCTCTCGCCGCTGTCCCAGAGCTGCCTCCGCTGCCAGGGAGGGAAGGTCCCGTCAGCTGCACTCGCTGATAAACACCACAGGCCTTTCTGGGGAGAAATAAACCCTCCGTTTTTTCTGCTATGACTCTCGGAGGCCTGGGAGAAAATCCGAATAAAAATGTAGATTCCAATGTGGGGAAGAGTTTATGAGAGCCTGGGCAGTGTTCTTGACTTTGCCTCTGGTGTTGAATGAAGTCTGGTACTCCACCTGTAATGTTATATGGCAATCCTTCCATGCTCCAGACATAGGCACAACTTCAGTGGACTTTGAGTCTTCTTTCAAGCAGTGAAAAATCAAAGGTAGCGAGTCCGTGATGCTGATAATGTAATTATGTATTTTTCAAAAGGTTTTTGATGTGTAGCAAGTTAAAAATGTTGTTTTGGAGTGTGGGTCCTTGCTGTGGTGCCGGAGCTTTGCAGGCTGCTGGGAAGGAAGGCCCTGGGCAGGTATCTTGTTTGCTGCTTATCAACGTTTTATTGAGCTCCTGTATTTATCTGCAAATATATTCAATAAATAAATCTTTAATGATGTGATTTTTTGTTGCGAAAAGTACACACAGCTCTGTTCAATTCTTCTAATTAAATACAGCTAATGGTAGAGCAGAAATACAAGCACTTGAACTTCTTTTACTCCTTTTTCTGCATGACTGACAAAATTATTGCTTTGGATTTGGTTTGTTTTCTACAACTTTTGAGCATTCTGTCTTTAATCACCATTTTTATAAAAGCTAGCTTTTCTTAACTCATTTCAGAAGCTGTTTTCCAAATATGCCCCGATTTTTGCGTTAGAGTAGAAATTTAAACTTTCATTATTGGTATTTTAAAATGGCTTTTAGAGGTGGGAGGGAAAATACAAGGAAAACAGGAGCTCTTAGAGGCTTGTTCCTCATGGTTATTGAGAGCTGTGAATGTATCGTCATTCAAAATGGACAAGCGTAACAATGTTCTAAAGCAAATACCGATTAAAAATTTGTCTCAAAGATGTTTTCAACTTCTCTCCTAAAATAAAAGTCATGCATTTTTTTTAATTGCTTCTTTTTAATACCAGTGACTAATTTGGAGCTTTTGCTTGGTGTATCTGCAGACACGTGTATTTGTTTAGTTTGTGTGAGATTGATCATGATCCAAAATTAATCACATCAGTAAGTGTTTCTGTGCTGCTGAGCACTGTGGATTTAGGGATCTCTATTAAGTCAAGGAAAGTGTCTCCTAAACTGATTTAGTTTGTCTGTGTATGGAAAAATAATTTTGTATTTAGTGTATAAGTCATCTCTGATACCTCAGATGGTGACAGAGCAGAGAGAATTAAAAATCCTATTCTCCGTTGTTTAGATTCTTATGTAACTAATGAAATTAGTTATAGATTATAGATTATATATCTATATATTATATAATATTATAGATTATATATCTATATATTATATAGATTTGTTGTATTTTCTGAGAAGTTATACAAGTTTTTATTATCCTGTAAGGATGTCATTATAAACGTAAATGAAATGTAAGGCCAGAATGAATCAAAGCATCGACTGTGCTCTATTTTGGATCTGAGATTCCCTGAGAAACAGCCAGCTGTGAATGCAAACGCAGCCGGCCGTGTCTCCTGTCTCCCGGCAGATGCTGGAGTGTTTTCCAGGACTGTCCTTGCCGTGTGAGTCATGTTGGAGTCGGGCAGTGTTGTCATGGCTCTGAGCTGGCAGTGCCTCCCTGCTCCAGGTGTCCCCAGCCTGGCAGTGCTGTCACTCTGTCACTCGGTGGCTGCAGAGGTGTGGGAGTTCCAACCCTTCCTCAGGGGAGCTGTGCCTGGTGCTGCTGGGCCCTGCTGGTTTGCCACTTCAGCAGCAGTCCCAAACTGAGCTGCACTGATGACTCTGTCCCTCATTCCCCTGTCGTTTTCTGTTCCCTGGGGAGAAGCTTGGGATTGTCCCTGCATTGCCACAGCCTGCCGTGGCTGGCTGAGATGACCAGCTCTAAGAGCTGCTGCAGGCAGAACTCAGTGTAATAAGTTCCTCATGTCACGTCCCTTTTTGGTTGCCCTCAAGTCAGATGCAAGATGAAGCAATCCATGATTGCCATGACTCCGATGGGCCTGGCTGGGACTGAGCCTGTTGTGCAGCAGGCAGAGAGCAGCAAGGTGTCCCCCCATGGAACTGTGCCCCACTGTGCTCCCTGCAGTGTCCCCAGGGCCAGGAGAGCTGCTGGCATTGTCACCAGAGCAGGAAAACACACCAGCCTGAGCAGGTGACACGAATGGCCTGTTCTGTTCCCGGTAATTAGGTTCAGATTTAATCTTGCTGGTCGATTTGATGTGTGCAGGGATGTGGTGGCTGCATCCAGGCTCCTGACTCAGAATTATTGTCCTGACGAAGTGGTTGTCATGTAGATGGGCAGGAACTTTGGAGTTTTTGCTGTGGGCGGAGGTGGGAGGGGTGGCCCAGCCTGGGATGAGTTAGTGAGGCCGAGGGGAGGAGCTTCTTGTCTGGAGGAAGTGCTGCTATTAATAAATTAATACCGTTAGTAGTGACCCTGTGTGTGCCCATCAGGTGCTGACTGCAGTGGGCTCTCAGGACTCCTTTTCCCCACTGCTTTATCCAGCTGTCTCTGGGGAAGGAAAGGCCACCCTTTGCACCAATACCACACAGCAGCTGCATTGGGAAGTGGAAACCAGTTTGTAAGTGGAAAACTGAGCAGTACCAAGGTGCTGCTGCTGTTTTCCCTTGCAGTGCAGGAGATGCTCAGGCATCAGACCCATGGGCTGGTGTCTGCTGCACCTCTCACCAGTGAGAGCCCCTCAGGGTCACTTCTCCCTGAAACCACCAGCATCAGCTGAATTTGGAGTCACAGGGAAGCAGTTCCTTCCCTTGCTGAGTCATGGACGTGGCTTTTTTCTGTGGGGATTCTCATTATGGACGATGCTCATCATCATGTTTTACATAAATTCCTACACATGTGCAGTTAGAAATCACCTGTCACCGTGGGACAGCTCCTGCCTCTTTGCTACTGCTGCAGGTGCCTCCCAGCCTTGAATCTGGGCTGTGGGACTCGTGCTGGGCTTTGCCCTGTGGCTGTTCTTGAGGAGGACACCCAGCACTGCTCCCACTGAGCCAGGTGTGGTAAAAACATGGGACTCACACCTACAGGGAAGGTTTTACAGGTGCAGTGCTCTGTTCGTGCCCCCTGTGCTGCCCTGGGGAGATGCTGGGGCTGGGGGCCTGGGCTGACCCTGCTGCTCTCCTGCCTTGCCTGCCTTGTGTACATTTGCAGCTAATCAAACAGAATGTGCAAGAGTTGGATTAATAAATAGCTTGTCATTTTTGGAAGGGTGCATAGTTGGTTTTTTTTATGGCCTCTCAAATATCTTTGTATAGAAACAACACATTTAAAATTACTGTTAGAACAACAACAACAACAAAACCATCCTGATTTTAATAAAGCAGGTTTTATTTTTCAATTCAGTTTGTTAGTTCTTGGAATTTTAACTTCAATTGCTAGATAGATTACTGTTATTTTTAAAGACAACCAACTTCTTTTTAGACTTGCTTGTGCAGTGTCACTTTTTTTTTGGTGGAATCCCCTATGCCAGGATAATAGAGAACTGCCCATTTCTAAAATACATTATGTGAATGTTGTGGCAAAGGAATTACAGTGTCAATGTTTTTATTACCAGAAACAGTATTTGCAACTTCGGTGGTGGGTGGGGATGGATATGTAAATGCTTTGTAATGCATAAATTGATGAAAAATGGATTAAAATCAGGGTAGTCCCTCCCCATTTTGTGTCCCTGGTGTAAAGTAAAGAACAGAATAAAGCTTGTGTCCCACGTCCTCCTCCAAAGACAGGGACTGGCCTGTTCCTCTTCTTGCTCTTAAATACAATCCAGCTAATGCTGTCAAACTGTGAATTCTGTGTGTCCCTGAAGTCTCAAATTTTCTAACAGAGATTGATATATACCCCAGGCTATTAAAAAAAACCCAATCAACAGGCACGTTTCTTGACTTTAATACTTTTTAAATTACAGCAAGAGCAGTTAATCCGTAACCGTCTGCTCCTTAAAGGAAAGAGGGTTTATGGAATTTGCAGTGTAACTTTCTGACTTGAAAATAGCATTACTGTAATCTAAAGTCAGAGAGGATTGAGCTGTGGGATTTGTACCTCAGTGCCCGCTGGGGGGAATTGGTTCAGTTTGATTTGGGGAAATCTTGGAGCAATTCCTGATTTCTGCACGTGCTCGGGGCACACAGTGTACATCACGCTGCCTCTTTTGTCATTATTTACCAAGCTCTCGTGAACCGAGCACACTTGGGTGTCTTAAATTCAGATGGAATGTCACAGTTTGGTGGTTCTGCTAAAACAGTTTCAGAAGCTGTGAAATAGACTCAAGATAAAACCACGTCTGATGGGGATGTGCTGGAGGAGCCACTCAAGTCAGTGGGAGGTTGCACCAGGCAAGTCTGTCAGAGCTAAAACAGTACAGGAAAAAACCCTTTAAAATACTACTACTAGTAGTAGTAGTAAAACTATGTATATAATGCAAAATATCTGGGTCATAGGAGGAGTGTTGGCAGTTTTTTTACAAATCTGGTGTGGCACTTAGTTCAAAGCTAACATGTGCTTGTAACCAGGCTCCAAGTCCCTGGAGCTGCTGGGCTGGGGAGCTGTGAAATCCAGCCCAGGGTACAGCACCCTGGCAGTCCTGCTCGAGAGCTGCCTGCTCTCTGCTCCTGCTCTCTTTGCACTCCCATTTTTTCCTGCAATCTACAAAAGTACAAAATTGAAGGAGGAGTCATCCTGCTTTTCCGTGCTGTTCCTACGGGAGCAGCAGGTGCAGCCCAGAGTGTGAGACAATTGGGTTCTTCAGCTGTACTTTACTAAAGAATATTTGCCTTTCTCCAGTCCTATACTGTTATGTGACAAGATGTTAATTAGCTCATTGTTTCAGCCTAATTTTGTGACAGTGCTATAATTATATCCCTCAATTGTGCCGTGGAGTAATTGCTGTATCTCTTCCAAATCTTCTATTGAGATACGTTATTAGTAAACTTTGAGTTTGGCAGAGGTGTTTTGAAAATACTGTAAGGAGTCAGTAATTTTGTGTTCCTTGATTTAAAAGACAGACATTTGGCAATTTCAAGCTTTGAGACTGCCCTGTCAGTGTAAACAGAATATTGATTTTATTCCATTTCCTATCTCATTAGAGTCATTGTCATGTGGATGAATTCACGTTGTGTAATTATCTGTTCTTGCTGACAGTTCTCATGTCATTGAGACTGGTGTTTTCAGCTTGCACTTTCTCTAAGCATAAAAATAGCATTCTTCCTGCCATCTTCTCCTTTAGTCTTGGGCTTTTTGCCTGCCCAGCTTTCTGCATCTTTCTTTGAGAGATGTGTGTGAACTGTGATAGGGAAGACGGGGATGTCCAGCAAACCCAGGTACAGAACAGTGAAAACACTGCTCCTCTTTGGGAGCGATTCTCAGTGCAGGGAGATATCTTATTTTTGTGTCAAAGACTGTAATGAGGAGGAAAAATGCATCATTAATCTGTCTGTACATTTCTTTATAGCAATGAGGGGAAGTAACAGGAGTCTCTTCTGTGTCAGATTCACTTTCTTGGACATTTCCAGATAACCTTTCCATTGATTTTTGAGGCTGTTTCTTAATCATTTTCATTGACCCAGCTGAGGAGACAACTAACCCTCCTAAGGAATGACTTCTCAGTGTTATTTCTCTCTTCTGTCTCTTCTGAGAATCACTTTTTAATTTGTTTTCAATCCTTTTATCCTGATATTCAATGAAGGGTTCTGCTTTGGCCAAACCAACGTTGCAATATTCCCAAGACAAGCAGCAAATGGTTCCAAATTTCAAAAGGTGAACTTTAAAACCCAGCTGTGGATCACAAGAGTCTTTAGTACTGACTGCTCTGCTGGGTGGGGTCTAGAAACCGTCAATCCCTAAATCAGTTCTAATGAAATGAAAAAGTTCAATCCTTTTCCTGTCCTGTCCCTGTGGTTCTCTCTCTGGATTTGTTGCAGTCCTTCCCATCTTATCAGGGGCAGCCCAAAGGAGACATGACACGTATCAGTTGGGTTTTGCAGACAGTGTATTTTCTAGCATGTGAAGCTTTCTGAGGCCTCTTTAGTGACTGAACATCACAAGAGAATTCCAAAGTGACTGGAAAATAGTTCATGCAAATAAAAAAGGATAATTCTATGCTAACATCTTCCTTTACTTAGTGGAGATATTGAAGATAAACCTCTGGTCTGATGTCAGGCTTTATTTCTGCTCTAAGGCTATTTTTAAACTGACATTTCTGGCTGTTTTCAGGTTGACAACAAGCTATGACAAAACACTTTTTCTTCAGGTAACTCTTCATACAAAATACACATCTTGTATTTCTTCATGTTCTGAAGATTTACCTTTGAGGCATCAGCTCCTCAGTGTAATATTTTTTTCTCTTTGTGGCTGGCAGCCTGGAGAAGGAAGGGTGGAATTCAGTCTCAGTGCAGTCACAAGTGTGTCACTGGCCTCAGCAGGAGCAGGATTTCCCTCCGAGTGGATGATTGTCCAAATCCTAACAGAAAACTTATTACAAACCTGGGAATGAAACATAGTTTGGGGAGTCTTAGCAGGAATATTTCTCCTGTCAGTACATGTGAGCACAAAAGCTGGTTTCCATTTGCTTTCATTTTGGGTGCTGCCTTCATGCTCTCTTTCACTTCTTGTTTTAGGGGTAATGACAGTGAAATATCTTGTTTGGAAATGGTGGCCTTTAACTTGCATTGGCTTTAGTGTATAAAATGCATCAATTTGCTGCTCTAACTCTTCTTGGTGTTTGGAAAAATCGATGCTTGGTATGGATTGGTTACCAAGCTGATGAACAGGAGAAAACCCTGCTTAGAGCTGTTCCACAGCTTTGTGATAGAGCCCTCCTTGCTGGCCTTGGCAGCACCCTGTCCTGGGGGTCTCACAGGGGAACAATGTTCCTAAAAAAATACTACAGGCCATTTTGTGCAGTGCAGGAGTGATGGTGGGAGGATGCACATCCAGGACAAGTTGCAGTGCAGCCTGGCTGAAGGCTGGGAGGTGTGTTGGGGCTTCCAGAAGTGCTCTGATGTGCTAGTGTTGCTGCTCGGGGCTGCAGGGATGCCTGGTGGGTCCCAGCAGCACATTCTCTGCTTTCAGATCTCTTGGTGTGATCACTCATGGCTGAGAATCACAGCACAAGTGCAAGAACCCAACTGGTTTGCCTGGACACTTGTTACAGAGCAAGTTTTCAAGACCTAAGAATTCAACATCCCAAGCCCTGAGGAGTAGCGACTGCTGGGGCAGGATGGCCCCAAACTTCAGAGTTTTAGGCAGTTGAAGCAAATGAGTACCTGTGTTTACCACACAGACTAAGTTGTTAACTTGGTTAACTTGTGCTTGCGAGTAATTATGTAGTTGTTTGTCTCTTGCTAACAGGGATTAAACATGTGGCCTGCTTTCAAGTGTCCTGGCAAAGAACCCAGGGTGCCTGTTGTAATCTCATTAGCTCTCTTAGGTGTGTTTTCCTTCCCCTGGAGTTGGTTGTTCTGATCACCGTGTCCCTAGAAGAAGGCTGTAGCTCTTTCTCATCTGTTGGTTTGCTGACAGCATTGCTTCCCAGGGTGTCATTCTGGAGGCTGTGACCTGCCCTGGAGGGGGGTGGGAAATGGAAGGGAATGGAGGAAGGTGATGAATGGAATGGGAATGGAGGAGGGTGATGAGTGGAATGGGAATGGAGGAAGGTGATGAACGGAAAGGGAATGGAGGAAGGTGATGAACGGAATGGGAATGGAGGAAGGTGATGAAGCAGCATCTTTGGACAGACGGGGATGGGAACAGTGATCCCCTTAGCGCAGGTGGAGGATGCTGTTGGGGTTGCAGAGCTGGCAGAATCCCCTCGGTTGTGTCCCAGGCAGTGTCCCGAGGGTCCCTCTGCTCCGTCCTCTGGGCCGGGACCGCCAGGCGGGGACAGGAGCCGTAGTTCATCACACCGGATCTGTGTTTGAGGCTTCTGTGGCAGAGCGGGGCATCCGAGTCCTGGCACGAAGGGAAACCCATCCAGCCCAGCTCGGCATCCGAGGGGAGGTCTGGCCTCATTCCCGGGTGGGTCTGCGGCGGCCGGGGCCGGGCGGTGCCGGGGGCAGGGCGCTGGTGTCCCCGGGGCCTCTCGGGTCCGTCCTCAGGCCGGGCGGGCGGGCGGGGCGGTGCCGGTACCGCCGGGCCGCACCCGGGGAGCCGCGCCGGGCCCGGGCCGCTCGGAGGGCCGGGGGGCGCTGCAGTTCCCGGTGCCGCTCCCGGTGCCGCTCCGGGCCGGGCCCTCACTCCGGTACCGCCGGGCCGGGGATCCGCGGTGGGCGGTCAGGCGGCGCCGGGCCCGGGCCGCTCGGAGGGCTGCCGTTCCCAGTGCCGCTCCCGGTGCCGTTCCCGGTGCCATTCCCGGTGCCACTGCGGTACCGCCGGGCCAGGGATCCGCGCCGGGCGGTCAGGCGGCGCCGGGCCCGGGCCGCTCGGAGGGCCGGCGGGCGCTCCCGGTGCCGCTCCCGGTGCCATTCCCGGTGCTGCTCTGGGCCGGGCCCTCACCCCGGTACCGCCGGGCCCACAGGCGCGTTCCCCCCGTCGGGCGCTCTCAGGGCGGCGCGGCCCGGCCCGGCCCGGCGTCTGACAGGCGCGACCTTTTCATAAGACGGCCCCCGCCATTGGCTCCCTGCCCGGAGTGTCGCTGTAAGGCTGTCCGCGATTGGCCCGCGGCGGGGACGCGGCCCCGGCGGCCGCAGCCGTGAGTGAGCGAGTGCCCTGCGCGGGGCGGCGGCTCGCGGGGCGCCCGCGCCGCCCGCCCGTAACGTGTCTCTTCTCTCCACAGGTTGGTACTAAAGAAGTGCCTTTCCTGACGTCGCTGCTGCTTGGGGGACCCGCTTCTAGAGCAGCCGCTGCTTTTTGCCTTGCTTGCTGCCAGCTCAGACTGCGACGACAGCGCTCCGCCGCTGCCCAGCCCCGCGCCCGCCGCCGGGAGGAGGGTCCGGCCGCTCCCCCGCCGCCGCCGCCGCCGCACTGTGCACTAGAGTGTGCCCCGAAGGTCAGAGCGCTCTGCTGCCCCGAAACACCACCAGAGGAGGAGAAAAAAACAAAACAAACCAACCAACCAACCAAACAAAAAAAAAATTACAAACCCCTGAGCCCAAACCCAGTGTCGGTCGTTGCTCTAAACTGCTGCATCTGTCTATGCCAAACTAATCGATCCCGATTGCACCGCAGAGCCCGCTGCTGCTGCTGCCTGGAGGCACCTGCCAGCCACCGTCCCCGGGAGCCGCTGGGGAGCCGGAGCCCGCCGCCCTGCCGTGCTGTTCCCGGTCCCGGCCCCGTTACAGTTGCCATGCTTGCGGCCGCCGCACTCAGGACGGGATGCTGAGCGCTCGGGGATAGTCCCGGCTATAGTCCCGCACCCGGCTGGCCCTCCCCGAGCCCCGCTCTCAACAACTCTGGTGACACAGCTCTTCTCCAGATACCGCAGCACACCCAGTTTTTACACCGTACTTATTTTAAAATAGGGAGCGGGGGGGGATTGAGAGGAGAAAAAAAAAAAAAAAAAAAAAAAAAAAAAGAAGTGTTCTGGAGGTGGCACTTTTATTGTTTCCAGTTTATCAGTTCAGCTACTGGTTTGCCCGTTTTTATTGGAAATTTTAACTACCTGTAAAAGCTAAAGATGGCTGTTAGCGTCACACCGATCCGGGACACAAAATGGCTCACGCTGGAAGTGTGTAGGGAGTTCCAAAGGGGGACTTGCTCACGACCAGACACGGAATGTAAATTTGCACACCCGTCGAAAAGCTGCCAAGTCGAAAACGGACGCGTAATCGCCTGCTTTGACTCATTGAAAGTGAGTAAATATTACGTTATTTTCAAGGATATGTGGTTATATGAAAGAAGCGGTTGTAGCCAGAGAAATCCTGCAGCCAAACAGGAGCAAGTGCTGGCTGCCAGCAGTGGGGTGTTTTGCTGCTTTTATTTTATTGATGCTTGTCGATTTGCGTTGCTGCTTTCCTCAGGGGAAGGGGAGAGATATAGGGAATGAAGGGAAAATACGTCTGGCAGGGCTCAAATCCTCCAGCATGGCTACAGGGGCTCATTCTTCACCTCCAAATTATTCCTTGCCTCTAGCTGGAATAAAGGGCACTTCACGTAGAAACAGCAAAGTCACTGTGAGGATTCTTTGTTTTTAATAGCACAAACCACGTAAGCAATATGAGGGTTTGTTTCCATCTCGTAACTACCAGCAGGTTGTTGGTGTCTCTGGACAGCTGATGGTGAACCTTAGAAGAGTGTTTTCCTCCCTGCCTTACTCAGGTGTCTGTGAGCACCCTGCTTGCTCCCCGTGCTTGGCACTGCTGTGGTTATCCCAGCTTTTTCCCAAGTGCACTTGCTTGAGGGAAGGACAGCTCTTGGCAGAAGGCAAGGTGCCTCTGGACGTGCAAGCATGGCAGGAGCAGAGAGGATTTTCAGGTTGTTGTTTCACTGTAGCTGTCGTGTCAGTGATAGGTGTTAAATGTGCAGGTCCCTGCTCCTTCCCTTGGTTTTTTCATGATTTAAATAACCTAACATGTAAAATACTCATACCGCAAACAGCACAGAACTAATCCAGTGGAGTCACGAAAAAAAAAAAACAACCCAAAACTTGGGAAGCAGAAATATTTGTCTGTCAGTTTTTTCTGGAGTGTGATTTCTCTCCTCCTGGGCCCTGATCCTGGGCAGTGGCGCTGGAGCTGGCACAGCCGTGCTGGGAGGGAGCTGGAGCTGGAGCAGGAGCAGGAGCAGCTCCTGCAGGTTGCAGCCCAGCCAGGCCCCAGCATGGGGTGAGTGGGGCAAGAAGTGCCTTACAGCGGGTCTGTAAATCCACAGTGTCCTGAGCTTCAAACTGTGTCTTGTCTGTGCTCAGGGGTGAAGCTTTCCCCTGCTCTGAGGCCTGAAATGCCCACTCCATCACCCCCAGCCACGGCTTGACTTGCAGATACCAAAAGGATTTGTTTCCGTGTTGCTCAGTTTATTTTTAAATACAGCAATTACCATGCACGTGAGGGTATTAATTTCAAAACGTGGAAATAAGATGTTTTTATGCATTAACCATGTGCTGGGGGTAGGAGCAGGGCCAGGGCTGCCAGTGCCAGCGGGGAGTCCCAGCCCTGCGGTGTCATCACCAGGACGCAGTGCCAGTGGCCGTGGGTGGCTGCACAGTGTCACAGGCCAGCACAGGCCTGGCCCCCGGTCTCTGTCGTGTCCCCGAGGGGCTGTGACAGCCACCCTGGGATTGCTGGTGCAGCAGCACCCGCAGTGTCCCCGGGTTGGTTTCCCAGCAACGTGTGTCTGGCCACAGCAGCCTGACCCCCCTGGCCCCGCGCTCCTCAGTGTGAGGATGTGGCTGAGAGGCTGGAAACCAGCCATGGACTGAGCTGGACGTGATGTCAGTGGGCTCTGGAAGTGCCTTAAAATCTCCCTGCTGGATGGGGATGCTGGTGGTGCTGGAGCTGGGCGGCAGCCTGGGCTGCTGTCTGTGTAAGAGGGGATGGACCGGGGCCTGGCCTGGTTTCCCCAGCCCTGGCAGCGTGACTGGCTCTTCTGCTGCCATCAGCAGGGCTCTTCGCTTCCTTTTTTAATGCAGGAGCTGAGGCTGACCTTTGCCAAGCACTGCAAGGTCCGTGGGTGAGCGCCGTGGGTAACGTTCCAGCCTCGCTGCGGCTCCTCGGAGGAGAGGAGTGTGCTGCTGCCCTGTGGAGCCAGCGCAGGGGCCGGCCTGGGAGCTGGGAAAGAATCTGCTGTTTAAAAATACACTGCTGACCAGAGCTGTTTACTTGTGCTCACGCTGAAAGGTTTGCCAGTGTGCTGGAGAGGCTCTGGGGATGGGGCCGTGCCCTGGCTGCAGCCCGGGGCAGGATCTGCTGTGTCCCAGTGCCTGTGGCTGCCACAGCCTCCCCAGCCCCTGGGCAGGGTGAGTTGGTTCAGTGGCTGTACATCTGTGAGAATACCGTGGGTTAACAGGAAATGGAGTATGGCCCTTTGGGGAGTTCCCAGTCCAATCCCCATTGCTGAAGCCGTTGCTCAGTTTTGGTTTTGTTTCAGCTCTGTGTGTGCTGAGCTCAACCAGCACTAGTCATTGAGTTACCTTGTCTGCAATATCACAAACTTTGGGTGTTCTGCAAAAGCAATTTAGGGAAAATGCTGCACCAGCTCTGTCTGGACCTTATAAGGTCAGTCAATACTTTAGTACAGATTAAAAAAGATTTTTGGTTAGGACATTCAAAAGTAATTTTTAATTTTTCAGTAATTCAATATGGATGTAATGTCCTTGTTCTTTACTAAAATAGCAGCGCGCTGAAAAATTGACCTTAATGTTAAAATATTTGATTTCTTATTAATGTATATAATATTAGCATTAATTAGACAGCTATTCTCGCATTATCTCTGGTACATAAGACAGATACTTAGTCATTGGATTTTTCTCTACAAACTCCTGCATCTTGGCAGGAGTTGAGATGAGGTGACCTCTAAGGTGCCTTGCAGCCCAGCCCGCTGTGTGATGCTGTGATGTGTCACTCAGGAGCTGCTGTGGAGTGCCCGAGGAGCGGCTGCTGTGTGGGGCTGACGTCAGGCAGGTGTGAGTGCTGCAGAGCTGCAGCCCCCGGGCAGCGCTTCTCCCAGCTGAGATGGCCCGTGTGCTGGGCTATATTTAGAACACAAACAGGCAGAGCAGCTCCTCGGAGGGGACCCTGTGCAGTGGCAGTGCCCTTCGCCTCTGGCCCTGGCCCAGGTGTCCTCTGCGGGGACAGGACAGAGAGCGCAGAGTGCGCAGCCATGGCTGAACACCATGAGCACCCTGCCCTGCCCTGCCCTGCCAGGAGAAGGCAAAAATACATGCCAGAAGTGAAACTTGCAGCTTGGGTAAAACACTTTTTTTTTTTTTTTTTTTTTTTTTTTTTTTTTTTTTTTTTTTTAAATATTATTATTTTCCCTTCCTGTGAAATGCAGGCACAAACTGTGTGTAGGGCCGGAGCAAGGCAAGCAGTGCTGCCTCCCGAGGTTGTCTCTGTACTGAGTGGGAGCAGTGGCTCTGAACACCATCTCTGCTTGGGAAACACGTCCTGTGGCTGCACCTGGCAGCTTCTCCTTACCTTGAGCACAGCGAGCAGCCCTGGCCCGTGTTAACCCGGGAGCAAAAGGCACCAGCCCGTGGCTGTGACCTCTGAGGTGCTGCAGGAGGTCAGGGCTGGGACAGCCCCGGTGAGATGTTATCGTCCCGCCGCCTAATTAGTGCTAATGAAACCTGCGAGGCCGGCCTAGGGGAGCACAGGAATCGAGATGAACGTGTGTGGGATAATCCGGCCCTTTAGATATTAGGAGGATAATTTTAAACCGAGAATGATTATGTAGTGTATTCAAATTATGCGCTGGAGCGGCTGAGTCAGCTCCAGCTCTGGCTCTGCCTTGTTTAAATGCCGTAGGATTTTTTCCTAAATTTGGATGCCTAAAAGCCTGTTAGACTGTCTACAGCAAAAATAAGCTCGAGTTCCTAAATCAGGAAACCTGTTTGCAACAGAAATTTGATTTTTACCATCATTTTGAAACATTTTTCTTCTTTCTTTTTTTTTTTTTTTTCTTGGAAAAAATAAGCCTAAGTAGAACTCGTTTTTGAAATTACGTTGGCTTCGTCAGATGTTCCGATAGATGAGTCACCCGCGTTTCCTGAAAGCTGAGATAAAGATGTCTGAACAATGGGGAGATGGATGTCAAAGGCAAATCTTGTGGGAGCTACAGATGCGCGGGGGACAGCTCTGGGCTGGGGGCAGTGTCACACAGCTCTGGGGAGGGACAGTGTCACACAGCCCTGCGATGGGGACAGTGTCAGTGTCACACAGCTCACACAGCCCTGCACTGGGGACAGTCCCACAGCTCTGGGGAGGGACAGTGTCACACAGCCCTGTGCTGGGGATGTTGTCACACAGCTCTGGGAAGGGACAGTGTCACAGCCCTGCTCTGAGGACAGTGTCAGTGTCACACAGCTCACACAGCCCTGCCCTGGGACAGTGTCACACAGCCTGTGCAGGGGACAGTGTCACACAGCCTGTGTAGGGGACGGTGTCACACAGCCTGTGCAGGGGACAGTGTCACAGAGCTCACACAGCCCTGCTCTGGGGACAGTGTCACACAGCCTGTGCTGGGGACAGTGTCACACAGCCCTGCTCTGGGGACAGTGTCACACAGCCTGTGCTGGGGACAGTGTCACACAGCCCTGCCCTGGGACAGTGTCACACAGCCTGTGCAGGGGACAGTGTCACACAGCCTGTGTAGGGGACGGTGTCACACAGCCTGTGCAGGGGACAGTGTCACAGAGCTCACACAGCCCTGCTCTGGGGACAGTGTCACACAGCCTGTGCTGGGGACAGTGTCACACAGCCCTGCTCTGGGGACAGTGTCACACAGCCTGTGCTGGGGACAGTGTCACACAGCCTGTGCTGGGGATGGTGTCACACAGTCTGTGCAGGGGACAGTGTCACACAGCCTGTGCTGGGGACGGTGTCACACAGCCTGTGCTGAGGACAGTGTCACACAGCCCTGTGCTGGGGATGGTGTCACACAGTCTGTGCAGGGGACAGTGTCACACAGCCAGTGCTGGGGACGGTGTCACACAGTCTGTGCAGGGGACAGTGTCACACAGCCAGTGCTGGGGACGGTGTCACACAGTCTGTGCAGGGGACAGTGTCACACAGCCAGTGCTGGGGACGGTGTCACACAGCCTGTGCTGAGGACAGTGTCACACAGCCTGTGCAGGGGACAGTGTCACATAGCCAGTGCTGGGGACGGTGTCACACAGCCTGTGCTGGGGACGGTGTCACACAGCCTGTGCAGGGGACAGTGTCACACAGTCTGTGCAGGGGACGGTGTCACACAGCCCCGTGCTGGGGACAGTGTCACACAGCCCTGTGCTGGGGATGGTGTCACACAGTCTGTGCAGGGGACAGTGTCACACAGCCTGTGCTGGGGATGGTGTCACACAGCCTGTGCTGGGGACGGTGTCACACAGCCCCGTGCTGGGGACAGTGTCACACAGCCCTGTGCTGGGGATGGTGTCACACAGTCTGTGCAGGGGACAGTGTCACACAGCCCTGTGCTGGGGATGGTGTCACACAGTCTGTGCAGGGGACAGTGTCACACAGCCAGTGCTGGGGACGGTGTCACACAGTCTGTGCAGGGGACAATGTCACACAGCTCACACAGCCCTGCTCTGGGGACAGTGTCACACAGCCCTGCTCTGGGGACAGTGTCACACAGCTCACACAGCCCTGCTCTGGGGACAGTGTCACACAGCCCTGCTCTGGGGACAGTGTCACACAGCTCACACAGCCCTGCACTGGGGACAGTGTCACACAGCCTGTGCAGGGGACAATGTCACACAGCTCCCAAGTCAGCTTCTGGTCTCTTAAGTTATGCTCCCACTAAGGCAGCTCCTTTATGTTCAAGCTGGGTGTCCCAATGAAGTGTAAAAGCTTTTTCTGGTCTTTCTTCAACAGCTGGAAAGTCTTAAACTTCCACATTTTTCTGCTTTTTTTTTAAAATTCTAAGAAAAAGCTGGAAACCAGAAGTGTAAGTCACTCCAGTGATGATGTCTGAGGTTGGAGCTCTGGTGCCTTGTGTCTGAGACCCACCAGCACTTGGTATGATAATGTTTTATCTTCTGATGTAGAAGTGTTTGGGTTTTTTTTAATAGAACACCTGCACTCTGTAAAACTGACTGCTACTTTTTAACCAAGAGGGCTTAAAAATATATAAGTGTAGCATTATTGTTATTATTATTATTATTATTATTATTATTATTATGGCTGAAATTGGTGAGCATCTTATTTTTTCTGCCTCAGAGATGTAATCGTTAGTTGTTCAAGTCTCTCTACTTTGTTACCACTTAAAAATACTGATTTTTTTGACTTCTTGTTCCCCCTTTGTGTGACACTTACCTAAGGGTGTAGAGTAAGAATCTTATTTCATTTAATACAAATAAAAGAAAACCCTGTAAGCCTGTTGCACCGATCATGTTGAGAATAGCAGATCATGGATCTGATTCTTCTTTAATGAAGGAGAAAGAAGAAACCCAGAACACCTGGGCAGGTGTTTCTTGGGCAGTTTTACCTGTGTGGTGTCTGACATCCCTGGACTGAGGGGCAGTGACAGGACTCGGGTGCAGAGATGAGCTGAGGCTCAGGCCTGGGAGGCAGATGAACACATGGCTGCTGCTTCCAGGGAAGCTCGTAAAGCAGTAACCCTTGGCAAAAAACGAAAACATAAACAATGTTCAAATTCCTAAGGTCTGATTTGCCATTTTTCTCCTCTCCAGCCTGTGCGTCTGCCAGCAGGCTGAGCTCCAGAAGAGGAAGCAAAGGGAAAAGTGGCAAACACGTCGGGAAAATGGGGCAATTGTTGGGCGGAGTGGCAAATAGTCCATTAGCAAACCAAACAATTGAAAGCGCGTGTGTTCCTCTGTGGGAAGATAGATGGTGTTTTGAAATCTTATCAGGCCTTTGGACACAGGAGTTACAGCTAACTACAGCCTTCACAGCTCACTTTACAGCTCCAGCTCTGCCTCGGCAGAAAGAAATTAAGCAGGAATTAAAACATTGCAGTGCAGCATTTGCGCTATCGTTTTTTAAAGGCTGTGCAGAACAGAAACCAGCGTGGGCTTCTCTTACAGTCAGAGCTCTGCTGGGCAGAGTCAGAAGCAGTCAAATTCTGAACTGGTTTGCAGGGAACACGTAAAGAGGTATAAAATATGAAAACTTAAATCAAGAACATTCAGACATTTGTCCCAAGTCTTAACTGAGCGATCAGGAGCAGCCTGTGAGGCCTGTCTCCTTCCCAGGATGACCCCAAGTGTCTGTTTTTCCAAATACAGATGCCTTGTTGCCAAGGCTCACTGAAATTTGTTGGAAGCAACAAATTACATTCAAGACCGCATGATCACATCTGTTTTTTGACTCTGGAGAAACGCTGGTGTTTCTTTGTTGGGACTGCAGAGCCTTGTCAGCCCAGCTGGGTGTTATTTAGGAACTCCTGCCCCGGGTGCTGCTTTAGGAGTCTGCGCTTCCCACCAGGAGCTGCTCCCGTGTGCAGAGCCTGAGAACAGCCTCTTGTCCAGGTGAGCAGCCAGAGCCAGGTCACAGCCTTCCCTCCAGAGTGCTCAGGCTCAGAGACCCCTCAGGGGAGACCCAGCAGGGTTTGGGGTTTGTCAGTGTGGGCACCTCGCTGCTGTGTCGGGCTGCGCTGCCCCTGTCACCTCACCACGAGCACTCCTCCAGCAGGGCTGCACAGCCCCACTCAAACCAGCCCAAGAGCTGCCTTTACCCTCATCCAGAGCTCTGTCTTGTCCCCCATTTCACGGTGCTGCTAAGAGAGGAGGATTACTGCTCTTGGAATGGGATTTCAGTTGACGCTGAGTTGTCAGGTCCTGAAACACGGGCTTATGCGAGTAGGAAAACCTTGAGGCTCGTGGTTGAATTTATTGAAATACTTATGGCTTATCCTCTTCATTAGGAAACATCTCAGGATTTAACTGTTGTAGAACACACACTGAGGTGGTTGGAAGCAACTGCAGTGTTTGATCAAATAAAGGAAAATACGTCTGATGAAGTGGATTTTTTAAAGAAGAAGAAATCCAGTGTAGTGCTGCTGGAGGGTTTCACCTTCACCCTGGCACTAGCAAGCTGCTTCCTCAGATTGCCTTATGGTTATACTTCACTCCTGGATAAACTTCTCAGCTCTCAGCCCTGGAGATGCCAGGAAGTTCTCTGTCTTCCAGAGAGGGGATGGTGGGCTCTGATGGGGGAATGCTGATGTTTCCCCAGTTCACTGACAGGAGCAGCAGTGCCGGAGCAGGAGGGGGGAAGAGGCCAGCTGGGGGAGCAGCTTTGGATCCAGCCTCGTCTCAGAGCACTTCAAGTCCCGTCAAGTTCCTGGAAAGACTCTCTTCAGCTCCAGATTTCTCTGGACTATTCCTAACTTGGCAAAATAGTACAGAGAGTTAGCAGAGAGAGAGAGAGAGAGAGAGTCCTGTTTGAAAAGAAGAGCAGTTCTGGGAAGAAGCAAAGCTGGTTACTTTTTGTTGGTGTGATTTCACTGAATTTGCATGGGTTAATTCCAGGCTTACACAGAGACATAAATGGTTGTTCTGGTCGATTGAGATTTAAATTTGAAAGAGAGGAATTGCAAAGTATGGGAATTGTCCCTTATGTGAGTGCACACTGCCCACCCTGCTGTGCCCAAGGACCAGGAGGCAGCCGACATGGAGAGGGAGCTGTGAGGATGTGGAAGGTGGGTGGCTCTCCCTCTGTTGGGGGGGTCATACCTCTGGAACCAGGAGGAGCAAACATTCCATTGAATCTGGGATGGAATGAGGCAGTTTGTGGTTGGGGCAGGTCATGGGCAGGAGTCAGCTCAGGCCTGAGGGGTCTGTGGTGTCCCTGGGGACAGTGTCACTTCTGTGTGGACATGCTGGAAAACCCTGCAGTCCAGGAGCAGCCAGCAAAGCTGGGGTAGCTGCAGGTGTAGTAGAAAACTATGACTTTGGAGGAGTAAAACTCCTCTTTTTCTGCCCTTTCTTTATGCTGGTGGGATTCAGTCTGAAAACCTGTACAGGTTCGGTGCTGGTATTCAATCCTGGGTGAAGAGGATGTTGTGTTTTTTTAATTTGAGAGCATCCTTCCAGCCTTGTCTGGCTCAGGGAGAGGTTCTCACTCCCCCAGGAGCCTGGCAGGTTTTTAGGTGTGCAGTAACCACCACAGCACTGTCGAGAACAGCAATTTCTCTTGTTCTGTTATATAGGAACAAGAGTGTGCACATTTAACTGAAGTCTTTTGAAGAGAATAGGCAGAATGAAATGTTTTCTGGGTCCTTGGGGCTCGCTGTAACCTGACAGTGTTGAGGCAGATCCTGAGTGGAGAAGAAGAGTACACTTGGTTGTGCTCTGTGCAGAATTTGGCATCAGCAGCAGCTGGGAGCACATTGTGCCACCAGAGCCAGGGCGAGCTGCAGCTGGACAGGCTGCTGGTTCTACTGTCCCTTCCCATTTTTTACAGTGCAGTCAGTGTTTGGAGCCAGCTGTAGATGGGAAACTGTGCCTGGAGTTGAGCTTTCTGGTGGTAGGGTGTGTTGAGAAAATCATCTGCATTGACATACCGTTCCTTGTCTGGTGCCCTGGTAAAATCCTCCTGCAGTGAGCTGAGTCAGGAGCAGCCTGGATGTCTGCAGTGACTGTAACCAAATAAAAATACAGGTGAGCTGGGAAAGCCCCTGAGTGGGCAAACTGAAGGGTAAAAGAGTTCATGCTCACTAAACACTCCTTAGAGGAAACAGAAGAGTCAGTTCTTTGTATCTACTACTACGTTATTTACTCCTGTTGTTGGTTGAACAGTGGCTGCACCTCGTGTCTGGAGCAGAGTGAGGAGCTTCCCTTGCACAAAGCATGCAAGGGATGGAGGGATGGATGGATGGATGGATGGAAGGATGGATGGATGGATAGAGGGATGGATGGATGGATGGATGGATGGATGGATGGATGGATGGATGGAAGGATGGATGGATGAAGGAATGAAGGGATGGATGGATGGATATATATGACAGCTTTTATTCCAAGTAAAATACCTTAAAACGCAAAGTTTTTGTTGGTAGTGGAGCACAAGGAATTGTTTCACAGAAAAAACCTGAATTTGTGATTTAAATATGGAGAGGTGTGGTGGGGTTGGTCAGTGCAGGGAACACCTCTCCAGGCTGGGCATTTGTTGCAGTGAAGTGATGGTTTGTGGAGCTGCAGCTGGAAGAACAGACAGATGTGCAACACACTGAGCTCACTGCAGCCAGGCCCAGGGGTTGGGTGTTTTCTGTGGCTGCACTCAACAGGAGCAAACGGGTTTTTTATGACAGCGATAAAGGTGATTAAGTTTTTAAGTGGAAGAGAAGACAAGGCAGAAAAGAGAAAGGAATTAAAGGGAGGGACAGAAGAGGGACAAAAGGCTGGAGGGGTCAGGTGCTGTTATACCACGCAGCAGATAACACAGGAGAGAGTCTGAACTGTGTGAGCAGATGGGAGGGGAAGGGGAAACAAGAGGAAAGCACAAGACAGGGACATCAGGAGATATTGGGGGATGCAGTGTGCAGACAGGATCCAGGATCCCTTGACAAAAGGTGTTTGTTCCCAGGTCCTGCCAGCTTTTTCCAACAGGTCTTTTGCACCCAGTTCCAAACATGGTTACTGGTGTGCTTAAATATATCTGAAGAGAAAAATTACACTTGCTGATGGATTTTTTTTTTTTTTTTTATTTTTTTTTTTTTACCATGGAGGAAAGCTCACCTGGTTTTGCCTTGCTGGAATCCTTTAGCATTTGCCTTCATTAAGTACAGCACTGAAAATCAGAAGGGAAGGGAGGTCTCCTCTTCACGTTTAGTCCATTGGCTGGAGACACTGCTGATGTTTGTAACAATGTAAAATATTTCTACACAGCATTTGTCACAAGTGTATGGTTTAGATATTTCCGGTGGTTTTAGATACCTGAGAAATTGGACACTGAAAAAGTAGCAAAAGTAGTAACTTCAAGGTTGAAGTTACTTGTTATACTTGTCAATTGTTTTGCTCTGGGCTATGCACATGCTGTAGACTATTTGTATATTCTATAGAATATATGTCTGTATGGATATGACTGCTCCAGGTTTTATTCAGGCTATGTGTTTCGTGTGTTGACTTCAGGTTTGTACGCAAAAAATTGTATGCAATACCTTTTGTGAATTAAGAAGCTACTTTATGCTTAAAAAAATTAAAAATAGTAGTTGCTAAAAATACACCCGTATTTAATATTTAAAATTTGGAAAGCATCGTTGGATTTTATTGTTGTCTGTAGTACAGCCATGGGTCAGTTGTCCAGCACCATCTGTAGTTGTTCCATTCTTTCCTCTCTGTTCTGTTTAAATGACAAATAATTAAATGTTACCGAGTCTGTTTTGACCACCTGACAAATGATTTGGTTCAGCTTCTGCTCCTCAGTGTTGTGTAGAAACTTTCTGAGCCCTGGGAGCTGCAGAGGGCAGGGATTCCCAGAGGCAGTGGTGCCATGGAAGAGCAGGATCAGCTTTTGGGAACAGCACATCTCCAGGTCCCTGCAATGCTGGGGTTCTGAGCTCTTGGGTGTAATGGTGAGCAAAGCTGTCAGCATGAACTCGTTTCTTTGTAGAGATATTGTGGGGTGGAAAGTTCTCATTTTCTGTTTCACTAATTTGCTGTTTTACTACTTTCAGAGTGAGTCAGGTCTTGCATAAAAAATAAAGGTCATGGAAAAGAGAGGAATTCAATATTTGTTTTATTTCCTTTTAATACTTCTGAGTATTAAATAAGTTGTTTCCTCTCAGATCTAAGTGAAATATATTAAAAGAGAGTTTAGGTTTCTGAAGAGCACCTGTAAGGCAGCCCTGCAGCCCAGCCCCAGGCTGATGCTCTCATCTCTGGAGCTTTGATTGTGCCTCACACATGCTGAACTTGGGGAAAAAGTGCTTCTGCAATGAGATCATGATACGCCAGTCCTCCCTCTGAATGTTCCTGTTTGTTTCATCAGCTCAGTTGGCTCCCACACATGGAAAGTTTTTCATTTCCCACCAGCTATGTGGCTGAACACTCGAAGTGAGAGTGTTTGAGTCTTCAGGTCGTGGACATGTGTCTGAGCTCACACACACAGATAGGATCTGCAGGGGTGGCATTTCCTGCAGCTCGGGGTGTGCTCCAGGGGCAGTGACACTGCTGACATGTCCTACAGCAGCATCACACTGCCAGCAGCAGAAACCACAGAATCAGCTTGGAAAACACCTCCAAGATCACTGAGGTCAAGCTGTGCACCCAGCCCAGAGCACTGAGTGCCACATGCAGTCAGTCCTTGGACACCTGCAGGGCTGGGGCTGCACCACCTCCCTGGGCAGCCCCTTCCAATGCCTGGCCACACTTTCTGTAAAGAAATTCTTCCTGAAAAATGCTGCTTCCCACAGAAAATCTCCATCTGTAAAACAAATACTCCTCTTTACTTTTTACCATTGGGTTGGGGGTTTGTATCCTCCTCCTGCTGGGGTGGGCTGGGGGCTGAGCTTCCCCCCAGAGGAGCAGAGCTCTGCTGCTGAGTGCACAGCTCTGCTTTGGGACACGGCAGTTGTCAGTGCCCATGTGAAAATAAACAATCCAAGGGACTTGTGTCCGCAGAGCAGTGTCTGGCATGCTTTGTGATTATTTAACTTTAGAAAAATAACTCCTGCCAGGTGTGCTTCCCGCTGGTCCTCGTGCACTGACCTGTTCACAGCCGAGGCGAGGGCAGGTGGATCTGCCCCTCTGTGTTGCTGCATGCCCTCGTGCCCTGCCAGGCCTTACAGGCACTGACAAACAGCTCCTGCTCTTCACATGTTCTTCCTGCTCCTCTGGTCTCACTGGCATGTATTCCATAAGCTTTTCTGAGCGTTTTTCCTCTCGCTGTGTGACTGACAGAGTTGAGCTTTTCAAGGCTTTTGCGTCAAATATTCACCTTGCAGCCGCATTTGTGAGCAGGCAGAGGCTCTCACCTGGCCCTGTTCTGTGTGAGTGTTTGTTCTAACAGGGAGTTGCATTTTTAGAAGTAAAGCCTCTGCAGGGGCCTTAACAGAGAGAGGCTGGAGAGCTCCTGAGAGCCAGCAATGTTTCCTGGTAGCCGTAATTGTATTTGCACTGCACTGGTGCGGGCAGAGCAGATAGATACTGTCCTTATTTGCACACTGCCTTACAGTGGGTCTTTTGTTCTCTCATTTTGCTGTCATTTTGTTTCATGTGGAAAGTGAGCAAGGCCAAACCTCTGGGGTGGAAGGTAGCAGGGGTGCAGAGTGTGTGATTACAGCAGGGCTGCCTGGTAGAGATGCTTAAATGAGCGCACACATCCATCAGGCAGTTTTGTCTTTGTGAAATATTGATCTGCAATATCAATGTTAAGAGGCCTGGAAAGCACTTAGTGCAGGAAATTATTCCTGAGCTGTATGAGAAAAAAAGCTGTGGCTGATACAGGGCCTGTTGAGCCCTGTCCTGCCTTCCCCTCCCTTAGCAGTGCAGCACAGAGCTGAGCAAGGAATCCAGTGCTGGCATGGGCTGAAACTTCCAGTTCTGGTCAATGCTTCCATGTCCAGTGTTAATGATTATTGGATCATGTTGTGGGTGTGTCAGTGGTGGAGCTGGACACTGTCCCAAGGGCAGGGGGGCTGGACACTGCCCTGCCTGGTTCCTTGTGGGGTTGCCAGGCCCAACTGAAACCCCCCCAAAATGAGAAATTCAGCCAAGAGTGCTCTGTGTGCCCCCTCTGTGCCTGTGCTGTGCTGCCTTCCACAGGACATGGGGCTGCCCTGCCCCAGCTGGGGTGTCCTCTGCTCCTTCTTGCTTTTCCATAGAGTTTTTCCATTAGGGGCTTCAGGGCTGGATTTGGTTTGGGTTTTGTTTAAAGAAACATGAAATGTGTCCCTGAGGCACAGTGGAAGTGGTGCTGCCTGTGAGGTCCCAGTGCTGCTCCAGGGGCCTCCAGCCCTACCCTGGCTCCCGGGGTGGTTCCTGCAAGGGTGTTTATTTGGTTAGGAAGCTTTTACCGTGCACACTTGCAAGGTAAAACAAACCTGGTGTGTCAGCCTTTGTTTACCCACCACACTTTCCCTTTCCTACCCGTGCTTGTTCAATTTGTTCTTTGTTAAAGGCTTTTAACTCTCCCTTTGCCTTCTGATGTTGAATACATGAACATTTTGTGTTACCATTTTTTTTTTACCCTGAAGTCTGAATTACTTAGGTTGATCCTCCCTGTAAGAATTTTTGAACTATAAACTTAAAGTTTCTTTTTTTTCTCTGCTGCTTACCCTTTGTTATTTATATCCTTTTCTTCCCTCATTTGCCTGAGCAGTAACAAACTATTACTCAAGCTTGTCATCAGTTGGCCATGGTTTGGTGGCTTTCTTTATCTAGCTTCTAATTACTTCAAATTTATCTTTTCTCTTGCCTCTCTGGATGATGTAAAATCTTGGGTTTGTGTTTTTCTAGTCCCTTTACTAACACCAGTGCTGTTACCCCTCATCAGTGATGGGGCAGACCATATTTCATCAGTAATGGGCACTTTGGTTGCCATCAGGGAAATCTGATCTTCCTTTCAGCTTTCCTCCCCGCTCCTGAGGCTCCTGCAAAGTGCCTCTGTGATCAGAAACCAAGTGGTTTGAGAGCTCCCAGACCCTGGTAATTCCACACCAGCGCAGTGTCTTTCTGCAGGGCTGTTGCTGGTGCTGTCCTGTGCACCCCAAGCCGAGCAGTTTGGTGTTCCCTGTGCTGAGAGAGGCTGAGGAGGAGCTGGCTGTGAGGTGGAGGGGTCACAGCCCCCCTGGGGGAGCCTGTGCAGGACCCTGCTGTGTCTGTGCAGGGTTTGGGGCAGGGGGGCACCCAGGGCAGTGTCCTGTGGCCAGGGCAGTGTCCAGGGCAGTGTCCTGTGGCCGTGCCTGCCCTGCCCTCCCACCCCTCCCAGTGTCCTGCCTCCCGCTCCCCTCCGCCCCAGGCTCGCTTTTTTTGTCCACAAGTGACTAAGCTTCCTGTTATTCCACTCTGTCAGTTTTTCCCCAATCCTGCTGTCGTGTTGGGCAATATTGACTTGCCAGCAGCTTCCTCTGCCCCGCTCCACTCTGTCCCGTTCCCTCACACCTCTGTTTGTTACTTGTGGTCCTCAGGGATGTTCACATTCATTCCCTTGGGACTTTTTCCTACTAAAGCCAGGATTTATAAAGAGCTGTGAACCCCAGGGAATGTTAACTGGAAGCTGCAGGAATGCAGTGTGGGCCGTGTTTGGTCTGTGGAGGGAGAGCTGTGCTTTGGTTTGTGATGTGAAGCCCCCTGGGTTGGTATCTCAGCATTGTCCTGAGCTGTCCCTGCTGATGGCTGTGTTCCTGTGTGCAGAGGAGTTGTTCCTGCCTCGCTGGAAACCAGAGGCACACCTTGATTTAGTGGGGCTTTCCTTCAGGTGATGGGAAATCGAAGGAGCTGCTCAGGAGAGGGTTTTCCCTCTGGAGCTCCAAGGGCAGATGCCGTGGGGAGGTGGAGGGTGGCTCTCCCTGGGTGCTGGGCACGGCTGGCAGGGTGGGCAGTGCCTGGAGGTGTCTCTCATGGCCCCCCTGGGTGCCAGGGGCTCTCCCAGCCCTGCACTGAGCCCTGTGCACTGAGGCAGGGGGGACAGTGGGGCAGAGATGTCCCCAAAGCAGCAGAACTCTGCAGGGCTGGTGCACCTGGCCCCACCACGAGCCTTCACTGGGACAGGAGCAGCAAACAGCACTGCTGGTGTAAAAATAATACCTCAGGAGGGATAAACAAGCTATTTTTGTGTATTAGGGCTGGCCATGCAGGGCTGACTCAGGGCCTTGCCTTGCGCTGCCACCGAGGGCTTATTGAGACATCCCGAGCATTTAGAGCAGCTTGGGGCACTTCCCTTGGTGCTGGAGGGTGGGATGGGGATGGGAGGTGTCTGTGCCCAAGGGGGGCTGCCAGGCAGTGCTGCTGTGTCACAGGCCAGGGGACAGCCAAGTGCCAGGTCCTCGTGTCCCCAGTAACACAGGCAGGTCCTCTGGAGCTGCTGCTGCCTCGGGTGGTGCTTCTGCCCAGGTACAGTTAATGACATGGAATTGCAACAAGTGGGGAGGGAAACTTCATCTAGAAGCAAACAGGGACAGAGCTCGTAGGAAATGAATAGTGCCTGGCAGAGATTGGGTGTGAAAACTGACACATAAATGTCACAGCATGAAAAATAGTTTCTCATATGTAGAATCAAACCACTTGTAAACCCCAGGCTGCAGCAGAGCTGGGTATGCCAGGGAAAGAGCAGCTCTCTTTTGTTTTATTTTTTATGGCACTTTATCACTACAGCAAGAATAAATTTTAATTGTTTTACTTTGCACATGCTGAATTGTCAATTACCAAATTCCAGGGCACATACCCATTAGGCTCATTTTTAGGTTTTATGGTGGTGACACGTGCAGGAACAAAGGCCAAGGCCAACAATTCCACTTACGTGATAATTACGATATGGTAGAGAGTAAAAGGAGAAGAGCTGTGTTTGGTCTGTCTTGCACATTTAAGGAAAGATGCAAGGCTAGTTTTCTGTCAGCCTAATCTTTATCTTTTAATGGTTCTTTGATTTTCACTTCAAACCAGACAGTAGGAGCTTTAAAAAAAACCCCTCAAAGTGACCAGAGCTACTTAATTGCTGGTCAACAGAAGGGAGGAGGGAAGGTGTGGGGTAGGAGG